>NC_133234.1:16399959-17001388 GCF_040436345.1 Pagrus major | reverse complement strand
CTAATTTTGACTTCAATGTAACAGATTATGCCTGTTACTCATTAAGTCACAGCACAGCCTGGATGTTTTTTTTTTTGTTTTTTTTTTTTTTTAGTTAAAACAAATTATTCTCAGAATGGATTAATCCATTTTCACCTCCTGTATCCTTCCCTGTTTCTGTCAGTGAGCCACCACACTCTGCTTTTCTGTGCCTGAGCAAAGAAAAAAAAAGGCATTAGTTTAGCAGCTGTGCACTGGTGCCCCCCCCCACAGCCCCCCAGTGTAACCCCCCTCATCTCCCAGCAGCACCCCCCCCCACCACTCACCCACCCTCCTCGCTCCCTCTTTCTCCCATGCATTTCTATAGAGCTCAACACAAAGATAGTACTGTACATCTGGAATGCAACTTTTGTCATCTGTTAAATATAGGCTAGCTCTGCTCCTGGCCCACAGGGCTTGGGGCTCCCTGAAACATGGAAATTAAATTATTCTGTGTGTGTGTGTGCGTGCATGTAGCCAGCAGTTAAATGCAGAGCATGTTGCCTTATTTTTATTTACTGGTTTTTCTTGGTAGACAGCACGTTTTGCACTCCCTAGAATTGTTGGCGACTTCATTTTTAATTTCAAAAGCACAGAACCTGATTTTATCATTCTGCGAAGATGGAGTCTGCATTTTGAAACATTTCAACATTAAATTCCTGAGAGTACTTTCTTTTCTGAATTTCTTTTCTTTTCTGAATTCAAAATTCTTGAAAGACAGTGCATAGCTGGTCCATTCATCCCTCTTAAGTGGCCCCCGGCACAAACACACGTGTTGACAGTGCTGGTTGGGAGAATGCGAGGCTTCCTCTCACTCTCCAGCCAACTTACATGGAGCCGTCTCAAATAAAGACTTATTGAAAACGGTGATAAGATCGTTCTGAGTTTTGAGATTTTATTGGTGTTGTTGCTGCGCTGCATCCAGCTGAAGAGATAAGGTTAAAATGAGTATTGATCGTGTCTTTTTGATATGAGGGCTGTGGTTAGGATTAGCGTGTTTCAAGAAATGATTACCTAGAATTGGTATTTTTTCACAACGTGTCACAATTACAAAACAACTGCAGAAGTATTTCTCCAGCCAGACAGTTTGAGTGGTCAGATATTTTGTGCACAGATGTGTAAATGTGCATTTCACACTTAGGATTGAGTATAAGACGTGCACAGATTGTTTTGTGCAGAGCTCAGATAATGCTCCAGAAACACTTCTGGTATGTGCATTTCTTTTTTTCCTCTTTTCCACTCCTGAATGTGCATATTTCTGTAAGTTCATTCATAATGGGTCCAGGGTGCTCCAGTAGCCAAATGAGTTCACCAGTAGCGGTGTGGGAGGGGCGAGAGGGGGCAGAGAAAAGCGGGAAATGTGTGTTGGGACTGTGTGTGAGTGTGTGAGTGGAGGGGGGACGGCGGGGGGGAGGCTGGGGGTCGGACGCACAAAAGCCGTCTGAATGGAGCGCATAATTGCTGTTAATGCCAGGGCAATGAGAGCAGCGACAGTTCCTGGTTAGATGTCCAAACAATAGTGCCCCAAGGCTTCACATTTATCTTCCCATTAAAAAAAAACAACAAAAAAAAAAAAAGAGAAAAAACCCAGCAGGGACAGAGCGGAGAGGAACACAGATTGGAGCAGGCAAGTTTCAGTTTTCAGGCATGTGTTCATGTGTGTGGTTTGTGCCTCTGAACCGGCCCCCGTGCTCCCACCCTCTCCTCTCCACCACGTTGCTCTCCGCGCTTCCCACCCTCGTCGTCATCAAAAAATTAGCCTTAAAAGCTCCGGGTGAGAGGGCCGCTGTGACGCCGGAGGAATTCTGGCCGTGCTGGCCTTCTGTTTGGATTGTGGAGTGTGTATGGGAAGGGTCAAAGTGCACCGGCGCTGACATGCTTTTTCGTTGAGAAAGGAGCTTCCCCTCTCACCCCTTTTTTTACAACAACTGATAGGGAGTGCTCGAGTCTCAACTGGAGCTTTTTTTTTTTTTTTTTACAGCTTGTGTGTGTCTGTGTATGTGTGTGTGTGCATGCAGGGAGGAGGTGCCACACTGCCATCACAGCTCTTAATGATCATGTCGGGCTAGATAATGACTAGCCGTGCCAGTGTGCACTGAACACCTGTGGTACACCAGCCTTTTATGGCTGTGGTAGAATGCTCTGGAACGCACCACAGAAGAAGAATCTCGCTCAGGCTAATATCTTTGTGAAAATACTTGATTTTATTTTACCTCTCTGCTCTGCTGTCTGAACAATCAGACAGTAGTGGTAGGAAATACTGGCATCGCCCTCATCAGCTAATTTAATTTTCCACATAAAATAGAAACCAGATCCTATGTTACCTCAGTGTATCCATCTATTTTAACTCACATTACATGAAATTAAACATAAATAATGTCAAACTCTATGTGCAGTATCAAAATTTGCAGATGCAGATGGGGCTTGTCAGCAGTCTTGTTTTTGTACCTAGTTTGTATCTCCAGTCTCAATACAGTCAAGGGAATTTCTGTATGCAGATAATCTGTTCAAAATGGCTCTGATTGGAAGCAGGCACTTTGTGTGTGCTAAACACATAATGGAGGAGTTTAAGGTGATAAAACTCCAGTCAATGTATTTTTAATCTACTAATTAAACTTTTAATTGTAGCTGGATAAGCTCCAAGGAGTGCGTGCGATTATGTGCGCGTTTGGGAGGCGGTCCACTAATGAGGCGATCGTCTGCTTGTTTGTCGTTAAAGGTGGTGGATTCATAACCGCCTGCAAAAGGTGAGGGAGGTTTTAGAGCGCGGGCAGAAATAAATTCATCTACTAATCTGCGGATTATGGTAGGATTTGGGGGGAAAAAAATGTTGGCGAGATTACTTAAAAATGCACAAGGCTAATAAAATGTAACCCCTTTGCGCTGGCGTGCCGTGTGGAGCGATGTTAGATTCCTGCTTCTTTTTTTTCCTACTTGATGAACCAATTCCAGTGGAAAACAGATTAAGAGTAAATTCCCGTGTTAGCTCTTAAACCAGCTGTTAGAAACCTATTTACACACAATAATAATACGCCTCTTGTAAAGAGACAGCTGTCAACTTGTGTACAGCACTAGATAACATTTCATGTGAACAGCTTGTCACATCCACACATGGCCTACGCCTAGCATGTGAGCACTGAATTGCCAACCATTGTGCAGGTGTATGGAATGTATTAATTGTTTGTTTTGCTGCAAAATGCAGCATCAAGCAATCTGATTGGCTGTGAAAATTTCAATAGATTGAAAAGTGATTGTGTAAACAGACTTTATATTTTAAATAAATTACATTTCAAACAACATTTTCTCTATTTTTCCATCCCCAAAATGGGTCTCCTGACTTAATACTCTACTTGTATTGTACATGCATAGCACTGAAAGTGAAAACACATGTATGGACATTGTTTTAGCAGGTTTTCAGCTTAAATAAAGCTCCTTCCACCACATCCCCCCCACCGTCCTCAGCATCACGTATTCCTTCCTCTCCAGTGAGAGGCCGGTGTGTCAGCAGTGTTCAGGGTCAATTCCAAAAGTGAACAAATTGACTCACGGCGCTGAGTGAATTGTCGATGGCCTCCCTCCCTCTGGGGGTCAGAGTGAATGGAGTGTCTTGTTTGGACAACTGTCCCGAGGTGAGATGAGTGGCCTTCGCCGTCCAGCCCGAAGGGACGAACTGACGGACAGGCAGAAGCACCGAATGAACTGGAAGACAAACGGAAAACAATGCAATCTAGTCACTTCTAGTCATTACTGTTAGATTGAAACGGTGAACTGCAGTTCACCATCGTTGGCAGCGGAGGAAGTAATAATTTTAGGCTTCCTAATAAAACCAGCTGATATTTTTAAAGCTGATTTGTGCTGCACATGCTCCTGTTTATACACTCTCAGGATGATTCTTTCTACATCCTGGTTTCTTTAATGATGGGTCTTGACCCTAAATTGGACACACAAGAATTATTCCGTCAGGTTCCCTTGTGGCCAGTCCATTTTCAAAACCGTTGAAAAGCGAGATTGAATTTCTTATTTGGTTTGGAAGTTACTTAAGTGGAGCAACTGCTGTCAAAATCCAAAATTAACACCACAAAATTCCAAAGTTTGTCTTTTGTGGATAAACAAGTAAGGAGATACTGCACTATTAACTTTGTGGATGTCTGGATTATATATACAGTCAAACTTGGCTTGTGCTGGACACCTTAACATAATATTATCTTTGAGTAGGAGTGAAATTGTTGCGGTGATGCCGTGTATTTGTGTAATAAACATGATTACCTGAACATTTTTGAGCGTTATGAATGTATTCTCAGATTGAGCTGCAACAATGAGTTATTTATCGATCAGTCAGTCGAAAGAAAATTAGTTGCCAACTATTTGTCATTAATTTTTTAATCAATAATGCCAAACATTTTCTGGTTACAGCTTCTTCAATGTGAATATTTGCAGCATTCATCACAATTTTTTGACACTTTATAAAACAAATATTATTCAATTCATGGTGAAAATAACTGACAGATGAAAATGAAAATAATAAAAGTAATCGTTAACTGTCTCTCGGCGTGTAAGTCGAAGGTCAATTTCAGATATTAACACGTGAATTCGAAACCTGTTCAGTCATAATGAAAGTTCAGAAACGGACAGTGGCATCACGGAGCGGGGGTGGCCTTTGTGTCATGTGATGCACGTCACAGTGCCCTTTAGAACCAGGACGCTCTTTATCTCCTCTTTACTGCCTCCTCTATCTTTATTGGACACCACACTTTGCATATTTGAAATATCAATAAAGATAAATTTCCAGCCTCGTCATTACAGGTGGCGTCGAGTGGCAAAGATTTCAGGATGGGCCCTTTAGGGACGTGATGATTTTAGTTCTCAGCTAATCTCTCTTCCGTGGGAGGTCAGCATTTAAGCGGCGAGCGCAGAGCTCTAGAGCATTTCTGCTGGATGAGTCCAGTTTTGCATGTCTATAAAAGCCCTTTGTCCGTTGTGGATGACCCTTGCTGTTGTAAGGCCTGTATCTGTCTCTGCTCAGGCAGGCAGGCAGGCAGGCCTGCAGTGAGGATGCAGCAGCTGGCCGGGGCCCAGGCACAGGAATGCTGTGTGTGCTGTTTAAACAGTGGCTTGTCTCAGTGCAGGCCTGGAGGAGCTGAGGGAAGGAAGTTGCTGCATGTTTACATAGCTGAATTGTCCTTTGGGCCCCCCCAGTGTCTAATGCACTTCTGTTCAAACATTCACAAGTGTGCAGATGACCCCCACTGATGCCGGTGTTCACAGCTCTGCCTTCACCCGGCCTCTGCTCTCCATCTGAATGTGTGTTTGTGAACAATGAAACAGTGAAAGACTGATAGCCACTACTTTCTTCCCTACTGTGGGTGTTTGCTGCTTTAACCTGGAGGCTCGGATGAGAGATAAAAAGTATTACAAGGCTCAATTTATCACACTGAGACATAAGGGAAGGGCAACAAGAAGCGATGTACGGACAGATGAAGAGATAGAAGGTCCTGTCCAACAAGGAGCCAGACATTGACATACGGCGGAGTCGTCAAGCTAATTGTTGTTTGAATTACCTGTTATGATCCGATGACAAATCTCTCACGCTCTTGCCACCAGAGCGGAAAATGTATCCGGGGATTGGCATGATCTTCGCGAGTGTGTAAACCTGGCTTCAACAAGATGGATAAATGCAATTATTGGGCAGACCTGGAGAGGAGAAAATCCATTTAAAGCCCGTAAAGCTAAGCAGGGGCCGTGGTTAATTCATTTGGCCAATTTACGGGTGATGTACGAGTGTCAGGGCACATTAGTCAGGCGGGGGAGAGGTGAGTGTGTGTTGGCTCAGTGGGTTGGGTGCATGTGTATTTTTTTTTGGGAGGGGGTCTTCATGTGAAGATGCTCTTTGGTTGCAGAGCAGTCTCCTTGAGACCTGGTTCCTTCCCTCCGTTCCTCCTCCCCCTCGTGCCGTCTCAGCGGACAAAACAAATGGAGCCTGGACATGGAAATGACAAAAAGATGCACTGAGTGGGAGGGAAGCGGGATTGCTTTGCAAATGAGGTGGGGAAACGTGGCTGTGGTCCACTGGGCGGCAGAGTGAGTACCAGCATGCTTTGCCATGCCGAGAGCTCAATCAGGTCCTGTCGTCTTCCCCACTCCCTGCAAGTTAAATGACTGCTTTTTTCTATATGCAGCAGTTGTGGCTCCACTGTGACCATTCATGGCAATTAAATGCCCTAAGAGAGCAGACCTGTAACTCAATTTCTGGTTCTGGAGTCAATCTATCAAGTAGTGTCTGTAAAAACATTTAGATTTTCATCTAATGAGGAGTGAGTGCAGAGCGATAATGTATAGAAGACAGGTGTATACAGGTCTTTAATAGCCTTAAAGTTGTATTTATGAGGTCTTAATTGCCACAAACATTTTGTCTAATTTCATTTATCCATATTTTTAAATTATTTTTGTCCAAAATGAATCAAGCTCTTCTACGTCGATGTCCACATTTTGCTGTTACAAATCTTTTAACTTTCCAAATACTGTCTTTTTACTTTATACTTGCACTGTTGGCAAATTGTAGATCAACCTAACTCACTCTAATAACCATATTCCTACATAAGACCTACCTCTGCATGGGACCTCATATTACAACTTACCTCTGTACAGTAATTATCTTCAGTATTTTCCAAAAAGTCAGTATTGAATGTGGTTAAAATATCTTTAAGTTGTCTTAAAAAGCACTGAATTAAAGTGTCTGACAACTGTAGACCCCCCTGAAGTGCAAGCTTAATGTTGCCGCAGGGTTTCTGTTAATGTTGATGGTGCTAGAATTCACTCTGACCCAGATTGACTTTGATACTCTCTCTGAACTCAGGCGAGTTTCAAATTGAGTTATAATTACAGTGTGGATGACGATGTTTACTGTGGGTATGCTAAGCCCTCAGCATGATGTCCGACTCACCTGAGCCGGGGCTGTGTTTGGCTCTCTCACAGGCAGTCACACCTCTGTTCCTTTCAGTTTGTTAGCATGAGAGCTCCTCAGCTGCTAAATGCTTCTAGTTATTTTTGGCTGTTTTTCTTGTGTAGCGTGGACAGATTTATGTTAATCAACTCTTGCAACTCATTGACATTAAATGGCTTCGCTCTGCTTAGTCTGTTACACAGCCATTGTTTCGCTGCAGCAAAACCACTCAACAGTTACACAAGCTGAGCGGTATGCAAAAACTGTGGTTAGAGCATAGCCGGGCGGGTGAGAGGCGTTGAGGTAAGCTTTGGTTTACAGCTCCAAGCCACAGCCTGAATCAGGGCAGGGTTTGCTATCAGACAGAGAAACATGAGAGGCCAAGACCTCTCTCACTATGATGCCGATGCTTTTTAAGTGGTTGGGATCGTACTTAAGTGCCTCTTGCTTCTGTAGATTTTGGATTGTCCGTGTGCATGCATGTTTGCAGTCCGTGTCGGAGGCAGTGTTTGTTAGCATTTGTCACCTGACTGTCAGGCAGCCGGCCTCAGGAAACCAGAGTCAGTGTGAATGCTGAGGCTTGTCAAAGACAGGTGCCAGTGCTGCCGCCCATGCCTGCCGTACGGCAGCTGGGGACAGACTGCTAGACCCACAGTCGAGTGTGGGCCATTGGGATACAGCATCAGCTAGAATTCCCTGCCACTGAGGGATCAAATGAGCAGGCTTCACTGCAGTCATGTGGCGTAAGGCTGTGTGTGTGCCGTATGCGCCTGTGCATGCACCTTCTGCAGCCTCCCGGTATTAAATACATACCTTCTGCTCTCTTGTATTTATAATATTACAGGCAGAGCTGTTATTGTGCTCTGAAATAAACTCCTCCTAACCCACTGTTACTTATGTTTTAAGTGCTATCTGAGTAAGCAAACTTGAACTTGGAAGTCCAGTTTATCTGTTGTTTCATTATTTCATCGACACACTGAGAATCCAACACCAAATGGTGTGTAATGGGCGGTTAACGCACTGCATCTGCAATGTTTCGAAGTTTGAGAGATAAGATCTGCACTCATGCTATGATTACATCACTGCAGACGTGAGAACTGTCATGTGCTTGTGAGCACCAGCAACCACAAGAGGCATGTAATGGCTCTCAGTGTCAGAAATAGTCCACTATGTAGTATCTGGTGCTTAATGAGGAATATGAAAAGCAAACAAAGCTTTATAAAGATTTGTTTCTGTTCTGGTTTGATAGTGTTTTTTGATGTGTGACCAGTCTTAATTTCATTTTCATTTTGATAACCAAATATAGTATTAGTAATGCACACTAACAGGTTATCGTGTAAAAATGTCCCTTCAACTTGTCTCTAGTACTTCCTATAGTAACAGCAGTGCAGCTTCTCTCCCAGGCAGAGCAATGTCACAACTCTAAAGTTGAACAGGAAACCTCCCCCGTCCTCTCAGGATAGCGGGGTTGTAGAAGTGCCTGGGAGCCATTACTGTAAACCCTCTGAGCCTTCTAGGGGAAGTTCCACGGACCCTTTTCTTCTCATTTTCTCGACTCGCCTTTTGGGATCGCTTTTGAATGCAATCTGAAAACCCTGTAAATATGCAGATCTAGTCATCCTCTTCTCCCTCTCCGCCTGCCTGTTCGCTTCTACCCAGATGCTTGCCCACCCTCGTGGGAGAACAACTGCCGTCTGTGGGCCGGTGCAATTCCTCAGGAAAACGCATGGAAGTTTTCGATATGCTCCCACAGATCATTTTACATACGTGCCTCTAGACACAACTGTTCCCCGTTAGTGGCGAGCTGCCAGACTTGTTACGATCACCAGTAGGACAAATGTTTTTTTACCACCACTGTGTTGAGCTTCATACTATGTGGTTTGGTGGAAAAGTTATTCGAGCTGGTGAACCAACATGTTAATCTTCTTCTTCCTATGCTCTAGTAAATTTAGAAGTGAACACTGGCCTCAGCTGTACACCATGTAGTTTTGTTTTACATGGCATACATTTGGCTACTGCTGGTATAAAGTTGTGACACATACGGACAGGAATTGAGAACTGGTTCCTAATTGTCCGACCCATCGTATGCCTCACAGCTTCTCAATTCCTTTTATTGTTGCCCATGTGTTTTCCTGATAGTTGTGCATTGCAAAACATTGACAGTAAAACTGAGGCATAAATGTTGTTGGAAACTTCGACAAGAAGAGGTCAGAAGGCGGAGGGGAGGAAACGATTCACAAGGAAAGAGGACAACAGTGCTGGTTGTCACGTCTGTAAAAAGATGGTTTCAAGTCAGGGTGGAAACACCGGCAGTATGCGGAAACATCTTTATATACCACATTGGCTTAAAGGCAGGGAAGGTGGAGAAAGCTAGTTGATTGTTACAATACAGATGCTTTGGATTAGAATTTTGGGCCAAATACAGACCCAAAGCATTGATATTTGACGACCTGGGAATGAGACTCAACAATCAACTATCTTTCTCCCTTCTCTACCTTTAAATTCCAAGAATTACTCAGATTTGACACTCATATTAACATCAGCGCCATGCAGACAGACTCTTTGGCTAAGAAAACCTGAATGAAAACAACAACTGTACAAATATTCTCTCATTTGACCCATTTTAGATGTTGATACTCATCCTGTTGCAACAGCCACCTTGACTAAAATGGATCAGAATTCAATAAGGGAATCAGTAAAGAATCTGACCACATCTTATCGATTCCCATCCCTGGACACCCATATCTACCCCAACAAGCAGCCAGTCAGCTGGAGGATTTATAGTCATACCATGCTTCCAAAGCCTCATCTCTTTTGGTATGCCCAAGAACCAAGCTTTGGTAATTGAGTTAACATTAGTGGTAGGCCTCGCACATTCAGAAAAGATCTCGCTGGAAGCACTTTATGCCTGACATTAATGAGGCCAGTCAGCGCCGTTAATTTGCTGTTATTTAGCTCTGTGGTAGTGTTAAATCATAAACAGGCTGAGAGAGGCCTCACTAGCAGTCAGCGTTTGAATAAATAGCAAAACTCAGGCCCGAACTTGAGGAGAATCTTGTTTCTTGGCTGGCTAGCTTGACTGTTGGAGCTCCCTGGCCAGAGATTGAGATGCTGTGGTCTGAGACGCTGGGAAAGTCAACCTCTAATTGTTCACAGAAGCCATTGGCAGGAGGAGCTGAGAAACGATGAGTGAGGCATCAGCAGGGGTGGACTGTGAGATGAGACCAATCACACTTGCCGTTTTTTTTGGGGGGGGGGGGGGGGGGGATTTAGGAAAGAAGTCGAGCCCTACTGGGATGCTCCCCAACGACAAACTGGTTGTCTTAAAGAGAAAAGAAAAAAACTCTAAACTCTCTTTCCTTGGCTCACTTTTAAGAGACAGACACTTTCTTCACGTTTTAAATTGGCCTTGTCATGCGGTTTCCTCAACTGGGCTGCCGGGAGCCGACTGTTTCCACACAGGCCAATGTTCTGTACCAGTTTTGGTTTCGAGAAAAATAAGGGTCTGTTTTTTCTGGCACTGATCACTGTGGTATTAAACTTCCAATTTTTTCCCAAAAGCTAACACAGTCATGCGCTTGTGTTGTTCACGCCTTTTTGATCTCTGTCACAGTTGCTTGGCGAGAGGCACATCTGCCTCTCTGTCCTAACACTGCCACGACCCCGTAACCCTCCCCCCCCCCCCCCCACTTGTAGCGCAAATCCAGTTTTTGTGGTATTTTTCTCTGTGCCATAATTTAGCAAATAACATCAGTAATGATTCAATTGGGCATAAAGTAATTGAGAGGCGGCCTGCTTGCCATCTGTCTGGTGAGATTACTACTTTCTGTGTAATTAAACGTGTGACCTTGCGGCTGTGGAGGGAGGTGCCAGTGGGCAGCCACTGCCAAAGAGCCAGGCCGTCTTATTTGAAGTCGGGGGGAGGCTGGCTGGGAGGGGGGGAGAGTTGTTTTGCGGTTTTAACAGTTTAGCCCAGCTGCTAAAGATAGCGCAGGCTGATGTGAGTCTAGCTTAAGTGGCAGTCTCCTTTACATGGATGTGTCCTGTGTGTGTGTGTGTGTGTATTCCCACACACCAACGAGCCCGTGTCAAAACCCGAGTCACCAAGCCTCAGTCAATTTGGCGATGTGAGAGGAGCCCGGCTGAAGACGGAGTGATCCCTGTGTGCACACAGTGTAACCAGGAGCCGATAGAGAAGCACGGGCTGAACAGTGTGTATGTTTTTTATGTGTGTGTGTGCCGGTGGGGTCACGACAGGCTGAATAGAGGCTGCTGTTTTAACTCTGATTTTATGTGTGGTTTTGTTTTGACTCCCGAGGTTTGGTTTCCCTTGGACAGAGTCCAGAGACTAGAAGGCCTGCTTCTCCTCAGCTCTCCTGCGAGGCCGACGTGAAGGGCCCTGCAAAGCTCTGTGATTGGATTTCAGTCCTGATCTGGTTGTTTAGTGTTGTAAACAGGACATTAAAGACAGGGGAGATGGTGAGCTAATGAGTCTTTGTGCCAGTGTGCGCACAAGGGGGGGTGTTGGTGTGGTTTTCAGGCTTTATCTCCTGCATCCTCCATTGCGGTGTCACACACCCAGCTGAGAAGAGGAACTAAAACCCCCATAGTACCCTGATGACATACAGTACACAGAAGCACAGAAAGCGCAACTGAAAAAGACATCAGTGTGGTTTACTCAGTGTGGGCTGGATGGTGTCTTGCAATACTTCCGCCCAGAGCTTGGAAAAAAATCCCTCTTGTTCCCCCCAAACAAAAATAACCATTTTAATTACTATGGTTGTGCTATGGAGCAGCCACAGCGCGGCTGGCAGGACCCGGCTGAGGTGGCACCGGCCACTGGGGATGGGGACGAGGTCTGGGCCGGCCTCCAGGGAAATTACAGGGTGGTGTGGAGGACGGGGGGAGAGTTGAAGCCTGCCTCCACTCCCTGCTGTCAGCCTGGAGAGCTACTGTTTGCAGCTAGCTAGCTCCTCTCCGTTTCATCTCGGCCCTCTGGAGATAATTGGAGATGTACTCTGTGTAAACATGTTTTTTTTCTTTCAAAGTTAAGTTTCATTGTTTCAGTCAGAGGACTTGTGTTTTTGGCCAGCATGCAGAAAAAATAAATTTCAGTTTTCTGTTTTAAATAACATTCATAAAGCGGATTGTTTTTTTCTTACATTCTTCAGCCTCTGTTCCCTCTCTAATCTCTTCAACCATCTCTCGTCTCCCTTTTCTCTCTTACCACCGCCCTCTCTCCACCCAGCAATCCCTCCCCTCTCTCCCTCTCCTCTCTCAGTATGTGCTCTGATTACCTCTCCAAACTGGCAATAAGTTGATTGCTTTACAGAGATGATGTAAGCCTCTGCCCTAGGGTACATCAGGTTGGATTTCTCCCGCTTTATCTTGTAAAGCCTAAATTAACAGCTGGTTTGGTTGGAGTTCTCCTGGATCTGACTAAAGGATTAGGCTTGGTTCTCATGCGAGTCAATCCGGTTTGATTTATTGCAGGTCTATCAAAAAAGATCAATGCGAGTCCTTTTGAAAGTAAATCCTTAATCGCTCTTTGCACTTACGTGTCATCATTGTGAATTTTTTTCCCTCCCTTCTATCTCTTGCTCTCCTCTTTCTCCACTTCTCACTCCCTAATTCTTATTCTTTCCTGACACCACCGCCTTGTCTGCTTTTATTTTATTTTTTCTTTCTCTTTCTACACCCAACCCAACCCAATCCGTGGTAGTGATCTGCCTCTGTCGATGGCATCATGGTGAATTGCCGGATAGATTTTTCTCTGTTCTCATTAGCTTTCCGTCGGGGCGAGGCAGCCCTAAGCACATTTTTAGCATCCTCTGGTTGCGATCACAACCGAGATGAGACCCTGCTGCCGACGCTCTTGTTTTGTCTTCACCCAAACTTCACCTAAATCATGCCTGGTCTTTTCTCCACATTAGGCCTGTCACTCACCTCTGGCTCCAGGTAACAAGGAAGTTGAAGAATTCATATGTTTTGCTGTCATAGCCTTGGACTATCCAGTCAATATTAATGAGCGCAACCTCCCACCATTGAGCTTGAAACGGTCATGCTGGTGAAGGTGAATATGAGAGAACCTGTTGTGGTGCTTCATGAAGTTGATTTACATGTTACGCTTCCGTAAAAACACTGAATCAACAGAGACTTCACAGATCTCACCTTCTGATTAATTTTTAAATCCCAGTTCTTTGCTCTTTGGTTTTGGGAGTGAGTGGTTTAAGGCATGTTGAACTCGCAAATATTATTGGTATCACACTCAAAAATCCAGCATCGTTCGGACTCCTGTTTATCTTCTTGTGTTGAACGCTTTTTTCATTCGTCTTTGATCCCTCCAGGGCCAGATGCATGCTGACACGTAAGATGTGCTAAACAGAGCCCATTAACATCTTCATTTCAAGGGTGTTCCGATACCAAAATGGCTGATATTCTGCCTGAAATGGATCAGGTACTGGCAAGAACACAAGTCATGTGATGATTCGTTACCACGTAATTTATTGGTCCCGAAACGGGACTCTTCAGCTTTAAGCACGTTAGCCATTGCATTTGTTACAACCCAAGGAGGTTAGGTTTTCACCCGTGTCTGTTGGTTAGTTTGTCAACAATTACACAAAAACTACTCAACAGATTTCCATGAACTCGGATGGAGGATGGGTCTCAACCCAGAATAGACCCAATAAACTTTTGGTGTGGATACAGATAAAGAGACGGATCCAGGATTATTTTCTAACTTGCTTTAACATTGCACGACATTTTCTTTAAGTTCTCAGGTGGCTGTTATCTGTGACTGAGTACAGTTTGATGCAGATCCTAATAAAAGTCCGGATCAAGCGGATTTAAATGTTTTCATAGAGGGTTGCTTTTTTCAGCCGCTGTACGGTATTAAATAGGATATTGGTATAGGCTTGATTAGGCCTTGGCAGAGGTATGCATTCTACTGAGTGCCACTCTAGTCCTTCATTTTCAAGGTTTTAACCTTCAGTCAGTAGCTATTGTATCACATCCATAAGAGGCTAGTTGTACACCGCTGTTGAACAATAATGTTGATATATATTCTGTATTTTATTTTTAAGGCACCACTCTGTACTCGGAATCAGTATCGCAAAGGTAGAAATTGTATAGGAACATCTCCGACAACTTTCAGTCATCTCACGTATTCAAATACTGAATATTTTCTTGCACATTCAGGTCCACATGCTTCCCTGTCGACAAAATCATGTAACACTCAAACAGCACCCTGCTGCATATTTTCTCCCAGACGTTCGTAAAGTGACCCGGCAGCTGTTGTGAAGTGGAGAGAGGAGGGGGGGGGTTGAGATCTCGCTAAGGTTTATATTCTTCCTCCTACTCCAGCGTTCTCTTTCACCACTCTTTCCGTCTCACGTTCTCTTATTCCTCCAACAACAGGGCTCATTATATGTTATCTTCACTACCCCCCTCCACTTCTCATTTTCGTTCCTCCATCTCTCAAGGCCAGGAGTTTCAAAGAAACTTGAGGAATACAGGCAGTAGCTAAGGCCAGAGGGAAAGATGGATGGACAAGAGCACGGATGGTGCTGATGATGTGTAGCCGTGGCGTGGTGGCTCCTCTTAAGCTTCTCCACCCAACATCTATATTTCTCTCGAGGATTCCTTGTTTGCCTGAGCACTCTGGAGTCTTTTTTTCTCCCCGTTGTGTGAGTGCAAACGGGGCAGAGGGAGGTGAAACTCGGGGCCGATCGATGTCAAATTCAGGTGTGTCCTCCTGGCATGCTGGATGGGCTGGCAGACCCGGGGGTGGAGGTGTGGGAGGGGCTGTGGAGGTTGGGTGTGTGTGAAGAGTGTGTGTGTGTGGGGGGGGTTGGTTGAGATCGACGGGATACGTGGGAAGGAAGGGCTTGCTGTCAGCCAGCTGGACCTCTTAATCCTACAGCCTTGGGGAAAGGGTGTGTGTGAGCGTGTGTGTCTGTGTGTGTGTGGATTGTGTTTGTCTCGTAGAGATTTGTCAAGTTTAGCACACCTCTGCTCCCCTCTTTGGCCCAGCTGAGCCCACAGTGCGAGTGTGTGTTGTGTGTTTGTGCTCCGGCGAGAGACAACCAGGATTTCATGTGCAGTGTGTTTACTGTAGTCCTCGCTTTAACGGCACACTGTATATTTATGTCGAGACGACACAGCCTCTCACCCCCTTGATGTCGGGAGAGAGGCACTGGGTTTGGGGGGGGGTGGATGGGTGGGGGGGGTTGGTGCGAGGTTGGAAGTGGCGGGGGGGCTGTCCTGCGTTGCTGGTTGAGGGTTGGGGGAGGGGGTGGGCGGTGGGGTGGGGGGTGGAGTTGTGCCAGCTTCACCCCATCCCATCTCCATCCACTCTCTGTTCTCTAAACTGGTTTGCGTGCACTTCGCCCGGCTCTACGTCACGCCGTGACTTCCTGCCTGATTGCGTCACCCCCTTGTCATTCATTAGACACAAAACATACTATTTAGCCACATTCCATGCAAGCTTTCTCTCTCTCTTTTTTTTTTTTGCTCCCCCTCTCTCTCCCTCTCTCTCTCTGTGTTTCCGTCTCTCTCTCTCTCTCTCCCTCTGCCCCGCTCGCTCTCTCTCTTTTGGCGTAGACTTTTGCATATATCACAGGCTGGCAGGCTAAGAGCTTGGGACTTCCCCACGCCACACTCCAAGCCTTTGATCCTTTGCTTTGGAGGTAACATCAAAAGGAGAGGCATAGAAAGGCAGCTACTACTGTGAAGTTCAATGTTCAACTTGATGGCTTGGCTGAGGGCTTTTTTTCCTCTCTCCTCCTCCCCCCACCCTTCCCCTCACCTCCCTCCCTCCCTCCCCTCCTCCCGCTGCTCCCTCGATCCCTCCGCTGCATCCCTCAGCTGACAAAAACACACAGTTTGTAGCCAAAGGTTTTTTTTTTTTTTTTTTTTTTTTTTTAGTGCCTCTGACCTCACCGCCATAGAGCCTGTCTATCTGGCGTAAAAAACAAGACCTCCTCCCCGTAAAAACTCAGACGTGCAGATGGTGTACACAAAGATTCAGTCGTTTCTTTTTGATGGCGTGGTAAAAGGTGCAGTTCCAGCGCCTGGCCCTTCCCTTTCCCTCTCTCTCTCCCTCCGTTTCTGTGTGGATGACATGCAGCATCCTATATTGCAGCTGGTTGCATCAATGCCAAGCCGGGGCCCTATCGGCGCCGCGGTGGTGGTGGAGAGGTTGGCGGGAGGAAAAGGGCATCGCACCATATTGTTCTCTGTATGGATCCATCCCCTCCTCGCTAAGGCATCTCTTCAGAATGTGAGAAAAGGAGTCGGAAACAGCTCAGAGGAAAAGAAAGACCGTCTCTCTGCTCTTTTTTTTATTTTCATCTGCTTTGGTTGTCGTGTTGACACGGAGCACATGAGGCTCGCAATCGTTCGTTCACGGGGAAAAACAAACGATTTTCATAATGAATGCCTCGACTGAGTTTCTTATGCAAACTCTCTAAATTAAGGAAGTATCAGATGAAGCCGTGCATTCCAGGTCAAAGCCGGGCTTCTCTGTGGTGTAGTCAACGGTATTTAAATGACACAGACTTGATAAGGCGATCCAGAAAGCTGAGGTGCTCCACTAAATGCTTTTTCGTCTTTTATGAGCTTCCCTGTCTGACTGAGCCAATTAGCAAAGGCGTGTGGCCTGCTTTTCTTCTCCTCTTTCTCTCTTTTTTCTCCCCTGCTCCAACTCTCTTTCTAGATAGACGCTCTCTACCATGCTCCCGCACACACACACCGCCGTACACACACCAAGCACACGTTTGGTGTATCATTAGCTTAGTGTGCGGGGAGGCGTGCGAGCCCGGGCTCTCCCCTGCCTTATCTCCATGTCAATCACAGCGTGTGTGTGAACATCAGTTGTAATGATCTCCATCCAGCCTGTCGGTGCGTGTTAGCGCCTGGCTTCCCTCGCCCCCGGAGCAAGCCGTTCCCTAGCTAATAGATGCAAAATTAAGCTGATCAATAGATGGCCTCAGCTCATTATTGACATGTTATCGCGGCGTGGGATTTTTGTGCGGGGGTTTTAGACAGAGCTAGCTGGAGATGCAAGGCAGGAGGAGCGGAAAAAAAAAAAAATGAAGTTAGCTGTCTTCTCCAAATGGCTCAGGCCACTTTATTTCAACCCTGCGATGATATCACATTAAGCTAATTAATTACATCTCAAGCTTATGCATGTTGTATTTTAGATGCTAAAGCTGTTTTTTTTCATATTGCTTGTCCTATTGGAAGACTAATCACCTGCTCAGTGGTAGGAAATGAGATGGAGACTTTGTAAAACGCCATATTAAAGATTCATCAATAATTGGCATGTGCGCTGCTGTTTGTGTTGCGGGGGAGGAGGGTGGGGGTGGCTCTTCTGGACGGATCACCATGTGATTGAGCTAAGTGGTAATTAACCATGAGAGAGGTGTGTGTGTGCGTGTGTGTGCTTGAGCCCGCGATTGCAGGTGTGTGTGTGCGTGCGTGCATGAGGATGCGTGCGCTGCTGTGTCAGGAAAGGTGGGGATGCAGAGGGTAAGGTTGGGGAGGGGGGGGGGGCAGATGCATCGCCGACAGAGTTGATTGGAGGTGAGCGCTGGGGGCACGTGGTCAGGTTGTGGAGGGATGAGGGGAGGCGGCCGTGTAGCTCGGGCCACCGCCGCCTCCCCTGACCCTCCTCAGGTCTTATTGTCACGGAAGCATCTCCCATTTTAATGAGCTCCAATAACCAAGCCCTTATTACTTATTTATTCATTAAGCTACCGTGGCAAAGCGGCAGTACCCCACTGTGTGAGCGTGCATGTAATTGCTTGTGTGGGAATGTTTTTTCATGCACGATATCATAGTAAATATCATGTTTCGTAACAACAGTAATAGGTGAGGTTAAAGCTAATTGAATCCAAAATAGATAGCTTGAAGTCGATGCATTAGCCTCGTGGGTCGGGTTACAGATCCATAACCTAAAATCATATTTGAGTTTTGAGTTGAAACCCCTTAAAACCCCCGGCTTTAGGTATGCTGAGGGAGTAGGCCTCATGAATATGGAGGCTGAACTGCTTCAAGGTGTATGTGCAAGTGTGAAAGAGACACAGAACAGGCTGAATGTTTGTTGGTTTCGTATGATGCTTTTTGTGAAGATTAATTGCCTGTTGGTGTGTGCGTGTGATGCCTTCAACATAATGCTTTCTGATTGATGAATATGCGTAGGTGGAATTGTGTGATAGTGTGTAGTGTTTTCAGAATATCGGAAGTCTCTGTGAAGCCTCAGAGTGTACACATTCTCTCCCTCTGAGGCATGTTTCGTAGCATCCTTATATCCAGTCTACCGTTTAACTAATTCATAGTGAACTCTCGCAGAACAAAACCAGACACTCAACATCAAGGGCAGCGTTCAGCTCTCCTCCAGCACAATACCAAATACAGCGTTCTCCAGCACAATGTGGGCGCTTGCAATCAGCTTACTTTTCCTCCCTCAGCAGAGCTCAGCTGCTGTTCACCTTTTTTTAACTCTCCCCTCCACGCCTCAGACCCGGCTTCCTGCAAACAAAAGGTAAGCATGTAGTGAGCGCATGAGTCGCCCAACCCTCTTCTCCTCCCTTCCCCTGGCCCTCGCCTTGCGTAAGGGGTTTAGACACACCTAGGCCTGCAGATATGCCCGCTCACCTCCGTGTAGAAGTAGGTCAGTGTGTGCGAGACTCCAGCCGGGAAGGTCCAGGACCTGATCTTTGGCCTGTCGATCCATCAGCCTACCTCCAGATGTGGAGCCTCCACAATTGAAGCTAACACAAAAAAATAATCTAAAAGATTATTTAGAAGCAAGTCACAAAAGGAAGTAGAATTGCTGTTTCACCACTAATCCAGGATGCTTATGAGTTCTCAGAATTGATAAGTGGCAAAATGTCCTCAAGACAAAACCAGTAAATCCGCTTGCCTTTGACTGAGTACATTTTGTTATCCTGTTACATGGATGGCTGAAAGATCTTAATAGGAAGGAAAGTAGAGGAACTTGTTTATCATGCCTGTGATTTCATCGAGCACCTTAGTTAAAACATTTCTCTTTCTTCTTTTTTTTGTCAGTTTTAGCAGTTGCATAAAAGATGTTTTGGTGTCACGCCAAAAAATCGAGCTTCATTTATGGTATTTTTATTTTCAACATAACTGTGCACTGTGCATCTAGATATCTTTTCAGCCCTTGTGGCATGAACACAAAAACAGAACACAGAAAAATAACCAGACCAGAGTATTGACGAGTAATCCCACTCTGTTCATTAATTAAGTTAACTCCGTTTACAACCCTAATAGGAGTAAGTAAGACATTTTGATTAAGCTGCAGAGCTTCCAGCGCCATAACACGCAACCGACTAGGTTTGTCACCCTAGGGATTATGGAAGCCAGTGAAAACACCCTAAAGCCCAAGTTATATTTGTGTCCGAGTAAAGAAAAACAAAGAAAGAAAGAGAAAGAAAGAATAGAAGAATATCAGCTCTGTGAAGCGGGAGAAACACCTGAAAGCAGAGGCATTGTGCAGCAGAGCCTGATGCTAAAGGTGCCAGAGCGCCTGTTCATTAGCGGGGCTGATGGAAGACCAGCCAGCTCCTGCTGGCCTTCACCCTCCCTGCCACCATATTTATAGAGCAGCCAAGAGATACTCTTAATGACACAGGGAGAGGGACAGTGGGAAAGGAGGAGGGGGTGCAAAAGTCAGAAATGGAACACTGTTTACTTTCTGAGGCTTGTTGAGAAGTTGGTGGTGTTTCAGACTGCAATCATGTCACCCTCACACTTCCTTTGAGAACACTGCATGTGCATCCAAGAGTGTGCAATCTTTGCGACAGTCTATCATCATCCAATCAATTTAATTAAAGGCAGTCAACTTTATTTTCGCAAAATGTTCGACTAGTTGACAATTTTGTGTCTTTGTGATTGTTAGAAAATGTGTCGACTACATGTTGCGCAATCCTTTGAAACTTTCCGGTCAATCAGCTGGTGTTTGAACAGCACATTTGTCCACACTTGCTAAGTAAACAGTGTCACAGCAAAGCCATACTTATCTCATGAACCAGTGTTTAAGAGAGCGAAACTAACTTCCAGGACAGGCCAGATAAAAGTCAAGTGTTCACAGAAATAAGTCCAGAGAAAGCACACCAAACAGATCAGTTAAAAACCAAGCAATTCTCCCATTTTTGTCAAAGATTGCAATGTTTTTTCGAGATATTATGAACAATAGTTGTTTCACAAGCCTGTTTCTAAAGCCTTTTTTTAAGGGGTGAGTACAGTCTGAGTTGAGAAAGGAGAAGTCACGTGCATGTTCCCCATGTGGGAAAAAAAAGGCTCATATGAAAGTGTCAGGTTGAGTTGTTCTGCAAGAAAGAGAGAGAAGGGGAGTTTGAGGTGGAGGTGGAGACTGTTGGCAAAGGGGGAAGGGGTAGGAGGTGAGGAGGGGAGGTTTTGGATCAGGTCGGCGGCCCCAGTGCTGTCAGGGCCAGTGGAACCCCCAAGCGGTTCTGGCTTTGGAGTAAATATGGGCCCAGCGGACCCCTTCCTGCCCCAGGGCACACAAACCCCAGGCCTTCCCACATTCCACTTTTATTTTCCTGGTTGCAAAATGCCTCTGGCTATCAGAGCAGGTGGGGTGTGTTTTTTTTTTTCTTTAATATTTACTCATAAAATGTGCATTAGCAGAACCAAAGCAGCCATGATGGGCCCTCTTGTGTCAGCTAACTTTCTCCCAGTTTTGTCAAGGAATTCTTCTTCCATTCGCATTAAAGTAATCCCATTCCTCTGAAGACATGCACACAGAAACAAACACAACTATGTATCATATTGCTGAGTTGGATGCTGATTTCTATTTTAACCAGGGGGATTTCAAAGGGTCTGTGTTCCATTAAGCTTCTCCCTCCCTCAATTACAGAAAATTACTGCCCCCTCCTCAACAAATTACGTGTTTGTATAAGCACATGTTTGCTTCCTCTCTTGCACTTGTGAGTGAGGACAAAGACTGCTGGCAATCTCCGCAACAGATCGAGACAATATGCTCAGCTCTCGTTTTTAAAGGGATAAAATTGTAGTCAAACTGGATGAACTAATCTTTTAAGCTCTGTGCAGTTTACTTGCCGAGCTTTGAATGGGCTCCTCTTACTAGCCTTGATCATTTCAGACTTAAATAAAGCTCTTTATAGTAGCAGTCTGATTGGTGTAATCTGCAAGCTGTCAATCCCATCTCTGAGCGCTCTCCCAGAGGAGCTGCCGGGCCTGTCGACCAAAGGCTGTTCAAATGTGGGTGAGCATTGTTGTTCAGGTGTGAATGAGTGAGTAAGCATGTAAAGTATGTCACAGAGGTCACTGCGAATGTACATGTGTTATCTGTGTGGCGCCCGTGTAGAGCTAGGCCATATCTGTGATACGAGGCAGCCACAGATGGGTTGAAGATCTGCTGGACTCTCTAGAGCAACACCCAGCATCCATATGCTGACTTTAAACCCAAGCTGCTATCTGTCTGTCTGTCTATGTGTGTCTCCCCTCCTTTCTCACATTGCTCACATGGCTGAAATGCTTGTTGGAGCCCCCAGTGGTCCTCATCATCTGTCCCATGGTTCCCTGCTGGAAAGTGGACCAGTGTTTGGGAGCCACATTGGCACATAAGGAGCTCTGTTTGTTTGATTGGTCTGAAGCCCTCTGCTCTTAATCCAAAACAAAATGAACAAGCCGTGCGATGGCTGCTGCCCCAGCCGCCAGGCCGAATGTGATAAACACATCAGATGTGGGCTTGATGGAAAAGGAGCTGGTTGCCGACCAGAAACAGGCAGAACAATCCTGCACTTTCGGCGTGTGTCATTCACAATAAAAGATTCATGAGTAAGACTTCTCCCCACTTCTTTGTCAATAGCACATATTGACGTTTGGTTAATGTTTGATAGGATGTGGAAAATTTATTTTTGGAAAGATCAGAGTCTATCACCGGTAGCAGGAAGGAGTGTTTTAAGCCAAATTGCTTCTCTGCCAGCGTGTTGAATTAGTAACAACAGTGGTGGAAGCTGCTGTGCAGACGTGAGGATGATGTGTGAGAGCTCTGGATGCCCCTCTATTTGTCTCCAGCCTACTTCCTCTCTGCCACGAGCTGTGACACCAGGACCAGGGCCCCAGCTTGTTGTCACTGTGATGACAGTCAGTGTGGATCTGGGTTAACACTCTGTGGCCCATAACATGCCAAACTTTGGTGCAGCAGCAGTCACTCACAAATAGGCCTAGCAAGTAGAAAGCACCTGCTTGAACATAGAATAATAAAAAATAGGGATTGACTGATATGTCTTTTTAGGGCTGATACCAATACTGATTATTAGTTATCAACGAGCCTGAAAAATGGTATTTGGAACTGATATACATTTGCATTTGAGATTTTCGGCTTTTCACTCTTGGGCGCAAGCAAAGCAAATTCACATTCTGTCTGAAAGGCCTACTGAACTTCACTACACTTTGGGACAAATATTGCACTTTCTTAACTTAAGTTACAAGTGCTGATTTTCGGCTGATAATTGGACGATCCTCAGTAAAAGAAATTATAGTGTCAATCATCTACTAAATATTCCAAACTTTGTTGGTTCTGGTGCTTATTTCTTTTGGATATTTTTTGGACAAAAGGTCAGACAAGACGAGCAATTTGTAAGACATTACCATGGGACCTTGGGCTCTGGGAACTTCTGACAGGCAAATATTGCTATTTTATTGACTGGTTAATTGAAAAAACTGCAGACAAGATAATCAATAATGAAAATAATCATTAGCCCTTGTCAACAACTCCCTCCCCTCACCACCAACCCCCTTCTTGCGCTTGGGAAAGCAGTGGAGGACAGCAAAAACGGGACAGTGAGAGTGAGTTCATCTCTCTGTAAGGATTTAGAGGACTCCGTTGTCTTTCACTTCATCAGAGACAATTGAGTCATTCAGCTCCCATTGTGGCGCTGGCCGGGCGAGGAGGGGCGCAGGGCAGGAGCAGGGGAAGGGGAAGGGGAAGGGAAGGGGAAGGGAACCGGGGGAGGTGGGGTGGGGAGGCTGAAAGGGAGAGGGGAAAAGGAGAAGCCGTCTGCTACACAACCCGGAGTCGGAGCAGAACCACTGGGTGGCTCTGACAGGGGTGGGAGTCTGTCAAAGGGGGGCTGCTCAGTGTTTGTGTGTGTGTGGGGGGGGGGGCAGGAAGAGAGACAGAGGAGAGGAGAGAGTTATCCTGGAACTCCCGGAGCAATTTGTCACATTGGAATGGCTCTTGAGTTACCCGGGGGGCCCCCTCATAGCAGGAGAGTTTTCAGGTCGCGGAGTGGGGAACAGGGAGGGGCTTGGAGCAGCAGAGAGGGGTCAGAGGTCATGGCCTACTCAAGCCCAGGCGGTGCGTCCGTTAGCAGGGCAGGCAGGCGGGTGGAGAGAAAGGAAGGAGGCCAAGAAGGGGGTGGTCGGAAAGCCCGGCGCTTGCCAGGGCTCCGTTTTCCTTGGCATGCTTGTAAAACCTGCAGGAGAGATTAGTGTGTGAGAACATTTGCAATAGCAAGGCTGAAGTGGAGCCACTTGTCAGGGCATGCGCTGCGACACCCTCCCTCTCTCTGTAGTCTTTCAATGTCTCTCTACCCCATTGCCACACTCAGGGGTGTCACCTTCACCCTCCTTACCCACCTACTCGGAACGTCCTCTTGCTCGACCCCGTTCCCCGGCTGCAGCTGTGTTTGAATATTTGCATGTGTGAGCATGTGTGCACACGCGATGGCAGGACTTTCCCATGACTGGATTCACAATTTTACCCCCCCTCTTCTCTCCAGCGCTGCCATGTCTCCTAGCCCTTCTGGCACCAATGGACACTGTCTTGAATTACCTCATAGATGACAGCAGCCCCGTCACTCTCTTCCTCCTCTTTTACTGTTACAACACCACCCCCGTCCCCCTCCTCCTCTCTCCCCTTCATGGCAATTAATACCCAGTGTGGGGGGTCCATAAAAACCCGCAAGACCTCAACTCTGGAGTTTTTACAACCTTTCCTTTTTCCACTCTCAGGACATACAAACAAGCATAAACAAACCCTGTTTTTTAGCAGTAAAAACCGTCTCGGGGTCATAAATGAGTGGTAGTGGTGCAGAAAGACCAGGCAGCAAACTGTTTTTTTTTCCTTGCAGGGGCTGTAACTGAGGACATGGAGTCAATAACTCCCTCCAGCGTCTACCACTGGCAGGCACCCCACAGTGAACTCTTCGCTAATTACCACTGATTTAGACACAGTCTCAGGAAGGGTCGCGACACACTCACTCTCTGACCGGCTCTGACACACATACAGCACATACACACACACACGCCCTCAGACATGAATACAAACTAGCGGTCACCCTCGCTGGATGGTAGCACAAAGAAATTGCTTCTAATGTACCTGCATCACCAGACTACTACCAGAGAACCAACCCTTAGTTCCCTTCGTAGGTCGCGCAAGGCGATTGAACGATGGTTGCACTGATGTCATTTATCAAACGGCAATGTCTAAACTTTTGTCACCAAGTGCCAAAAATGATCCTGGGCTGAGGGCCAATAATGATCATGAGATAATTATGAAATGTAGCAGGACTGCATGAGCCGCCTAGGTCTTATGTCATTCTTGCAAAGAAGCACTCAGTCACTCATGAAATATGATTTAATGGGAATCAGATAGCTCCAAGTGAAGCAACAGACTCCAAACTTGAGAGCAAAGGCACTTCAGTGTTTAGATTTCTTGATCATGTTGAAGGTTTACATCCAAATTGCATCATAGAGGCACAGATCAAGTCCAAGTTCACCTGTCAGACTGTTATCTGGTAATAAAAAAATTTGGGCTCCGGAGCTTATTTAGTAATCAACAGCGAATATTCAAAGCTTCGGTTGGGGGAGGAGGGACTGTTGAGCATGTCTCGCGAAGGACTTCGTTCTCTGTTCTCAACAGAAAGGGTGGCTTTCGGTTTAATTGAAGGCATTCATTTTTAGGGATTCTGCTATCCTCTATCTATTGTTGTTTTTGAATAAAAACACATTTACCAAAAGGTTTGGTGTGTTTCAAGCATGTTTGTAATCCCAAGCCTACATTAAGCAAGTAAGCAAAAATGCGAATATCCAAAAAGTCGAATATTTAGGTCCAGCCCTGGTATCATCTAATATGGTGCATAACAGTGCTTAATCTTTTGCAAAGTGTCTGTAGCATCACGGCTGTTATTCTCCAAAGACTGTGTTTTTGAGACAAATCTGTTTTATTGCCAAAGTTAGGAGTTTTTATTTACGGTTGTGGTTACTTTATTGTCTCCCATAGGAGAAATTTGTCTTGGATTATGGGCACTGCTGCATCGAACCAGACATTACAATAAAAACACATGAGTAAGATGAATGTGATTGCCTGAGATAAACACAACCGAGTAAACTGGTAAAAAAATAAATTATCAAATGTCGTAGTTTAGGTTGTAGTTTAACAGTCTTTGTCAGTTAAGCCTTTTTATTGGTGTATTTTTTTAGGATGCAAATTTCATTGCTAAACCTAACCCTGACTCTTCAAATCAAGGGAACTGCCAGTTTTCAGGCCATTCATCTCTTAGTACGGTACCCATTCGAAAAGGCCTCAGAGCTGAAACAGCTGTTGTGACCCCCATCCCTCAAAGTAGGTGGCCTTGACATTGATAAGCAGAGTGTGGATCACATGGTGGTCACCACCAGGCAGTCTAAGAATCTACAGAGAAACTTGATGTATGGCCATTTATATATGAATCTTTGCATTTTTTGGTGATTTGAAAATTTGCCATGCTTTATTACAATCAGATATAGAAATATGAGGACAGAATAGCTCATTTCAGGAAGAGAGACAAGGTAGACCATTTTAGGTAGAACAGTCAGCGAGGCGCATGACATCAAATTGAAAGGACTCCACCCAAGTTTATAACACAAAGACAGATGTTTCTCATGACCCTTGTTTCTGCTTATCTGTTATTCTGTGCTTGTGTGTGTGTGTGTGTGTGTGTGTGTGGGTGGGTGAGAGAGAGAGAGAAAGAGAGAGAGGGTGGGAGAAAGAGAGGGAGACTTCTGATAGAGGCCAAGTCAATCATTTATGGGAGCAGTCAGGAGGTTTAGCCTCAGAGGAGCGTGGTTAGACGCCACGCTTTAACCTCTTTATGGGTTCCAATAAAAGCCTGACAACAGCCACTTTTATGACATTAGGTCATCTTAAAGCCCTGAGCTGTGTACAGTACCCTAACCTCTGCCCTACCAGACTCCAAATTAGTGACTTAATGGAATCCAAAGTCACCTTTCAGCTACTTTATTAAAAGTTTTTCGTTTTGGAAATTCGTGAAGGAGCCTGGCTAACAGTTTTGTGCTGTATGTGTCTGAAAAAAAAAAGTGTAATTTGGTTTACACAACCATTGTGTGCACTCCTGCCGGACTCTCAAATGCATGCTCGAGGCCATCCTCACTCCATCCACCATCCGCCTTAAGATCTTTGTTTGCTCTTCCATGTTTTTGAGTTTCCACACCCACACACCTGTCAAGAAATGTCGTCTCCCCTTTTTTTGTCCTATTTTTTAATTTGTTCTTTTGGTTGTTTTCTTTCTGCATTGTTAACATGTTTTGTTTCTTTCTTTCCATTCTGTTTCCTTTCTGCCATTCAGTACCTACAGATGAAATGGCCCCTGCTAGATGTTCAACCAGGAAGTCTTCAAAGTAGACAAGCACTTAAAGATGCCAGGTCCCCGTCACCGGCACACATCGTTGTAAGTAACACTCCGCCTGGTACTTTCTCCTCTTTCACCAGCTCTTCCTCCCTTATTTATGACAGAAAGACAAACTCTTCTTCTCTCATCCATCCTATGAACAGCTTCAGTGTTAAAGCCCTTCCATTTTGCATATTTGTTTGCATTTACCGTTTAATCTCAGTCACTAACAGTCGGTTTAATGGAGGCAGTGATGAATCCCAGAAAGTTTGTCTGTTAGTGAGTGATCAGGTGGCAATCAGGACTGGGGGTTGCCATTGTGGCAGGTGCAGCAGTTGTTCTTAGGACAGCCTCGCCGCTTTTAATCCCAGAGAAAGCAATAACTCCCAGCCCGGCCTTGTACCAAGCTGGATGATTATGGAAAACTGGTCTGATGTTGACAACTTTTTCATGAGAGTGAGCTAATGCTGGGCTGCTAACATACTGTCTTTGAGGGAAGTGTGGGCGTTCCTTCAACATTGATTACCCTATCCGTGGAGTTGGAGGAGTAGTCTGGTAGGAGAGTTGGCTGGACAGAGATAGGGGCATATGCAGTAGATGCACATAACAGAGCAACCACCCCAGGCATGTCGATATCTAAGAGGAAAGCATCTCTAGAATGAACAGTTGAACGTGAACTTAGTAGTTAGCCAAAGGCATGAAGTTTTCAGGAGGTCAGGGAAAGGTTGAACATAGAGAGGTGTATGTATGTGGTCACAGGGTTGGCGAGCCAGGAAAATCAATGAGAGTGGGGATTGGGCAGAATTAGTGAGGTGATCATGGATGCCCTCGGCCATTTATTGGCACAGTTGTTACTTCTGTTTTGGAGTCATGCATCTTCTACATATCGTTATGAAAATGAAAATTTGAAAAGCGCATAACGATTTTAGATGGAGAAGCTTGCCGAGTTTGTATGCTCATGAATACAATATCTCCTGTGGTAACAGCTCAGTGCCGGAGCTAATAATACACCGCTGACCCTTTTTGTTTATGCAACAACACAGTTAGTAGTCGTCATGGCTCTGGAGCTCACACGGAAGGCAGTGATGGTTTTTTATCGCACAAATTACACCGTCGAGACACATTGTCCCTCTCAGTCACATTTGACATTTGATCATATAAGTTACTTTTATGGTCTGTAATAAATACCATCTCGAACAGTTACTCAAAAGTTGGCAGGCTAAGGCCTTCTTGGTATTTTGCCCGTTCAAGTTAAGCACGTCTTAAAATAGCAGGAGTCGACAAGGCTGTTTATTTGAAACAGGAACCTTGTCAAAAGTTGTGTTTAAGACAAAAAGCGAGCGATGACAGTGTTATTCTGAACAAAACAAGCCCAGCTAAGGCCCTCCTTATCTTTCCCTGCGATGCTGGTGTTATTTTTATACCAAAGAGTTCAGGGGCCTCTTCGTACTCTGTTATTTTAGGAGACGCTGAGAAAAGAGTTACCAACTCCTATGAAGTCATTAAACTGGTCGTAGGCAGCAAAAGCTGCAGGTAAATACTTGAGGTTTTATCCTGCTATGAGTCATATGGCTGTAAATACTTCCCACCTCACATCCACCTAAACTCCTGCTGTACAACTCACTTTTAAAGGAAGTTTGAGAGCAACCCAAAAGTGTAAAGCAGCTCAAACTTCTTAAAATGGATTAGTGACGTCGAAACACATTTTATGTTCCTCTTGTATCATGTTTTTTTGTTTAGATCAGATTGCTCATTGACAAGTTGCGTGCTGAAATTATCTACAATCACAACAAAACAGTTTTCGGTTTTATTTTTTGGGAAAATACACGTAGGCATCTATTTTTCACAATGTACACAGACAGTTGTAATACAAACAGTCAAGCGTGCAACACTAACAGGCTTGGAACAAACAGGCAATGCCAGCAACTCATCACAAAACAGACACTGGCTTTGGGGCAAAAACAAACTTGAAACAACAAAGATGGACAACCAGCCAGATGGAAAAAATAAGCCTTGCTGAAGTACAGACGTTCGCAACAACACAATGCAGGGACTGTAATACAAAAGACTGAGCTTTTTGAACAACATGTGTTAATCACTTAAAAACATGCCTGTGCTATGAAAATGAGAAAAGTCACAGAGCGTACAGAAAGTGTGTGATTTTAAGCCAGATGAAGCTTTAAAGTAACACTAAATTGTGACAGAAATTTTTAGTTTAAACATTTTCATTCACAATCTGCATGTTACATCCCTGGTGTGGTTAAAATTCTATGTCATGCCATCCATCAAGGGATTTATGTTAAATTATCAAAATTTCATTTTTAAGAAACATTTGATTTTAGGTCATTTTCAGCCACAATAAAGAATAACGTAAAAATAATCCGAGATGTGTCTTCCTAGGGTCAAGAAAACAGTTGAATTTGATGATAAACAACCTGATATCTGAAACTTGGATTTTTTCAAGTTTTTCTTTGTGCTTTTATTCTAAGCACAAAACAGAAGCAACAGCAGAATGGAGCAGTTGGAGCACCATTAAACAATATCATGATTAGTACTGACACTGATCAATATCAGGGAATATATTGTAATATTAGTGCTCATATTGCCCAGCCCTGGTGTGATCTGTTTGATAGAATACACAGGCTGGTAAGATCAGAGGCATTGCAGCATCGCTGCATAGGCACACAACTCGCTGTTAGCACAAGTGATAAATTGAATGTGAAATGCAGCTTGTATTGTTGCCGCTCCTACCATCCTGCTCCAGCATCCACCTCTGACTGAGAAGGAAGTGTGATTGAATGTTTCCCTGGTTTGCATCATACTGCCTGTTGTACATATAGAAAAGACAGACAACTGCGGACAGCATCGTGAATGCCAATGATAGCCCCACACGGACTCCCACTGGTGTCACTCAATCAGTTGAGCTTTTTTTTTTTTTTACTACAAGATGTAGGCCTGCATGTACCAGTACGTGATCTTCTTATCAATAAATTGAGCTGTAAACGGTAGTTTCTTTTTGTTTACAAATGCGAAGAAACACTCAGACACCTTGACCTCTCCCTGCCTGGAGCGCTAGCCGGCTGCATTGGCAGTGATAAGCAGCCGTCGATTGGCCTGCTAGATAACAGCGATCTGAAGCTTAAGTGACCCTGAGACAGTTGAAACAACGATAGAAAGACAGTGATAGACTGAAGGAGAGAGAGAGATGGCTGCAGATAAAGCCTGTTGTGGCTGAGGAGAAGGATGGAGGAGACATGGACATGGACGGAGATCCAGACAGACGGTCTCATTTGTGGCTGGAAGGCTCAGTCGAGGTGGAACGCTGGAGGATGAGCCGAGAAAAGAGGAAGTGACCTCACGCAGGCCGGTCAGTCGGAGGGCACGCTGTATGCCCCTGTTTACCATGCCCTCAAAGGGGGCCACGCAGGACCTTTTTGAAGTGCCTGACCACCCCGCAGGCAGCCTCAAAACCCGCCGCCGCTGAACTTTTATGCCATTGGCTGAAAGTTATTCAATATTTATCCACCTATTGATGTGTGTTTTTTGAGGGAGAGACTCCAAGAAACATTTTTATGCCTCGCGCAGGTCCTGAGGGAAAGATCACAAACAGTCCTTGCTTTGTCAACTTGCCTTTTATTGTGATGTTTTAATTTGACATTGTGGACTTGAAGAGCCTCTGTGGATACTTAGCAGCAGGAAGTCGCTCAATACTGGTGGAAGAATTTAGGAAGTCTGTGTATGTTTTTTTTTTCCCCCAACACTTTCACACTTATTTAGACGGTAATTATTGTATTAACCCAGTAACACAGCATAACATACCATATTAGATTGATTTGTGTTTATAGCATCAACAGTGGTGCAGTAAAGGACTCAGCTGGAGTTGGGCTTATGTTTGTAATGTCATGACATAATTTGGCTCATCTCACGGTCATGTGATCAAACTTTTTTTCAGTTTTAGATAAAGCGCAGCACCCCTGGAATGAGATATAAAGGCATCTTAAACAATTCTTAATGATTCATGTTTCTTAATTTGCCATCATGGGAATTGGGGCAGAAACATGCAAATGTTAAGAGCATATGCACACCAACTTCTTTCCTGACATTCACGTGCATACACACACAGACGCACACACGCGCACACACAGCCTCAGAGTCTAGAGCCTAGCCCTGCTCGAACAATGTCTCCATTGTTTTGCGGGCTTTCACTGGCAGCAGGGGACGGCTGGAGTGTTAACCATTTCCCAACTGTGCCTCTGTGTGTATAAATGTGTGTGTGTGTGTGTGTGTCAGAGGTAGTGAAGCATGGGCCTAGGGACGAAGAGAGGGGAGGGCACTTGCGCCAAGTGTATGGTAATTAGTGTGGAGGAAGTGATGGAATCCGGCCATTTTTATGGACCACAAGACCTCCCACCTGAGTCTTTACAACTACTGAACATGCTTATTTTATTCTCATTCAGTCTCGCTTGTCTCTCTGAAGAATGTGGACTGGAAGGAGGCTGTGTGAAAAGGGCTGACGTGTTTTTGATATCATTAAAAAACAAAACAAAAGGGCAGGACTGCGTCTTAGTCAAGCATTAAGTAAACAAATGCCACAATAACTCTGTGACGAGAATGCGACTGTTGCTCTCCGTCCAGGATCACATTCACCCCCCTTGACCGCTTCTCTGTCCATTTTGAAGGCACGGGGATAAAGGGGGCTTCCTGTGCTCTGAATGGGCCGTGCACCTGGGCTAGCCACACAATTGCCCGAGACTCTGGGATGCCTGGCCTCCTCAGCTGTTAATGAGCGACCCCATGGTCAGCAGGCACCACCCACGCACTGTCCACAGGCTTTACCTCGAAGGCTTTTCTCCGTCCTGCCTTATGCCGACCTTAAACTGCTCTTTCACTCTGCATTTTAAGCCTTCTCCAAATAACCTCTCTCACCCCCTTTTGTCTTCTTTCTGTGCATGCATTCCTTCATTCACCCTTAACCTTTGCTGCAAAGAAAAGCTCATATCTCAGGCATTTGTTGTCGTGGTCACTTTTGGATCCAGAGTTGCAAATTGTTTTTTGGATTGGGCCGTATTACAGACATTCCCATCTGTTTCTTTTACCTATAAATGATAGAGTTGGGACCGATTGGATCCAGCATCGGTGTTGGGTGTCGATACTGATGTAATTCACTCGCTGGATATTGGACTGACGCCGCTGGTCCACTTGGACTCAAGGATAACCTGATGAGAATCATGTGGTCAAAGGTCAAGGACCTTACTAAACATATTTTTGGCCATTGCTCAACAACCCATATGATAATTAAGACAACAATAGGTTAAAATGATGAAGTTATGAAATTTTATATCCAAAAGGTCAGAGGTCAAATTCACTGTGACATCATAATGATCTGGCTATTATTCAATGCAAAAGCTCAGGAACAGCAACTTGACTGGTGCACGGAGGCATGCAACCTTAAGGCAGTAATTCTAGTTATTAATTAAAAATGGTAAAAATTTAACTTTAACTCCGTAGCCAAAACTTTGTAGCTCAAATGAATGAATTAACAAGTAATGCTGCAGTTCTACAACAATATCCAGTAGCCATAACGTAGCATGTTACTGTCTTTAAATGAGTAAGCTAGCAACAGTTGGTTTGTCTCAACATGTCCTTAGTGATATTTCAGTCTCAAAAAACAGTTACTGTACTGTTATTGGCATATATCCAAATTCAGGTATTGGAGTTGGATCGGAATGGAAGAGAAGTGGATCGGTTAATCTCCAAAAAATAGTTCCTCAATTGAATTTCCAGAACAAACTTACATACACCGCGGCTGAAGATTTTATCCATATCGCCCAGTTCTTTTAAAAACTCAATCCAGACCTCAGATAGAGACTATTGTGTCTGTCAGCTGTGTCTCGCTGTCTCCTTCAAACAAGACATTTGTTCAAAGGGTCACGCTTACATCATCGGGCTTGGGCCAAAATCTGAGGCTGTGTCGAGACGTGGCGTCAGGCCCCGGGAACCGTGACAATGAAAATGAGAGCACCTCGGTCAGTGCATCGGTCCAGCAGTCTGGACGGCCGCTTGTTCCCACAGACAATCCACTCACTGTTGGCTTAGTCAGCAACAATACCACAACAATGACTCATGAGTCTTCTCTTAACAGAATACCTAAACATTTTAAAAGTACCTGATAAATTGCCGACCAGAATTTCCAAATGTTTGCATATTTTCTGTCAAATGTGTATTATGGATGTGTGTCGTTAAGGAGCCTCTCCATTACAACACATGATTGCGGTAATTGTGGACAGCAGTTTGTTGTATTGTCTTTGTGTGTTTCTCTGTGTGTGAATAGCTCTAGGGCCATTGTCGTCCTGTTCCCTTGCTGTGGTATTTGACCGTTAAATAACCCCTGTGAACTTAAGCTACCCCAGGGAATGTGTTGGACATGCACATTTAAAAGGATAATGCACATTTGTATCTCTAAGTGTGTGTGCTTCACCAATAACCACAGTGTTCACTGTCTAGCTGTTGTAAAAAGTTGTCTAGCTGGCCTCGGGGTCATGCACAAGTACAAACAGGACTCGTTGATGTCGGTGCAGAGAACGCCACCGACATGGTAGCTTTTTAGGTACAGGAGCCCTTCAGTAAGCTGTTGCTTTTTCTGCATGTTCTGAGACTTCTACTAGCACTTTCCTTTGGAAATCAATAACTGCTATTCCCTATTTTCTTCCTCTTTCCTCCCTCTCCTGTCCTTTATCGCCTCATGATGTCTGTCAGAGAGTTGTGAGATCTGAATGTCAGTAGGTACAAATGTTCAAGTTTAACCTCTCGATGCCTCCTCCTCTAAGAATATGCAGTTCACAATTTTAGTGCACAGAGTAAAGTGATAAAAATATCAGAAATGTGTCACGATTCTCCAAAAAAAAAATATCCATGATTCGATTTGTCTTTCAATAGTGAAGTCAGGATTTGATTCGATTTTTACATTCATTTCAGCACCGACGCCATTGTTGGAGTATTAAGTCTTGATTTGAAAGGATCAACACCTCACTGGTTTTATGCCAACTCCGCAATCCTCTTTAAAAAGATAGGCAACAGGGTATCAAGTGTGATATAACTGCCATTTTTTTGTTTTTTTCTGCCAGTGTTGTTTTATTTTTCTTCGGCTACACACAACCCGCAAGCTGGAAGTACGTAGAAGGCGAGAGGGAGAACCACCGATCCTGTTTTTGATCCAATAATTTAAATTGAATGCTCATTCCGATCGATTTTCAATTTAGAAGTGAAATCATGACCCTCCTCCTGAGGAATGACTGCCCTGGGGACACTTTTTCTTTATAAATTTACTTTATAATTGCACTTCAACCTGACTCTGACACAAATTATATACCCCTGTGTCTGATCATGGTACCTGTTTGCACCCCTAGATATTTAGAGCTCGAAAAATCTGTGCCAAAACACGTGGAGGTGACAGTGGATCCCCAGACCAGCTGACTGCGCCTGAACGTCTGCGAAGGTGTCGACGCTGAGGAGATAAAATGTTCTACCAAAGCGAAGTAGTGTTTTAACAACCAGCCAGCCGGTACCGACAGCCGTGTAACCAGTGCAGAGCCAGTGTTCTCCTATTCTCTCTGTGTAAAATTAGTAATAATGGGGCTGAACACGTACCCAGGAGAAAGCTGAGCCAGCAGAGACGAGGTAGTAGTTTAAATAACTAAAAAGCCAGGGGATGCATAATTTCCAGGGAGAACACGTTGCTTTTGCATAAAACCTGGTTGGCTGGGATTGTGTGCACATTCGTATACGTGTGTTTGTGTGTGTGTGTGTGTGTGTGTGTGTGTGTGTGTGTGTGTGTGAGAGAGAGAGAGAGAGAGAGAGAGAGAGAGAGAGAGAGAGAGAGAACGAACAAGAGATGGAGAGCTGATATAATTGTGTGACTTGGGAACGTCCATCTTTGCCTTTCAGGGGCCCTTCTGCTGGGAATTCCCCGGACAGTCAGATCTGAGCCTTCACCAATTTCATTTGGTGAGAGACCTTTGAATTCCAAAAATATCTTGTTTGGATTTTTTGATTGATTCCACACACTCAAATTAACAACTGATAATTGATGATTCTTTCTTTAAAAAAAACAAAAATAATGAATGAAAAACATAAATCCTGGTGATGATGCTGATAATCATGCTGTGTTGTGCTTTGTGCTGTAATCCAGTGCTGCTGCTTTGTTGCTGGTGTGCTTTGTGATGACTTAAAATGCCAATCCAGGTGATGGGGTGTTTTGGATGGTACATTTGTCCAGCTTTGCAGGGTAGTGAAGGTATTTCCTCACCCAGCTTTGTTTAGAATAATTTCTGTGTTTCTGGATTCTGTTTGCCTTCTTTATTTGTCAGTTTCTGGCTTGCTCTGGTTTAATGCCACTCTTTGGGAGGAGGAGGAGAAGGGAGACTTCCTGTTTTGTTTGTATTTCTTTGAAAAGCTCCCTTTATTAACAGCATCTGGGTCTGATTGTAAGACAAAGAGGTAGATCAAGAAAAATCACACAGTGTTTATGTCCACTTAGGGGTTTATTTAATCGCAGTCACAAATCCATGATCCAAATTGTGATAGTTTTTCTTAATTTTGAAGACTTTTACAGAATGGAATAGTCTATGAATTTCTCCATTTGCAACCGTAAAACACAACATTGCCTTAAAGATTGCTCTTTCTTGGAACAAGCTCCTCATCGGCCATACTGCTCGCCACAACATATGTTGCATTTTCTACAATTCGTCACCCAAGGACGAGCCATGTGAAGAGATTCTAGTTGACTGCATCACTTTATTGGTTTAGATGTGCCAGTCAGTGAGGTTCAGAAGTTTGGAAACAGAAAAAGGACGTTAAATACCTCAATCCCTACGATTCGCCTGACAAGTAGATCATGATTGAAATCTAAATTTGTCAGATTAAAGATGACAGTGTCACAGTCCAGATTCCTCCTGTCATTGTCCTGCACCTCTTTCAAAAAAAATAAAAAATCTCTAGATTTTTATTTGATTTTGTCTGATTTTGCTGCAGAGCAGACATCAGTCAGCCTTGTTTTGGTTTCCTTCAGTTCAACTCTGTGAAGCTGGAAAGACGCTGGCCCAAAGGATAGCCTATTAATCTCCTCTGAGGCGACCATGGCTCTGTGGATTGCCTACTTGAATTGTTTGACTAATCAATTGCTTGTTGATTTTGCACACTCCGCCGGGCCTTTGTTGCCAGTAAATAGCACGAGTCCTTCAAAACAAAAGAGAGAAATAAAGGAAGGAAGAAGGAAGGTAAATCACGCTTTATTGCGAAAACAGCTATTAATATGATGTTGTAGTCATCAACCTGCTGCCTGCTTCCCCTCCCCTCTCTTATACAAGCGCCTTTGCTGGAACTTGTTTGACAAGGTCTGGCAGGATCACTGCTGGGTGTGCCTGTCTTTCTGCATGTGTCTCACAAACACACCTTTGTCTAGACCAGCGTATCTGTAGTATCCTTGTGTCTAAGGTGTGACTTGAGTTTTGGATGACAAGTAGTCAGAGCTAGGTCGGGCCAGGCTCTAACCTCCATGTGTTTGCATACAATAACATGAACTGGTTTAACCCAGAAATCTGACTTGCAGGCTCGTGTGGAGCGGATTAAAAAACCTGTGTGGTAATCGTGATTCGGTCATATTTCGTTTTCACGAAGGATCAAGGTTCAGAAGTTATATTGATAAATAATCTAATTTATGGCTAACCACTCCAGGCAGACTGACAGAAGAGTGCACTCGTCTCTGACAGATTCCCCGTGGTTGCACCATCCCCGGCTCCGTTCCTGCAGCCGGCCTCGTGAGCGACAAGAGACTCAGCAGCTCCCCTACGCTACTGTATTAACACTGGAGGCCGTTTTCACAGGGAAACTTGTTTTGACAGAACTCCAGGTGTCTCATTGTTGGGGCTGGCATGGTTCAACAGATTTACCAATTAGCACTGGGCTGAGGGCACAGGAAGGGTGGGAGTGGAGTAGAAGAGGGGAGGGAAGAAGTGAAACGGGGTGGGGAGGAGGAGGGAGAATGGATGAGGCGGATTTGGCCACAGTGATGGAATGAGATTTTGAGTGAGAGGTGCTGGTAGGGGAAGGTGTGGAGGGGAAGGTGTGGAGGGGAAGGGGGGGGGGGGGGGTTGTGACCATACGGAGACAGGCTGGAGTAAGGCGATCCGTGACCTCGTTTTTTTCCCAGCAGCAGTATGGAAGGGGCTGAGGTCTGAGCTGAGCCACAAGGAGGAGGGGAACTACGTAGGAAAAGTAGGAGGGGGCAGGAGCAGAGGAAAAGGGGAAACGCGGTGTCAACACAGGGCAACTTTTTCACTCAACGCACACCTCATCTCAACCGAACTTTTTTGCATTGTTCTTTCAACGTAACCATAATCCTGATCCTCATCAGGTTTGAGCTGAGCGACAAAGAGAAAGGGAACTACGTAGAAACAGAAAGAGGGGGCAGGACAGTAGCAGAGAGAAAGGGGAAACACAGTGTCAACACATGGCAACTTTTTCACTCAACGCGCACCATACCTCAGCCAGATTCTTTTGCATTTTTCTCTCAACTTAACCCTGCCGTAACCTACTGAACCTAGGTCATTTTTGTTATAAACCCCAGACACTTGACTCTGTTGTTGTGCGTTGCCAACACACATCCATCTGCAGGAGCGTTGATTTGTTTTTGCTGCAAGTCCCTCTTGGCTCGCTCTTCTCGCTCCGGTATGGGGCAGAATTGTGTGGGATTAAACACAATGTTATTACTCCCGCTAACCCCTCTTTGTTATTCCTCAGAAATGTCTGCTCCTTTTTCCAGGAAGTTTGGAAGTGAACTTTTGAGAACGGGTTGAAGTGATTAAGCGAATATCCCAGGGGTGGCCTTGCAGAATTTAGAGTAGTTTTTGGCCCGAGAGTGTTATGACACTGACACACGGCACGCACAGGCATCTTGGCATGGATGTGCTGTAGGTACACGAGTGCCATGAAATTGCCGCCTTCTCCTTAAGGGGGGCGGAAATACAGAACTATACGGAGGGTGCTTCGTTCAAACTGACAGGCTTTCTGAAGTTGAGAAAAGTTTCACTTTTTAGAAGAGCACGCTTTTTTTTGTGTGTGTGCGTGTGTGTGTGTGTGTGTATTTGAGCCGACCAATCACAACAAAGACAAGTCGAGCTTTCTCTATATGCAGGAAGCTGTCAGTTTACTACAACAACCAGAATAAAACTGTGGAAAATAGCGGAGGAGAAGCTGAGGGGTGGCTTTTTTGTCTGATGTTTCACTCTGTTAGCAGTGCATGAGATGTCTTGTTTGAGTCGCTGTTCAATAGCAGGGACTTGGACATAAGTAACGTTCATGGCAGCCATTCTTAAGGGAAACTGGTGACCTGGGTTCACAGTATAGTAGGTGCACAAAAGCAGGAGTAGTAAAGGTTGGATTTGAGTAGGACTGCTGCCTCGGGAAACGTTTGACTCTCAGATTCTTTGACACTTGACGCCTAAATATTTATACCCTTAACTTGTGGGCTACTGTGGCAGTGCTAAGCTAAATTAAGACAGTTTTTGAACAATCCAGCTGTTACAAGACGCCAGAAAAGCAATCAATCATCAGAAAAGCAATCAATAACTGAACTTGAAGAGTTCAAGTTTCAATGATGCACCAAACAAGTTATTGGTGCATCCTTAATTATGAGCTCCAGATCACTATGTGGCCTCATGAATCACTCTGGTTTTGTAATGACTTAGTGTTGAGCGATCCCACAATTGCTCTGGCGACTGCCTGTCGTATACATATGTACAAGCGGCTTGTGATTGAGAGTGATGGAGACAGCTTTGTGGAAAAGGGAGAGAAGAAGAGGACTGGAGTGGGGCGTGGGGGGGGTGGGGTGGGAGATAGGGGAGAGAGTACGAAGCCCCGCCAAATTCCCCAAAGAACAATTTACAGTTATGGATGAATACACTGTCACAGTCAAATTTTAACTCTGTGGATGTGTGTGTGTGTGTCGAAGACAGTGGAATGCTGAGTGATTCCAGAGAGCACTTAAGCTGCCTCGAATTTTCTGTTCCCACCCGCGTTATAACGGGAGAGGGGCTTTGCTTTGGAGTTTGCAGGGGTAAACACAGGGTATGTGCTTTCTGAGTCATTTAGCGTCGTCCTCTGCCACCTTCCTCACATATTCTAAACAGTGTTTTCAGGTTTGTCGGGCCAGCCTGAACGAGACTAACCCCCCAATTTATTTGATTTTGTTCCTCTTGGCAGTTCCACTGAAGACCTATCTGAACTTTTCTTGGATTTGTTTGGCTCGGGTTTTGATGTGCGCGTTGTTATTTTTTTTTCTCCTCCGTCTTCCAAGCCTGTGTAGTCGACTGTGCCTGAGTGCCAGGCCCTGCTTTTGTCTCGGCCCAGGGAAGGAATTTGATGTGAGACTTATTTTCCTACCCAGTCAGTTTCTTTGAGCATTTTTCCCCCGCTCCTGTTTTTTTTTTTTTGTTGTTTTGTTTTTGTTTTGTTTTTTCTAATAGTCCTGGAAGTTTGGGACACTTCTTTGAGGCAGGTGATGCTGCGACTCGACTGCATACCTGCGCAGGTGCGCACACGCTTTCGTAGTTATTTATCCAGCCTTTCCAAAAAATGTACTCTAATTGAGTGGCCTGTTAAAACGTCACTGAAATCAGTCATATAATAGCAGGAGGGAAGTGTGATGGGCTGAAACGGAGACCTGGATTCCATGAGATTAAGGAGGATCATCATACAAGAGGTTTTGGATGAAGGGAGAGATGGCTCAATCCTGACGGTATCTGGGCTGTTTTTCATGGGAGAGAAGTCTAAACTAATGTGTCAGACCACTTTTTCTCATCAGCGAGACGTGCTATAGACGCCCAGCACTGGCCAGACATCGCCTGCGATAGATGCAGAGAAATGCATGCTGGGAAAAGAATAAACAAGCCTGTCACCAAAGTTGGGAAGAATCCTTAGTGCAGCGCTACTGTCAAAAAGCAGCTTCCATTTCATACATTATTAACATTACCTAAACGCATTATTTGTGTATTTATTCATTCATTTGTCTTGTTAACATCCTCCTGGAGTAAGATAAACAGCGCGGCCAGACTGGCTGTGTGACAGTTGTGTGTGAGATTTGAATAAAAAGCCCGGCAGCGTGATTGGAGCGAGACAGGAGCGGATTCTATGGACACCACACTTCCTCTCCAGGCTCATTAAGGGACAGTAAGGCGATGATGTCGAATCGGCGCGCACTTTACCGGCCTGCCTTTTTCTTTGAACAGCGTCGCCCTCTTATCTGCAACATGCTCTGTTCCTCCATAACAAGACGGTCCCACTCGCATGCACACACACGCTCTGTCTGTCTCTCTCCTCCTCGCGCACACACATTGTGCCTACATACACACTCCTCATACTTATTTAGTTTGTGTAGACAGAAAACTCTTAAGTATGTGGCTTGTCCACAGAATTTTGGCAGCTTTTGTTGTATTTTCTCCTACGCTATCGAAAAAGCCTGGTACTTGTTTTTTTTATGTGTTCTTTTTTTCTGCACAGACATCACAAATGGATATTTTAATTGGAACTTTTGGCACTGTCTCCATCTTGTGTTGGAATGGCAGACAAGTGAGTGGCTGGCGAGGCCGGGGCCGGGCTGATTGGTGTGTAGCGAGGCGTGCCTAAATCAACTGGCAGCATGAATAGCTCGCTTGATTCTCACTGGCATTCACTGGAATCCATGGCAGTTTTTTTTTTTTTTTTTTTTTTTCAAACAAGATTCTTTCTTTGGAAAAAGTCTGGAATAACCAACAAGGGACAGAGAATACCTCCTGCTTCCCTGAAGCATGACTTCTTCTTTGTTTTGGTGGTGCAATTTACTTGCCTTTATGCCAACTCACTTTTTGGTGCTTTTGTAATGTCAGAATAAAATGACCAACCTCTGTTGTTGCTGTATCCCAGCCATGGATTCATTCACTCACTGTACAACTTCATATGGAGGTTTTGAAATGTTAATGTGCTCTTGATAATGGAAATAATCATGTTACCATAATGAATTATCATTGCACTCTTGATGTTTTTATTTCACAGTCTACTAACTCAAAGCAAGTGGTATACCCGCTGGGATTAGTGAAGAAAAACAGAAAACTGATGGAATCAGCCCTGAAGATAATTTAAAATATCTGCTTTTTGAAGTGACATCCAGTCTTCAGACTGAGTGGCGGAGTTAGTCATGACTCTGTTATGCACCATTGTGTTTGGATGTCTTGAGCTGTTGCAAGAGCTTTAAGAAATAGTGTTGTCATAGCAGGGTCTGTGTGCACCGCCAAGTTCAAGCATGAGAAAGAGCTGATAAAATGTGATTAAACGCCATGTGACATTCATGGAAACCAGGGTAAATACTCAACGTGGTCAGTTAAACTTTCTTTTTTTATTTGGTTGATGACAGATGCTCTTGAATATGCAATCATATTTAAAGAACCCTTTAACCACACATATTATTTCTGTGCTGGAAAGCAGCACTCACAATTCCAGATTTTGTCAGAGATTAAATCTGCATATGGTGCCACTGAGAGATTTCTTCATTCATGTGCCTTTTGTGGGATTTTTAGGAATAGATCACCAACCCCACGTTGGGTTTAACTCCGGCCAAAGCTCACTGTGGCTCCACTGCAGCAGCTAATGCAAACCACATGCTTGAGCTGCGCATCTGCATAAGTACACACCTGTTTAAACTGAGGACAGTCTTTTACCTCAAACAGTAAATTCAGGCACACTCACGCCAGAGGCAGAGCAGCTGCGCAGCCGGGTCACGTTGGAGTCATTGTAATCCTGCTTGACATAATGTAGTCCTTGTGTTTGGCTGGGCCTGTGTGTGTGTGTGTGTGTGTTTGTTTGTGTGTGTGTGTGTGTGTGAGGAGAGAGAATGGGGAGAAAGATATCGTGTGTGTGCAGGTGGGGTTGTGTGATCTGTATACTCCGCGCTTTCAAAATAAGTGTTTTTGTGTATGCGTGTGGTAGTGGGCCTTTCTCTCCGGGCTGGTAGTCAGTGCTGTGTAATTACCTGGCTGTCTGCCACCGAGTCCCACTGGAGCAGAGACAGAAGTGGAGCTGTGTCTTACACAACGTAACACAGCGGCCCGTCTGAACCACTGGCCCAGAGTTTGTTCAGCTTGGGGTCTGGACACAGCATGGGATCTCTTGGGATGCTGATGAAGTCAGGGGAGATTTATGAAGGCTCATGAATCAAAATGTATATATTTAGATGTAATGTTTGGAGCTAGTTTCATGAAAAATGAAAAATAACAAAACAGAAATTAACCAGACTTATAGTCACCTAAGATCTTAACAGCTGTTGTTGCTGGGATCATGATCAATTTAGTAATAAGCAGTTTGAAGACGTCACTAGGGGTCGACCCACCCACATTGCTTTTTCAGGCCTAATACCGAATACCGAAGAAATCAAGAGGCTGAAAACCAAAAATATTTTGGACTGATATTCATTTGCAGTAAAAATTTCAATCTGTGTGTCAGAATTTCGATCACCCATTGATGGAATGAACCTAAGTAATGTTCCTGAGTACTATTTTCAGGTACTTTACTTGAGAATTTCCATTTTCTGCTACTTTATACTTCCTTTTCGTTACATTTATTTGATAAATTTAGTTACTGTTACTTTGCAGATTCAGATTATTCAGTGTTTATAGGCTATTAATTTTGACGTGTTGTTACCGATCACATACTGGTGTGGGCGGGACACTGTGTGAGAGGATGAAGAATGAAGAAGCACATTTTTTAATTAGGTCATATAATTGGCAATCTGACAGAAAAATCAAAAATATCGATAACTGAAAAATGCTGAATATTGGCCCCGATAATTGGCCAGGTTGATAATCGGTCTATCCCTAATTATCACAATTTTATGACTGAACGATTAATCGATTAACAGTGAAAATGACTGTTAGATTGATTGTTAATGACAATAATCGTTAGTTGGAGCCCAGGTCCGAAGATTATATCCTCAAATTGCTTAGTTTGTCCGACCAAAAGTCCAAGAGCCAAGGGTGGAAATTTAAAATAATGTAAAACAGAATGCAGTGGAGGTGCCAAAAATGTGTTGTTTTTTTTCCTTTTAAGAATTACTTAAATACTTAATTAATAATTAAAGTTCTTGATTTGATTTACATTGCTGAATTGGCTCATAGATGAATCATTTTAAGACTAGTAGTAAATCCAGGGCCACAAGCCAGAGAGTATTGTGAAATTCTGCATTACAGCCACAGGGCAGAGCGCTCTTAACTGACAGACATAGACAGAAACAGGCCCAGCCAATCTGAAGTCAAAAGAAACCACGAGACAGATTCATATCTCCGGCATAAAGATCATCTCTCAACTTAATTTGACTCCTCGTTGCTTCAACAGTCACTGTGGAATCTGATATCTGCTCTCATACTGAGGTGCACCCCCCACCTGTAAAGGCCAGGCTCTAGGTGCGCGGGCGAGCACGTGGCACACGAGCTGCGCGAGAGCATACTGCGGTGTCAGCCTGCCTCTCCCGCCATTTTAATTGTTATATCTCCTCAGCCTTGATATGAGCAAAAAGGGAGGCCTAGGCAGAACCTGGCACATCAAAGGCTACCTCCCCTAGTCTTACAAGTTGCCTGTCTCTTTGGAGGAGCCCGGGCTTCGGAGAGCCAGAAAAGGGGATTGGAGAGGCGGTGTGGATTCCCGGCTGGAATGAGTTTGATGGGCTAATTGTAGCCCCCAGTGGACACAGGCACTCATCACAGAGGGCTGGCAGAGAGGGGAGCTGAAGCTGTGGATGAGGAGCTGCAGTGGCTGGAAAATACTCCTGCAAGCTTCACCCCTCCATCTCTGGATATCTGCACATGGCTCTCTGGTGCTTTCAATTGCCTGTCTTGAGTGTATGGATGTCAGAAATATTCCCGGCATATATCACTCTTTTCCTCAACCGTTACTTCATTTATTGTGCTGCACATTTCAGTCTTCCTTGCCTCTGTAAACCTGGCAACTCCCTTGAGTAGCTCATCTTTGTGTTTTCTCACAAGCCTGCATTTTTTTAATGTTTTTTCTGAGATGCAGCTGTAGGCCTAATCTGCTCACTTTGACATTCTCCATCGGAAGAAACACTTTCTCCAGGCGATTGCGCACATTAATGATGCAAGCGCATCAGCAAGCCTCGGCGCCGAGTGCATGCCGGTCACTACATTTAATAAGCCTTCTGACCGTGCAGAACCACAACAATAGATAACAAAGGGAATGTAATGCACGGACAAACATGTGCAATCCTTGTGCCGTACTACCAACAACATTACCAACTGGCTCGACTGTAGTGGTGATCAAAAAAAGCTCTCCACAGCTTTGAACAGTTCTCTTTTTTTCCCCATCTGCATCAAAAAGAAATCAATAGCCAAAACTTTTGAGCTCGTGTATCAGTTTTTCCTCCCATTGCACCCTCCCCCCCCTCCCCTGCCGCCAGTTTGGCAGTTGTACATTACGCCACAAGAGTAAAACACAGTTAAAAGGAGAAAGGCACAAGGAGATGACACCAGCGAGGAAGCGGCTCGTGTTGGGTAGGGCCCTGGCTGGGAGAAAATCAATGGGAGGGAACACTTCCATACACGGAAATGGCACAATGGGAGGGAGAGGAGGGAGTAAAGATGTTTTTTTTTTTTTTTTTCGTTTTTTTTTTAAAACTGAAAAATGATGCATTTGTTTTACCCAGGGAGAGAAAAAGCAAAGACGAGGAGAGAGAGAGAGGGAGAGAAAAAAAAACAGTCTTCTGAACATCTTTTGAAAAAAGCAAGTTCTTTGGTGAGGTTGAGTTGTGTGGTTAAGGTTTGTTTTATCCAACTGTGCGGAAGCGTGTGTAGCTGTCTTTCAGGTCTCTTTTTAGTTGAAGCGCAGAAAGACTACTCATGGCATGTTCAAGGGCACTCAGTGGACACGGATGCCCTGCAGGAGGCGGAATTATGAATACAACATGAGTAAACAGACACCTACATATACTATTAAAATAGTAAGCCTAGTACTTGGCAAGAGACAATCCTGAGTAGTAATTTGAGCTGGTCCGTAGCAGCTCAACCTTACTCTTCTTAGGGTCATTGATAAAGACTTGTGAAAAATCAGCTCTAATTTGCCTGATAGTAGAATGATTTGCACATTGGCAGTAATGTATTCCTGTGTGCATTCCTCCAATACAACCCTTTTAGTATTCAGTTTAGTGATAAAGGATTTTTTTACACAGCAGCTGTGAACAAAGAATACAATAGCACACAAACTCGAAACACAATTCCAAGCCTGAGCCTTGAATGCCATTCAGACTTCACTGTGACTGAGCGAACCCATTCAGTGGGAGTACGCGGCGGTTGGAGAGATGGTATCAAGTTGCCTGCAGATGGAGGTCAGTGTGACTGGCACAGTTGGCACCTTGGCACGGCAGCACAAGCTGCAGCACTCAGCTCCGCAAAGGATGCGTCGACTGAAGGGGGGACTGGGGAGCGAAAGCGTTTCTCTCACTTCTCCTTTTTTTTATTGTCTGCGCTTCCTGTTTTGAAAGCCATTAAGGAGCAAATTTCCTCACAGCGAGAGGGGAGATGAAAAGGCCCCGTCTTTTGAAACATGTCCAAGCGCAAATGTGAAAAAGAGGGGGAATGATAGCTATCTGTAAACATCTCTGTCGAGGGGTCGACGGAAAAGGAATTGTGAGGGAATGATACATTCATTTGCGTTCTCTTTTTTTTTTTTTTTTTTTTTTTGATTTGCTGATGAAAGAGATGCTGCAGTTTTTGTTCCGAGCCAGCTGTATTGCTCTATTCACAACCACACTAATATACCAGGGCAGGCTCACATAACTACACAGCCACCACCCCCTTTCCCCCCTTCCGAAAATGCTTTGTGACATCTGCATCCACACATGTCTGCATTCACTGTAGCCAGTGAGTATTTATAGACGAGTTGGTCTTGTCATCCATTGATCCCTCCAGGTTCTCTGATCACAAAACTGCACTTTTAAGTAGCTTTTATGTAGCATCATAAAGGTAATCTCTGCGTATTTGAACTGAGGGCACCCGAGGTTACCTGCAGAACCTGACCTGGTTATGAAGACTCAATCAGGCCCTTGGCAGCTTTTTGTTTCTAAGTCCAACACTGGTAGCATCAGTTCGCTATTTAAGTGTCACAGCTGTCATTTCTGTTTAGTTGGCATTCAGTATATTTACACCAGTTTCCTCTCAGTGGTGCTTGCCTGGTTTCTCAAGAGTAGCAGTAGCTTGGTGCTGCAGACTCTCCTCCTCCTCCCTCTCCTCTCCTCTTCTCCTCCCTCCTCTACCCCTCACTGCCCCCGAGCCTGGCCAGTCTGTGCCTCTTAATAAAACTGACAGGCTCTAATTGGGCTTAATTGCACCCTTCGGGCGTCGTCAAAAGGAGTGTTACTAAACAAACTGCAGGGTCTGCAAGCAGGCCAGCCAGTCTACGGCAGCGCATTGGCCGCTCGGCTCATGCCTGCATGTATGTGTGCAAATCGCCAAAGCCGTTGCGCGAATGTGCAACGTATGTGAGTGCGCAATAGCACGTTAGGAATGTGCATGAGTAAGCATCAAATTTAATCGCGTGGGCGTGTGTGCATGTGAGGTTTTTGAGGGATGTAGCAAGCCGTTCATTCCTCGCAGTGAGCCAAGTGAACAAGAGCTCACAAGTCTGAGAATCTTATGCATTCAAGCAGGCGGCATCACCTGACTGTGAATCTCTCAGCGCTCTCCGCCACTAAATCGACACCGACAGTAAAACAAGAGTGCGTCTGTGTCTTTGAGGAAGTGTCTACAACTCCAGGTGTCAGAAAAGCCTTTTTAAATCCCCGCTATTATGAAAAAACCCCTACCAAACAAATCCCCGCCTTGCTTTTCAGTGGTATAAGCAAAAAAAAAAAAAGATGGAGATGGAGTAGTGCTCCACATCCCAGTAGCACCACCTCCTGGTTAACGGACAGGGGCGATCATGATCCTGGCTCTCATTCGAATGTGGTCTAATTCACAGAGGTGGGGCCGGCACTCGCCGCATGGGCCTTTGCTGGGTCACTGAGCACAATCGATGGAGGGCTCCAGATGCGATTGAGTCATTGAAATGGCAAAGCCCAACCTGTGTGTGTGTGTGTGAGATGGAGAGTGTGAGACGGTGGTGACCCCTAAAGCTGCGACCCGCAAGGAAAAAGGAGAGATAATCACATTGAGCGCAGCGCTGTGCTAAAATTCTTCTGGCCATTTGTTCCCCCTCCTTCCACCCTTTGAGCTATTTACTCATTACAGCCTTTTCACAGCCTGTTAGTCTTCCCGAAAAAGTTTGGGAGTTCCAGTTTTGTTTTGAAGACGTGCAGCTTGATACGAAAAATGCCACAAACAGGACGGTTTCCATTGTGTTGCAGAACGTTACGCCAGGAAAGACACGGGGAAGGAGGCATCCACTGTGTTTTTGTTCAGAGCTTAAAAGTCATGTAATGATGCGGTGGCTGAGCTGGAGGCCCCATAAAGACTGGAAGGGCCTCATTTCAGTGGCCTGCTGCTGCTCCAGTGCCTGACTAGCTGACTCTGTCACCCCTTCTTTTAGGAAAAGAGGCAGAGCACATAATTAAGATATACAGCCCAGGGTGGACTGAATATATAGACTGAAAGTATAGAGGAGCAGACCAGTCGGTCTCAATCGCAGCCTGCGGTTTAGTGTTTGGCTGCAGACGGTGCCCAGACCTGCGCAAGTGTGTGTGTGTGTGTGTGTGTGTGTGTGTCTGTCAGCAGTCTGAGCAGCATGCTATAAAAGGCTGGTGAGTCGAGCCATAGCCTCTCTGTGTGTCGGGGTCACAGCGAGCCAAACTGTTTGTGCGTGTATGCGAACACGTACACATTCCCTATGTGGGTATACTATGTATTTATTTGTGAGTGTGTGTGTGTGTGTGGGGGTGTGTGTGTGTGTGTGTGAAGGACGCTCCCTGACCCACAGTTCCTTCCCCATTCCGTCTCCCAGTATTCATCCCTGTCGTAATATATAATCCTGCTGTCTCGGGCAATAGTGTGAATCTGAGAGGACACATCCTCCTGCTCCTTGACTTCAGGCCTCACACATACACACACGTACACACTTTTACCGCTCACGCCTCAGTTGTCTCAGTGCTTTGTCACTCTCTAATGATAACTATCCATCAATGGTAGGGGCGTTGCTCTTGGAAATGAAGATGGATTGAATTAGCGTTGAGTGCTCCGGCCGCTGCATTGCGGCGGCAACCCGTAATTACACTGTCAGGACCATTGAACCCCCCTCGATGAGACGTTGAACTTAACACATTTGCACCAGTGTTGATTACAAGGTCTCTTAGTCTGGGCAGATTCACATCATGTAGTTCCTAATGGCAAGTGAAAGGGCCCAGTCATTTGCGGAGGATTAGTGCGTCGTGGTGCGTTCGCAGCGGTTCCCTCGCAGTGATCGAGCGGCTGCAGCAAATTTACCCTTATTGTTAGGAAAGTGGAAACAATAGCAAAAGCTTCACGTGGTCCCATTGTCCCACCACGAACAAACGCACATTTGGCTGGTAATTAGCTTTCATGTATCAGTGGAAAACACTGCTGTATTTGCAGTTAAAAGGACATCCATGAGAATTCTTGAATAGGAGCTGACATTACACCATTGGTCTTTGAAGAAACACAAACACAGATAGCGCTTACGGTTTGGGGCACGTAAAACAAGCACAAACAACCAAACTCACTCACCACCCCCCCTCCCTCCCCTCTCCGCCACCCTCACTCCCGTCTGTGGGAAATGAAAATTGGGCTGAAGTGTTTGTTATTAAATACGTCCGGGGGAAACTCCAGGAAATGGACTTAATTTCATATAGAGGCACATGACTCAGAGGATCTTAGCGAACCAATTAACCTCACCTCAGCTCATTAAAAACTCCTCTTTCATGGCCAGAAGCAGCGACTCATCCGCTAACACGGGACATGAAAGCGCAAATTTGTCCATCCAAAACTCTTAAAAGTAATTGGAAAGGTAGATACGAAGGGCCAGTAATCTAGTGACACAGCCTAACTCGAGTGAAGTGAAAATAGAGGGGATTATTGAGAACAGGGGCGACGAGCGGATTGAAAGGATCCATCGCACAGATGATCTCATACAACTCTGAATGTGCATTCAGCTCTTAAAGTTGCTCCTCAGGATTAAGACAATTTCCCTGAAGGTCACCACACAGCAACACCTCCTTCGCACAATAGAGATCCGTTCATTTAGTGCAGAGAGAGTTGTTCTGCAAATATTCCAACATTTTCAAATGTTGTTGCATTTAAATCGAATGGTTTTCTTCTCAAATTGCCATGAAAGAAACCACAGTGATGTGAGGAATTTCTTTGGAAAGCCTGAACAAAAAGCTCAGATTTTTATCAACAGAAGGAGAACAAAATATTTTTATATTTTTACCACAGAGTACCCGAGGATAAGATGTGTGCAGTGGTGTTTTCCTGCTTTTGTTGCTTAGCTCAACACGTTCCATTGTTGCCTGGGGTTTTCTCTTTCAATCTCATTGAAAGTCCATTTGTGTCAACCCGACGAGAACATTAATATTAGTCATAAGTTGGGGATTACGGCGCTGTAATTGCGTGTGTGCACCGCGCTCTGAGTCTTTTTCAGCACATAAAACATGATTTCGGGGCCTTTGTTGAAACTATCTAATGGGCTAATGGCGTTGAGAGGAGCCATTCAGCTCTTTTCCACGCCAGCGCGCGTTGTCTGCGCGCGAGTGCTCGCATGTGTGCGTGCGTGTCTTGGCTCACACTGTGCACACTCATCAAGCCACATGCAAACAACCAATCTCTGTCATCTGCATCAAAATAATTACAGAGAGATAAACACAACATTTGACCATTTTCACAGTGATCTAATCTGAAGCCGGGCTGTGAAAGCGCACGGGGGAGATGATCAAATCCCTGCTTAATGGAACTGATCACTACTGTGTGTTCAACATTCAGCCGACAGCCGTATTACAGATGCATCTCCTCGTCTTTCCCTGCTTTCAGCCGTGTGTGTTTAGAGCAGAAATTAGGCTAAAAATTAGGTTAAGTATTAATTTAGATTTTGACTTTGTGACCCATTTTTACTTACGTGGATCAAATGCGAGAAGTAAAGCGCAGGCCTTTTGTCTGGAGGTCAGGATGGTGATGAACTCGGAGTGTATTGGTTACAGCCCTACTGCTCCACGCGCCTCCATCTCCCTTTAGCTAGAAGGCAAACGGCATCCGAAATCTGATTAGCCTCCATTATAAAGAGTGATATTTTCATCCCGCCGGTTCTCGGCACTGCGTCAGAGCATTTGGTCGCTTTAATGCCGGGAAAAGCCTGCTCTTTTGACAGATAGTAGATATTCCCGACATCACTTGTTTGGACATTTCTGTCTTTTGTGACATGGAATTAAAGACGGGCAAGAAAATAAAAAGCAACTAAATAATGTCAAAAGATCAGAAATCAATGGGCCGGAGGAACGTGATCCGCACGGCTCCGTATGCGACCCCCCCTCCTTCCCCGCATTACGAGTGTCTTTCTACAGCCACTAAAGTTGCTTTTGTTCACCCCCTCGGAGATGTAACTCAAGCATGAGGAAGCCGTCTGACAATGTTTGGATATCGGCAAAAAATAGCCTTTTACTTAAAGGTTACCGGCCAAGGTTTATTGAGTTACACGTTCGTCAGTGATGGGAGGCAGAAGAGTTGAGCCATGTGAGAGCTTCATTAATGTGTAGGTTTGTATTTCACATTTCTATGTAGCCATGATGTGGAGGAGCAGGAAATGATCAATGAGGCTGTGGATAAAATGGTATTTGGGTTTTTTGGACTGATGTGTTTTAAGAATAACATCTGATCTTTGCAGCAAAATACATTTAAAACTACTTTAAAATTGGTTGCAAAGGAAAATCTGTTAAAAATGCACTTTAATATTTCCGTCGTAAATTCGTAAACACAAAGAGAATACAGTATTTATTACTAAAGGAAAAATACTTTTTTAAATTTGTTTTTAAATTGTTTAATTCCCTAAATATATATGATATATTTTGCAATAAACATATACTTTTATTTATACAGATAAATACAATAAAATTAGCACAATATCGTTGCAAGACAAGCAAAATATAATAATGACTTTGAAACGATTCAACACGTCTGTTAATTAAACAATAAATGCTTTTTTGAAGATTGATTTTCAAGATTGATAAATGCCAAAAGCGACTGAACGTTTTTCTTTAAAGCGTCTTATTTCTTTTATCTGATAATAGCTCCCCTTGTTGGATAAAAATAGACACTGCATTTATTATCGTCGAGCATTTTTGTTAAAACTGCAGGTCAACGGCGGGCTACTTTATCGCCTCCCTTTAAAGAAATGTCGGACCGCTTTTAAAAAATGATTTTTACGGGTTACCCCAGAGTTTACAGTATAGGGTTTCAACTTCTGTGGGAGTTGTGATCTGTTCTAATGAGAAAAAGAAAATGCAGCGCCACAATGCTTTGTGTCACCCACTGAGGCTGAGAGATAGACACAGGATTAAAAAAAAAAAAAGAAAGAGGGAAAAAAACAATTTCTGGACATTTCTAGGAGATAAATTTAATTTCTTTGCTATTTGGAGGTCTTCTTTGAAAATGCAATTGTAATGAACACATTCAAAACTGGAGAATAGATTTACCCTCGGCTTCAAATAAGTCGGCGTTATCGGACTCTGTCATTCGCTCCTTCCCATTTTCGAGCTGCTAATTGATGTTTTTGATGTCGGCTAGAAAATTGAAGAAAATGTCATGTGTGAACCGGCGCGGAAGTTAATAAGATTGACTTCGTTGACTGAATTCACAATGAGCGAAGGAGAGGCGTGTAATGGGGACTGCTGCGAATTCGCCCGTCCATCTGCCGAGGGATGAAATCGACACCTAGCACGAATGGGCCCGTAGAGGTCGATATGGAGGGATGGAGCATTTGGGATGCCCCCTCCACTTCCAAAAAAAAAAAAAAAAAATACTGTTTTTTCTCCTCCCGTCCTAGCAGTTGGGTTTCGGTTTTGTTTCCCACTGATTGGAGTGCATAAGCAGCTGTTTTTCCAGAGGGCTCCTGCCCCAGCCCGGGCCCGGCTTTTCCGTGGCCTCGTCTCCCAGGGCCGCCTCCTTCCGAACAATGCTCGTTCTTAATGCTGTTTTGAGTCTGAAAAGCCACAGAGCTTTAAAAAGGTTAGATTAAGATGTGGCTAAAAGATGCACCAATATCAGTTAGGGTCATTGCATATGCTTGGGCAATGTGTAACAGAGCCTGAACTTAAATCCCCTTAAATAAAAGGATAGAAGCACCACCGGGGTCGCTCCATCTTGAGCCATTTATCGAGCGCTGGCTGAAAGCCAAACGAAGCCGATTCACTTCTCATGTTGTGTCTCTTAAAGTGAATTTCATCGAATAATCAAATTATTAGTCAGAATTTTTACAATTGTTAATAAACGTATAATTAGTTTAAAAGTATTTATTTGTGGATTCACATTAAGGTGTAATGGGTTCTGCGTTTTTAATTGGGGTACGGATTAGTTGAGTCTGGTTCAGTGCTTCTGATTATTTTTCCCGGCCTAAAGGGGACTGAGCTAAACCCCTAATACGGCCAGTACCCCTAAGCGCTCTTCTTTTTGAAGACACCAAACAAAAAAAAAAAGTGGCCTCTGCTAGCGTTCGGCCCTCCGAGGATCGCGGATAAGGGACATTATTCTCAGAATAGGCAATTAATTCCGCTGGCAACGATCGGTTAGAGCTTCTTCCCCCACCGCCCCTCCAAATGCCCTCCTCTCCACCCTCCACTCGCCATTTGAAATGCTAACACAATGAAATATTTTTCTATTGGTCCGTGTCCCTCGGCTAAGCCACCGCCGCGGGCAAAGAATTTCATCGACTGATGAGACCACAGGCATGCCCGATAAAAAGGTTAACTGTACGTGACACGCACTCCAAGTAGCCCGCGGTACCTTGAACTCTCAAGTTCTGTAACTTTTATTTGACTTTTTATTGTTAGCGAGGCCGGGCTTGTTTGGCCGCGGAGGCCGAAAACGAAGCAGCTTTTGGTCGCCGTATGACTGAGAAATGAGGCGAACGTGACCGTTTTTTGTTTTTTTTCCCACGTAAAGCAATTTCCTTGTTTTTGATTGTGCTTTTCCTGCGATGACATTTTGCGGGCGAGCCGCTATTGTCCGCTTATTATTTGACAGCTTTTTCCGTATAAAGGAAAACGGGCTATAATCAAATGCAATGCCTTTCAGATGATAACTCAGGATAGTTTTATCCATGTAACAATCCATGTTAATTCCAGCGTGATTGAGGAATTAATTTGTTGAACGGTGGAAATGAAGAAAGTGAAATTGATTAAAAAGAATAAATAATATTCGGATTTATACTGATCTATTATTATTATTATTATTATTATTATTGTTCTGGAGCTACCAAAACCTTCTGCTTTTATTTACATTTTCCCTCCACACAGTATATATTTTGTTTCCATTGTGTTGGATTTTACAATAGCTTGGCTCTGCTGTGTGAGAATAAAGAACAATCCAGGATGGCACATTTCTTCCACCTTCAGGGATAGGCAAGGTAGACTGCCAGAGAGTGGGAGGAGGATTCCAGGCTGTTTTTAAATTGTTAGTAAAAGATATATGGGCACAGAATAGGTATGGATGCTGCAGTACCCCCAACCCCATCTTTCATGCACACAAACACACACACACACACACACGCACGCACGCACACACACACACACACACACACACACACACACACACACACACACACACACACACACACACACACACACACACACACAGGGAGTGCTGTGTGAGGACTGAGGCAGGTGGCTCCCCATGGCTGCAGCTTCATGACAACATGCCATTAGAAATAGCAGGCCTGTTGATCAATCCTGCCGACATGACAGCTTCGCCGCGAGGCCTGGCTCTTTGAGTGCCGACGCCGCGGCAGCTCCCTCTCCCGTTTCTCCCCACTAATTGGTGAAGGTTTCTCTTATATATGCTCGTGGCACAGGGCTTTTTTTCTCCTCCACCTCCTCCTCCTCCTTTTCTTCTTTTTCTCCCTCTCCCTCTTTTTTTTGCTTTTTTAGCTTCAGCTCCTCTTTTCCCCATCCACCCCCCTCCACCCCTGCCACCCATCTATCTTTCTTTCTCTCTCTCTCTCTCTCTCTCTGCATATATATATATATATATATACATATATATATATATATATATATATATATATATATATATATATATATATATATATACATTTTTTGTTTTTCATTTTAACATTGTCACAGTGGAAGCGATAACTTTTGGTGAGATATTGCAAGCAGGTTGAGTAAAAGGATGTGTGTGCCGCGGGCGCTGTTCGTTCTGTATTTTTTGCGGGACTATTGGAGCTGGGATTTGACATTGACTCTAGGCAATGTGCATCAGCACCAGATACACAATGGGGATCATCCAGAAAAAAAATTAGTCTTTGTCAGGTGAAATGAAGGAGAAACTAGGCCTTTGATACGATTGCATTTTTAATTGCATGGTTTATTTTGACAATTTAGGCGAGGCTGCTAAAAATACTATACCCATAATTAAGTGACACTGTGTCATTTACATTGAGACTCATTTATTTATTTATTTTTTGCTCTCACAAACAGCTGTGTTGCAGAATCCGTATTTGTGTTTATTTGATTTATCACGTAATCCCTTTCTTTCTCATCAAACAGAATTAAGTTGCAAAACGTCAAAACAATTGTCAGGAAATGGCTGCGTGTCGCTCGCTGACTTGTCACGGCACGCGGGGCTGCGTTCTGATTCCACCAGCGTTTTCGCCCGGCGCATCACTCTTAAACGCCACCCACTCTGAATCTCTCCCAACTAAATAAATGAGGGGGGAGATAAGCACACATTAAATGTTTAACTGTCTCGCATTTGTCATCTGTTTTACCCCTCTTAATTAAACAGACGCAGCTTAGCCCCGGCACTCCAAGTGCAGACACACTCACACACAAACACACACATAGACACACACACCCCGCCTGTGAGCGCTGGAGCCTGAGCGCAAACACTGTCCTGCCGATGATTAATTTAGCCGTTAATATTTATTTTACTCAGTCGTGCTAAGTTAGCAGCTCAGTGGAGGGCGAACGTGAGATTTCCTTTCTCACTCTTGTCGCAAATTCAGGAGGAGAAGATGGATTTCTTGTTCGTTTTTTTTTTTGTTTTCTCGTTTTGTATGTATTTTACATTTGTCCCATAATGATTTTAGCTGGCAGAGAGGAGAAGTGTTCTGTGGGCCGGTTGTGATTTGTGTCTGCTTCAGTATATTATAGTGATGCGGTGCATGTTGAAAACATTAACTACTACCTCCACCCAGTGGCACAAAATGAAAAAAAAAAGGCAGGTGTGATTGGCAGCACACAGTATTTAATGTAGTGGGAAGACTTGCCTTAAGCGAAGAGGGGGATGTATTCACCACACAATAGTGCTGCTATCTCCCACTCTGCATTGTCTCTCTCATCGCCGACCTTATTACATGCCGTATTTGGCATGAAGAATCCCCTTCTTATCGACACTGAATTTTAATGCCAATGCGCTTAGATGGCCGCCTTATTCTAGTAGTTGTTTTGACATCATATTGCATTTTCTTGTGTGTGTGTTGGTTTATTATTTCTTGGAGAATCAGAAAGGGGATCTGTCTGCACCACTGTAACACCACTGTGCTCTCAACTTGCTGACTGCTCTGTAAAAACGCGGCCGCGATTGAACATTGTGTGGCACCGGCGCTCTGCCGGTTCTCGGGGCATCAGCAGCAGACGTGGAAAAAGGGAAAGGGAGAGAGCCGGAGCCCGGGCCCGGGGTGAGTGGGAGAAAAAGAGGAGAGGAGAATTGGGGGTTCCTCTGAAGCCCCCTCTCCAGATCCGAGGAGCAGAGCGGGGATCAAAGTGACTTGTTTTATGTGGCTGGTGCGAGACTTTGAAGTCCCAGAGTCACCTACAGCACTCACTTCATCAAGTTCACTAGTGTCTTAATAGCAGATCAATAAGTTTCAAAGTCAGAGAGTTAATTTGATACTAGCGCTGATGTGATCACGCTGGGCCACAGAGCTGCCTGCTCTGCTCCCCTCTCTCGTCTCTCTCTTCCCTTCTCTCCTCCTCACCTAGATTGGACCTGTTTTAGGCTCTCAACTCGAATTAAGCCGCCGTGGGATTCTGTGTTCGGTGCCTGTTTTCATAGACAGCCTCGTGTGAGCGCTTAATCAGCGTCTGTGCTCGTGTCACAACAATTAAAAGATTGTTTGTTTAATTAGAATTTAATTTATAACACGCCTTCGTAGCCATTTGAATTTTAAGACCCTTATTTTACATCCATATTTTTAGTGTTTGTAGTATATAGACTTTACTTATTCATGTGAATTAAAACCCTCTCAGCTGCAATAGAGTTATTTTTATTTTATTGACATTTTAAGCAACAAATAATTTAATTTTTCTGCCCCCAAATTATTTTCAAAAGACTCAAATTAATGTGATAAAATGTTTAATTTATTTCTGATTTGGCTCCTTTGATTTTATTACATTTATCTTTCTTTACTGCTGAAGTCTAAGTCAGTAGACGTCTCATTGAGAGATCTTTGTAAATATAAATTCTAAGTATTAATTAAATTATTTATATATTAATACACATTTAGGGAACATTTAAACAAAATTAACTAAATGTCACAAAGTGATATCTTAAGTTTTAAATGTGAACGGAGCGCCGACGGAAAAAAAATTATCAATGCCGACGGCTTTTGTAGAATCAGGAGAACGGAGGGCTTTCTTATGCGCGCTATTCATTTCCAGAAAAAGGCAGCACCATCTGTATTTGGTTCGGTGACACCAGCGAAGCTGGATCGGCACCTGGAGAACAAAAGGCCAATTTAGTATGTTCATCTAAGGGTTGCTAATGGTATTAGGGAGCCGGCAGGGTGGTCGGCAGGGGCCCGGCGCTCCAAGGTGAGCCCGCAGCTTGACCCCCGCACTCACACCAATTCACCGTGCTGCTGGCATTAGTGCCCCACATCTGCCATTTTTCCTTGCGACCCCCTGAATGCTTTTATTTTTATCGGGCGCAGAGAGAAAATACGTCTTAATTTGACCCGAATAGGATCTTGCATTCGGCCGTTTCCTCCGACCGCAATCATTGAACGGAGAAAACTGATCAGATAATTGTGCAGAAAGGATGGATGCTGCTTTTAAAGCTTGACTCCGTCGCTCAGAATTTACAATATGTGAGAAAAGAGGAAAGGGTTGGATTTATTAAATCATGCAAGAGAAACTGATGCTTTTGGTACAGAGGAGTGAAGAAGATGGCTTGTCATCTGCTTAATTTTTCAAGACAGGTGCAGGTAGGAACGCTTTCCGTTATTTCAGATACGAGAGAGATTTATATTTATTCAGTCATTCCAGAAATATTTTCCATGTGAAAAATCGAACTGACATAATTATTTAGAAAATGTTTAAAAATTGTGCATTGTGACATATTTGATGGAAGTTTGGTAAATTGTGCAGAGAGCCGTGTTTGACAGAGCCGTGGTTTCCTAGTGTGAAGCTGTTTCTGTGGTAAGCGGGAGCAGGGAGACAGCTCCTGGATGCAGCGGGTGGTGCTGATGGAGGCTGCCTGTGTGGTCCTCAGCGGTCGGTGCTCCGCCGGGCTCTGCCGAGAGTGCTGGAGGTCCGGGGCTTTAATGATTGTTTCATGTTAAATTTAGCGCCAGCGTTGTTCACAGTGCAGCGCTTGTACATCTTATTTCTCTTAATGTTCCACCGAAGGTGCAAAAAAAAATAATAAAAGAAAATCCAGATCTTCTTGTAAAAAGAAAATCAAGGAGAATAAATCCGATCATCAAAAGAAAAAAAGAAGTAGATGTTCTTTGAATTTAAATTTTTTGTCTGCCGTCATCAAAATTATTTGTAATTTATGATTTCAATCCTTACAAAAAATGGTTAAAATTAAGAGTGAAAATATTTCTATATTCCTCTCCTTTTTTCTTGAGGTTCCTGCTGTTCATGCACCATGAAATCTTGCTTCATTAAAAGTGTATTAATCTTGTCTCGTCTCATGGGAGGTACCTTAAGATGATGCTGTGTCTTTTTCTTTAAATTGTTGGAGGAAAAAAAAAATCTTCCAGATTTGGTCCCTGTCAGTCAGAAATAATTGTGTGCTTAATCTTGTCCCTGATGGATGACTTGGAGTTCAGCAATGGGCCAGCTCCAATGACAAATACAATATTAATATTCATTAACTGCTTTGACAATGCTAATTTTGATGCAGTAGTAAAGGGCCTTCCAAAGTTAGCGGCCAAAGCATCAGAGCTGAGCAAGGTGGCAAGATAATTTGTGCTGCTTTGCTGAGCTGAAGGCTTTTAAAGTCTTAAGCAGGGGAAAAAAAGGCTAGGTACCACAAACAAAATAAAAGAGAAAGGGAAAAAGTTCAGACGCATTGGAAACCAGGACTGTGGAAGTAATACGATCAAGAGACGGCTACAAATATTTGACACCTCCAATGCTGCATCTTTGAGCAAACATTTTTTTTATTTAAACAAAAAACCTACAACAAAAAAAGGAGCACAACATGGTAAGTCAGCACATTCTTGATTTTTTTGTTTAATCTTTTTGATCTTTTCAATTATCGCTATTTGAAGATCAATAGTCATTTTTTTCTGCTGTGGTTAAAAGGCTCACAGCGGTGGTATAGTGGATGGTCGGATCACGGCTTTAAGAGTGGGCTTCCTCTCTTCAAGCCACCAGTTGGCCGGGGTTGAATTTTCTATTGCCAGCTCTCCCGAAAACCATACAGGGCTTGTATCCATTTATTGGTATTTTTGGTATTGTTTTAACTGCTGTTGTTGGCTTGTTGTCTGGCATGTTTTTGACTTTGGAGTTGGGGTTCCTTTTCCCCACTCAGTTGTCTTAAGAGAGTTCAGGCAGGAGAGTTGGAGGTGCTAAAAGCTGCACCACAAAGACACGCTCTTTTGGTGATAAATGTTTTTTGTCTTTTGTGTCGCTTGATTTTTTCCGGGGGCTTCTTTACATCAAAAATTGGGGCTAGCGACGGGCAGGACTGAGGGGCAGCGTGGCTGCAGCACCACACACCCTTTGCCCTGGATCGGAATGCTTTCTCTAGCCTTTTTTTTTTTTTCCTCCGACACTTTTTCTGCCCAGCGTTTGTGTTTTTTGATTTTGCATTTAATTTAGTGTGACTAGCGGTGAATGGAGCGTGGCTAGTTTTGGGGATTAATGACATGACGAGAGACACCCCGCTGCTTGAGTTTAGCCAAGTTAGGGCAACTCCTATAGACGGCACTCCACTACCTTTATGTCTGCCAAGCCGCTGAATGAAAGCCTCTCTCTTTCTCTCCCTCTTTTTGTTGTTCTTTCAACTTATCAAAGAAAGAGAGATGGACACAAAAGAGCTTATTAGGGGGGATATGAAGATGGGCGAGGGGGAAAGAGGGAGTCCCGGTCAGACGCGGAGAAGAGCAGCGCAGCCTGAGTGTGCGTTTGAATGCATGTGGGGGCTGAGAGTGAACAGGCAGCTCTGGCCACCCGCTCGCGGTCCTCTCCGCTCTGGGACCTGACGGGCTGCCGTCCTAAGTCGCTCCAGCGTACCTTGGCTCTCGCCCGGTCCTCCGGCCGCTCTCTTATCGGCTTAACCCATCGGGCGTTTAGCGAGGGGGCTGCCGTAGATGAGGTGCTGCCCCCCAGTGGATTAGTGGCTGACATGGTGGTGGGAGTCTGCTTGGAGTCTGTGCACTACCACGAGTGCCAGCATGCTTGTTTTAACCAGGAACCGAGCAGCATCCCAAATACAGCTCTTTTAAATGGTAAGACTTTTCAACATTTTAATTACTGCTCTGCTTGATTTTTCTGCTGCTTGTTTGGCTTTAAATATTATGTTTTGATTGGATTTATTCATGGTTATTTTTCTGGGCTCCGTTTGGCAATTTATAACACTTATGTTGCTAAGTGACAGATTGACAATTTGGATAATGAAAGGCAGTGTTTGATTGCTTTGTCTTGACAGCCTGACAGGGGTGTATTATTCTAAGACATCAAACTAAATATGATTATTGTTTATTATACGTTAAAGACAGTTTTATTAAATCTCATTGATAAATACTTTGAGGCAATTTAAAATATTATGTGTTGTATTTACATGTAGATTTAAGTCATTTTGATCATGTCTCATCTGCTGCTCCTGTGCTTCTGTTAACATTAATAAATCAGGGTTGATATTTTTTGTAGTTCGCGTCTAAAATATTTAACTATCGATAATTTTTAATGAAATATGATTTTTGTAAATAACATAATTATACAGTAATAATTACAGCATATGCTTAAAGAAAAGAAGCAGGACTTTGAAGTTGTTGGTTTCTCCTTCCTGTTTTATCCTGTATTGCTCAAATTAATCTGAGAACGTTACGAGTTTGTAAAGGTCAGAGGCCGTTCCGTTAGCTTGTTTTGTAAAAGTTTTTGTCCTTCCTCTTTTTGTCTTTTATCGCACACTTTCGGGGTCTCGTGCGAACACCTCAGACAGTGGAGTGGGATAGAGGTTTTTTTTTTTTTTTTCTCCCCCCTTCGTTCCTCTTGTGTTGTGGCGTTGATGCCATTGTGGCTGGGTGATTGGGAGCTGTCCATCACTCGCTGGCGAACTGGCAGTTTACTTAAGAAAGTGCACGTGGGACAAAAGGAGATGGCAGGAGCGTGGCAGGCCGGCTGAATGGAGGGAGGGCAGGCAATTAGCCACCGCCTTGTCGGGGCTCTTTTACTTGTCAAGCTGGAGCCCCCCGCGCTATTGTCCAAGCTGTGTAAAGGACATTCCCAGGGCTTTGTTTTGGCTTTAAGGGCCTCAGGACTGCCTGCTGCAGGCCAGGGGAAGAGCAGGGTCCTAACAGTGACAGAGAGGCTCAACGACTACAGGAGGGAAAGGAGGAAAAAAGGAACAGCGTATTAAGAGAAAGTCTTCTAGATGTATCTGTTGCCAACTATTGAAAAACCTTAATACAGCTGGAAAACAAATATATATTTGTTCCATTTAATCCCAACATGGTTAAACACTTGAGTCGATTTTTTTCTTAATTATCTTTCACTTCAATAACCTTCATCAGGCTGTATTAAAAATAAATGAAATGTTACTGTGCTTAGGTGGAAATAATTCTTTCCATAAATATTTAATTTGTCATGGTCATTAGTCAGGTTTAGGTTGTAAGAGGTTATAAAAGGTAATTAAAGGCTGACAAGTTGAGTTAATTATACAATGTAAAAATGAAAATGATCCAGAATTATTTCAGAATGTTCTTTTTTAAAAAAAAAATCATTTTAAGGTAATGAAATATAACATTTCTTTATTAATAAAATTGTGTTTTATTATTTTCTTCCTGTCATGTTATTAAACATCCAGATAAAAATTCCCTCGTATCAAATGTTTAATCTGGGAACAAATCTTTTTTCTCAGTCATCTCAGGAAAAATTTCATATATTTTCATCTTTGTACGTTTATATTGGCACATATTTCTTTTTTTTTTTTTTTGAAAAACAGCGCAGCCAATTTTAGGAAAATGTTCACCTTTTCAAAATAAAATTTAGAGAAAAACAAATGTTTGCTGGAATCCCCCTGCAAAGCACCTTGACTGTTTACACACTGCTGGCCAACAGATCTCTTGGATTTCTCTCGCGCTTGTTGAAAGAAGTCGTGACCATGTGAAGCTCATCATTTGACTTCGGCATTCAGAAGAATAATGGATTTGAAGGTGAAGTAGTTGCAAGGAGAAAAAAAAGGAGAATGGGGAGAAGAGGGCGGCGAGGAGGGGCTTGAGGCCTTGTTCACATGAACCTTGAATGGAGACATGGAGTCGAGGCGGGGAGTTAAGAGAAGAATTGTTCTGAACTCTGAGGTATTGTTTAGAAAAAAGGGTGAGAGTGAGGAAAAAAAAGTGGGGGGGGGGAGTGCGACGAAAGGTGCCACGTCCGTGTCAGAGTGAAGACTTTCTCTCCCTCCAGTCGGTTCACCCCCTCCTGGAAAGTGTGTGTGAAGAGGGGACTGTCAGCATCACACAGATAAAGTGACTGTTGGCCACACTTTGCTGAGCCTGCCCTCCCTTTGTGGATGTTGTTGTGTCTTGTTCCTTTCTTTTCCTTTTCTATCTCTCTCCCTCTCCTGCTACCTCCTCTTTGTCTCCATCTCTCGCCTTGCTCGCTTTACCTTGTAGCCAAAGCTTTTCAAGCTGCCAGTTCGTCTCTGGGCATCCTGGAGGCACAGCAGAGCCCACACACATACACACACATACTCTAAGAAAACACATACACAGACCCAACGTACAGCAGGGATTTGGGTAATAACTGATTTTTTTTCGTGTGTGTATGTGTGTGTGTGTGTTTGTGAGTATATATATATATATATATATTTTTTTTTTCTGGAGTATTGCTTGTGGGAAGACTGCTGCCGTGCTGAAAAGCTGCTCGCAGTAATTTTTCCTTCTCTGTCTGGCTCTCACTTTTTGTACTTCTTGTCACCGGCATCAAAACTTTCACTGAGAGAAAAGAAGAGGACTGCTGGCCGCTGAGAGCGAGAGCTTCTGTGGTTAGAGTGGGGGATTTTGGGGGATTTTTTTTTAAGGATGGATGTGGGTGGGTGGGGAGGATTGTGGTGACTGTGTGTGTGTGTGTGTGTTCGTGGAGAAACTAGGCCTCAGACCCAGACGCCTCAAGAGATACATACGCTCTAATGTCAAAACCTGGGGGAACAATGGTCAGCCGGCCGCGGCACCAAGTGCAAAGAGAGGGGGGACGATAAACACACACGCACGCCACACATGCCCAGCAACACACTGAGTGGAGGAAGGAGCCAAGGCAGAAACAGACAAAGAAGGAGGAGAAGTGGAGGAGAGAAGCGGCCAAGAGAAGCGAGAGGGCTTCTCCCCGGCGTAGTGAGGGAAGGAGGATCTGGGGGGGCCAGGTGGAAGAAGAAGAAGGAGGAGGAGGAGGAGGAGGAGACGGGGGCGGGGGTGGGACAGAGGGGGTCATGTACCCGCGGGATGGAGCTTCAGCCGGGCCGGAGGAGACGGGAGCCAAGGCAGGAGTCCTGGGCCCCGGGCTCTCTCTCCTCCAGCAGGTGGGCTGCTGGCACCTCAATCTGAGCAGCTGGGTGAGTAACGCCGCACTGCTCCCCTGCTTCTTCTTCACTGTCTCTGCTTCCTTTTTCTCACCACTGAAGGCTTTTAGCATTATTCTGACAGGTTGTTGTTGTTGTTGTTGTTGTTGTTGTTGTTGTTGTTGTGGTGCAGTTTTGGTGAGGGGTAGGGAGGGGTTGGTATTTGGGTGGAGAGAGTCGTGGTCATCTGAATTTTCAAGTGTTTAAAGTAGAAAACTTTGGTGTTTACGTGTGTGTGTGTGTGTGTGTGTGTGTGTACTCATGTATATCATACTATACATTCATGCTAAAGCAGACTTTTTGCAACTGTCACACACTTTAAATTATTTGTTTTTTTCTTAAATTGAGGCCTAAGTAATAAATGTTACAAGCAGTGCATCTAGATTAATTTAAAAAGTACACTTTCACTTTCTCTCGAGAGGAATATTATTTCCTTGACAAAAAAAATGATGTGATCAAGCTCATGTCTTAACCATGAAATGTAAAATAAGATTTCAATAACCTCACAGATTAACATATCCCTTTGTCAATGTTGCCATCCAATTCAAATTCTTAATTGCCTGGCTTTCAACTGAAATTCTGAGGGGCTGATTGCATTTCAAAAGGCAGAATTCAGTCTGGCTCTTAACACCGTGATACAATATCACCTCTCAGAGAAGCCCCCTTTAACTCAGGTACGAGAGCTCAAGAGGCTGTTTACATTGAAAAGAAAAAGCTTTAACGCACACGTGCGTCTTAAGAGGCGATTTGTCTTCACAGAATACAACAGTTCTACCAAATACCACTTCATATTTAAGCTATTTGTGCGCAGTTTTATTTATCTGTGACATATCAGAACATGTCCTTTCTAGCGATTCTATTTGATGTGCCGACTATCAAAGATGGGAAGCGAAAATAAATGGTGACGAACGACTTGAGTGCTAGCGAAGAGAGCAGGAGGAAGGGGAGCAAAGGCTCTGGCCCACATAATATTTTTGTTCAGCGCTGTGATCAAGCAGTCGGCATGTCACTGCAGCAAAGTGAATAGATTAACTTTTAAATATACTGTGGTCTCGGGAGCCCCTTGCCCTCAGAGACGCATCTTCTCTGCAAGAGAAAACTGATCAACACCTCCATATCTACTTTTTAAATCCTCTCACACCCCCCTTCCTCACAATTCCAGGTTCTTCATATTGTGGAGAGTTTTTTTTTTTCTCTAATGATTAACCAAGGAATATTATTTCTGAAACGTAGCAGGGTTTTTTAATCAGCGTGCTATGCTGCAGGATCGTGGCTCTGATAAGCCTTTAATTTGTCGAAGCATTTCATATTCCATTGCCGTTAATCTCTAAGTATTCCTTTAGATTGTCTGCTTGAATCTGTGGATTGATTTGACTGAGTGCTACCAGGGCTAGCGTGTGTGTGTGTGTGTGTGTGTGTGTGTGTGTGTGTGTGAACATCAGTTGATATGAGATTTGCAGGGAGATGAAGATCTTTAGCCTGGAGGGGGCACTCTATACCTCCCATAGAAAACAGCAATCATGTGTGTAAACACATTTTAACAGGACGACACTGAATGATACCAGATGATTCGTCAGATCGGTGGCAGCACAGTTTGTACTTTTTGTTTTGCTCAAATCAAACACACACACACTCTCCTCTGACACTTTCCCCAGCTTCCCCCAGTATTGCAGTTGTGTGTTTTCTGTGCGCTGTCACTCCATGTGCCTTGGACGTGGGCCACTTGCACGCTCTGGGAGAGGCTCAGGGCGCTCTGGCAGCTTTTTCTGCTTGCTTTGGAATTTGGAGGCCTGAGAGGACCCCAATCCATCACGGCACTGTCATTCCCGCGTCTCTCTCCTCTCCCTCTCTTCCCCGGCCTCTCTTCCCCTTGCCCCGGCCTCTCACTACAGCTCATTAGCGCCCCGCAAGCTGTTGTGACAACTCATCATATCATGACATAAAGCAGAGAGACAGAGGCTCGAGCCCCCCCAAACCCAGCCACCCCCTGGGCCCGCAAGGTCGCCACCTTCACATTTAGGGCTCAAATTGGCCCTGCGAGGTGCCACCAGACGGAAATGCAAGGCCAACAGCTTTTTCCTGTCCGGCCTCAACCTCTCAGTCTCCCCTCCCTTTGTCCCGCTCGGTCCTGCTGTCACTTTCTCACCCCCTCTCTGCCTTCTCCTGTACTGCCCCCCTCACTCTCCCCAGAGGTCTGACTTGAAGCAGCTCATTCATTTGTCCACTTGCGAAAAGACTCTTTTCACGCAGAACAGCGCTTCTCACCAGCGAGTATAGGAAACATTTTACACTTGAGATGGTATTCTGGACTTAGCAGCGATGCAGCTCGTGACGTGAGTTGCAGAGCTACATTGTTGGAAGTGGTGGCCGTTTGTGAGCCATCAATGGCTACCAGAGAAGCGCCATTGATCAGTGACACAAGAAAACAAAACACAAATGCATATGAGCTCCTTTTCCTTCAAGCATGCAGGAAATAAAAGAATAGATTAGGATGGAATAGAATAAATAGAGCCAAGGCGATATCAACAACATGACCAGAGGCGGCAGCTACTGTTTCTGTTTGTCTGCTGTACTTAAGTGAGCTGCCTGCACTTCACAGCACTGGCCCTCCTCAGCAGCAGGCGCCGTATGTGTCCTGGATGTGGTAAGAGTCAATGTGCTGCTCATTGATGTTTGTACAAGAGTGTGCTCTTAAATTTTTCTGCAGGGTCTTTTGAATGCGAGATCCCTTTTTCTTTATTTTTGAGGCTGGAGAATCATCGTCATGACTACAGAGCAGCGTCTCTGTTTGTCTTCTGCTGTATTTTTGTTTGTTGTAATGACGGAGGTGGTGGGAAGGAGGATGCAAGTCAGCGGGGGTGTAGGGGCAGGAAATGTTCTTTCTTTTCCCCTGGCTTTTTGTGGAGCCGGGAGAGTAAAGCCTCCCACGTCGCCTTGCTTTTGTTTCTCGCCGCTCTGTGCGGCTGAAGCGCCCAGCAGCCTGCCAGACGAGTCCCGGGCTCACATTGTCCCACGGTGACCACGGGGGCAGGTGCTGGGCCTTCCTTTTCTGCAGGGACCACCGGGTGCTTGCCTTGACGTCAACGGGAGACAAAGTGGGTGTGCGGTGATCACGTGGCGTGTGGAGGGAGCAGGTGAGCTGATTGAAGACATCAGACCACAAGAAGTCAGCTGACCAACAGGGTGATCAACAGTTTGATCTGGTTAGGGTTAAGGTTAGGCAATGGCAGTGGATTTCTTGAGTTTCAACCCATGTCAGCAGATGGAACTGAAAGGAAAGACCTCTAAAAGAATGTGAAATGATAGAAAGTGAGGTACAATTCGCTTAGCAGTTTGTCTTTTATTGGAAAGCAGCAAAACTTGCTTCCCATCCAGCCACTTTCTGTAGTTGACCGTAGAGGCCGCAGTCGGTCCAGCCCACCGCTATTTGCCTCACTCTGGGCTTTTCAGAGAAAAAAAAAGAGCACACTCTTAGACCACAAGTGACTGTGATGTAAATCGGCTGGCTTCTAGCTCTCTCCCAGTCCCATACACACCCTCTAACACCCTCTGTCTAAATGTGGACTCAGTGGATGGGCATTTTGAACTGTCTTCTCAATGGCCGGGGCCCCTGGACAAAAGAACTCATTTAAATGGCCACTAAAGCTTTTCAGTGCCAAGAGATGAAGAATTGACAACATTCTTTCACATCATTACCCAAGGGAGGAGCGGGGAGTCGTGAAGGAGGAGGTTAGGAGGTGAGAGATAGGGGAGGAGTGGGGGGGGCAAGAGAAAGAAGAGAGGAGAAGAAGACAGAGGCCATCTTCTAGCGCTCGGCTGCAGACTCATCAGCTGTCATAACCCCCCATCCCGAGTGTTTTCCTGCATGTTTTTTTCTTCTTCTATCTGAGATGTGCAGATCAGATCAGGAGCAACGAGGAGGTTTATGTTTCTTCTTTAACGAATCCCATTCCACCTACCGCCCCCTCCACCCACCGACACAAACACACATATACCAACCCCCCCCCACCCCGCCGCCCCTCCATCCCCTCTCTCTTCCTTCTCTCCTCCATAGCCTTTTCAGCTCAGGGCTGTGAATGAGTCCCAGGAGTCTCTCTGCCTCCCTGGAGTTCTGCTGGGGTTCATTAATCTTTCATTGGGACCATGGCAATAGGGAATGCCCACCCCCCTCCTCCTCTCCCCTCCCCACTTTCCACTCCCCCAACACTGCCACTACAGAATAGAGGTCTGGATGGCCGGGCTTGTACGGTCCATACAGATGGACAGCTTTAACTAGCCAGTAAAAATTTAGCACTGGGGCTCTGAATGGACTGTTGGTGCATCAGGCCCGTTATTAACTTCAGCCCGGGCACATGATTAGTTTGCAGCATTAACTTGTCTCGCCCTGGGCCCACCGCTTTGCATTTGTTTTGCCAATGAGCATCTTATGCATATATGCCCCGCCCCCCCACCAACATCTAGTCCCATTAATGTTTTTCAAAGTCTGCTGGAAATGTGCCACAGTGGAGCCTTTTTTTTCTCGCATGGGTTAAAGTCGCTAATGAGGGTGTGTGGCCCTATGAGAGAGCAGATTGAACACACACACACACACACACACACACACACAGGCAGCTTGGTGTCTCACTCCTCTCCCCCTGAACATATCATCCATGTTATGATAAGCCTGATTAGTGCTGCTTCTTTGACTGCTGAGGGCAGGATAAGGATGTGTGGGTAAAGAGGCGAGAGCAGCCTCTTCCACCAGCCTAATCTACAGCAGAGCTCTAATCTGGTTATCTTGTGGTCGGGGGGACTGTGTGTTAGTGTGTGTGCATTAGTGTCTGCCTCGGCCTGGCCTGATGAGAGGGGCTGAGCTCCGGTTAACGCAAGGGGCCCACGGCAGCACACCCCTAAAGCTCCACTGTAATCTTTGGGTAATTGAAAAAAGGGGGCCTGCGCCACTTAGGAGCACAAAGAGAAGATTACATAGCTAAAACTAATTTGGCAAAAATGCAGAAATGGATTTTCAGCCCCACCTCCTCTCTCCTAACCCTTTTATTACAATACACCCCTTCCCCTCCATGAACCGGGGCCCTGGGGGAATAGATGAGGGGAAGGGGAGCGAGGAAGAGGGGAGACCGAGAGGAGGCTCGAGAGCGGAGCGCTGACTGGAGCTGCTAATGACTGTGGATTTACACGCGCTGCCTTGATTTCGTGGTTTACAGATGATCGATTACTTCACTGCAACCGTGGTTTAAAAAGTGCCTCATCACACATCAGACCCAAATGTGAACTGGCAACCCCCCAAGCCTCTTAGATTGTGTTACCGAATTCCAGGGTGACACCGCAGAAGTGTTTTTAATTACAAACCACACTATTTTCACTGTGGCTTGGCGGTTTGGCGCCTCGAGAGCACCCAGAATTTGATCGCTGCTCTTTCTGAGAGCCTGCAGACCGAGTAGCAATTGTGTGGCAAGCGTGTGCAATCTCTAACCTTTAACACAAATATTAATGCCCTGGCCTTTTTGTCTTGTTTCTTCTTCTTTTTCCCGCAGTCTAATAAGGTTCCAGTGGTACAGCACCCTCACCATGTGCACCCTCTCACACCTCTGATCACCTACAGCAATGAGCACTTCACACCGGGGAACCCCCCACCTCACCTACAGACAGACGTGGATCCCAAAACAGGTACGTTTTTCTCCACTGAATTCATGTTTGACTTTGAGAATCAAAACAGAGTTTCAGTTAGCGACGTGCTTCTTGATTCCTGCTAAAAAAAAAAGCATTAGAAAACAGTACAGTGTGTCTTAAAAGGTGTCAGGTAAGAAACTTGTGAACATAAAAGTTGAGGAAAAACACAGGAGCAGCTCTCCTTAGATAAGGCACGTCACCTCTTTGCACTGATGGGTGTGTAAATGTTTTATCACCACCACGGTTCACATATTCAGGACTGTGTTTGTCTTGATGGCGTCTGTCTGTCTGTATACACGTTCTTGTAAAAACAGATCAAGATTAAAACCATTCAAATGTCACACGCAGGTGAAGCAGACTGTACTGTTTAAACTACTCTTATTTAACATTGGTACCACCCATAAATTGCTTATTCAATGATCTCAGAAAGAGATAGTGATAGCCAAAGTCAGACAAAGTCATCTCAAGTGCTTCTTGTTGACAACTGCTGCCCTCATCTGTTACTCATTGATTTAGCTAGCATGCTAATTTAGCATGGTTTGGCCCCAGCGGAAAGTGGCCTAACATTCGAGAACCTGAACCTGAACAGTGGCTCATAAACGTCTCGTTAAACACGGAATTCGGCAAACGACCATGGCTGCTCGTGACCGCAACTCTGTTTGCCAAGGCTCGGAAACAAGGCGGCCACTGTGGTTGGAGGTCCTCACATCAGAGGCTGTCTTTTGGGAATGATGTCTTTCCCCTACATAAATCCTCGAGACGGAGGATGTGATGGAGCGCTCAGATTTAAAGAACTGCAGTTACGTCTTTACAGCCTGTTGATTTATCCGTATTTAGCAGTCAGGGTCTGCCCACACATCCCTGTCTCCCACAACCATTTAGCATACATTTTTTGGCAATTTCATTCATTTCTGTGAGCATCTTGACCCAGCACTTCATTTTTGTTAACTGTCATTCAGCCCGTCCTTTCAGGTTAATGCATTTCCAGGGCGGTGAATAATTTCATGCTTTTCTGGTGGTCTCTGGTGGATTCAGTCAATGTTTTAGGTAATAATTTTCCCTTATTATGATGGTCCTTACAAGGGGGAAATAATGCGCCAGCTGCTGTTTAATGTAGTGCCTAATGGGGCTGCTTAATTGGGCTCAGTGTTTAATTAATTAATGAGCTATATTAGGTCTTCAGCGCTGGGTGGCGTTGGGATAATAGGCTCTCCCATTTTTTTTAATAGAACTCGCCTTTGTTGTATTCCAAGAGAAGTTTTTCCGCTCAGACACAAACTGCTGGACAGCACATTGTCCATCAGTAACAGAATCCCCCTCCTGGATAACCTGGATCAGCTGCAGACTTTGGGTGTAACCACCAACAGCGGCCAAGTTCTGATCTATGAAGACTGATCTGGCTCTTAATTCGTCGTGTTGGCACGGGTCAGAATATCTGCAACAACAGCTGCACAGGCGAAGCCAGCTGTGTGGAAGAAAAATGAAAGTCCCCCAAGTTCCTGGTCTACCGAGCACGCACACACATCCTCGCTGTGCTTTTTTACACATGTCTAGTGTTCCCTGTTTCAAGTTTGTCATGAGAGAGAAAGTTATTTTTACACCCCGGCTGTGTACGAGACCTTTTCAAGGCATTCGTTCAGGGCAGCTTGTCGATGCAGTTTCTCCGCCTGTCAGCTGCCACGGAAAGTAAAGGCAACGCCGCGGACGCTGTGATTGCTTGGCGTTGCCCTCAACGAGAGCTGTCCTTAAATTGGACATCTTTGTCACTGCTCGTCTGCGGGGGATAGCAAACAAAACTCGCTGCTGTTTTTGTCGTAAATCTGAGGATCGGTTGGACAAATGGAGACCAATGAGCCAATAAATACAGAGCGTTTTACGTTGTCATTAACTGTTTTAAACACTTATGACAACACTTCATGTTTAGTTATTTAAAGGTGCAATATGTAGTAATGGGGAGACATTTTAATGAGAAGAGAACGATCTTTTATTTACTGATTAATTTTTGCCTAAACAAACAAAGGACAACACAGTTTCATACTGTTTTACTTTGTTTATATGTGGCGGGCCCTGCCACATTTCTAGCCTCAAACAGTGTTCGGGGACCTTATTTTCCTCTGAGAACAGCTTGAACTGAAACGAACTTGTTAAATCTGTGCTGACTTTTAGCTCACAGTCTGCAACTGTTCTAACATCGGTTTATTCATATAGAATCCATCCAGCAACATGTCAGGATAAATCAGCCTGACTCAACCCGTATCCCCATATTAGCAGCTCTCTGATCACAAAGAAGGCTTTAATTATATTGTTGTGTTTTGTTAAATTCTAAACTTCAGTCATTTTGTATCATTAGAGCTGAATCAGTAGACAAATGTGACAAGAATCGTGTTGGTGTTCTCTCCTCACCTCTCTCCCCTCTGCCTCTTCCAACACATTGTGCCGCCGCTGCCGCCGCCTCAAAGGCCTTTGATCAGGAAGTGTGATTTAGCACTGTGTACATGCGAGCAACAAGCTCTCTTCCTCCTCCTCTTCCTCCCATCTGCACTCCTGTGATGTCTGCCCCGTTCAACAAAGAATGAATTCAGCACTGACAAAGATTTGGTTCTCTCTCTCTCTCTCTTTCTGTCATCATCTTGTCTGTCCACCTCCTCTCTGCTCCTGTCATCCTTCTTTTCTTCCGCAGGAATTCCAAGGCCTCCACATCCTCCAGATATATCTCCTTATTACCCACTGTCACCTGGCACTGTCGGCCAGATCCCCCATCCGCTAGGATGGTTAGTACCACAGTAAGCAAACCTTTTTTTTATTCCTCTTTCTACTGTATTCTCTGATGGGTTGTGTGAAAAGGCTAGCAACGCCTACATATCGTAACGATTAATAAGCACGTACTGTATATCAAAGAGAAGACAATGAAAGCAGATATTTTCATACATACATGTGTGCCGTGCAGCAGGATGTTTGTTTCTGTACACAAAGTCAATTCTGTCTCCTCTCTCTGCGTTCGAGTCCTCTAAATCTCTCAACTTGATCCCTTAACTTTCCGACACACTCGCCGCTGGAGCGCAGCCGCCCATCGCAGCCTCCTCAGGCCCTCGCCAACCTAAACTTGCTACTTTGTGGCAAATACTATTTTGCATGTCTCTGTATGGTCCAATTAGAGCAGTGAACCGTGATTGCCCGTATTTTACCCACAATTCCACACGGGGGCTCTCCCTTGGTAACTCTTGTCAACACTTGTTAATATGACAAAAGGCTACAAATTAAGCTCTGTTAATTTAATGTTTTCTCACCGCGATCTAAATACCGAGAGAGGCCCCGAGCGCAGCCATGGCGCCCTTTGATTTGCTGCACTTTATTTTGGTATAAATTTACATTCATTATTGTTTGTCTTTGAATGTGTAGACCTCAATTAGCGTGATGGCTCCATTAAAGAGACCCGCGCTTCGTCTTTAATTATCACAACAAAACACCTAGTTCCAGCTTGGGGAGGAACAGGGCCCCACTCTGTCGACACCGAGCGAAGGGTTATGAAATTTAATTAGCCATTGCTATCAAGATTTGTGGCATTCAAATTGTTCAGAGTTTTCCTCCCTTTGATCTGCGCTCTGCAATCCCCTAGATTTTTGTCCTGATCAAATGAGAATAAAGAGGCCCACGGTGGGGAGAGGAGAGAGACAGAGGGCTTTACCTTCTCCTCTTCCATCAACCCTGTTCCTTTACCTTTTCGCCTTTCTTCTTTTCTTCCCCCTTCCCAGGCAAGGTCAACCTGTTTATCCAATCACAACAGGGGGTTTCAGACACCCCTACCCAACTGCGCTCACTGTCAACGCATCCATGTCAAGGTGAGTTGAGCCCTAGGAGCTAAACACACACGCATTTACACACACACACACGTGCTCTCACTCGTTCGTTCACTTGTGTGTTTGTGTTGGCTGCGAGGGCGCGCGTGCACACTCTCATGCAGAGACAGTGAGCAGCAACTTCTCCCTTAAGGAGAGCTCACACTCCCCATCTCTGTGTTCAAAAGGCCAATTCTCCAGTGTGGGGGGCTCCAGCTAGCATGCTCAAATATTAATTATATTTATCATTTTCTAATGAGGCCCCTGAAGAACATTTACCCCCACTGCATGTCAGGCAGATCTGAAATGAGCCGGGGCATGTCCTTGCTGCGAGTTTGAGCAGCCAGACAGATAAACAAACACAGCAACACTTTGAAGGGGACTAGCTGATATAAGCCGGGGCCTGACACTTGGCTAGCGCTTTGGTCCAGCCCATTAGGGTCCAGCTCAAGTGCTCCTGTGGACTTTAGTGCACCCATGGGGGGTATGTGTATTTGTTGCCATCTTGTATACATGTGTGTGTGTTTCTCATTTGGTGTTAAACTACTTAATGTTCCCTTGAGAGACATGTGTCCTCTATATTGGTGGGGAAGCGGAAAGAATTAATTTAGGATGACTAAAAAGCCGGTGATTTGTGGGTCTGAAGGAGCCAAAAAAGCAACAAGGCAAAAAACAAGCAGCCTCCTACTCCACTCCCACTGCTCCTCCTCTTCCCTCCTCCTCCTTCCCTCTATACGCCCTTGCAGCAGGGGACTTTGGGCTGGTTTAGAGTCTAGGGATGAGGCCAAGCTTTAGTTTAATTACAGCCTGATTGGAAAAGCAGCTCCTGAGGGCGGCGTGTTTAGACCTCTGTGACATTGATGGATCATGTAGATGCAGGGAGGGAGGAGTCGCAAGGGGGGAGCGTAGCCCTAAGAATAATGGAAAGCCAGACCGTTCAGACTGTTTTCCTCTTTTTCCTTTCTTGTATCAAACTTTTAAGCCATTGTGGTAGAAAGGGTGTCTGGATTTGTTCCTCCCAGGCCTTTCCGACCTAGCCTCAGGTGCAAAGGGTCAGACGGCAAGGTCTGTCCAGACATAGGCATCTGGCAGCAGCACCCATCCAACATGGGCTATAAGTGACTGCTAATTTGGTCCCTTAATGACAGCCTCTACATTGTGATCATCTTATTTCCAGTGCAGTTAATTGAATATACTGGCTGGGGTGCAGGGGGGGGACTGGCCATGGGGAAGAGCTAATGCCCTGTGATGAGGCCCCTAATTAAATTAGTATAACTGAATAGATGGAGGGCTCTGGGAGCTCTCTGGAGAATGGGAGGGTTTAACACATCTTCCCAAAAAAAAAAAAAAATCCCCCAACTCCCTCCTTATGCATCCCTAAATTCTGACTTTGACAGTGCAGAGGAAAAGAATCAATTTGTTGACGAAATCTAGTTAAAAAAAAAAATCAGTCTAATTGTGTCAGCAAAATGGCAGGAGCCTTTCATACATAGCCTTCAGCCAGTTGGTTTTTGTTCAAAGAATGGACCAGACTGTTGTGATAGCTCAAACGATTTGTAGGGAGCAGGCTGAGTGCAGGAAATCGGAGAGAAAAGACATCCTGGCCTTGTACTCTTGTCGGGGAGCCGGTTCTTTCGCAGGAGCCTTCAATATCAGTCCCCTGTGCCATAGCCCGTACTGAATTAGGATGCAGGGAATGGATGTGGTAGCTAGTAGTCCTGCGATGAGCACCTTACACCTAGGTCCTGTTAAAAAATGCATTCTTTCAGGACGGAGGGGAAAAAGAGCCAAGGAGAGTAGAGACGGTCTGTAGAGCAAATGAAAGACATTATTTTGATAATGGGGTTGGAGCCAGTACAGGTCCCCTGTATTGTGTGTGTGCGTGTGGATGTATGTGTGACAGGTGGGAGGATGTGAAGGCCCCTTTTGCCCCTTATGCTTAAGACTGCCCTTTGATATGTTCCCCCATCATCCTGCTCCCTCTCTTTTCCTTGGGAACGGGAGAAGAGCACCGGCCGGATCATTATACATTAAACAGGCACGGGGGCTACTGCTTCGCATTGGCAATTAAATGGCACTGGCTGACACTGGGCTTGCTGCGCCAGTGACCCCCCCACACACCCCAACACCGCCAGCCATTCTTACCTTTTCAGATTGAGACGTAGGAGCCCCGGGGTTGGGGTGGGTGGATGGGTGGGGGTCTCCGCTGCGTCTCCCTCTCTCTGTGTTGGTTAAATTGGTCCAAGGCGCCGCTTGCTGCTGATGAGCCCGGATGATGATGATGATGCCCCCGCGCTTCAAAGGGATGGCCGTCATGTTTAAACCATAACCTGGGCCATGCAGTGGCAGCAGGAGGAGGGGATGGAATGGTGGGAGGGAGGGAGGGAGGGAGGGAGGGAGAGAGGAAGCGAAGGAGCGTGGAGGTGGTGAGGGGACAGGGAGGAGGAGTAGAGAAGAAGAAGAAGAAGAAGAGGAGAAAAAAATAGATCTTGGAACAGAGGAAATTTTAACAAGTGCACAGAGAGAGAAGGAGGGAGGGTGAACAGGGAGAGAGGAAACGGAGTGAGCGAAGAAAATGCAGCAGCCCCTAATGATGGGCGATATGCAGCCACTGCTGCCGAGCTCCCCATCAACGGATGACATGGCACAAACACCAATGTGTCAGTGATGAAGGGAGAAGAGGGGAAAGGAGAAAAAGAGGGAAAGAGTTTGAGGGGGGGAGCGCACTGGCACTCCCCTGAGATGGCCTCCAACAGAAACTAGTTGTTCCTGGCGAGTTTATCCTCATCATTATATTCTGGCTCGGAGCCATGCAGCCAGACACAGCCGGATAATGAGCTGCTTTAAAAAAAAAGAAGAAGAAGAAGAAGAAGAATTATTCCTCCTTTTTTTTCTCCTTCTCCTTCATCCTCCTCTCTTCTCTTAAATGTGTGTGTGGTCACGTGGAGCCGAGGCGCCGTGGTGTAAACATACACATGCAGATAGACGCGTTCAAATAATCTCACGCAAATAATTAGTGTCATACATTCACTGGCGCGTACAGTACAGCAGCGTCTTTGGGCCAGTGAAACGATTTCATAAATAAGGGTTTCTGGCCTGGATTTGTGGAGCGGTTGGAGATGATGAAATGATGATAGAAGTGTCGAGGGATGAAGATAAAAATGTCAGTGCTGCTGACAGTGCTGAATTGGCAGAAACGAGTCGGGGGAGAAGCAAATAGAGACCCAATACCTGAAGTGATACCAGACTTTGATAGAGCATTTTAATCTGGTTTGCAATATTCTTTGATAAGAGAGAATGATTTAGTCTCTACCCCTCTAAAACCTGGCATTTTCATATCAATGTAACTGCTAAAAATGCGGTTTTCTCAAACACTGCGATGAATTGAAGATGAGCGATTGGCATTTGTCATCTTTACGGATGAAAGGCATTGTCAGTGTCACTTAAAACTCACTGGGAAACCATTTCCTCCCCAAAATACCGAGTGTGAGGGGGGTTCGTCTTCTAGATCTAGAAGTCTCAGCGCTAATATGAGTTTGAACAGTCTCTCTGTGACTATGAGTGGAAAGGTGCACGGAGTCCTCAAGCCAACACATTTCACTTGAATCTATGACTAAGAATTGCTGTAATGAGGTTGTGATTAAATAAAGGAAACAAAAATACGCTTGGTTCAAATGTTACGTGTGCAGCCTTTCAATAAGTTTATCCTTACTTTGTCACTGGTACACAATATGTATTACTGATATCTTGTCATAAATGTGTATAGTTTGTGTATAGATTCTGTGATCAAATTAAACTGCTCCAATTGACCTAAAAACTCATTTTGAGTGGAATCTGTCCTGATTGGTTGTGAAGAATAATACAGGAATCAGCCGTGGACATTTTTATGTGAATGTTTTGTATGTGCATTTATGTCTTTTCTTGTGACTAAAGGCCAATTCCATTTCTGTTGAAGAAACTGAAAAACTACTTTTTACGTATCATTGAAATCGACAGAAATGGAATTCAGCCCCTTTAGTCTTGTGTATACATGTGTTCCATCTCCTCATTTCACCCGTGTCCATTCTGACGATTTACACAGTCTTCTGTCCTCTAGGTTCCCCCCACACATGGTGCCCCCTCACCACAGTTTGCACACCACGGGCATCCCACACCCAGCCATCGTCACACCCAACGTCAAGCAGGAATCCTCCCACAGTGACATCAGCTCTCTCAACAGCTCGTGAGTAAACTTTCACTTGCCCAAACTCAGTCTCAGAACCCTCTTAGTCATAGGTTGACTCTGCTGACCTCTCTGCTCTCTGGTCCTCCACAGGAAACAGTCAGACGCTAAAAAGGAAGAGGAGAAAAAGAAACAGGTCCACATAAAGAAACCTCTGAACGCCTTCATGCTCTACATGAAGGAGATGCGGGCCAAGGTGGTTGCTGAGTGCACACTGAAGGAAAGTGCTGCCATCAACCAGATCCTGGGGCGAAGGGTAAGTCCGAACCCATCACCAGATGCACACTAACACTGGAATGGTCCAACTTAGCAGAGTGGTTCTCAGTCCTGGTGCTCAGGTCTACTTTTATGCTCAACATGGACTAATATACACCAGGGATTGAAAGTGAATGCCTTGTAGGATAGAAGATTAGCAGAGTTGTGCTAATCGAGGACCCCCATCGGGATTCACAGGCTTGTTAGAAGATATAGAGGTCTTCATGGTGACCCAGTTTTGTAGATTTATGCCTCGCTTCCACTATGAAAACAAAAACGTAAGGAGAAGCACCACAAACACATCGTAGATCATTCCCATAGGAATGAATGGATGCTACAGAACTATGTGGAAGCCCGACGTTCACGCCGGTTCAGAACCTGCATACCTCTATTTTTCGTGTTCACGTTGAAAATCTTTCTCTGTCCTCTTTCTTGTGTCTTGTTTCTCATCTGACAGTGGCATGCCCTATCGCGGGAGGAGCAGGCCAAGTACTACGAGCTGGCCAGGAAAGAGCGACAGCTCCACATGCAGCTGTACCCGGGCTGGTCAGCACGAGACAACTATGTAAGTTTTTAAGTTTACAAGTCGTAACGGCCTGTTCTTTCCCTCTTTCACTAGGTGACATGACCAGGATGAGTTCGTTCTTTTTGCCTTTTTCTTTCACTCTTTCCTTTTGATATGTATTAATGAGACCGGACAGATTGCCTTGACCTAAGCCCATCTTCTAATGAAGGGAAGGAATAATTGTAACAAAGTCCGACCGTGATCTTGTTCATATGAATCCGCGGTGGATGTTTTTTGCGCCCTAGACGCTTTGTTCTGACACATAAGTGCGCAGATTCTCTTCAGTTTCGTCCAGTTTTTGGGATCAAGCTGACCAGAGTCGTCCACGAGCAGCCGTAGAGAAAATCTGTCTGGAAAAACCAGAAGCTCGTCAAGAGATGTCTAGATGTTCACAGAGCAGAGGAAAATAAGACAAAAGATTACAGAGAAAGAAGAAAAGAGCAGAAAAAGACAGAAAACAGAGCAGGGAGAGTTGTGGTCTGGCCTGCAGTGGCTGTTACAAACCGGAGGGCAGAGACAGAAGAAAAAAAACAGGCAGAGAAAAGAATGAATGAATAAATAAGTAAACACAAAGATGAGTCCTATTCTCTGTTTCATGTTTTGGGCATTCTGCAATATAATAACTAAGGTTCCTGTCTGTGTCTATTTTTTTCTTTCTATTTTTTTGGCGGCTAACCAACAGGGGAAAAGGAAGAAGAGAAAAAGGGAAAAGCAGCAAGCAGAGAGCAATGGTAAGTGAGCTGCAATTATCTCTCATATTAGAAGAGCCCCATCATGTGTCAGGCAGATGTGACATGTTGCAAGATAAAAGTCAAGCTAGTGTTTTTTTTGTGTGTGTTATGTTTCTTTTGTGTGTGTGTGTGTTATTGTGCCTGGCTTTTTTCTCTTCTTCTTTTTTTTTTTTTTTTTGGTATAGTTATGCTACCCAATGCAATATTTAAATGGTAGAGTTGCTTGTAATACCCCCCTTTTCCCATTTTCCCCTAGCCTTCCCCAGCTAATAACAACTGAATATGCATGACCCCCCACACTCCTTCTCACCTCCCCTCTTGACACCCCCCCCCTCCCTCCCTCCCTCCCTCCCCACTTTGCCCCATAGCGTTCTGGTATTGTGATATGTATGTTTTTGAGAATGTGAACTTGAAGCATTGTGAGAGCCATTAACTTTGCTAGTGTTGTGTGTGTGCGTGGCCCCGTTTTATAATGCCTGTGCCCTGCAGATAGACCGCACTACAGTGCTGTGTGCGTGCGTGCTTGTTTGCGTGCGTGCGTGTGCTTGCTTGGCTGCCCCTTGCTTGCTTCTCGTGCATGCTTTTATATCAGAGGAATCACTCACATCTTTAAAATTAAGGAGGTTTGCTAATTCTATGATTTACCCCATTTCTCATGATTCATATTCTTCTTGATCGTTAACTGTTGAGGAGCGACTTGTTATCATGTATTTTGCGCTCGTTTGGTGACGGATTTCTTCTTGAAGGCCTCTCTATCTGTTCTTTTTTTTCAGAACACAGAGAATATTTTCCAAACCCTTGCCTTTCACTCCCTCCGATTACAGGTGCTAATGTCATTTTGAGTATTAAATTACTAACTTGTTTATTTTTTCTTCTTTTTTTTATTAATTAATGTATATGAATGTGCAATGTTAGGCAGGTTTAAGATTAAATTCACTTTGAAATATGCTCTTTTTTTGCTTTGTTTGCTGCTTTCTTTTCTTAAAAAAATGTTGCTATTGTTAATTTGAGCTAGATTATATTTCATTTAATTTCATTTACTCATGTTGTTATTTAGTTATTAAGAGCATTTTTCCGTTCATGGCATAATCATAGTGCAGTATGCTTCAGGTACTGATGATATTAAGTTAGATTATCTCTGAAGGTTGTGATGTCAGGGTAAACCTCCTTAATCTATATGCTTCAGTAGCTGCCGCCTGTGCCTTTCCTATAGGCCAGCATGAGTTTGGCTCACTCCCCCTTTAAATCTGCCTCTAATGAGACAAGACCTGGACTCAAACGCCACAATATTCTGCTGTCACTCTGCTCTACTTCCCGTTACTGGATAGAGCAAGTGACTGGCAGCTTTCTCTGCGACAGTGCAGCCAATGTTGATGGAAAACAGTCAACTGTTTGATGCCAGGTCTAACGAGTAGATTCCCTCTTCGGGTTCCAGCCTTTTTTAATGCTTCCCCTGGCTAGGCCTAACTCACCACCGTGCTGTTTTAGCAGCCTGCTACTGCTGCCTAGTTCTAGCACCTTGACCTTGTCTTTTTGAAACCATAGTGCACTGATAACATCTAGCGGTAAATTAATCCAATCTGCATTTGCTCCAACCCAATAAGCACTTCCTGTCTTCAGCTTTAACTCCAGCTAGAGTTTAGATTACATGACTGAAAGTTTCCACTTTAATGTTATAATTTGCATGCATTTTGAGTTTCACTAATGTCTGAAACGCACTTGAGGCACACTTGAGATTGGCTTTAAGGGTTTTTTGGGGGGGTTTCTTCTTGCACAATGAGCCACTGCCAAGCTTCATAGATTCACTGTTACCTGTTTTTTCTCCTTATTTCTCTCCTTCTTTTTTGATTTCTGTTCCTTATGGTTTTTGGTTCTATTCCTCCTCTCTGCTGGCTTCCCCCCCCTCCTTGTTGCGGCATCAGACCTGAGCGCTCCTAAGAAGTGTCGAGCGCGTTTTGGGCTCGATCAACAGAATAACTGGTGTGGCCCGTGCAGGTGTGTATGGTGTGTGCTTGCACCGGCCGGGGCCAGGTGAAGGCTGGGTTATCTGTACACTGGGACTTCCTCCTTCGCTCTCCCCGCTGCTGCCTTTTTTTTCTCTTCCTCTTCTCTTCCCCTCCCTCTGTCTGTCCCCGCCAGGCTATCGTGACCTCTCAGCTTCCTCCAGCCACGCCCTGCCGGTCTATCTCTAGGTTCCCCCCACTATATTTTGATTTTTACCTCCTGTTTGGGAAGAAGGGTGTTAACAGCACATGCCAGAGTGTTCGTGTGAATGGTGTTTGTGCGTATGTATTGATGGGGTTTCATTGCAGGATGTACAGTACAATAAACTAAACTGGCAGGTCGGGGCTTGGAGGATCTGGAGCCTGATGGTTTGGTCACAATATGGAGGACATCCCAGTGTTGCCAGCCTAAACCTAAGCCCTGGCTACATGTTTTTTGTCTGTGCAATGACGTGTCCATTTTTCTTTCTTTTCTTTTTTTTTTTGTCTCTGTGTGTGTGTTTGTGTCTACCTCTTTGGCTAACAGATGCAAATACCCCAAAGAAGTGTCGTGCCTTGTTCGGGCTTGACCAGCTGAGTTTATGGTGCAAACCATGCAGGTATAACTGCTGTAGTGCCAATGGGAGGAAGACATCCACAATGAGCAGCTTCTTCTCCTTGATTATTATTATTATATCCCTCTAAAAACACAGTTTCCATCCGTGTGGTAACAGATGGCAAACTCTTCTTCTCGCTCCTTCGCTTTACTGAGGAGCTTCCTGCTGTAAATTCCCTCACAGCAATTTTTTTCTCCCCTCATTGAACTCGGTTCAAGCCCAGTGGCAGAAAATGGATTTCTGAATAAGATCAACAAATATTTTATCTCAACAAACGTATCTGGCTGCAAGATCACGGCTTCCCCCAATGTAATTTGGAATAACGTTCCTTGCAATCGGACTCATTGAAATCCATTTTCTCTCCAGGCGGTGGATAATTCCCTCCCATCTTAACTGTCATGTTTGTTCTAATTGGCGTCCTTTTTGAATAACAATGTTATGCTTACAAATTTAGCCCTGCTTTCTCTGAGGGCCTGCTCAGTGACACTCTTTTCTGTGCCCTCTTCCTCCTCCTCCTCCTCCTTCTCCAACCTCTTCTTCCTCCAAACTCCTCTTCAATAACCCTTACTTAGTCCCTACCTGTTGTCTTTCTGTTCTGACACAAGCAGTCTTTGAATTGGGAATATTTTCATGGTAGGTATTTGTTTCTGCTAAGTAATACCCTTCTCTGTGTCTGGCTTGCACCACACCCCCGCCCCACTCTTTCAACCATCGCCACACATTGTTTCTGCTGCTACACCTTTCATTTGTTTTGATCATCTGTACGGGACGGCTCGAAGATCCAAATTTAATCATGTGATTTTTGTGTTTTGCCACACTCTAAGAGGTCATAAACCAATTTAAAAGGATTCAATTCAAATGTCCAACAAGAATCTATGCTTCTTGTCTTAAAATTGTCCTAAGTCTGACGTCAGGCTCACCCACCTCCACACAGTCCTCTCCGCTCTCTTATCTCCCTCTCAGCTGACACAGACAATATCAAATATAACTCGATTTATTCCTTAAACAATAATAGCAGATCATGAGGATCAGGAGACTGGAAAGCGCCATAATTTAGTCTCCTCCATTTTAGGAGCCGAGAGGTTAAAAGTTCTCTCTGGGCTCCGTTTCCTAAAAGATGCATCTGGTGTAATTTCCCCCGAGACGGAGAAATCAATAACATACACGGGCACATACTATGAATCGATATGTCTGTTAAAAAATGGATATTAGCTCATTTGTTGCACTTTGACAGACAGTTATCGAGAGCAAGATGTGTATGTAGCAGCAAAATGATAGCTTTTTACGGCCAGTCGATACCCCCGCACCACCCAGTGCTGAGTGCACTTAAAAGCCTCATCCCCACTCTTTCACAGATTTTTCTAGTGTTCTCCGCTGTCCGGTGTTGTGTGGAAATGCATGCCTGTGTTTCACCCTAGAATGCGATCAAGGTTTCGTGAGCCCTTTTATGTGATTTGTTGATGTCCCCTCCTTCTTTTCATTCTCAGAAATCTGCTCTCTCGGTTCATGTAGAGTTACAGGAAACAGGGTTTGATTTGACTAAATTAAACAGTAGATCAGCCTTACATGTTACAAAAGGCTCAATCTCTCTTGTTTAAACACCTTTTACCTACTTCATGTCCCTCCCCGAGTCTTAAACACTGAAACTCCGTGGCCTTCGGGCATCCTCGTGATAGAACGGAGAGCTGAGAGAAGGGTCACTGTCAGGGTCAGGGTAAAGATGAAGTGGGCAGAGATTCCCCCTTAACCAAATCTGAACACTCGCAGCAGAGTCACCAGATAAATGCAACAATCCCCTACTCTCCTAACTCCCCCCGCCTCTCCCTCCCCTCCCGTGCTCATTCGTCGGGTTCCACTGAGCGCAACGGGCCTGGCCTCGGGACTCTGCAGGCAGGCAGGCAGGGGGGGAGGGTCCCGACCCCAGGCAGGAATGCAAACATGATGCCTTGACCCCTCACGCACACACACTCGTGTCTGTGGGGCAGATACGGGGTAGTGTGGATCTTGTTGACTTTTTCGCCTCGCATCCAAACTCTGTCCCCTCAGGAGATGAGAGAGTTAGAGCCAGATCGAGGTAGAGGGAGCGAGACAGGTCCAGTAACCTCGTGTTGCTGGAGAGAACAGGCTGATCCCCAGCTGTAGCTCTTGCCTGTAAGAAAGGCTGAGTTTACATCCAGAGAGCAACCATTACTCCATCTAAATCTGCTTCATTTTGTTCTCTCATCATCATCGTCATCATCATCATCATCATATCTGTGTGTGCTTTTCATTTCCCTGCTGCTTCCTGTCCAGGTGCTTCACCTGTGATCCTTCCTCCATGTCTGTCCTGTCTGGTGGTTTAGCCTTTGGAAATTGACTGTCACTTCTAGCACCTTTCATCTTAGCACAAGTTGACTTAAATGCGCCTTCAGAATGCGATTGGTCATGTAAAACTAATGAAAAGTAATGGTTTTCCTTCATTTAAGGCGCATTTAAGTCAGCAACAGTGCTAAGAAGCGATGCAGTTTGAATATGTGATGCTAAAAGATGCTCTCTTTCTCTTGCCTTGTCCCTCAGGAGAAAAAAAAAGTGCATTCGCTACATCCAAGGTGAAGGCAGCTGTGCCAGTCCTCCCTCTACGGACGGAAGCTTACTAGACTCCCCCCCATCCTCCCCCTCCTCAGTGGTTCCCTCCCCCTCCTCAAAAGAGTCCAAACCTCAGACTGAACAAATGCAACCTCTCTCACTGACTATGAAACCGGCCCACCAGCCACTCCACCACCCGCACCTCCTGGCTGGGCCTCCACCATCTTTGGTTCAGCTGGAAAACTCTGCTGCAGCTAGCAACACGCCCGGCGCCTCCTCCCACAACGGAGCCCTGGAGCACGGCGACGTCTCGTCCTCGCGGCAGCCGGGCTCCTCTGTGGTGTCCTCAATGGCCCGGTCCTCGGCATCGCTGTGTCATTCCCACTCACTCCTCCCATCCACGGCCCCTCAGCCTCTGTCGCTAGTGACCAAGTCTATAGAATAGTCTACCCTATTCTTCTCCTCTTTTCTAGCTCTGCACACACACACCTTTCTAGGCCCTCCCTCTGCTATATTTCACTTGCCGTCAGTTCTTTTTCTCTTTCTGTTTCTGTGCCATACGGCTTGAAATTTTAGTTTTTGTTTTATTAAAAGTTCATTGGTCAATATTTGACCCCTCATTATCAAAAAATCTAATTATTATAAAGAAATGATACAATGAGCTGTAGTATAGCTTTGTGAATCTGCCAAAATTTTTATGAATTTTGTTTTTGTCTTTTTTGTAGTGTTAAACAGTGCAAACAGAAAAAATTATTTAGTTCAACTTCAAAATGTTTAAAAGACGGATATAAAAAGGTAGGCTAGATTATTCAGCGAGCCCTTTTCTTGAAAGAGTTGGTTCTCCTTCTTTATTTGTATTAAATACGAGCTTGCGAACCAATCATTTGACATCTGTTCAAACTCTAGGGGGGCATGAGGCTAGCGGTGACACCTCTCTGAGGAACAACTTTAATTGTGATGTTACTTGTTCTTGTTTAAATGTACAGAATAATGGGGAGGGGGGGATTACTGTGTTAAATATGCATTCTTCCACTGCGTTGTCTTTTTTCTTTGTTGTTTACCTTTGGGGTGGAGTCAGGCAAGTTGGGTGGGCTTGAGGGGAGGTCGGGGTGGGAGGGTTGCGGGTTATTAAATTCAAAATGTCACAACGCTAGGACCAGTAGTATTTATTGCTTTAGAGATTGCTTGTTGTATCTTGTACGTGTCTCTTTTTGACTTTTTTTTTCTTAATACATTGTACAAATATTTTTTCTTAAGGTAAGCGACTTATATATGAATGATCCATTTTTACAAGGAGGTTTTAAAAAGGCAAATCTTTTTGTTATTGATTTCTTTCCTCACTGAAAACCTGGATTCCACTCAGTGTACTGTGTAGATCTCATGAACAGAAGTATGCACAACTTCATTTCAAGAAATGCGTCTATAAGCCATTTTACAAAAAGAAGAAAAGAAAAACTTGAAACAAGAGACAGTTGGTACCGTGTCTTCAGTAGTTGGAAAAGTGTCTAAAGCCCTTCTTTTTTATTGCACAGTCACATCTCTCAGACTGTAGATTCGTGTACAGATTTTCCGTGCCAAATTTTGTGATAATTTTCTCTGCCCCTCTAACCACGCTGTAGGGATCTTTTTTTTTTGTTTTGTTTTGTTGTCGTTTGTTTTTTTTTTTATTTCGATACCATTCTTTGCTGTGACGTTACATAGATTGCTATGTATGTAGTATAAATGTTGCTATAACAAATGTGTTTGGTAGCAAATTGTCAAATATTAAAATTTAAACTTAATAAAAAGGCGGACATCATACTGTATAAACCCACAAGGGCCAAATTATGTATATTAGGAGGTTCATAAAAAAACTATTAAATACAAAAAAATACACAAACTGCCACTTTTAAGTACACTACTACATATAGGTAGATAGAAAAAATAGGCATGTTGATGTTGCAAGAGGCTGTAAAAAAAGCTACAAGAGAATCATCCACTCGGTGCCATTGTAGTTGACATGACGCGACTGTAACCTGTCGATTTCTTCTCTGGTTTATTAAGATGCTAATGATAAATAGTTTGAATGTTTCCTTAACGGCTGTGATGTTCCTGTTCTATTTTATGCTCTTATCTTTTTGTTCGTTTGTTTTTTCCTGTTATTTTAAATGGTTCCAAAACCATGTTTTTTTGTAATGAATAAATGTTTATGCTGTACAGTCTCTGTAGCATGCAGTTCTGTATTAATAAAAGCAACTTAGTATGTGCACATCTTTGTCCTCCTTTTATTCTGAAATTTACGGGCAGGTGCAGCGACCTAAGAAAATGTTTAAACAGCAACTTGGCAGGAAGCTCTCATCCAGCTGCATTTCTCCTCTATAGTTTAAAACAGAGAATTATGACAGATGATATGACACAGTAACTAAGGTATCTACTGAAAAGAAAATGTTTAGAGTAATCGTCAATGATCGTCTCTGAAGCTGCTTTTGAGAATCATGCAGTTGCAATTAAAAATTGGAAATACTGTATTAGGTTTCCTTAAATTCAATGGCCACTCATAGTAACCCGCATAAACACCAACAGTATTAATGAGTTGGTCATCTAAGTTCCAGTTCTAATTGTCAAAAAATTAATTCAGACAGGAAGTTTTAGTACACAGTCCTGGGACTAGGACACTTTCCAAAATTACATTGTTTTCACTACTTTGTGTTTGCAAACATACAAACTTATCACCAGTCTTCATAACATTTATTAGTCTAAATGCAGGGCATCACACACTACTTCGCTTCAAATACACTCAATAATAATTTACCAAATAATCGGCCACAAACAGCAGAGTTCTTATGAAATGTGTCTGAAAGAAATTACCCCAAATCCAATTTACACTGACTGCTTATTGTTAGCATAATAAAAATAAACTTTTTCAGTGTGTGATCACTAACACTGCTTTTATACTCACCTACACTTTATGGCAAACAGCTGTGGAACATTAGACTGTACATCAGCTAAATCACAATGCTGTGTCCAGACTTTTGATAAATGAGAATCCCATTGACTGATGATGGTCAAGTATTCATCTTCATGAACTCACCTGTAACCCTTGTTAAATGAACTATTTGCATAATCCAATCATCATGGATTACTTGGAGTTGTCGTGAAGGAAGAGGACAAAATCCACAGTGGGCAGCTTCAGCCGTGTCCTCCTCTAGATGGCTGGTTCTCACAGCAACACCAAAGTGTTGTTCGCTGCTGCTGCTGCGACCTGGAAAGGCCAGAATGGGCCAAGAAAGTATAACCAACTTCGGGTAACTGATATGGTGTTTGCGCCACCAGCTCAAAAGATCCATATCGTTTTCCATGAGGTGGTTCTGTGTTACATACAATACTTCATCAGTATAGGTGGGTGGGTTGCCGCTTCGGTATTGACAACGCTAAGCTGCGTTCAAACCTCAAGACGTAGCTCAGAAAGCAGGAATGTGGCGACCTTGTGTTGGTCCTTTGTCTCAACCTTTCATGTGATCCAGTCCAGATGCCTCTCACAGATAATTGCCTCAGCTGCTCGAATCTGAAGAACAATAGGTATAGAGTTGCGTACTGGTCTCCTTCAAGTTCACACTGGTGCCCAGAAATCAACAAGAACTCAACAAGAAAGTCAAGCACATCTCGGAGGAAGCCATTGATCCAGCTTTCTCAACAGCCTGGCTTTTCATCAAGACATACAGAGAATTGTAAGATATGTCCAGAATGTTAGTTTTATACATAAAAAATACCATTATCAAAGACAGTGTGAAGAAACAACAGTGTTGTATTGTGTTGCAGAGATGTCTACTGAAGTCAGCGTGCTAACCAGCTAGCCCCAGCCAGTCCTTTCGTAATACCACTTTGTACCAAAGTGATAGAGAGGTGATAGTCCGATACTCCCACAGTCACTATTAGTGTTAACGTAATAAATGAAGAAATGAAATACTCTTATTTGTCTCTCACAATCACCTCTGGTTTGGTCGAAGTCCAAACTTCACAGAGTCGCTTCTGGCTTCCCTCCCGCTGCACGCCTCTCCCATCCCCACCTGTCGTGTCTTGTCGTTCACAAAGTCACAGTCTTTGTCAGAGCCACTGTATCACTTCTGTACAGTGTACCCTGTCTTCAAACTGACCTCAAATGGTCTTGGAGGTTGTATTCAGCCCCAGATCCAGTCATGTTCACTCTCACGTCAGGCTGCCAAATCCAGTTGAGCTGGGCCCCGTCAGCCATGGTGAGGCCCCCTGCAATCCAATCCAGACAAACTGGCTCCACAGCTAACTGAGCCAGGAGCTAATTAGCTTACAGTGCCTAGCTACAGGCAAGGATAGCGAGCTAAGAGTGGCAATTGTTGGTTACTCTGGTGATATGCTACCCTCATTGTATTTGGAGCTACCTTCAACTTCTGGCCACACTCAACAAATTGCACCTCTGAGCACATGCATATCAACTGTATGTTGAAGGTTCATGCATACATCAAATATGAATGTGAGCAAAAATACATTTATTAATTTTTCAAGTATCAAAAAGAGGACAAAGAGGATTATATAAATGTGTAGAGAAGACTACGGGGCCGTGCTCAAAACTGGAGGGAAATGCCTCAGCAAAGCTCTTACCCTTACATAAGATGAATCCCCTTTGCCTACATTGTCTGACCACAATTGGCCATACCTGTGTCTCATGCAAATGAACCTCGAGCACTAAATTAATAATTAAGGGATACTCGACTAATCCCTGTAGGGAAGTTCTCTATTCCCTTGCTTCTATCTACGTGGAGGCCAGAGTTCAGGATCAGCTCAGAGCAGCACCTCGGGAGGCTGCTTCCTACTGACAAAGGGGCGTTCACATTGTCCATTTCCTCAAGTATCTGAAATGTTCAGACACTTGAGGAGCACAATCCAGCACTTCAAAACCGCTTTCAATAAAGAGATTGTTGGATGAGTCTTTATCTGTGAATTATTGCCGTTGTACCATTTCAGTTCCTCCATTGGAGTTCTATCGGTGGTTATGTCAGAAATTTTGTCTACAAATTTCCTGTATTAGAAACAGCACACAGGCGTTACATTGCACTCAAAGCCGGCTGTGTTGTTTGGGTTGGTCTTCACTTATGTGACGTTCTCAGTGGATCAGCAACAGCTTTGCAAGAAAAACAGTCTCTGTGTGTACACGCACAGAAGTGAGTGCAGCATTTTTATGGATCCACTCGGTACACTGCGGAGAGCAGAATTGATTTCTTATTTATTTGAAGTTTGCTTAAATCTACAAAGTGTCCAAGCAAACAACAAAAAAAGTATTAGAGTGTAGCTGAAGTACAAGCATGCATGTTGTACACAAACAGGGCCGTAATGTAATGTAGTCCTCTAGTGAATACCAAGAAAAGAAGAACCAGGGGGACGAGTTCAGTTATGATCAAGTAAATATGGGACTCTGCTTTGTTCCCTTTGAATGTATACAATATGCACACTTAATGCATTTGTGTGGGCTATATCCTTGAACTATAAACCTGCTGGCGATGTATAACATGGGAGCGTCCGTGACAGTTCTATTACATTTCAAATAGGAGAAAAGGCATTGTATACCTGAGTAAAGAAATGACATTTTTTGATGTCAGCGTGGCATGGAGGAACAATGTTGAAGGCCATCGCTGCAGGCAAGCATACAAATCAGAAAACATTGCACAACATTAAATATGTCCCCCAGGTTACAACAAACAGAACACAAAAAGATATTGTTTCCGATGTTATTAAAAAAAGAGATGCATACCACTGACCCTGATCACAGTCACAGAAGAGAAGAGAAAGGTTGAAGAAATGGCCGCAGCTGAGCATAAACATCTACAATCTCCTTTCGCTGAAGATGAAAATGCCACACATTTTTACACAGCTTCACATTAACAGATTGATGTTGTCCTCCATAATGACATTCCTCTTTTCACCCCAATTAGGTTTAATACGGAGTTAAAAGAATAAATATAGAGGGTCACTGTTTCGGTTTCTCTGCATAGACGTGTTTTTCGAAGGTGCTCTTTAGTTTGGAGCCATTTTTTCTGTGAAAGGAGTTCTCATAACACTCTTGAAGCAAAACAATTAAAAAAGCCTGAATTGCACAGATAGTTCAAAAGAATGTATTCGAACCATCTCCGATGAATTGAAGCCCTGCTGTGACCTTCATCAGGGAGGAGCAAACCTTCATTCATTCCTCATGCACTTTGATATGCTGCTCCGTAAAAGAAGACCACTGCGCGGCCAATAAAATTCATAGGTTCAAAAAGCACTTGAGTAATTGTTTGGGAATTGGAATACGGAGCCAGTGCCCTCTCTGCGCTGTTCTTGACCGTATCTCATGATCTCAAGATTTAAGTCATGTGTCTAAGGATGAACTGGAGTCAATTGATTTTCCGCAGGACTGTAGGAAAAAAAACACAGAGGTAAAGGATTCTGAGGTCGCATCAATACTTATTACAAGTTTGCACTCTACAGTGCAGGTGAAGAGGGTGATAGAGAACAGGGCAACAAAGGAGGTGATGGTGAAAAAAAATACAATACAGTGAAGTCTGAGGGTTTCAAATGATTTTGTGTTATATTCTCAAACAGTGGTGTGTTCGAGTGAGTGCTAGACTGCAGGTAAGTGGTCTTCTGGAAAGCTTTTAGAAAGCCCTTTGTCAAAAATGAGTACAACATCTGACATACACATATAGCAGGGTCTCTGCATGAACTTAAAAGAGGACTGTGGTGCTACAGTATTTCAATTAAAGGTCAATGGATTCATGGTTAATGCCTTCGTTTTTGGCTCTCATCAGTTTAGAGAAAATTTGGCTTTAAAACATTAGATTGTCATTTAAATTAATTTTGCAAATCAAGTCAAAATGTTGGTAACACTTTCTATGAAGCCCGTGTCTGTAATACATTATAACACATTGTGAACATACTGGGTTTTAAAGGTGCAATGTGTGAGAAGTTGAAAACATAAAAAAAAATTGACTTAACTTGTCAACAAAATTTGAGGATCTGCTGAAGTTAGCATGCTAAATGGTCCAAAGCTCCTGTGCTAGCAGTGTAAACACCAACACCTGGTCCCCTGGCTCCCAGTCCGGACTGCTAACTTCACGGCTACCTGAGCTAAGTAGCTAATGGCAGCTACAGGAAGCAACAATTAACAGTTTCTTAGTGATATGCTGCCCCTGGTCTGTTTTGAATATGAATACGACGGGTGGCCAAATCTTACATATCGCACCTTTAATGCACCTATAGCGCTGTGTAACCTTAGTGATAATCATAACTTATGATGATCCCTGTGTTATAGACAGATGTAATACATTACAAGCTGGTTATAAGTCACTATAAGTGGTCATTGTTTGCTAAGTAACTGAAGCAAAAAAATGTCAATGCACAAATGCTGTAAAATGTATTTTCTTTACATGCACTAACATACATTATACTTATGTTTATAATGCATTGTTTGATAATGAGCTCTAATTTTTTTATATAAAGACTCATGGATATCCCTGAGTGCTTGTAACTATGATAATCCAGCGCTATAGGCACATTAATGGCATGTTCATAATGCGTTATCATGCATTATAGACATGGGCTGCATAGAAAGTGTTCCCAAAGTTCTCAATTTGAGATGTCTGTATGCTCTTTCCACATCATTCCTGTCTTTTAGGGTAATCCATTGCTGCATGCTTTCTGTTATTTGGAAATACAAATGACTTGCAGTTTAAGCAAAATGCATGAAACTCATACAGTAGACAAGTTAAAAAGAGAAACTCCTGGATGGCAGGAGCCTGGAAAGTAAGAGAATTCTGTGTGTTTTTGGTTCTCATATGTCATTAGCTTTTGATGCTCAAAACCCCTTGTCTAGACCTATTTTCATCCATTCTAATACACGCCACTTAGTAGATTAAATATGCTCTTCTCCAAACTAATTTTTGAAAGAATCACCCCACTCTTTATTCAGTAACAATTGTCCTCCAACCTTGAAGAACAAAATGATGCACATGAAAGGTGGGTATTTTGAGAGATTTTTCCTTTCCTACAATATGAGAGAGTTTCTTTTATCTGAGAAATAAATAGGGGCTACCACACAAGGGAAATTTTGGTACAATGTGGTGCACAATGCTTTTCCTAAAGGACTATCCTGCAGTGTGCCAGTAACAAGGCCATCTTTAATCAGAAAGATTTTGGATCCATTAAGGCCATATTGTGTGTATCGCACTACAATGGATTCTAAAAAGAGGGACAATGAAAGCAGCGATCAAGTACAGAGAGGAGAGGAATAAGCAACAGGGAGTGCAGGGCTGTTCCATCCGAGACGAATTTCAGCAATTCAGACCAGAACATGGAGAGCCTTTTTCCTTTTTTTTTTTAAAGCTTGAGTCTCTTTCACAAATCTGCAGCCCTTCTTGAAAATTGATTGCTACACAATCTGATGTATGAAGCCAAAGGTCACACAGTGGCAACGGTTGGGCAGCAACACAGAACCGAGAGAAGAAACAGATTTGAATATCTATCGATTCCTCCTGTTGTGCTACATGAGCCAACAGACAATAAGTTGCTTTAAGAGCATCCTCACAAGCGTTATTTAAGCGACATCTGCTCAAGACATCTGCTCGTCTGTTTTATGTTGCTGTAAATTTGAACTTTCAACTGTTTGCCAGATGAAACAAGACATACATCAACTTAGCTTCAGGGAACTTCAAAATAATTTTTTTAAAGAGTAATTTAATAGAATAATAATAATAATAATAATAATAAAGAGAATAATCAATAAAACAGTTTTCATACTGTAGTTTGCAACCCTGAATGAGATCAGTGATCTACTGTACTTTATGATCTCAAAGCTGCTCTAATCAATATTTTTTTCATTAACCATGGACAAAATGACTATCTGCGAAAAGATATAATTATCACCTAACTCTGCAGAGCTTTTTAGCGACTTTCAGCTCATTGTTTTGGTTATCGGGCCTCCCACTTTGTTTACTGTATTGCCTTTTTGTGTACCTGCCCATTAGCAAATCCAAACATGCAAAGGCAGTTACTAGCTGGGGAACATAGTGGAGCATTTAGCAGCCAGAGCCAAACTTCTCTCAGGGAGTTGGTGGGAAAAATAAGATTGAATATTGGACTCACATTCATCAGGTGGCCAGAAATTTGCACTATAACTTCTCGGGGGGAGTCAAAAAGCGAAAAACAAGTCGGTGAACAAGACTAAACGTAACATGAAATTTTTTTTAAACTTGGCTGTTGAATCTGGTGGTGGAGATCATCTGTGAGAGAAATTACTCTTATTGGGTTTTCAGCAAAGCGAATCCATGCCGACGGAGAGAGATGGCAAAAGAAAAGGAAAGCCCTTTGAGCCTGTCGCCGTGTAGTATTGATGATTTCACCCACTTAATGCAGATTCTCTGTTTCTTCGGACTCTTTATCGGAATTTATGAAGTGGCAGTGATGCTGTCTCCCAGTTTCCCTTTTGAATGACCAATACAGACTACTGCTACTTGGTGGTTTGGGCAGCCATTTGCTCTCACACGGGCGCCGTCAGCCATCGTCTTTTTGGTGTGTTCAAGTGCAGCATTTTTGGCCAAGACACAAACGACGTGACACGACGCAACCGTCAGCTTTCAAGTTCTTTGATGTCAGTTTGGTGTGTCTGGGCTCGTAAGCACATCAACCAAGCTTGTGTAATTACTCTCACTTCCAGAAGGGGGAGACAAAAGTTACACACTGCAAGTGTAACTTTATGAAGTCGTAATATGTCAATGTTGTGTTTGCAGCTTGTCTCCACTGCCCCCAAGTAGTCAGAAAATAAGTTAATGCAGGTTTAATCAACCTCTCAGCACAGCTATAATCAACCATGCAGAGAAAATGAGCCTGAGTAGCCTGAAACCTCTGTAAGTCACCATTAGGTCAGTGGTATTGATTAACAACCCTGTCAATGCTCGACAGAGACATACTGTTTAATCCATGCAGTAGGTCCATAAACATCTCATTCGTCACACTTTCAAAGTTACCTTACAGCCCGGTGATTTACTGTCAAAAGCTCATTTTGCATTTCAACTGAATAGTGCTTCATGTGGCGGATAACTTGGGAGCAAGTGTGCGGCCAAAACAGAGAGAAAGAGCCGCAGAGAAGAGGTGCAGCATATATACAGGTGTTATGTGTGTGCGCGCCGCTGTCTGAATGTGGGCTCGTGTGTCACCTTCCCAGCACAAGTGCCCTAGTCCCTAATGATGGCGGTGTGCAGCGAGCTAACTACCCTCACAGTGGAGCGAGCCCCCAGGCTAGTGCCACATCTCTCCATCAAGGCCTGCCTTCATCCCGCTTTACACTGGGCCCTTTCCAAAGACACACACATACACACATACACAGAGCCCAATGACAAATAATTCATATTATGGCCTGCCTGAAAGTTTGCCACACTACCTCATTAAGCAGCCTATTGTAACTGGCTGACATTCTTTCAGCACAATAACATTCCTTGGTCGGGCTGTTTTTGAAGTGACATCTCACTAGAGGGAAACAGAAATAAATAAAGAAATGAAAAAAACACCCAGTTGTGCGATGTTGTTTTTCACCTTCGGAACTCTCAAGGTGATGCAACTTTAGCTGCCAGATATCAATAATGGATCCTTGTTGTTTCTTGATACGAATGATAGATATTAATGAAGACACTACAGCTCAATCCAAACCTACATATTGAGTTTGATCTCCCACTTAGGGCTGCATTGATTTTTCCTCTTAGCCACACAGTCCGGTGCACCGCTTCTGACACACCAATGAAAATTAGTCTGTTTGATTTCATCTGCAAAAATGTACAATGGGCAAAGAGAGAGGCAGGAGGGGGGGAGGAGGAGGAGGAGGGGGGGGGCTCATGGGGGGGCATTCTGGGAATGGGGTGTAAGGCTTGATGAGGTTGTGGAGAGGGGGTAAGTGAATATGCTCCTTTGATGTGCTCCATGTTTGCACACACGACAGCAAATGGCAGAGTGGCAACAGTGTGGGTGTTTTTTCTGAGTGGCAATCAGTCAGTTCAGAGGCGCTGAGCTCCTGGCGAGCCTACAAGGCATGTGGCTAGGTGCTCTCTGTCCTGGGGGCGAGACAGGGAGAGCTCTGACTTAGCTCTGACTTTTCCGGGGCAACAACGAGGCATGGGAGAGGAAGAAGAAACTTTCTCAGCAAAGTGAAAGGAGGGGGGAGGAAGAGGTGGAGGGGTTGGAGGGGGGATCATCCAAGTGAGGCAGACTTGAAGCGAAAGCACTGACGAGCACTTCAATCTTCACTTCAGGTCTCGACAAGTGTGCCAAACATGGGTTTTGCATAAACACACAGCACTTCAGAGGCCAACGCGGAGATGAAGATGAAGTTATTCGAATAACAAAAGGGGAAATGAGAGGAAGATGGAAGGCGAGCCCCCTGAACATGAGCAAAGATGGAAGACAACCCCTGCTAAGTTAGATTCTGCGGCTGTCTTCCATCTCCTGCAGCAGATAGCAGGAATGATAGCAGAGCATGTTCCAGCCTCCCATAATGAAGTCCAGATGCGTCAAGTCAGCTCTGCTACTCATCATCACTGGCTGTGACCTTGGGAAAAACTACCTCAGCTGTGGGCCTTTGCTCATACGCAGAATACTGCAGAGACACAGCAACCGTGCTCGCTGCTCGGGGATTAGGAGCAGAAAATTCCTCAGTAACATCTTTTCCAAATGCCATACTGCTCCAACTCCGTCCTCTGTTAATGTTGAATTAATGGAGTGGCTCACGTCCTCCTCCCTTACTGCGTGAGAGGCGATGCTATTGGGCTGACCCTGACCTCTTCAGTGTAATAACACAGAGGCCATTGTCAGTGTGGAAGATCTGCTCCACTCTCCCTACACCGCTGCCGTTATTTGTAAAAGGCTGATACGGAAAGCAAGTGGACATGCAGTACACATTAAAGAGATAATGCACTGAATGAGACGCTGAACATGTTCAAAACAGCATCATAGTTTACCAGTGTGCAGCAGAGGTAGAAAGTAATGAAGTAGAGATACTACATTACTGTACTTTATTTTTAGGTGTCTGTACTTTCATTAAGTATTTATTTTTCTGATGATATTTATATTGTAAATAATTTCTCATTTTTTTGCTGTGCTCAGGACACTTTACTAATCCAAAATGTCGGTATTTGACTTCCTGGGAATGAGACTCAACAATCAACTATCTTTAAGATAGCTCTACTCGTTAGCTCTAACGTTTTCATGCATTTGAGAGGAATTATTGATAATTTGCGTCATTTCAAGCCACCTTCCCAACATCACAAGACTGAATCAGTAGGATTTGGCCAAGCTGTTCCAAAACGTACAAGAATTCTGGTGCGTTTAAGAACAGCCCAGACAAATCCCACTGCTTCTACTTTTAAGATGAATTGTCTTTGGATTATATTAACATAATATGAGATTTCAGTTAGTTTTGCACAGAAATAGCCAGTAGGAATGTCTAACTTGAGTAAAGAATGCGTGTACTTTTACCACCTCTGATGTGCAGTAAATAAGCAAACTTGAATTAAAGGGGCACTATGTAGTTTTGGAGAAGAAATTCAAACCCAGACTTTTAATATTTACAATATTAATGAGATAATAATACAAACTCAGAATTTTTTTTTTCCATAACTGAATAAACAAGCTGTTCTCAGAGGAAAATAACGTCCTCAGAACACTGTTTGAAGCTAGAAAAGGTGGCAGGGTCCGCCACATATAAACAACGTAAAACAGTATGATTTACGATAATTGTGTTGTCCTTTGAGGTCAGTTTGTTTATTTAGTTTGAATAGGCATAACAAATCTGTCAATGAAGATCCTTCTCTTTCTTCCCCCAAAACGACATAGTACACCTTTAATATCTGATTACATTATAAGCACAAAATCAAAACATGCTGTAGTCTGTCCTCCAAGGCCCAGAATGGCTTTACAGAGACCACTTGGCCTTAAATTGGAGGAGAGAAAGAGATCTAAAACAGTGTGTGACAACTTAACAGTGATGTAGTGAGTGATGTACTGATGCACTGTGTGCAGACCTGGATGTAAAACATCACTGTAATCAATTAAAAGTGGCGGCAGCCTCCCTTTTTTCAGTTGCCAAAGAAAAACTTGAGCAGTCCTTAAAATAAAAACCTCCAATCCTTCTCCAATTTTCCTACGAGCTGCTGAATATAGGACCTGGAGAAGAAGGCAGTCGTCAATTAGTATTCCAAAGCCCTTGTGAAATTCAACAGTCTCAATCGCTTTGTCTGAGTATAAACTTACAAGTTGGTTTCATCCCAAGGCTGACAATGGGAGCAGATTGTGTTTTTGTACTGCATATTACTTCTTATTACCTCTTTTAGTGATGGGAGATTAGAAAGCACAAGACACACTGATGTGGCTGAGAATAGCAGGTAAAAACATCTCACTGATTTTCAACTCCTCAGTCAAGTGCAATGTATCATAACTTCAGTGGCACGCAACTCACTGTATGAAACAAAAGTGGTGTGAAAGTGGGACGGCAAGTCTCATCGAGTAGACACAATTACAGTGTTGAGGATACGCTGTGAGCATCGGATGTAAGACAAGAGAGCCATTTTAAAGGAGATTAGTGCTGACACCTCCCTGTGTCTCAGCGTGCAGTGATCACACTGCGCCAGCTACTGTGTGTGGGAGGCCTTTTGTCACTTGTACCATTCAAAGTGGGAGAGGGAAAACAAGCGATGGGATGACACCCAGCCGCCTCCGATAGATCAAAACCAAACTAATAAGCCAGGATGCTCAAATTAACAATGAGGCCTCTTGTTTAACTCAGCTGCTTGACTTCCTCAGCTGAGGCACATCAACTACACAGGCACATTTAAATCCATATGAGGACGAGACTTTGGAAATAATGACTGCACTCAGCGTCATCGGGAAAAGAATTTGGGTGGAACGAGAGATAACAAAAGCTGTTTTCTGTCAACATACCTGAAAATCTAAAGTGGATGTGCCTTGCTCACAACCACATCAAAAACTCTAATAGACAACAAGTGATAACAAAAGCAGTGCGCTGAATTTCAGCTGAGGTGGAGGCATATTAAGAGGCCAGTCATCCACTTAGTGGACCTTGGAGTAACGCACATGAGGCCCTTTACAACCATAATCCATCTCCATTGTTCCCCTGAAGAGGCTTGTTGAAAATTAATTTGGGCTGGTCAACAGTCAATAACATGCTCCCCAGAGACGCACAGTTTAACCCCCATACTGCTGAGTGTATTAGAGCACGCACACACACACACTCTCACATCCACATTCCACTCAGTTGCCTCTCAATAGTGAGAGGAAAGCATTATTGACCAATTTCTGAGCTTAATGTGCCTACATTTCACCCTCCAGGCAATCCGCTCTCACCTCCTCCACACGCCTTTATCATGTTGTCGTGTTAGCATGTTGTTTTCTTTATTCATGTTGCTCCATCAGACAAGAATCTTTCGGTGACAGGAGACAGTGACGAGGACCGTGCCAGGAGAGTTGTCACATAATGGAGCCAACCTGATGGTTTTAAAATGGATTATTTTATTTCAGTCATAGGTGAAATGTGGTTTGATTGAAAACTAAGGTTGTTTTTTCTTTTAGTGTGCTTTACTCGTATGAATATTTTATTATTTTTTAACAAGGGTTACAGTAGTTGATGTGTTTAAAATCAAAATTATGATATTAACAAGAAAACTAGAGCTGCAACTGACAATTATTTTCATTGTTGATTAATCTGTCAATTATTTTTCTCAATCAAAATGTCAGAAAAAATGTTTTGTTTTGTCCACAACCAAAAAACATTCAGTTTACAGTCACAGAGGATTAAATAAAATAGAAAATGTTAAAATTTAAGAGGCTGGAATGATAGAGTTTTGCCTTTTTCCCCCCTGAAAAATGACTCAAACTGATTAATCGATTATCAAAATAGTTGGCTATTAATTTAATAGTTGACAACTAATCGATCAATTGATTAAACGCTGCAGATCTAAAGATTATTTTTCCAATATCGATACTGGCAAATGTGGGAAAAAATCGAACATAAGATAATCACATTAAAATGTAAACAAAGCAACAGTATAAACTTGTGTTGTCCTTTAAGCTCAGTTTGTTTATTCAGTAATGAAAACAAAGAGAGTTTGTTTGTCTAGTCTGTTTAAGCGTGAAAAACCAGTCAGTGAAGATCTTTCTCTTCTGATTAAAACATCTTCCCAAAAACTACGTAGTGCACCTTTAAAAGTCGGAAATTCAAACTGGATAAAAACATCATCTGACAAAAATTTTTTTTGAGTACTCGCTGTGATCTACATCATGTAATATCCTCACTTTTCCTTATGTAAACACAACCTGAGGAAAAAAGGGAGAGAAAAAAAGTGCTCTCACCTGAGAAGCCCTTAAGACCACTCGTTACACTGCTGTATGTTCATATCAGATCAAAATACCTGACAATGCTGCTGTCAGCTTTGGCCACTCACTGCAGACAGCGCTTGACATTACACATCTTTTGCCTGAAAGTGCAACCAGATATGTTTCAGTAGTAGTCAGCTATTTTCAACGCTCTGTGCTCAAGTTCAGTGTTTGCAGACACAGGAATGAGGCAATTCTGCAAAAGGAAAACATAATAGCTTGTACTGTCCAGTGTGTATTTATTCCTCCATAAAGTAGACAGTGTGATTCATCCCTGAGGGTTACCCTATAAATAAGAGCATCTCTGTCTAGTGACAGACTGAGGCAACAGCCCGCAAAAGTGTTGCAATTCCCTTGAACAAATTTGGGACACTTACATCAGGACATTTTCTCCAACTGTTATCTTTTCCAGGGCTGCAAACATTCCCCCAGTGACAAAACTCCTGACTGTCTTGTTAAATATACAGAGCGGATCACATTCATATGAAATCTGATATAATTAGAGAAAGACTGACTGTTGAGAAATGAGACAGAGAAAAAGATTCTGTTTTGAGGAAGCTTTGTGGAAATACTTTCCATTACGTCTCATTTACTCACAGTTTGCTCCAACACGCGGCATTGTGGAGCGACTACTATAAGAAATCAAAAGAGTGATTGACGGGGTGCTTCTACACAATAATCCTTTCTTAACTTACCTTGTGGAAACAATTAAAAACTGAACCGACATTGGAAAATATTGTGTAAATAAGTGTGAGCGCTTGTTTTCCGCCGACATTGTGGAAGTAAATAAAGGCTTTTCTCTACTCGTAACCAATCCGGCGCCCCGGATCTATCGATAACAAAACTGCGCTTCTCCAACTCTCACCTCCTCTGAGAGGAAAACTACAAGCCCCTGAACGTTTGGCGCTGCTGAGATGTGTATAGAGGAGCACACATGAGCCATTTTGTCAGAGCAAGTGGTGAGGGTTTGGCGGCGAGCGGAGACACTAGAGGAGAAGCGCCTGTATTAAAGTTGAGAAAGAGTGAGAGAGAAAAGAGAGAATGGGGCTCAACCCCCCCACATCAAAGCTTTCCCCTCCAGCGGTGTCTTGTGATATTTATTTATTGAGATGATTTTGCCAGAAACCCAGTGGCCTGGCTGTGCCCCCCCACTCTTTGATATGTTGCTTGGTTCTTAGCTGGCTGTCCTCAGAGAAAGAGAGGTCGGGGGGTCAGCCAAAGAGACCCCCAGAGGAAAAAACATGGCTCACAGAGTACACCTAGAAACACCACACACCATACCATATACACATACACACACAAACAGCACACCAGATGATGCACGGGGAGAGAAGAGGGGTGGTGGTGGTGGGTGGGGGATCAGGCATTGATTATTATTAAAGGGCCAATGATTTGTTTCCTCCACCGTTTGGAGGAACACGGCTCACATCTAAATGAATATCCGATTAAACACCTTGAAGTCATTACAGCGCACGCTTGATTGTCATGTTCAGTTCACGCACCACAACAAGCTAAAAAAGAAACGAGCCAAAGTGCGATGAAGCTCGAGAGATTCCTTTTTCATGCATGTGTCGAGTGGACAAAGAACACAGAAACAGCCTCGGGGTTCATTTCTCTCATTAAAATGTCCACATACAAAACCGGTTGACACCTTGTACTGAGACATCCACACACACGTACACGTTCTCTGCACACACAGGAGTCAAAAGATCACTTGTCACATTACAGCAGTCTAGCCAGGGCCTCTTGTAACCAGATGAAGCTCGCTTTATGGTCACGTGCTGCTTGGGAAGCTATTATTATCTGCAGCGGAGAGCCAAGTCGGACGATCCCGATCCAGTAGGCCCAGGTGGAAACCATTTGTAAGCACCATGTCGTCCGCAGCGTAAAATAGCCCGGGGATGGACCTGAGGTGGCATGTTTATAGGCCAAATAATTTCCATGGAACTGTAAAAGGAGAAGCTGTGAACTGTAAAACATCACCTGGAACTGACAGAACACCAAAACTTAAGCAGCAGTTTACTGCTTTCATGTGGGGTAACATTTTGTAGCATTGCAGGATTTTACTTTTTTACATTTCACTTTTGGCTCCAAATGTAGGCCTACAAGCCCATTCCAAGCTCAAGTTCAAAGGGACAGTTCATCCCAAAATCAAAAATACATATTTTTCCTCTTGCCTGTAGTGCTATTTATCCATATACAGTAAATTGTTTTGGTGTGAGTTTCCAAGTTCTGGAGATATTGGCCATACAGATGTCTGCCTTCGCTAAAATATAATGTAATTTAAAGGCACTTAATGACATGCTTGTGGTGCTCAAAGAGCCCAAAAATACATAAACAGTCCAAGGCACACTGTTTTAAAAGGGCATCTATTATGCTTTTTCATTTTTTTTTGTTTTAAATATATATGTGTGCATATAAAAGATCTTCAAAGTTGAAAAGGTCAAAGTCCGCACCAACAGAAGCTCCTCTCTCCCGCAGAAAACGCAGCTCCTGAAACCAGTAGCCCCGCCTACATCACACCATGTCACATTGTCACAGATTTGCATAATTTAAGCCTAGTGGCTAGTTAAGATTTTATTTAGCACCGGCGCTCTGTTGTTGTTAGCAGTGCTGGGTCAGACATGTGTGAGCTGACCAATCAGAGGTGACTGGGTAATCTGGGGGGGGGGGGGGGGGACCTTCAAAACAAACTCTGATGTGTCAGGGAGTCAAAATGTTTTTTTTTTACTACCTGATGTTTTGTGTGCCTTGGAGTTTTCTTTATTGATTTTTATGTCTACATATTAAAAGAGCATTTCTTAAAACTCCTACCCATACATGGGCAAAAAACAGAAATCATGACCCGTTTACTCAGGATAATCCACAGACCTTGTTGTGAGGTCTAGTCATGGACGAGAGGCTAGCTAGCTAAGCTAACTAAACTAGCTAACGTCACAGCCCTGCCAAGGAGGATGCCATTATGTTTAATAGGAGCCTCTTGTAGATGGACACTTCCTTCTGCGCGGTGATATGGTTGGTGAATATAGATAGATAGATAGGAGGAAAATAATTTCAACTTGAAAATCCTCACAAAGGAAACAGGAAGTCAGCATGAAGTCCGTGGATTATCTTGGGAATCTGGGTTATGATTTCTGGAAAGAGACATTGCTGTTGAGTTTTTAAAATGTATTTTTCTTGGCGCTTTGAGCACCACAAGCCGAATGCCATCTAGATCAATAATCTTTGAGAGAAGGCAGACATCTCAACGGGCAATATCTCCAAAACTCACCAGCCCACACCAAAAAATAAATAAATCTAAATAGATACATAGCACTACAGCTAAGAGGGAAAATGTTCGATTTTGGAGTGACCTATCCCTTTAAAAGTCACGTTTATAGAGGAAAGAAACCCGTGCAAACCTAAGGTTATGGTCAACAGTACAAATCTGAGACTCTAAACGACAGTGGAATCCATGCATACTGATGTTTTTTATCATTTATTTTGGCAGTCAACTAACTCTGAGTAAGTGAGGAGGGCCCCTGTCGATGGGCCCCCGTGTCACAGCCGTCCACAGAGAATTCACAAAGCGGGGCGGGGGAGCCACTCCTCACTTCACCGCAGTGAGGTTGTAATTTCATCCGCAGGGGAGGGCACGCTCATCTTTTTTGCGTGACAGATCTCCAACATAATGCATTGTCAAATAATTCTTAATATGGCGAGTGTGACACGATGGCCGCGTTCTCAATATTCAGATTTGCTCTGGCTCATAAACTCAGCCGCCACCGCGTGCCATTGGCCCATCAATCAAGACGTCTCCGCCCCCCCCCCCATCCACACCCCCGCCTCCTCCTCCCCGTCTGACTCTTCTTCACCTGTCAGCCCATTTGAATATGAGGTGGCGCTTGGATGGCTTCCACAAAATAAGCCTCTGGGAGAACACGGCCTGGCAAAACTGTTTACACGTGTAGGAATTTTGATTGAGGAATATGCATAGCTCTCCTGTGCCAGCGGATGTGACAACCCCCTCTCACCCAAGTCAGAGGTTTTCTCTTGTTTTCTCAAGTTTATCTCATCATCTTGTGGAAAGGAGCTTTTATAAATCAATTTGAATATCTGCCTCAAATGTTGACACTCATTGTTTAAACAGGCTTTTACAAAATTCCCTGGCAAACAAGGTGGCTAGAAATGAAAGGCTCGACAGTGTTTGCTCTAGTTTGATGATGAGAACAAACGGAAACGACAGAAAATATCAAGCACTGACAATCACTGCCCATCTTTCTTAGTCTCCCCTTCAATAAGTCTCCATTTAGATACCCCCTGTAATTGAACCCGTGCAAACAATAATCCATCTAAAAGCAGAAGGGCTGCTTAACACAGAGTGATCGTCTGCGTATGAGGGTAAACAAACAGAGAGCTACTGGATCTGTCACGGCTCGGACCCCTCTAGATAAAGATGGATGGGGGAGTGGAGAGGAGGGAGGGGGGCCGAGGGACTGGGACGGGCAGTAAAGAGCCGCGTCAACTGCTCTCCCTCCTCATGCATTAAATTCAAAGGAGGCTGGTGTACAAAACTCCCACTGATCAATTGTAAGCAAAAGGGGAGCGGAGGGAGGGGGTGTGGGCGAGTGAGGCTCCGGTTTGGCATACGTGATCAGCACATTGGGCCAAATGATGTCATCCATCAGGATGGACACTGCAATTTGCCATCTATTTCCTCATCAATCAAACTTGAGCGTTCTTACAAGGGGGTGGGATATGTGTGTATGTATGTGTGTGTGTGTGAGCATGTGTGTATGACAGAGAGGCATCAGCAATCTCCAGCCCTTACCTGGAGGGCATTAAGTGGCATCAACCGAGTGCAGCAAACCGCTTCACTGATCTTTTATCCATGAGTAAGATTTACAATCTGTTACATTTGAATTAAAAAATGCTCATTGGATTTTTTTCTGCAGCTTTTCAAGTTTTTTCTTCGAATAACATTCTCAAAAAGTATAAAATCCAGTTTAATTCCCTCTGTAGTCGTCACACAATTTAAAGCTCGCAAAAGAAGACAGAAGACTTTTAGGTTTTTTATCTTTTCTGCCCTCTCTCCTTCTGCCCTGCTATCAGTAACTTCAGAGCATTCAGCTGCTGAGTTGTTTTGAACTCAATGGGCCTTTGGCTCTTGAATGTATCTCAGACCCTGTATCATCTATAAAATCATCTAACTGACCCTGCTAAATTGACCAAAGAGCTCCTTATTACATTTAATCCTTACTTTTTATCTATCATCAACAGCTACTTAGCCGCTGGCACGTTTCCACACACTTTTAAACATGCAGCATTTTGACTGCTCACGAAAAAAGCCCATTCAGAGTCCTGTTAGTCTCAGCAACTACTAAGCTTCAAGCATAAACATTTTAGAGGAATTACCTGTCACTTAAGGGGCAGAAAACACTCTCCACATATAGTTTATAATGTAGGTGTTAAGTATTCACTTCATAAGCTGGATCAACAGCGTTGGATGTTTTGCCCTGGGCCTCTCAGATAGTGATGAGAAATTACCTGTTGGATTCTAAGCACATTTTCAGTCTTATCTCATGAAGCAGTTATTCTGACAATTTAGCCCATCCAAAATGGCTGCTTGAAGATACAGTTGTTATGAAGTGTTTGATTATGAATAGAGTATTCAATATGTCACGTATTATAAACCAGATATGTGGTTTAGAGCTTTTTGAGCACTTCAGCACTCACCCTTGACCGCTGGATTATAACTGAGCCGTGCTGATCATGGCAGAAAGATGCCTCTGAAAATCCCTGCAGACAACAGAAAGATCAGCAGCTACAATGGAATCGTGATAGATTTTACAAACTAAACACTTTGTTAAATATCTGACTGAAAATTGCCTAAATTTGATTTATGCCTGGAGCTTGAGCTCGGTCATAGACACATGACAACTGGTGAAAACTGGTTCAAAAGTGAATGTTTTTCACCGATTATACGAAGATGTTGATTAAACGTTTTTATAGGGGATTTGCAACACTGGCTCTCAACTGAGAAATTTGGATGTGGTCTCTCAGTCACGCTCCAAAATTACGATATACTCTTTTTTTTTAGCAAAAATTTGTGTTTTGTGACACATTGACATTAACGCATCTTAGCTGATTGAAAAAAGATCTTAGACGTTCAGGCCACATATCATCAAGTTTTCAACTAGAAATCAGAGTTGAAATCCCGGTTGGTGCTCACTGGGTTAGCTTTAGTAGACAGGAATGACAGAACCACAGTATTTTCAGGAATGGTTAAAAGCGGGTTTAATGTGGAAGCCAGTGTTTCTAAGTGGTATTATTAGTTGTGCTGCTCTCGTAAACACTACTGGATCGCAACTACCAATAACACAGAACAAAAATATGAGTTTATTCATTAATTTGGTCTCTAATGAAGTCATCAAAGCTGATAGAAATGGTGCCAGGCTGCCAGCATGTCTGGGTCGCCAGTCAGCCTTTATTTTCCCAGGAGATTTTGTGCCAGGCAGACAAATTTGCAAAGTAAAAGTGAGGTTTATAGAGAACCGATCCAAATGCAATCAACATTTACCTCACAGTGATAAGTTACAGCAAAAAATGTATCAAAAGTGAAAGTACTTATTAAGCAGCTGAATGTCCCCCTTCATTGTAATGCTACTGTATCACTAAATGATCTGATTATTACAATAACATTACTATTTGTGTTCTAGCAGGTCATTGTGGGGCTAATTTTAACTACCATACTTTATATACATTGCTATTTGGTTGTTCAAACTTAAAAATATATACTTTTAGGTACCCATTATTGGTTTTCTGTATAAAATATTAATCTGCAAAGTATCTTGTTACTAAAGAGATCAGATAAATGAGGTAAAACGTCTAAAATGTCCATGTGAAATGTAGTGGTGTAGAAGTATAAAGCAGCTTAAAACAGAAATACTAATTCTAATTTAACATTAAACTTGTACTTAAGTTCACTACTTGAATACATGTACTAAGTTACTTTCCACCGCTGACTTACAGTGCATGATATATAAAGATGTTGCGTCTAGTACGGACAAGGTACACTAAGTGATAGTGCGACAACAGAAAATACAATTTACTGCTTTAATTCATTGATTTAATATACTTTACCTGTTGGTATTGAACCTTAATGCTGGTTTTCCACTTGCAATGCAGGGTATCGACAATAACTATAATTTTGGTGTTAGTACCAAAACTCAAAAATGCTGCAGAATTGGTATTCGGATAGAAGAATTTCAAATGATACTCAGCCTTACAACTGGCAGCCTGGGTTACCCTGTTCATGTTTTATTTCTTCTTCTTTTGAGTGTATTTTTATTCTATCTCCTGCTTCTTCCCCTGAATATTATTAGTACAACTTTTGCTAACATTACTACTCTTACTAATAATCAATTTATCTACAATCTCACGACAATTTTCTGATCCAGCAGTTCAGAAAAATCCCCACTCTCTCCCTCATCACTTTCCTCTTCTTACATGCATAGTTGAGATAATGGTCTTCTCCTCTCTGTGGGGGAAAAAAGAGCGACCGGTCTTCTCTGGGACTGGAGAAGATCAAGTTCACCTCATTATTAACCTACACACCCCCTCTGACCTCTGCAGCACCCACCCACCAGGCAGCAACATGTGCATCTCATTGTGGGAGGACTCATTGGCCCCCCTTTCACCCTCGGCCTGCCTCGGCTGGCTCGTGTGGAGATCCAGAGCTGATTTATGGGCCCAACGGATTGGTCCCAAGTGACTCGGATGGTTTGCAAAATGTGATGCATGACTAAGGGCTGGCACAAGTGCTTCTTGCATGATTGATGAGCAGGCAGAGTTGGTTAGTTAGTTAGTTAGTTTGTTAAGCTTTATTTATTCAGGGAATCCCAGTGACATAAAGATCTATTTTGCAAAATCACACAACATTAATGGAAATATAAGCTTGTAAAGGTTTAAAGTTGAGTGTCTTTTTGCAGGACATTCCAGTAGTAAGGTGATTTGAAGCTCTGACCTCAACCCAGGATATTAAATCTCTCTGCAGCACAGATAGCATGGCCTTTTAAATGAAGGCACAGGAATGGCAATTCATCCTACAGGGCTAGAGATGACCATCAAACATTTTCATTGAACTCTCACAGTAGTGAGTGCAAGGGATATCTAATTGCACCATGGTAGAAAACATCATGGTTTAAAACAACATTATGAAGAAATTGGCATTTTGCGCTATCGTTGCATTTTTTTTCTCCACAAACTGGCAATTATCAAGACTCTTGATAAACTGGCAATTATCAAGACTCTTGATGCTGACGAAACACGGATAACACCTGATACCAACAGCATTATAACATTGGCTCACAAACGTTGTTAGAAGCTGAAGCCAACTGTCAAAATTCTTATGCAGACATAAACAAAACAATCATTTTTGGACCCAAAAAACATTTTTAAATTATTCATTCACAATCCTAATAATGTTTTTAAGGAAAAGAGAAACTTTTATTCTGCACCAATTCTACAAGCTCTGCAGATGTATTATTTTTTAAAAATAATTTCTCAACCTGAAAGTGTTATCGATATGACCTTTAATATATGTAATATATGTATAGAGCAAGCTTTAAATCAAACAGGGAGGTCTTGAGGTCATCGAAAACTGCAATCTGGAGAATCTTGTAGTTGACATACAAAATGGTGTAATCAGCATAAAAATGAGCATTACAGTATATTTTATACATTGTAAATAGCAGTGGGCCTAATATTGATCCTTGAGAGGCACCTTTATCAACCATTTACTGACATGAATTGAAACCATCTGCAACAACAGTTTGAACTTTATCAGAGAAAAAATTGTTTGTACCATATGTGGGCAGAAACATTAAAACAAACATAAAGCCTTTCATTGAATAACATGTCACAAACAGTATCAAAAGCCTTGGACTGATCTACAAAGAGTTCAGCACAGTGTTGCTTTTTATCAAGTAGGTTAACAGTGTCAGCCACAACAGCAGCTGCAGTAGTTATTGTGCTGTGACGCAGTCTAAAGCCCGACTGCTGTGGCTGAAGGACATACTTTTTCTCCAGGAAGCAATGTTGTTGTGAGTTGGTTTGTGGTTTTGAGGACTTTGGACAGCCAGTAAACCCGAGCGGTCTGTCTGAAGTGAAAGTTAATTAAAAATGTATACAAGCGGTGCAGTAAAAACAGAAGCAATGATATGTAGGTACAAAGTTATTTTCTCCAGGAGACTTTCTTATGTTCATCAGTGCAATATATACAGTATGTATCTCTGAGTATGTGACAGGTCAGAGTGAAGATTTGCTAACATATGAGAGAGGACTGGGATGGGGACAATCTTGTGTTGCCTTTGACAGTGTGTAGGGATAGGTTATCAAACTTGTCACACGACACAAATAAATAAATATTAATTAATGATGGGAGCAGTGTGGAGGACTTATTCTTTAAGGATTTTTACCAATTTCCAGTATTCAGTTCCATTTCCACTGTGAGGCTAACTCACTGTGAGATAGATAATCCTATTTTTTTATCTTCTTATGAAGGTGATACTGTGGTTAGGATTTCTCTGCTGTCTGAAGCTCTGCAAATCAGTGTTTGTGCCAGAAGCTCTTGCAACGGACCGAAGTTTATTTTTATTACGTACAGCTAGACCAATTTGAGGAGAGAACCAGGGCTTTGATCCGTTCTCCCTCAAAAGTAAGGAGTATGACTATCAGAAGTGTGGGTCAAACTATTAGAAAAAATAATGAAGCAATGAGTCTTCAGTAGAACATGTTGCAATGTTTGAGTGTTATCATTCATTCCATTTTTTTTTCTAGTGTTAAAGGTGCATCTGAATTGTCCATCGGCTGGTTCATAGTCCAAACAAATATGAGGCTGCATATCACCAGAGTAACCCCTAACTGCTGCAAACTGTAGCTGCCCTTAGCTACTTAGCTCAGCTAGCCATGCAGCTAGCGGTACAGAATTGGGAGCCCGGGGACCAGGGGAGTGTTTGTAGCTAGCACAGGCACTTTGGAACTGCTATTTATTCACATCCTTTTGATATTTTCTAGTTAACTTTTGAATATTTCCAACTTAAATTCCAACATATTGCCCTTTTAAAGGGTTTGTTATTTAGAATGACATCAATAAATGAAGATTTAGCATGACTTGTCAAGTTTGGTCTGGTTGCTTTGACTATCAGCTGATAGGGTTAATTCCAGACAGAGATGCTTAAGCTTGTCTGATTTGCTGGATAACCAGTTAAGGTTAAGGTCAACTTAGGTTAAGGTTAAGTTCCTAATTTGCTCCAGAGTTTTACTAGCTGCGGAGGGCAGGGCAATAAATGTCAACGACAGTGAGTTGAATACTCCCCAAACACAGATACCAGAGTAACATAATCAGATTTCTTAGGGGAATGAGGAGGAGTTGAATAGATGTGCAGTTGAAACACCATTTTTTACTATCTTTCTTTTTACCACTATACTATTCTATCACATTTAAGTAAGACCCAGCAATGAATAAATCTTAATCAGGACCTTCAGCATTGAGCCAGGTTTCTGTAAGAATAACAGATTCAGGTATTCTCAGTTTAATGTCTAAAATCAAAACTACCATTTCTTCACATTCTGTTGATGATTTAGTTCATTTTTGAACATTTTCAACAGAAATTCTTACATATTGCCCTTTTAATGACACATGTATCCCTCATAAGGTCTTTATGGAAGGTTTTCTTAAATGATGAGGCAGATGCAGCAAGGGCCCAAGTGTGTGGAGCACCTAAAATCGTATCACTTATCAGGAGTTAACTGATAAAATGAGTGCATAACAGCTACTATAATGTGTAAGCTAATTTGATCAAGAATTTCATGGTATTGCAAACATATATAAGACACTTCTCCTACTTGACCAACTTACCTCCGTTTATTCACAATGATGAGGGTAATAATTCTGTGTAAAGTCTGTGCCTTTTGCTTTCTTTGGTATACTGGATGATACTGGGTTTTAATTGAAGTCATATTTATCATGTAACTCATCACATTTGGACACGATCACCATCCAAGTTCACCGCTTTTATATCCACTCCTTTTAGATGTTACCTTTTAGTTGAACATGTAACATATAAATTCAGGGTTTTTTTTATTTTATGTGGACTATCCAGGGTGGTGTTTCATAAACCCAGACATGCTCAGTGCTGGAGCACAACAGATGAGATACAAAACAAAAGGACAGAGGGCCGACAGTTTCATAAAAGAATAAATATGCAAAAAGAACAAAAAGTAGAGGCACTGTACAAACACACACAGGCGCACACACACACTCACACACACATACAACAGATTTTCTCTCTTTCTCACTTACGCACTCTCTTTCTCGCTCTCCCTTTTTCACTCTCTTTGTCATCCAGTTTTCAGTGCTAGCGAGAGAGCTGGCATCCACTAGGGCTGGGAGATGTTCTAAGACCTCTTCTTACTTTGTGCCAGCTCTGCTATACCCTAGTGGGTGTGCGTTTAAGTTTCCCCATCTGCTTCTGTTCACATTATCTAGCTCCAGGGCAGGCACCTTGTCTAAAATACACACACGCACACACATGCACTCGCACACAGGCACGCACACACACTCAGAGTTTCATCTTTGTGCTGATGACGCAGTTTTACAGTTGTGTGAAGCCCACACACACAGCATAGCAGGGGTGTTTTTTTTATCTTTACCTTCCTTTTCTTTCTCGACAGAACAGGCGAAATCAAGAGGAAGTGCTGGCCTCTGGAGAGCGGAGGCCGCTAACTTCCTCTGAGCGTTGTGATCACTGGCTGCTCATCCCTGGAGGTTAAATCAGCGGTGGAGCTCAGAGGACTTAGGGGAGCAAACATCACTCGCGGTTCTGCTGTGAACGAGGGGCCAAATTTGCATGAGAGTTCTTCGTTTTTTTCATTTTTTTTAAATACCTCCTCAATCAAATCTCCTTCCTCAGCATGGGGTTATGACTTTCGAGGTACGTGCAAACAAAATAAAAGCCACAGAAGCTTCAGATTCTTAAATAACACTGATTATGATTCAAGAAACGAAAGGGAGTGAGTAATATATGAGCACAGTATAAATGCCCAAAGTGATTTGCCATGTCATTCTATAAATTAAAACCTAACACAGCAGCTAGGAAGGGTTACAATGAGAAAGGAAGCTTTCCCCCCAGAGCCATGTGTGGCTATGCTCTCTCTTTCTCTGCTATGACTGGTGCCATAAGAAGCTGATTGAGCTGTCTGCACAAGGGGTCAGAGGTCAAACTCATCCTGTCAGAAGCAGGCTGGTGGTGAGCAACAGGGAGGGGTTAGGGGGCTGTGACCTGTTGATTGTCCGAGATATGATGGACTGAGAAGGAGGGGGGAGCTGGGGGGGAGGCTGCAGTGAGTGGCTCCCGTGAACTATGAAGAAAATCAGTGGCGACAAGAGGTGACTCGGGGTGGCTGGGCAATTCTGTCACCACCTGACGCTCTTCTCTAAAACTGGAGAGGAGGTTGAAAAGGAGAAAGAGTGAGGAAAAATATGTCCAACAGGGGGGCTGTTCTTCTAAGAATATTTCAGTTCAAAGACATCATTCAGAGTTATTTGAAAATACATCAGTGGAAGTTAAAAATAAAGGCACCATGAGGTACCTGGCACAATCACATAGCTATTATGTAACAAACTAAAATTCATGAAATGCCTCGGACCATTTCTGGAAGCGCAATTGTGGATAAATTTATGCATGCGAGCTGTTTTTTCCACCTCTGCTAACAAAACCTCAGGGGCAAGGTCCAACAGGCCCCGCAGACTGTCAGCGATGACACCTTGTTTCCTGTAAATCTGCGTGGAAACTAAGAGACCTTGACAGGCAGGCGGCGCCATCAAACGAACGATTATTTCCCATTTAAAAAAGAAGTGCCTTCGCATGCTTAGTTTTCATGTTTCTTTCAGTTCCTTGGAAAACCTTGTCTGGGCCCCCGTGTTTTTCACGGCCAATGAGATGTTGTGTGTACGCCTGTCTGTCTGCCTGCCTCCCCTCTCCCTTATTGCTTTATGTTTGCTTATCTGTTTGCCTTTACTTATTCATATCTGCGTTTTGGGCGCTCCTTTCTTGCCTCTTGATATTTGTCAATATGGGCTTGACCTCAGCGGGCCAAGTCTCTCCTCTGAAGTGGGAGCTGGCGATAGCCTTGAAAACAGACCTTTAAATTAAACGAGGGAGAACACAGATTGTTGTATAATTCATCTGGACCCCCCGCTGAGGATCCTCTGTGCCGTCGTGTTACTGTCTAGATTAGAATTTCCTTTTGTTGCTGCCTGTTTGTGTAATACACAATGTGGATCCTGCCAGGGCCCAGTAAATTACCTCTTTAAACATTCATTTGCCTTAACCAAGAGGAAAGGGGGGAGAGGGAGCGGAGGGGAGAAAGGAAAAAACCTCTTGATTTCACATACAATGAATAAGTTAATAAAAAGATTTTTTCCCTCTCCTGCGCACACATTTTTTTTCCTCTCCACACTTGAAATCATCCTTACCAAATCAAAAAGTAAGAGAGAAAGAGGAAGGGAGGTAGGAAGAAAGAAAAGGGGGAGAACTAGAGTGAGACGGAGAATGTCTGCGTATGCAGAAGTACAACAACAACAAGAAAGAGGAGAGGAGTGAAGCCGATTGGAGAGGAGAGAGGAAGCAAGAGAGAGAGAGAGAGAGAAAGAGCCACATGAGCTCTTGGAATGATGTGCCTCACAGTCCCCGCTTGCGTATCCCAAAATACCTGGTGCTGGAAATGTGAAAGCCAGGCGCACGACGGACGCCATTCCCCAGAGAGGCTCCGCTGGTATCATTAGCGAGGGAAACGGCGGGCTCAAGTGGCGTACAAACTTCAGCAAAACGTCAAGCGAGAGAAATGTGCACGCATTGCGCCTCTTTTTTCCCCTCCCCTCTTTCCCCCTTTTTCTCACTCTCCCTCTCTCTTTTTTCTTCCTTTGTGTTGTGTTTCACATATGACACCACTCTTCTACCAAATTAATATTTCTCAAAATAAAAGCCAGGACAACTTTAAACTAGCGAGTGAAGAAAGAGGAGGGAAGAAAAGAGAGAGACGAGGTAGAGAGGGAGAGAGAGGGGGGAGAATTTGGTTCAGTTTGCGCGCCTCCTGTGAAGTGGAGTCTCTGTCTTCCTGCTCACCTCATTTTGAGGTCTGTGGTTTTGTCTTCTCCGTCTTGGAGTCAGCTCCATCAAACTGATGAGGTAGTCACAACTGCTTATGAATGCCAAATGAGGGAACACAGTGAGAATCGGTGCCGGTAGAAGGACATTTACATACAGTTTGTATCACAAGCAGAAAAACCTCCTCGACCTGGACAAAGTATTGTGGTGTTACTGGACTCTTCTGCCATTTTGAGAACAAAAAGCACAACAACAGCCTACAAACACACTTACTCCTGTTTGCTTGGTTATAGCCCTCCACTTTCTGAGGCACAAACATTTAATGGTAAGGAATAAAAGTGTTCTTCTTCTGTCGTGTGAGATATTTGCTCACACCGACACATCCAGAACAGTTGAGTCACTTACGATCGCTTCTTAAATGAGATCCTGGTGACTCACTTCTCGCGGAGCCGCTGGGATGGCACGGCTACAGTGCACGACTGTAATCAAGAGGGACAGCGAGCGCCCTTTGACGATTGGCTGGCGAGCGGAGCCAAATATGTCTTTTCTACGTGGTGCAGTCTGTCGCAGACGTAATTACAAGTTAGATCTAAATAAACAAACAGCTGCTGCCTGACCGCCCCTTCAGGAGCTGTTTGGTGGCTGCTGCTGGAGATGTCTGCTTGCTTTGGTGCAGCAAGCACAATCACAGAAGGGTGCACGCAGGCATGTTCTATATAGAGTGCACCAACTCACACAGCAAGACAACTAACCCTGTTATCATGCAAGACCTCACATGCACTGCATACTTCCTAATGACAACTCCAGGGAGAGGATAAACATACGTAGCGCATACATCCAGACGCACGACGTGTAATTTTGGCCGTGACAGACCTATAGACGTGAAAAAGAGGATTTTTCTGAAGAGGATATGGAGAAATTGTTGAGCAAACTAACAATTAGCCCTTTATTATAATTGGAGCATTTCAAAGTGATTCAGTGGGCCAGGGAGGCTAACCAAAAGTACCGAGTGGTGCTAAACTTGGAGCGTGAAGGGCCTTTTTTCCACCACCGCTATTTTAGAAAAGCGGGACAGCGAGGGAAATATAGAAGTCAGGAGAGGTGGAGATAGAGCTGTACTCTGTGAGACATAAAGAATCCAACAGAGAACTCCTCTGCTACCTCAACAAAACATATCTGTGGTGCGCCGCTACAAAACCAGACAGCATACGAAACATCTGCCTGCCTCTAGGGAAAATTACAGGTGGTGGACAATTTAATCTGTGCGCCGTGTGCTTGAACGCTTTTGTGGCCAGCAGATGACATGGAGTTAGCTGGTCATTAACAGCTGCCACTGTTTAAATTGGCCCAATATGTAAACAGCTGGAGTCTGGGTTAATAAGTCCGGTCAACATGCTACTAGATAAGGCCATCTCTGAATATGATCTTGTGTGAGACAACAGATGAAGAGTTCACATTTCTGTATAATATTCTGCAAAAACTGCAAAATTATAACAAATTAAATAAATAGAATAAACATTTGCCATAAAAAAGGAAATTGCTTGCACATTTATCTATGGAAATGTTTGATCATGTTTTAACATTTTTTTTTGTTTTAGTGAGATTTTGGTAATACTGTTGCTTGGTTACAGGCATCACATAATGTAATTCTTCATACAACAGATGGACAGATGTTTTTGTACACATAAGCAGGGCCGAATTAAATGGACAGATCACTCGTGGCACACACTATTTTTGGGGGCCCCCTCATACACACATTTTGATATTCAATAAACAAACAAAATGACTACAATGCCACATGACTATTATTGCACTCATTAGTTTTGTTAGGTATATATTTCAGCTTATCTATTTGTATTCTGTCGTATAAGAAAAGTATAGCTAATGTTGCGTATGTTAAAGTCGTATAAGAAAAGTATAGCTAATGTTGCATATGTTAAAAAATGAAAAATAAATATATAAACACTGAAATAAAGTTTTAGAGCAGAGATTCTTTTAGATTTTTAGATTTCTACAAATATTTAAATGTTGAATATGTTTGTAAACGGATGTTAAACATTATTTAAAGTAGTCAATTCTTTTCTCCTCAGCCCAGGCCCCCTAGTGGCAATAAGCCCTAAGCATGTGCCTACAACGCCTATGCCTCGATCCTGCCAAGCATATAAGTAGCAGAGTAAGAACAGGCTCTTAACTCACATTTCAAAACACTATTATCAGTGTTTTCCTTAATTAAAACCCCATTTAAAATTGAAATAATGCAGCTCTTGGTAAGTAATTTCCTTGCAGTCTTGACGCAAATTGATTTGAAATAGCGTAAAATTAGCAAGAAATAAATTAGGATGTGACAACAAATATTGTTTTGTTTTGTTATACAACAAAACCCTGCTGCCACACATCAATTAGCTCGCCTCATCGCAGTGGAGAATCAGACTGAATCAACAAAAGCAGAGCAAACAATTAAGGGAGTCAAGTCCCAGGACAGTAGAACCACCTAAAACCATGCAGTTAGGCTAACTGCAGCTTGCAGGTAAGCCAACATGTCACTCTAACCAATCACAGCTGATGAGGAAGAGGGGACCGACCGGTCGTAAACACAGCCACTGCTGCTCAGTTTATCCGGATTCCTTCCCGTAGAAGTCGCTGAAAGTTGTCTTTAGGGAGATGCAGACACTGCAGATGTGCATTCTTAAAGCTGCCGTCATCCAAAAACGGGCTGCTCAAAAGTTTTTGTGATATATTATCAGTTGTGTTTGGATCATTTGATCTTTGATTTCAATATAGCAAGATTTAGTTACAATTTGACCACACTGAGGCTTATTTTGAACCCCTATCTCGCCCAACAGACAGACCAAATATATGAAGAGAGCAACCAGCAACAACACCTGAAATCTTAACATGTTTGACGTGTTTATGTGTGTCAAACTGCTGTTATGGGAGCTGTTTTTTCTCTTGACATATTGATCCAGCTGTGTTCAGGTGATCAGTATCCTGCAGGTATGGTCATAGTTTTGTGAAAAACTAGACAAAATGTTCATGTCTGTTCAACAGTAAAAACAGCCTACAAGTGATGGAGGTATGGTTTGTTTTAGGCAGGAATACAAGCAATAAAATGTACAAAGCATTATTAAATGACAGACTAAGTAAGCAAGTGAGTTTCCAATCAGTAACAAGAAATATTCTGTATCACACAAGTCGGACAAACAGAAAAAAACGAACGGCGTGAACCCTCTGAGCACTGTCTGCAGAGTTCAAAGGTCGCTCCCCTTTTTTTCCAACTGTGTTACATTGTCCCCTGCAGAAAAATTAGCCATTGATAGTGGCTCCAGAGCAGCTAATGCGCTGATAACACATTACATTTGAAGGTTTCAGTGCTTTGAAACACCGGAGGGATGAGGTGTGGGAATCCAATCCATTAGATAAAGCCAACAGTAATAGGTATCCCATATCAAAGGGATATAGTTTAAACTGCAGGGGCTTTGGATGCGCTCATTTCTATTTATTGTTTTAAGTGGAGCTTTATGCACAGGAGGTGATATCAACACACTAACAAAACCCTTTCAACACCATTGGGCTTTGCGTGACATCAAATGTGTCTATTAACCAACCTCTTGACAAGCCAAGGTGATTCATCTCTACTCTGCTGCTGCTGCTGCTGTGTGTGTGTGTGACGGAGAGTGTGTGTGCATGTTTTTCATTGCAGATAGTCGATAGTGATTTGAATGTAGCCTAACAACACACCAAACTGAACATTAACTATTTTAACTACTCCTTAGAAGTGATTTTCAAAGTGACTTCTTTCTTTCAAACTGTTCCCAAAAATTCTACTTTTCCCTCTCAAGCAAAATAAAAAAACAATAACAATAAAAAAAAAACAAATAAAATTTGAACACAAAATCCTAAAAGACAAAACCTAATTTCTTCCCCTCTGAAGGAGGGACTTGGTACTGGCTTACTACAATAAACTGTTGAGAGTGAATCTCTTTGTGTGTGGCTTTGAGTGTGTTAAAAAAAAAAAGAAAAGTTAACCGTCATACGCTGACAGCTCACCAGATTTCCTGAAGCCTGGCGGCTAAACCCAATGCCATTCTGAAAAACAAGGAGAGGCCCCAGAATCAAAGTCCCCCTTCAGCTCAATCACTCTGGCTGCCTCTCCCAAACACTAATAATCACTTTCCTCCCTTCCTTTTTTCTCCCTTGTGTGAAACATCACATTGCCTTTGATTGGGCTGTTTAAATTATTAGCACACCACCTCGGCAGAGACGGCTGGCAGTGGCGCCGGGGAGAAGGGGAGCGCGAGCCTCCTGCTGAGAGCGCCGAGATGCACGGTGTAGAGATGAGGCTTGGACCCCCTGTCACATCACAAGAAGATGGCGTCCAATAAACACTCACAATGGCCACATCTCTCCCGCGCGGTTTGTCTCGCTTACCTACATGCTTTCACTTAGTATTTGTTCCCTTGAGGCTTGTTTTATGAAGGGGAGCTGGGAGGAGGGAGGTTGTTCTGATTTGGAAGATGTCACCTTAATGCGGCTTTTTTGTTTTGTTGTGTGGCTAGTGGCACGATGCAAATCCAGGTGCAAGCGTGGTGTTACATCTCCAGACTAAGAATAGCATAAGATTGAATGTCTGTCCAGGAAATAGACCAAAAAAACAAAGAAGTAGTCGCAGCTATTGTACTGTTTCTCTGTGAGAAACAGGCCTTGCCTGTACATGATCTGACACTGGACCAAAGAGGAACATGAGGACATTTTTAAAGCATCAAATTGAGCGACAACGGCAAAAAAAAACAAAAAAACAGCCTTGATCCTTGGCTACTTGAGAAAGGACGTTTTTAAAGGTGGAAATTGTGATGACCACCAGTCCCTCCAGGCACACTGGAAAAATAAAGTCAGTCAGACAATCGGAACAAGCAAAAAATGGAGTCAATGCCAAAGCCAGATTTTTTTTATTCTATTCTGAGGAGGACAAAACTTTGGTCTCGCTGCCCAGAGTCTTAAATGAATAGCATTGAGAGAGAGACTTTGATGTGACAATCATTCCCAAGTTAATTTGTCTTCAGTCACAAGTGCTCAGGGCGTCCAGCGTGCAATCAGTAAAAAAAGACAAAGACTCACTACAGACAAAAAAAAAATCTTTTTCTGAATAATGTTCTGGCTTTGATTCGCTGGCTGATCGGTGCCCACACCTAAAGGCTAGACTGTAAGTTAAGATCCATAAAGACAATGCATCAGTGAGAGGCTGTTATTATGCAATATCTGCACACTCATCAATCAATTTCTTTACTTTGCTCGCACTCCTGAATACACGCAGACAAAATGTTGTCGAGATAAATGACTGCTGAGTAAAGTTACATCCACGATATCTGAAAGGGAACAGACTGCATTTTGTCAGAGTATCAGTTGCCAAAGAAAGAGTGATATCTGAGAGGCCACTGATCATCAATTTTTGGCTTTTAGTCGGTTTGTAAACACGTCTACACATTTTTAAATACAGTTCAAAGTAAAAATATTTGAATGTGGACCCATTATTTAGGCTACACATATGTGAGTGTAATTTTAAAGCAGAAAAATAGACAGAACATTATGACTGCATACTGTGCAGTCGATCACCCTGTGTAAAATCCCAGATATGCATCCAAACAATTACTAAAATCAAAAGATGAATGCTTAATAGAAACAGGTTTTTTTTAAAATCAACTTCATCTAACCCTTTCATCCTTACCTTCTCCTACAAGCCACAGATTTTGTACCTTCACCTGCATGTATTTATAATTCTCGCCTCAAAGGTGCACTATGTAGTTTTGAGGAAGACATTTTAATGAAAAGAGAAAGATCTTCATTGATGAAAAAACAAACTGACCTTAAAGACAACACTATTTCATCCTGTTTTACTTTGTTTATATGTGGCGGACCCTGCCACCTTTATAGCTTCTAACAGTGTTCTGGGGACCTTTTTTTTCTCTGAGAACAGCTTGTTTATTCAGTTATGGAAAAGATAAATATTTCTGATTTTGAATTACTACATTGTTAATATTGCAAATAATGAAAATCCGCCCCTTTAATGCAATGATTCATATACAGGCAGGTATGTACACAGCAAAAATCTGTGTATCAGGATGTGATTGAGTGATAAAAAATGCTTTCAGTTATGTGTTTTATTATCTCACTTTGACTTCACTCTGCTTGCATTTTAGTTCACTCATTTTTCACAAAAAGGACCCTAACAGACAAATGAAGGCCTTGCATATTAAATATTAAATCACCTGCATGTGTACAGTCGCAACCATGTGATCGTGAAGCATTTCTGCATACTCTGCTGCAAGTTTAACAATAATTTCCAGGGCTGTTGGGGTAGTTTTTTGTAGTTGGTTGGTTCTCCCCTCGCCTTTCGTCTCTGGCGAGTGAAGCCGAGCCGTTTTAAAGAGCGGCCTGTTCCTTGTGCTCTTCTGCCACCCGGTGGCCACTGGGGAGAACAGGGAAAAATCTCCAAAGACGCTTTGCCTGGAGAGGTTGATCAGTCCTCATCCTGCATCAAAATATCATGATTGCATCTTAGGAGATTCTTTGCCATCAGCCTGGAAGGCAAAAAAATAAATCTCTCTCAACTCTCTCCTCTTCACATCCCTCTGCCTTCCCTTCTCTTTATGTCTTTGTCAGTGCCATGACAGCTGATACCTCTTTAATGACTAAGACAATTAACTTTCTTGTGGGTGCAAAATAAGAAATAAGGGGTTTGCAGAGGGGGTGGGGGTGGGACTCTTAAAGACAGAAAAAGGAAGCTATGTCTGTTTACCCACGTCATCATTAAAGTGACGGCCAACACTAGCCCAACGGGCTCATCTGCATAATTGAATAGAGTTAAGAGTTGCACCAAAGCCTGTGGTTTCTGGCTGTGTGTGGACTCTGGAGACTCAGTTTCTTCCTCTTGGTACAAACGTCATCATTAGACCTCCTTAGCCCAGCGCATAACAAAGAGTTAGCTCATTACTGACAAAAATATCTTTGCTAATGTCCCCCTCGCTTTCCCCGATTCTCTTCTAATCTCTCTTGGCACAAATGACTTCAATTTCATGATGATAACACAAGGGGAAAGAGAGAAGAAAAAAAAAGAGAAACGTGCACAGAGGAACTGGAAGAGAAAAGAAACAGCTTCGGTGACATGGCCACACTGTGTACAGAGATAGGCATGCCAAAATACAGAGAGAATAAAAAGAAATGAAAGAGCTTTCTTCCTGGCAATATTCCTGCCAACATCTGTCACCGGCAATGCTTGGCGTGTGTGAAGGTGTCTGCGTTGCTATACAGTATGTGCCATCCGCGTGTATGGCTGTGTACTCGCTTCTGAATGTTAAGGGATACATATTCATGTTGTGTGAGAGCGCGTACATCTGTGTACAAATCCAGGGAATGTGTGTGTTCGAGTATGCATTCACACACACACACAAGCACTTATGTTTTTATATGTACATCCAAAAGCCTCCTCTCCTCATTTCCTGCACATTTTGTGTGTGCACGTGAAAGAGCTCAGTCTCATGTGTACGCAAGTGTGCGCGAGGCCATGCATACATCCAAAGCTTCCTCATTTACCCCATATTTGTAGGTGTGTGTAGTCGGGTTTGCACGTGTTGATGCACATGTGTGTGTGTGTGTGTGTGTACTCCAGCATGCCATTAAGATGAGCAATGGCAGCTGTAGCCTCTTCACCCTGCAGCCCTCCTTTCTGCCTCAAGAAATGTGCCTCCTGCTTGTCATAGAGCAGCTTGGCCTCTCACTTACTATCATATATCAAACTGCTGAATAGAGGTGGAAAGAGTGCAGAAATATTTTACTCAAGTACAATCAGCGCAACTTCAGTAAGTGCCCCTTCCTAAAGGCATCTCAAAGCTGAATGAAATGAGAGAAAAGTGCTTTTAATGTGAATCACAGGGAGGTAAAGGCCCTCAGAATAAAAAGGTTGTGTTACTCTCAAAATATCCTCTTAAGCCCAATAACAGGAGATGAAATAACTAGTTAATTTATACCTCTGGTCTTGAGTGCATCTAATAGACAGTGGATAAGAGGGGAAGTGAGGTATGTTATATTTGATGCTCGCTCAAAGGTAAGCAGCCCAAAAAAAGGCTGAAGTGGAGGAGGATAGAAGATGCATTTCCTGCTAACATTCATGAAGAATTTGAGCAAAGGAAAAGCATGAACATAACTGAGGAGTGGATGTAAAAAGGCACAAATGACAGCTAGAAATAAAGATGTTTTACATGATAATATATATCTATGATCTGTGTGATTAAAGGTTAAAATCACACCTCCCTAAGCTCTGCTACTACACCAGGACCTGAAGGAAAGAGAGAAATTTAAGGTAAATTAAAAGACATCCTGAAAATCCATTACTCAAATGAAAAATCAAGCACAGATTCCATCGTGCGGTGACAAGTTGGAAAATGACAATTACAGCAAGGACGATGGAATAACATCGTAAATTTGAGGGCAGTAAATTTCCAGCCTTTAAAAAGTGTGTTTTCCATATTCAAAAATCTAAAATACAAGCGGTACAAAGTCTGTCTTGAAAAGTATTATAACAGAGGTTCTGCAGCAGTGATAATATACAGTAGGTCCTTGACTTAAGCTGGTGAAGTGATGTTATTACTGATGTCATCAAATACTGCATTAGTCAATATCAAGACTCAAGGAGGTCAAGATGTCACCTGTGAGAGATGGGACAAATACCGAGAATCAATATTAAATCTTGATGATCTGCAATTATTATTGATCTCAGGGTCAATGTCAATGAGTCAATCAACACAACAGGTATTGACATGAAGACCTCTAAAGTAGATAGAGACCAGAACACAGGATTTAGATTGAAAACCCCAACCTCAAGCCTTTCTGTCCTGTAAAAGCAACCTCTTCACACCCAACCTGACCCGCACCAGCACCACCCACCCCCAGAGCCCCGCAGCTCCAGCCGAGGCCTCTCTCCACTCAGCCGCCTCTACAAGACGGTTGAAATCGGGCTTCTCCTCAAAAAAGTCCATCTAAAAAGGAGGAGAGGACCTGGTGATGCTCTGGTGTCCTCTCTCCACACATCTCCCCACGTTAGAGAAAGCCTCGGTGCTTCTGCTCGGGCTGATTGGCCCGGCTCAGTGCAAGGACCAAGATAGGATCTTTCTATTTGCCCAGCGGCGGGGCTGCCTCTCTATCAGCGCTACCTCTGGAGGGGGTTTATCTGGCCTGCTGATAACAATGTTTTCCCCAGCCTCCCTCCCCTCCCTGACGGTTTGTTACACTGGTAAATGGGAGTCAAGGCTGGGGTTGAGCAGCCGCTGCAGTCAGCTGGTCCTACGCTACTCCATGTAAACAAGATTGGCTCCGTTTGCTTTTACAACTCCTCAGTGTGTGTGTGTGTGTGTGTGTGTGTGTGTGTGTGTGTGTGTGTGTGTGTGTGTGTGAGACAGAGAGAGAGAGAGAGAGAGAGAGGTGGAAAAAGAAACAGCAAAACATTTTTTTTTTTTTTTTTTTACAAACAATACTTCCTCTATCGCCAAATAAATTAGTCAGGATATATGAACACATTTGAGAACTTACTTCAGATGCATTAAACATTATCTTCATACACTCCTGTGCATTGCAGTCTAAGCCCTGTTCTTACTGCACTGCTGCCAGTACATCTGTCGCTGGAGAGTTGCCAGCCGGACAAATCTGTGCCGAACAATATGCACTGGAGTCCATGGAAGCAGCACTAAATAGCGTCTGTGTCAGATGAAACCTTGGCCCGGTGCAGGAGGTAGTACTTAGCGAAGTGCACCCGAGTATAAGTTGTAGATCACTCTCCGAGCTTGGCTGGGGCGAAACCTTCCAACATGCTTTTTCATTCATGCCGTGGTGGGAAAAGCCTTGCCTTCTCTGCATGGCTGAAACATCTGTAAGCTGTTGCAGAGACAGAGCCCAGAGGAAAACATTTACCTAACAGAATACTAATTCTTTCAGGCCCTTGTGTCAGCACTTCGTAAATAAGCTTGCACATGTGGTTCTGTTTTCTTAAGGTGGGTCTGGGAGAACCATTCCGGCTGTGGTAATCTGCCACATCCACTCATGAGGTTTTGTTGAACGTCGCCACGGTTCTTTGCCTCTCTCGTTTTCCCTTCTGCAGTTCTGCATCTGTATGTCTGCATGATCTCCATGCATTTTTCTTGCTTAGACATGTATAGGTGCTGACGTTTGATTTAAAGCAAATCGTGAAGCTGTTACAAAATATGAGGAAACAAATTGAAATCATTGCATGCATGAATCCTTCCACCCTGCTGCCCCAAAGTCTCTTCTGACACTCTGAATCTGCTCGTCCAGAGTAAATATGTTTGGCTCTTAAAAAAAACAAAAAACGGTGCAACATTTTTCTGCTGAAGTCTTCACAGGCTACGAGAACAACATCCAACTAATGGCCTACCATCTCCATCCCCCTCGTAGCACAGTTAAAACTCCGCTTTTATGTCCCCGCAATGAGTATGTGCATTCCTCTTTGGGATGACTGTCCCAGATTTAAAGGCTTGTCAGACACCACTAGCCCTTTATTTTTCCATAAACTTGTATTTCTTTTTTTTTTTTAATCTTTTGCTTTTTTTCCACTGGGGAATTCCTGCTGCAGGAATGGTGTTGCAATGGATTATACGAAAAATGTCCACAACTGGGAGTTGAAATGGAAGGCTCCTTCATCTTTGCCTTGCAGCATCTTTTGTTGTGATGCCTGCGTGTTGCAGCGCCGGAGTGCAAAAGTATTCAAATGCACAAGAATTAGAAATAGAGGTTTAATTTCAGGTACTGTAATGTGAGCAATCTCCTTATTAAAAAGCACCAGCAGGAAGCTGATGCTACCAGCAGTTAACGACCTCTCTGTAAATGTCACTATAATTGGCATTAGTTGAACATCTGTAGGCATCTGCAGATAATCAATGCTCCTCGGTCGCCAACAAGGTCACGGTTTGTCTGAGACAGGAAATGGAGATATTCAACGCTGACAAGTCATTCTGTGATTGTGTCAGCCGCTGAGATACATAATTCAGTGCTTTTAAACTGGACCCGTCTGGTGGAGCGAGTGGCGCTTGTGTTGTTTCTTTAGTACATCTGTCTCCTCGTCACTCCTGGAGGCTGACATCTCTCTCAGCAGCGTGGCACGGCGGAGTAAAAGAGCACTTCCATGGCGCAGGTAAAAACCCGCCAAGAGATAGAAGGCCTCCTCATGAATAAATGATTGTGACACGCAGCAATAATTTGCATCTGTGTAAAAGTGACGCATCAGCGCTTTTGTCTGCCGAGAAGTCTAGAGGTGTGTTTTTATTTTATTATTTAATGGAAAATGGCTTTCATTAACAGTGGCAAACCAAAAGGTGTTGACAGCGATGCACCGACTTGTCAAGCCGATCACAGCCTGTTTTTCAAGCCGATCACAGCCTATGCCTTTTTTTCTCTAATTAGGCATATGCTGCAAGCATCATAACAAACGCTGAAACAGGTTTGTCCTTGCCTAATCCGGGGAACTAATTTTTAAGGTTATTATGCAAATCGATACTGTTTACAAACATGAAAGCCGGCGTCCTATTTTTGATCTGCCACATCGGTTTTCGATAGCTTAAAGCCCGCCTCGGCAGGTGTCATGTCAATAACAACCAGCAATCGATCGGCGCCAGTCTGGGGGGAATTGGGACTGCTGGGCCTTGCTGTGTAGAGGGATTTTTTTCATCAGCTGAAGCCACAGTCACAGCACACCATTAAATCTTTTGTGCATGCACACAGACGTAGATGACACTGTGGCTAATGTCCTGCTAAAACAGAACAGATGTTTACGGCTTTCTTATTATTATTTCAATGTGATAGTTGAAATATAAACACTAAGATACTTTTTGGAAGATCACACATCTGTCTTCTCCTCCTCCTCCTCCCTCTACATTCACTCAGGAGTGGTGGAGCCCCCACAGTATAAACATTACCACCACAGCTAGATCAAATGGGAAATTGACATAAGAATGAATGTAAAAAAATAAAAATAGCAACAATCATGAGGCCAAATGTGTAGTAGTTAAAGTAACCCTTTAATCACAATCAATAAACCAAAATACACAATATTAGTGCTACAATTTTAACATTTTTTGAGTTTTTTAATGTCTTATTTTAAAGGGGCATTATGTAGTTTTGACAAAGAAATTTAAACTCCAAATTTTAATATTGACAGTAATAATACAAACTCAGAAATATTTTTTTCCCCCATAACTGAATAAACAAGCTGTTCTCATTGAAAAATAAGGTCCTCAGAACACAGTTTGAAGCTAGAAAGGTGGCAGGGTCCGCCACATATAAACAAAGTCAAACAGTATGAAATTGTGTTTGTTTATTCAGTTTATTCAATCAGGAAAACACAGACTTTGTTTATTTAGTTTGTTTAAGCATGAAAAAACTCAATCAGTCTGATTAAAATTTCTTTCCAAAAACTACATAGTGCACCTTTAATGCGCCTCTGTGTCTCTGTAAAGCACTTTGAATTGCCTTGTGTCTGAATGGTGCAATATAAATAAACTTGCCTTGCCTACAAACCACTTACAGCAGCAGGGATAAATGTGGAACAAATACCAAAAATTACCCACTGCCACCTCTGCTAAAAAACAATTGCAGAGGAAGCAACTGATCAAGGTTTAAAAAAGTTTTAGATAATTTGGAATGATACAGTGTCAAAATAAGCAGGAATAAAAGAAAAAAAATTACGCATGCTCATATATTTAGTCTCAAAAACAGTTGTTCACAGATGTATATAACATTTACCTTTAAGACAAATTGACTGAAGTACTCCATCCTGAACACATGAAATATACAAAGTGTAATCTACTTTATATTTTAAAATCATGCACAGGTGACTACTTGTCCTGTATTTGTACTAGGTTGCAAGGAAGATGCTATATTTTGACAAGCTACTTCTGCACATGGGTTCATCTACAGTAGCGTTTGAGGAAAAATAGATTGGGGTTTGCTCACATTCTCTCTGCTGTTGCCTTTTTGTGCAGCCAAGCAAGCAAATACTCTGATGTGCATGTGTGAAATAGCAGTCTTATTTGGCTTACAAACACACTGACTCTAAATTGAATTAATATTAGAAACGGCTGTCTATATAAAAACCTTATTTGTTCTAATAATGTAATAAAGTTTCTGTGGGTCTTCTGTGGATTTATCAGATCTAAATTTACCTCAGAGGATGAGAAGCAGGCAGATTGTGATCTATGTTTTATACTGGACCTGCCCCAACAAATAGAGGAAACACGGCTGTAAATGATGCAAAATCGAATACTGCACTTATAAAATTACTGCACATATGGTAATTGCTCGACCAGCAGAGAGAACCTTGTTGCCATTGGCAGTTTGCCACCACTGTTTGCTCCTTTCACAAACACTAATCTCGGGCACCTCATACATATTATACTAGCTATATGCAACACTATAGCGTAGGTCAGGCTAGAGGTCAGAGATGAGACGAGTTGGCAACTTGCACACAAGCTGTACTCATTTTACACATAAATTTATTGAAACTTCAACTGGGTCTACAACTCATTTTTTATGGAATCCAGGTTTGACTTTGACTCATTGTTAGTAGTTCTTAAGCATCTTTCACTGCTGTGTGTCATGGCACTAGTTTCTTTGATGCATGACTTCGTGCATCTGCCAGTCACAGTTGTGGGACACCAATGAATCATCAACATACATCTATGATTGATAGCAAACCACTAGATCTGTATCATACTTTTACATAAGTATTGCCGTTATTTTAACCAAAATCACAATGTTTTTCTGAACCTAAGTAGTTTTCCTGCCTATACCAATTGGCAAGTGTACGGCAAAGATTGAGTATGCCTGTTGCTGCTATGCTGCGACAGTCATGTTGTTTTGGGAAGTGACTGGCAATCAACCTATTCAATCGTCTAAGTATGAGTATATATATATATATATAGTTGCATTAATTCCATCCATTTTCTGCCACTACCTGGTGCTGGTGCCGTGGTGGCGTCACCCTCCCCAGCAACATTTTCTGTCTCCTCCTGGGGGATCCCGAGGCATTCCCAAGCCAGATGAGATATATTATCTCTCCACCTTGTTCTGGTGCTACCTCGGGGTCTCCTACCAGTCGGACATGCCCTGAAAACCTTCAAAGAAAGGCAACTTCTTGCCAGGAGGCATCCTGATCAGATGCCGAACCACCTCAACTGGCTCATTTTGACACAGAGGAGCAGCAGCTCTACTCTGAGCTCCCTCTGGATGTCTCAGCTACTTACCCTATTTCTACGGGTGTGGTGAGGAGTTGTTTTGACTCATGGGTCATGAATGTTTCGCCTTGACTTTATTTTCTGCTGCAGGTTCGTGTCTCTACCAAGGCAATTGATTTTCAGTTGATCAAACTGAAACTAGAAAACATTTTCTGCACAACAGCCTTTTCTGCACAACTACACATTCAGCTTCAATGTGAGACTTTGTCTTGTGATTTCAGTTGAGCTTTTTCATTAATCAATCAAAACTGCCCTTTTCTGCTGAGAATTTTAAATCTTAAGCTTCCGAACTGAGAAAAGAGCACAGTTTCTGACTTTTTTTCTCTCCCCTTCTTCTCTACAACTACTCGATAAAGTTCAAATCTTTGGTTTTCTCCAGTGATTTCAGTCCAGCCGTTCATTTATCAAGTAATTTATTCATACATTTATTTGAAGCATCGCTCAATAGCATCTGACCTCGGTGCCCCATCATCCAACTCTCCCTTCCGAGACAGAGCACAAGCGGTCCCTCAAGAGTGAAGAAATGCGGGTCAGAGGCAGAGTTTACTTGGGGAAGAGGAGGAGGGGGCATATTTCACAACGCGATAGTGTTAAGCGGGTAATCATAATGTGATAGTGCTCTAGCTGCTAGGGTCATGGTATGCTTATGAATGTTAAGGAGGAATGTTTTAAAGGCCTTCAAAATTACCCCTGATATCAAACAGTGACCTTCTGTAGAGACTGCAACATGCTACGATGATTAGAATTACAATGTGTGCCGCTTTTGCCAGATTTCAAACATGGAACATGCTAACACCCCCAAACTGTCCTTTATACATGTTCTGATAAAAGAAAATGTATAACCTATATCATATATAGTCTTTATTTTTATTTTTTTTTAAAGAAATTGATCTCACAAGTTTTAATCTGGTTCTGTTTTACCCATATTTTGATACTGCCTTGGGTTTTATCATTAAAATGTATTCTTGTTATTGACAATTATTTTATGACTATTTGTGCTGCTGATGTTATTTTATCCATAATGTTGTACTGTTCACTTTAATTTGTACAGCACTTTGTTGAACTCCGGTTGGTTTTAAACATGCTATATAAATAATAAAATAGTATATATACACACGCACTGTAGGATGTACCAAAATAAATGTACTTTTTGTGGTAATAATGTGAAATATATGCCCTATAAAACACCGTTAGACCCACATACTCACTGTCAAAAATGGGTGTTTACCAGAAGTCACTAAATCATCCATCATTTGATATGAGAGTCGATACTGTAGCGAGGATACCAATTAATTCCATGTGTCTTTTAAGTCTGCTCCACAGATCAAAATATTTTGCTCCTATGTTGCACTTTAAATTAAAATACAAAAAGGTTTACAGATCTATTTATAATGTTCAGCATCAGCCAGTTTTCTTTTTTTCCTTCGCCATAACCCAGCCCTCAAATGCTACGAAACTGGGGCTTTGGAAGTTAGAATACACAAGACTTTGTCACCAATGAAAACTTTCGGTTAACTCGACGAAGCACACATCCAAGGAGTTCAGCTCTTATCAGAGAGCGGGATAATTGTTGAAACAGGTGTAACTGTCGAAGTGTCAGCGCGCCTCTCTCTGTGTTCTGGTCCCCGAACCAACCTCCGCCTATGACTCCATCTCATAAGTCTTTCAGACAACCTTGGTGTGATTTCTTGACAAAAGCGCACTCGCTCTCAAGGTGCACTCGAGCGCGATATAAAAAGGGACAAAGACAGAGCCTGAGAGAAGATAGGAGAAGAAATGGATTTCTTCTCTAATTATGCAAGAAAAAGAGACTTTGTGAAGATAAAGTTGGGTGACACAAGGGCATATTGAGGGACACACTCACTTTAGGAAGATTTTTCAAAGTGGGAGGCACAAATGGATGTTTGTGCTATGAGCTATGGCTGCTAATTGGTGCAAACTTAATGAATGCAGGGTGCTGTGTGGAGACAGATGCTTTGTGCAATGTGGCAGATTTCAGTGGCTGCGCGTCTCTCTCCATCGCTGGAACATCAAGAAGAGGAGAACATTTGGCAGGTCACAAAATTATGCGAGGAAAAGGGGAAGCCCGAGAAGAAAAAAAATGTAAACAGTTGTTTGTTTATTTTTTCGTTAATTTATGGGTGACTGTGTGTATGTGTACGTTTGTGTGTGTGTGTGTGTGTGTGTGTGTGTGTGTGTGTGTGTGTGTGTTTAGTGTGAGAGTTAGCAGTTCTCAAGCGCTTGTCTATTTGTTTGAGCCATCGCTTTTTGTTTTGGCTTTCTTGCCTCGCCAGCTCTGTGGCTCTCAATTAGCGTGCAAGCCTCAGGGACCTAATTAACCAGTTCAATTAATAAATAATTTTCTTAAAAATCCCATACAAGCCATTCTGACATTTGTCAGCCACTCAGGAGCTGTTGTGTGCGTCTGTGTGTGTGAGAAAAAGAGAGAGAAAAAGGGAGAGAATGATTAGCTTGTTTGCGAGCTCTGCTTATCCCCCAGGTGGCTGATGCAGGGGACAGTGCTGTGTGTGTGTGTGTGTGTGTGTGTGTGGCTGGATGGATGGAGAGGGGCTTACTCGCAGCGCTGGACCCCACAGCAGAGGAGGGCCCCCATGACCTTTTATCGAGTGTCCAATCAATAATGTGCGAGCGTCCATCTCTTTGAGTTGCAGCCCGAGCCCGGGCTTCTGAAGGCCTGTGGCCAGCAGCAAAGCAGGATGGGAACAGGCTACACAGTGGGGCAAAAGAGTCCTTGGGGGGCCAGGAGTGGAACAGAACCAACCGCCTCATGTCATTTACTCATAATGATGTCTTCCTTTAGTTGAAAAGGGAGGGGTGCAGGGGATGTAGAGTGTGTGTGTGTGTGTGTGTGTGTGTTGGGTGGGGGTGGGGGGGGGGGGGGGGGGTGGGGGGGTTGTGTCCCCCCTCCTCCACTAGCCACCACAGATTCAGCCCCTCTCTTCCTTTGTCTGACGGTGAAAGCATCCTCTTTGGTCTGTCACCGGGCTCTGTGATTAAGGAGTGGAAACAGACCCTGGCTTTTTTCACATTAGAATCCCATTTAGTGTTTCTTATCATAGCTATCTATCTGGTCACATGATGGGATGGAGTTGTATTTCATTGTTTGGTGAACTGTAACGTATATTCCCTCGTGGGCACAATGGGACAGATGTGCTTGTTTAATTTGTAGCATTATCTCCAAACATCGACATTACAGGATCTGGTTGTCACCGCCAAAGAGCCGGCGCTGATGGATCTGACTGTGTACCAGTGTTCATTAAACACACTCCAAACAGCCTTCAAACCGACTCTATTAGTGGCTGCCTCTAGAACAAGAGGCGCCTGAACGCAATTTTTGACCATGAAATGCTCTTTAAGCAGATGAACGGGACTTGAAAGATGATCGGGACTTGAAGTTTCCTTTTTTTTTTTTTCTTCTTGAAAATGCCAGTGAGGAGTCAATCACTGGATATCAAAGCAGCAGGGACACAGAAGAAACTCCAGTGATAATACACGGTGCCCACGCTTGCTGAAGACTGTTAAGATGGCCATCACAAGTATCAGCGCCGACACAGAGAGCAGACACCGGCCTTTCAGCGAGCGGCTAGCTGTCGCTCTGTATTAGCTGCAGGCGTGCGACGACACTTTGCGTTGAATTGAGATCCTGTTCGCCGTGTAGCTGTGCAGAGGGAGTCCAGAGACTTCTTCAAGACACTTGGCTGACCCGCGCTGCCTACAGCGGTCAACGTATGGCAGCCTGGTTTGGCTTCATTGTATACGTATGCTGCAAATTATTTCTACACCGTTCTACTGAGAATACCCACACAAAATGAAGTTGCTCGACAAAGGAAGGAATATATTCTGGCAGCAAGATGAGAGAAAAAGCGAGTTAAATATACCAGCAGACAAATAACTATTTAAGTCCGCATGTTCATATTAAGCATCATCTGTGGTAGTCATTCCTCATCACAACTGAGCTGGAGAGATTTCAGCCCATCGATCGGTAAAGTAAGTGTTTGAAAGAGAGTATGAGTCAAAAGGGGATCTGAAGGTGGGCTGACAGATGGAAGACACATGGAGGACCTAAAGATGGAGAGATCACTTTTGTTCCCTGTCAGGTTTGACCGAGGCCTTCTCTGCTCAGAGGTGACTGTTGCACTCTCTGGCGCCCTCTAACACCCCCCTGAGATCACTCCACTCAACTCCACTGCCTCCGCTTTGATGCAAAAGGGGGGTTATTGTGTAAATATTTTGCTTGAGCATTTGAGCATCTTAATCTTCCATAAGGTGATCTTTGGAGTGGAGCAACGCGGGGTGCTGATGTTCAGAGGAGCTCCCAGTTGTAGAAAGAAAGAGGGAGCGAAAGAGACAGAGGAGGGAGGGAGAGGAAAAAGAAGAAGGTCTGTGTACTTGCTAGAGTGCTGGGAGCTAGAGTTCACTACGGGGGCGTAAGTGTGTCAAGAAGAGCGCTTTTCCCCCATCCGCAAGCCCCGGGCCCTCTCCACAACATTAAAAAGCATAAACAGTCAATACTGAATGTAACTCAGAGAAAGAGCAAGAGAGAGAGCGTGGAAAAAAAAAGAAACAAGTACGAGAACGCAAGGGTTTTTCAAGCGTTACACAACATAGTGAGATCAGAGAAATGGAGGCTGGGCTGTAGTGTATAGTTGCAAAGCTTTCTGATGGAGGAAGGGAGCCTCTCCAAGTGAATCATTCATTGCGGGCGGCAGGGGTGTAAATATGAAGGGGAGGGTTGAAGGAGAGCGGGATCAAGGAAATGCACACCTGGTGCAAGACAGGGGTCAGATTGGCCCTACACAAAAGGAAACGAAAAGGGAAAAGAGAGAATGAGTTGTTTGGCATACCTCCGTTTAGACAGCAGCAGCGCTTCTATCAGCGTGCAAAGCAGGACAGAATGGAGTAGGTAGAAGGTGCATATGGTGGTAGGCTGTCTGCGCCGATACACATGCTGAAAACACATGCTTTCCATGCCGATGAGAAGGAGGCTCGTCTTATTTAAAATAAATAAATAAATAAAAAGGATTTCAAACGCAACATTTTAGACTTCCAGTTTGAGATGTGAGGACTTGTTTATCCGTGGCACATTGTTCTTGCTCATAATCGCTCAAGAGTCCCAATCAGTCACTCCCTCTTTCCGTCTCTTGCAAGTTTTTCAAACGATATCTCCCAAACACTCGACACCTGGCTGGCTGACTTCAGAGCTGAAATCAGTGGTGAAGTCTGTGTGTCTCTCAGTCTCTCCCTTTTTTTTTTGTTTTAATCATCCAGTCAGTCACTCCTCAAATGTTCAAACCTATGCATTCTGGGAGATCTTCCTCTATAGATGGATGATAAAGAGGCAGAGCGCGCCGGAGAGCAGGTGTGCGACGGCTGGTGCTGTACTGGTTTTGAGGACATGAGCGTGTACATGTGAGTGTATTTGATTAAGCACATCATGAAGGTTCTTTCGTTTATTTGACAAAAATTGCATTTAATTAGTTTTCAAAGGACATCTGAAGTCCCCAGGAGAAAATTATGTGTATTATTTGTTTAAAAAATCCTTGAAACGACAGCAAAGAGAAATGTCCAGTAGAGACAATTGCAAAAGAAAAATATAAACTTCCTTTATTTTCAAGGTTCTTGAATTAATTCAGAAGTCATGAACCAGAGTTTTCATCAATAAACAACCAAGGACATTCAGACCACTTACTATTTTTCTCCTTAAGAAAATGTTCTCCTGGTTTATGGCCAAACAAAAGTTACTTCAGTACAAAGTACTGTTTGAGCCACTTCTCCTACCAGAGCAAGACTCCATATTTTAAACATTCGGAGGAGGGAACAATATCTATGAAAAGTGTGAAATTTGATTTCTACCCTACGGAATAGGCCGTTTCCTTCTGTTGTCAAACAGAATGACTAAACATACTCATTCACACGCTCCCATGGTAGGACGTTATTAATTTATCACTTCAGAGTTATCAGTGCTGTTTCGCACACACACACACACGCGCGCATGCATACACACCCGCACACACGTTTGCTTTCCGATGATTGACAATGTGATAAATTTTATTTGAATATGGCTGACATGAATTATGTAACCAGAGAGACTGGTGGCTTTGTTGCTTCCCTCTAGCTCTTCGCTTTTCCTCCAAGATAACATACAGTTGATAATTTACAGTAGAACACATTCTGAAACTATAAAGAAAGATATAGCGACAATGCCCCAAAGGGAAAAAACAGAGTGCTTCAGTGCAGCCAGCACATGAGCTGATTCTGAGAACTGCAGAGAAGTGGAGAGGAGAAGGTTCACACTCTGGCAACTCTGCAATAAGGTTAGGTGGCTGACACTTTTGACACTGGAAAGTGATTTTTCTGGAGTTCAGCTCTGATGGTAGCGATGAGGTCTCAGCAGACTGGGTTAGTCCAAAAAAAAAAGAAAAGAGAGAAAAATAAACACAAATGAAAGAGAGAAAAAATGAGCACAGCACTCGTGGTATCTGATGTTGATAGCTGTGGTGAAAGACTGCCTTTGAAAGGCTTGAGGAAAGTGACAATGCTGTATGTTTTTTCCTTGTTGCTGCGCCTCCAGATGGCCAACATAAAAAAAAAAAAAAAACTTGTCTGATTGGTCTGAGAAGACTGTCAAATGTCAAGCAGTTATCAAACAGCAGACATGTTTTCTTTTAAAAAGATACCGGCAGAAGGAAAAGCCTAACCTTTCAGCGAGTGAGCGAAAGTCACTCATCCCATCATGTGCGGTACTCCACACAACCAGAACCCCTGCTCTTTACAAGGCTTACACTTTCTCCTCTGATTCAAATCTATAGCTGTTGACAAGTTGTCTACGGCTGACTCGGACGGATCAGTAGAAACACCTAATTCCAGGGAATTATTTACTTGACGGGGTGCAACACAGAGGCAAGAGGACAAACTCCGAACATTCACACGTTACCTAAAAAAAGGAGCATACAGGAAGATACTGCAACTAAAAAATTAAAGGTGCACTATGTAGTTCTTGGGAAAAACTTTGAATCAGAAGAGAAAAAAGGAGTGATTGACTGATAAATAAACAAACTCTCTTCATTTTCATGACTGAATAAACTGAATAAACGAATTGACCTGAAGGACAACACAATTTCACACTGTTTTACTTTGTTTATATGTGGCAGACCCTGCCACCTTTTCAGATTCAAACAGTGTTCTGGGGACCTTATTGTCCTCTGAGAACAGCTTGTTTATTCAGTTCGTAAAAAGATAAATATTTCTGAGTTTGTATTATTACCTCATTAATATTGTAAATATTACAATTCAGACTTTGAATTTTTTGCTCCTTTAAGTTTCCTTTCACTCAATTCATGGTCACTTTCAGACCTAAATTGTTTGGTGGTCTTTTTGCAACTCCTCTGCATCATGCTTACATCTCTACGTGCACAGATTTCATGTCATAATCATCGGCCCGCGCTGACAGGAACAGCTTGCTGAACACTGGCTGTACAGTTGTACTCCGCTGTTCCAGTTCCTGTGGCTGCTGTTGTTCCGCTCCCTTCCCACCGAGCGGTGCTTGTACGAAAAGGGAGATGGGACGACAATGTCCTTGATTTTCAAAGCGGTGGGACTTGTTAATGCCCTCATTTTCATGTACACCACTGAATCAATCATCACTGCTCTATTGCACTGTTCAAACAAACTTCTGCACAACTTTCACATGAACCTACATTTCTATTCTCATTATTTTTGATTTTATTCGGAGAGTGTCTCTTTGTGCTCCGCGCTCGCTGCGCAGGCAGGTCAGAGATCAGGCTGGAGCTGGCAAGGATTCAGTGTCTTGCTCAAAGACACTTTAGCAGACTGGGTGCTTGCTACTGTGGGCCTCGAGCCCAGCTATACTGCCCTGCAACCCCAACACTGACAGTTGATATGAATTTCAAAGAGTCTGTGTTACACTGAATATTTTTATCCTGGACTTTTGTTCTCGGATTGTCTAAAGAGGAAGAGAGTAATCAATGGCTTTTATCTCCAAATAGGAAATTACAACATCTCTGTCGATGCTTAAGGTGACCTGGAAATAACAGCCACGTAAAGTATTCACACTAGAGCGAATAAGCTAATTATTTAAGAAGCATGTAGTGAAATATCTATGAATTCAAATGTAACAATAATACAGCTTTCTACGTCTATTGTAATGAATTTTCAGAATAAAATGTTCGCCAGCAATGGAGACCGAGGAGAGACAGAGGGTGGATTTTGTGTTGTCACACACTCATCCATCTATGAGTGATTGAATCACACCGGTGGGGTGGGGGTGGGGGGGTGGGGGCCTCCGAAGAGAGTTTTGACAGCTAGATATCTCTGAAACTGGCATCGTTGAGTCTTCGGTATCGATCGAAAACACCTTATCAATTCTCACAAATACATTATTTGAATATTCAGGCACAAAAATCCCCTCCATCAACGCTGGAAGCTTGAGTTCTATTTTTGAGGCAGCTGGATTTTTGCGATTCAAAGTGGTCACCGGTTTTTTATTTAAAACACAGCAGCTGACAAGGCCGCAAACATCACATCTCCACTTTCAAACGAAGGTGAGGCCAGGACAAACTCTGTATTTTGGAATTTCTCTGCATTGAAGCGAGGTGATAATGAACATTAATATGTACAGCCGGCTCTTTATACAACTCTTGCTGTGCTGCCTTTGGTGTCCTGTTGAGAGGGTGTCTAAGCAGTGCACCATCAATGGCAGGGAACAAAGCCAGAGAAAATATCAAGTCTTTTTCCACAACTGCCTGCCTGCCTTGCTCTGCCTTAAGATTAATCTAATTTGGTCTTTATTGAGAAATGGGTAAGAGCAGTTTTGTTTTATTTATGTATGTTTTTTCCTCCTCTGCTCCTTTCCTTTGTTGCTTCTCCTCGGCTGCCTCTGACAAAAGACAGCCAGCCTGCCAAGCCCGGTGTTGCTCTGGGACGGACCTGTCAATCACTCCTGACGGCACCCTGACAACATGTACGTTAAAATTTCAAACGGGACTCAAAGGCGGCGCGTGACAGCAGAGCCTTTGAAAGTGGCTGTAGCGCTCGGCGACAGCCAGAGGAGTACGGGTGGAAAACAAACTAGAAAACAACAGTGTGGAGGGAAAAGAGAGAGAGAGAGGGAGAGAGTCACAGACAGAAAGAAGAAAAAAAAACAAAAGTTAAAAGCAAAACAGTGAAGAATGTGGGTCTTGATGATGGGAATTGGCATTAGATTCTCCCTTGGTGTATCATTGTTTTTTAATTTGGTTGAAACTCCCTCGAGTGGAGCTTTCGGTCTTCCAGGGACTCTGCTGAGGGCCCGTTCTCGCCGCAGTCCAGGGACGCCGGCGCCTCTCTCCTGCTCCTCTGAGGCCTCGCTCAGATCAAGTCAAGCCTCTTTTGCATCTCGCTACCCCATCCTTCGACACAAAACAACTGTGCACGAATGTTAATAACATTCTTGATTCCACCTCGCATACCTTCGCTTCACGCTTGTGCAATTAATTCCCAGTAGAAATGGAAACCAGCGCTCGCCACCGAGATAAGCCTTTTCTGTAGAATTCATAAATCTAAGATCTGTAGCTTCCAATACCGACAAGAAAATGGACAACTCAATTCAGATTCTTTCTCTCAGCACCAGGATTAAACCTTTTTAAAAGACTGTGCAGCCACATACCTGCCTTCAAGCAAACAAATGGCATATGGCGTGCAATGTGCACACACAAGGCTCGAGGATGTACTTTCAAATGATCACCCGGCGCACAACACACACAGGCACACAGGCCACCACCACCTCTTCAACATGGCTAAATGAACAGTGTAAATGGGGTACAACAAAAAGGCCCGGGCTGTGCCAGACCCTATGGGAGGACTGCCATCTCTGCAGTCCTGCAGTTTTTGCACTGATCCTTCAAGTCAGCAGCCACATCTGCAGTTCAAAAACACACACTGGCTTGAAACTGCTACAAAGCGAACTGTTCATTGTCTGCCTGAGACTTTGTTTGACCATGCTGTGTGCGTGTGTGTACATGAATGCGGGTGTCTAGTCGAAGTTTGTTTGAAACTAACAGTCTAAAATCAACTCTGTCGCGGCAGTGTGTGTGTGTGTGTGTGCAGAGAATATGTGTGGCTCTGACAAACAAGTGGACAAGCAGCACGTGTGCTGGGACACAGGTCATGTCAGCCTGTTAGTGAATGTCATTCTTTTACCTCTCCCTTGGTAAAACTACTGTATGTCTGAGCACTGATAGGCTCCAGTACAGACGGTAGCAATGGCACTGACACAGACACACAGTGTTGCACCACATGAAATCGTGCCATTGTGTTACTCGTGTCTATATGTATGTGTGTCCAAGCGCACTCAAAAATGTATACATGCAAGCAAACAAACACACATACAAGCTGCTCAGGGATATGGCTGTGGTTTAAAGAACTTAAAACAGGCATCCTGCAGACAGGCGATGCTTTGGCTTCTAGTGCCCTCTAGTGCTTGGAACAACCTGGTAATTAACTGGGATATGCACTGAAACTGGACAATTTGTGAAGACAAACTGAGAGTTATGGGACAGCTGAAAACCACAGTATATAATATGATCAACTTTAGTCAAATACCTATTTAAAAATGTGTTTTATTTGAGCATAAACGTGGTTATTTCTTGCAAATGTTGGAGTGACACTGGCTGTAAATGATTAAAATGGCAAAAAAGGGGATGTGAAACTCAGTGCTACTGAGATGTAATAGACATTTTAAAAAGAACAACAATATATTTTGACCAACTTTTGTCAACAACTTGTTTATAGATTTGTTTTATGTGAGCATAAAGGTGTTTTTTTCTTGCAAATGTTGATGTGACATTGCCTTTAGGGAAAGAGTAAAAAGGCAGAAATGGATATCTAAGTGGTCCAACTATGAAGATGAACTGAGTGCTAATGAAATGTAATAGAACTATACAAAAGAACCACATAGTTATATTTTAACCAACTTTTGCCAAAAACTTACTGTAAATCAGTTTTATTTGAGCATGAAATCGGTTATTTTCAACAGATCATGAACCATTGGATCTCGATGAGGAGTGAAAGGGGATGGCACTAATTTCAGAGGACAATAAATATAAAAACTAAATAATAAATAAATAATAAGTAAATCTCCTAAAAGCATTTTAAACAATTAAAAACATTTGAATCATAAAATGATGTCTGTTCTCTAACTGCAAGGTCTGCCACATGCAGTTCTGCAGCTCAACAGAGCCAAAAGTCTTATTTCAATACAAAAAGCAACTGTGTTAGTTTTCAAGCTTTAATTATTTATGTATTTTATCAGACATATTTTGCTTCTGACATTTGTCAATATCAGCTATTTTCCCATATGTGAAAAAATGCAAGAGAGAATTAACTTTGTAATTTAAAAAATATTAAAAGTTACCATATTAAACAAGATGTTCTTGTAATGATATTTCAAATAATATTACAAGCCTGTCTCATCTGTGGAGTCCCATCAAATTGCTCCATAATAAGATCAATCAAACTAATTTACATATATACATAGCTTTAATTTTATATTAAGCCCCTAGAAAAGGGGGTGCTGCTGAAGTGTAGATTATCGCAACATTTTCTAACTCTTTATTCTTCAGAAGTTAACAGCTGCAAGACAGAAAAAAAACAATTAAAATACATCTTCTCTTTCTTTGTATGCTTTAGTTTGTTACAATATTATCTCTTCGTCTGATGAAACTGAATCTGTAGTTGCTGTTATCAAGTTTTAAAAGGTTCGATAAATAAACTGGTTAATAATTACAATAGTTTGTTTTAACTGGGTCTTATGGGAAAGTCATCTAACACTTGCATTATTCTAAACTGTGTGCTCATGAGCAAACGTGCGTGTGGATAATAAAAAAAAAAAAGCATCCCGTTATTATGCTCTCTGTTTTGTATTATTTATGCGGTGCACTGGAAAGGCCTTTGAAATCGGAAATCCAAGTAAGATTATTAAGGTGCAATGAACTACAAACAAGTCGTAAAATGTGACTTGTTCCTCGACTTAACTGCGCAACATCACACTTTTTGTCCTCCATGTTTTAATCCCCTTTAATCAATCAGATTTATTGTAGGCAATTTTGCACATGGGAACACTTTTGTTCCGTGCCACATCACGCAGCATTTACTGTAAAATCATTTGATAAAACAAGACTTTAGATTGTTAGATAAAAATGTTACAAACTTTTGTGTTTAATATCTGAGGAGATTTATTTTATTAGAGGAATATATCATAAAATATAACAAAAACATCAAAGTAAGAAACAATTACAACAAAACAAAACAACTAACATAATCATAATATGTAATATAAACACAATTAGAACAGATAAGGTCATGCCTTTGAGCAACTGGATATACCATGCAAGGACTTTAATGCGGTCTTATCTGCTGCTTAATTTAGTATAATAAGGAAGGTTTTTTTGTAAATCATATGCGTGTATTTTTTGCGCATGCATGATAAAGCCAGCAGAGGTGGGATTTGAGAGGCACCTCAAAGCTATGATTATCCTGAGTGTCTCTGCCCAATAATGTTACCTGCTGGGACAGCAGCACTGCTCCTCTAAATAAATTGCAAGTGGCCTTGGGCAATAAGAGGAACCCTCCTTTGATCTGCCTGACTGCCAATGAGGAAAATGTGCAGGCAGTCAATCAAGCTCTTAAGGCTTTGCAACAATGGAGCCGACCCCGGTTTATTATTTATTTTTTAAATTGATGTATTTCATTATCACAAGGTGTCTACTTGCTGGGGTAGCGGGGGGGAGGAGGAGCGGGGGCAACATGATCAATAATTGATATGCGGTGTGAGAAAAGCTGATTTGCTGCCTCTCCTCTGGTGCACTTGTCACTAGCTGTTGTCAGAACACATTTGCTTTGATGACAAATTTGAAGAAGTGAACAACAGCATCACATCTGATTACAAATTTAGTGAGTGGTGAAAGGCAGGGGCCCCTTCTCGCTCAGGCTCTGTTTGTTCAGGGCGCTCTGGAGGAATGACTACCAGGCTCTGAGGTGAGTTACAGTCTTGTAAGCGCGGAGATGAGAGGGGGTTGAACTTTTTTGTCATGTGTCAGTAAACAGCGTGACTTGTTTGAAAGGCACCTGGATTACAGGGTGAAAAGTTGCTCTTTAAACCTTTAAAGCTTTGGGGCATGGGAGACACGCCACGTCAAAACAGAGAGTGGAGATGAGGAGTGAGAGCAACTAAAAGCCAGAACTCCCCCCGGTGTGTCTGCTGAGAGACGAAGGAGTTGTCCTGCTTTTTCACAGAGTTTGGGTCACGCATGTATGGTGGAGCATCCCAAATCGATTTAGTCAAATAAAGGGAGATGCTCGAATGATTTGAACAGTCCAGGTTTTTCCCTGAAAGACAGCTCGCACTGACGTGAAGAAAATCCATCATAAACAAGAAAACTGGCTGTCGCAAAAATACTTCTACTTTAATTTCCGAGCACAAGAACTGCTATTCAAATTCATGATATTTTAAAAAGCGCAATTCAGTTTAAAGTCAGCAGCGTTAAAGCTCAATAAAGTGTAAAAAAAAAGAGAAAAAGAGGATGGTTTTCTTTCATGGTTGCACCTAAATGACCACCTGCAGGTCATCAGAATCAAACTTAAAGAAAGTCTTTACAATGATTTCATTGCTAAGAGTAGTTCTTAATTAGCCTAAATGTTGTTTTTAATTACATGTACGGAGTGGAGATTTACCACAAACTTTAAAACTCAAATCCTGATGGGGAAACAGTTCAACACGAAAATCTCAAAGACGAGAAAACAAACAACATATCAACAACTCAACATAATTGACAGCTGCATCCATTTGCTCGGTCCAAGCCCCCTCCTCCTGCTTTTCCACTCTGTTCTTCCAACACCATTTCCTCTTTTAATTATCCCCCAGCAAAAAGATGGAGCACATCAGACGCATCGCGGTAAATCCTGGCCCTGGCACGGGCTCATAGTGGCTCCTGCGTCTGGCAATCCCGATAGAGCCTGTGCGCTGGCAGTGACAAGAGAGGGAGGATGCCTGGAGATTTTCTGACAGAAAGAATGGAGAGGATGATCTCTCAGCAAAAGAGAGGTCCTCATTCTACTCCCGGCGTGGGAGGCTTTTTGGCGAGCGCTTTCCGATCATACCACATTTTCAGCACCAGATTAGCCAGTTCTCAGGAGCAAAACTCACATAGACCCCTTGTTTACACCTCAGTACGACAGTGTTTTTGTAATGACTGTTCAGTAAAAGAGCACATTGGAGGCACTGCAAGCGCGGCTGCTCTCCTATCTCTCCCTACAACATTTTAGGGGTGAGACTTATTGTATATAGCGGGGTCAGAGACACCATGGTTTGGATTAAGGGAATATGATTTGTTTTGAATTGAAAGAAGTCTCCCCTGACCTGAAATGTGTTTTTACTGAGTGAATTGCACATTCGCATTCTAATTAGGTATCAGCTACACGAATGGCTTTTTCTTTTGGAAGCCGGAGAGATGAAAAAGGTTGCAAGTTAACTAGTGCCGGGGTTGCTATCTGTCAAAGTTTCTCCTATCTCCGTGGGGTGCACATCAATCACAGAGGTCCCCAACTGACAGTCATTCTGCGGGCTAATAGTGTCGTCATCTCCCACGCGATTACACAGATTGCACAATGAGATCCTCGGACACAATGGAGCTGCGAATCTAGCCCCCCACTCTGTTCCCCTCTCCTTTCCCTTTTCTTCCATCATTCTGAGATGAAGAGTGGAATGCTCCACAGCGGGTAGCTTTCTTCTCCTCCAGGGGGAACTGAGAAAGCAGGCAAGGGCCTCTGTGATGTTACTTTCCCTTCAGGGTGGGGAGGAGATGTCTTGTAGCACAGCTAAAGATGATCATTTGAGAGCCTGTGAAACAAGGTTCCCCTCTGGAAGCCACAGAGATATGGAGAGCCAAGGTCCCGACTAATGAGTGAGGGTTAGCTGATGTTCCTCGCTGATGAAAACGAGAACAATGACAATGAAAGTGGTGGCATGTTTTTTTCCTTGGTCTAAACATTGCATTGCACCTCAGTTACGCGCTTCTCTCAATAGGCTGCAAAGGTCGGAGGTCAGGCTGAGCAGCATCGGTTGCGGATGCCTGCTTCCGTATCGTGCAGAGCCTGAGCAACTGCTTTCCGTCACAACATGAATTCCCTGTCATTCTGCCGCCCTCCTGCATCAACACAGAGTACAAAGACTTTACATTTAATAGGCGTGATGAAAGAAATCATTAATCCATGAATGAACATACGAGCAGAAATCTAAACATTTGTTCCTTATATGTTCTGATAAAACCTTTCCTCCCGGAGTAAATATTTGCTCAAGAAACTCGCAATAACAAAACAACATCCCATCTGATAATCTGCCACAATTACGCTGCACGCTGTGATGAAAGGATATCAATGATCTACTTATGTCATAGAAAAAGAGTGCAGCTTCAAACATGAAAGCTATTGAAGCCTATGAGAGTTTCAAGTCAATGAATGATCAAAGCAGCAAAAGCTTATCAACGCTGTTCCTTAACACCGAAACAGTGTCATATAGCGCTGGGTATACTACCCCAGTAGCAGTGTTTTTGCCCAGGAACATAATGGCTATTGTGCTCTCTGAAAACATTTGCCTTTTTAACACAGTCGAAGCTGCAAAAAGCGCACAAAGTGGAGAGGGGGCACCAGCCCTTTATCCTGATGAAAGGCTAAAGGATGAGACTGACCTTGCTGGCATCAGCTGGGCTTTGGGAACACAATGCATGACGGCAACTCTTTCTAGCCTTTTCCCCTCAGCTCTGGGCTATGCTTACAAGCTAGAGACTCAAGTCCAAACATCTATTATTTTATACAAAGACTAAAACATACATGTGCCCCAAACCCCTCCTTTTATATCACACAAACACACACATGCACTTAGCAGTTCTGTCTGTACATGTACAAACAGACCAGTCCCGTCTGGTATCATAGCACAACTGCAGGCTATGGAAGCAAAAAGAGTCAACAGATCACTTTAGATTACATCAACACAAGAGCTTTACTCAGTCCACTTTCCCTTAACAGGAAATGAATAACAATTACATTCTGACCTGCACCACATGGGGAACGCATCAATCCAAACTCAAACTGGGAGTAGGACTGAATGAAAAGTCAGTCAGGCAAGACATGAAATCAAAATTCACAACAAGGATGAGTCTTTTTTCAGATAGTTCCCCCCAAAAAATTATCTAACCCGCGGTACACTTTAAAGGCTTTGTTGTTCGGGGGCCACACACCTAAAGGGCCTTTTGTGTGACATTTCAAAAGGCTGCATCACAAGGTCATGGAGTGACAAGGGTCACACAAATACAGAATAGCACTTGTGTGGTGTTGGTTTTTGCGATGGAAGGGAGGGGGGTGAATTCTATAGGTAAACTCTAGCAGACAGGAGATAAGTTACCCGTGAGCCTGTCAGACAAAGGGAACACTGGTTGGCATCTGTAAAAGGTAAAGAGTAGTAGTCCCTGACGTGTCAGAGGCCTCATCGTCAGTGGGAGAGTATAAAAGGACCTGCAAGTGTGTCTAGGTCTATGCGCAAAACATCCACAAGCCTGCAACCATGGGAAAGGTATGAGCTCAAATGCAGTATGCTAACAGGTTTGACGAAGAGGTGAAGAGAGAAAATGGTTTGGGAACACGTGTCAAATACTGTAACAGGGAAAGAGAGGCAGCAGGAGCACTCATTCGAGTAAAAGTATAAGCTAGAAAAAAGAGAACGGACGGCTAGAGGATGTATTTTTGAGACCGAAAACACACACATAGGTGTTTAAAAGGGAAGCGTCTGCGGAGATCAACAATTACGTGGTTTCCAAAGATGACAGATTCATTGTATTTGTATGACAGCAACAATTTCTGGCTCCTTAAATTTGAGTAGTTGACAGTGAGCACACAATGAGTTATACTTTAAATAAAAGTCAGCCGAAGCAATTGCTTCAATTGCCTTGATTTTCACCTGCCAAGAACTGAAAATAATATACAGAACAGTGTAGAGGCTTGTGCACTTGAAGGACTCATGAAAAAGTAATTGAGTTTGTTCAAGGGAGAGCAGTGTCCCCTACAGTCCGTCCATGCGTACTGCAACAAGTAACATGAGTGATACATGCTTCTCTCTCTTCTCTTCAAGATAATCTTCTACGAGGGCCGCAACTTCCAGGGCCGTCACTGGGAGTGCAGCAGTGACTGCATGGACACCTTCAGGCACTTCAACTGTTGTAACTCCATCCGTGTGAGCGGTGGTCACTGGGTGGCCTATGAGAAGCCTCACTACATGGGCTACCAGTACATCATCGGGCCCGGCGAGTACCCCGACTACCACACTTGGATGGGCTTCAACAACTGCGTCCGCTCCTGCCAGATGTTCTCCCCTGTAAGTCAATCAAACAGATAGGATCGGTAGTGCCCCCCTCCCCCTACCCCACCCTGTCGCTCACCTTGTACATCAAATGCCGCTTTAGAAATGGATGTCAATCACTGGCCTTTTGATGTCATTTACAGATACTCAGGCAGGTCATAGCATGAAAGTCTCTGCTGTGAGGCCCACAAGGAGACCCAGTCAGCCTTTAAAAGGAATATGACACACCCCCCATAAGACTCGGTGCCTTCATTCTAATTCTGTTAGTCACGTTGAGTGTTTCTGGCAGTTTGGGGAGGGGAAAAAAAAAAAATCTAATTCCGTCATGCTCCGAAAGAGTTGGTGCTCATCCTCATCTGTAGTTCCTGATTTAAAGAAGTACTCATTTGAATTTAAAGTTAAAGAAAACCAGCTCAACCATAGCGCTCTCTCGGGTTCACAGCTACCAAAATTGCATAATAATCATCTTCTGATTTATTTCACACACAGTATAGAGGATCCTACAGGATGAGGATCTACAACAGGCCCGACATGATGGGACACACCATGGAGTTCATGGACGACTGCCCCAACGTGTACGAGCGTTTCCACTTCCGTGACATTTACTCCTGCAATATCATGGAGGGCTTCTGGATCTTCTACGAGCACCCCAACTACAGGGGACGCCAGTATTTCCTGCGCCCCGGAGAGTACAGGGCCTGTGGTGACTGGGGATGCCACAACCCCATGGTGGGGTCATTCAGGAGAATGAGGACTGTCATGTAAACTGTGCAACCCAAATAAACATTAAAGACTAAATTTCCAGTGTCCTTTGTGAGCTTATTTGAACAAATCCCTGCATCTGAAGTACAATGACACAGCAGCATATTTGCTTCCTGCTTAGTGTCCATCTTCAACCCATCAAAGCTTGCTGCTGCTTGATGATCTTTGGTGCCGTCAAATACCTCTTTTTTTTGCTTGCTCTTTGCCATGCCTGTCCTCACAGTCTGCACGTAGGTTTTTCTGGCATTCACGCCCATAAAGGCAGATGTTGCAACTCTTATTGTCGCCCTTTGAGAAAGTGCAGTTAGTACAGTATTTTCCGTAGACAGACAGAGCTTTGACAGAGACAAAGAGGGCCGCCGCAGCCCACCAGTCCTATAGTGTTCTGCAGTCTATAGAGCGTACTGTGCTGACACGACAAAGCTTTGTTTCACATTTGCAAAGCCCTGATCCCAGCAGGGTCTATAAAGAGGTCCGGTACAGCCCCACATCTGGTCTAGTCTGATTTTAACACAGTTACAATGGGCAAGGTAAGTGTGCAATTTCAAATCTATACAGTAAAAGCCATTCGATCTTCTGATGTATAGTGATACTCTGCATCTAAGTGGTAAATACCTGATAAATGCTACAATGTGATGGGCAGTGAATACTGTAATGGTCAGCTACAAAATAATAGAAAGTTATACTAAATAAATGATGCCTCTGTCTCCTATTGAGGACACTAAAAATAGAGTTTTTAAACTGAGCTTGAAGTTTTAATTCCTGTGAAAATAGGACTTTTTTTTCGCTTCATTAAAACATACCACATGCTAAGATGTACTTTATTCAACTTTGCTTCCAGCACATCATTTGGGACACTTTTTTCATACTCCCTCAAGCTGATCTATTCCAAAATTCCTCACTTACTATTATTCTTAGCAAGAAGTTTGTTGGATAAAGCTAACTTGCAAACCTGGTTCAGAATACCAAATGGTACGGTTACAGAAAGCATGCAAACTAAAAGTTGAAGTTATTATTGTTTAAGATGGAGATGTTATGGAGCAATGCGAAAAATAAAATAAAAATGTGTTATTTGCTTTTGGTTTTCAAAATAATGGTTAATGAAGCTATTTTTTAAAAGTCCAATTTGTAAGAAAGTTGATTTTTCGGCATTCTTTCAAATTGGACCTTCGATGGTTACAAGTTTAAATGATTTTCTATTTTTTATTTTTAGAGGATAACTTAAATTGATATGAATGTAGGATTTTGCGTCTGCCTAAGCCTGTTCAGTCACTATTTAACACATAGACTGTTGACTTTGTTTATACTGTTGATACTGTTCATACTTACTGTGTTATGTGTGATGACTGAATAAAAACTACTACTACTAAGACTCACAAAGAAAATCCTACATATGAAGTGCGTGCTTTTGGTGATTATGTCCATCCGTCCATCGGTTGCAGATAATCTTCTACGAAGACAGAAACTTCCAGGGTCGTCACTATGAGTGCAGTAGTGACTATCCCGAGATGCAAAACCACTTAAGCCGCTGCAACTCGATAAGAGTGGAGAGCGGTTGTTGGGTTGCCTACGAGAAGCCCAACTATGGTGGCTACCAGTACATGCTGCACAAGGGCGAGTACCCCGACTACCAACGCTGGGCGGGCTTCAATGACTGTATCCGCTCCTGCCGTATGGTGCCACCTGTGAGTTTTAATTGATGCACCACCCTGTTTGCAGTAATGTTCTCACTAAAGGTTTCTGTTGCGTTGCCAGTTCAGGATCGTTTAGTTCTCAAGCCTAGTCCTACTGTTTTCCCCACTCAGTGCCAGTACTTGTGGCTATTTTAAAACATCATTTTTGTATATCGAGTTCATTGATTCATGACAAATTGCTTACTGTAATTCTACTCTATTGTGGTTGAACAATTGCTTTCTATAAATCTTAGTTTCTCATCATTTCTTCCCCAGTATAACGGGAACTACAGGATGAAGATCTTTGAGCGATCTGACTTTGCCGGCCAGAATATGGAGCTAATGGACGACTGCCCCGATCTGAATGAGCGTTTCCACACCCGTGACATCTCCTCCGCCAATGTCATGGAGGGCTACTGGATGCTGCACGAACACCCCCATTACAGGGGACGCCAGTACTTCCTGCGTCCTGGAGAGTACAGGAGGCACAGCGAGTGGGGAAGCACCAGCCCCACCTTCGGCTCTCTGAGACGCGTCACTGAGCTCAACTGATTCCCGGCTTCTTTTTTATTTCGCCCTTATTGAGCCTCACTGTTAAGCTTTCCACCCTCTTGTTCCTTTAATGCCAACACTGTTTCAGTGTGGTCTCAACACTGTGGTGTCCAAACCTGAAATCATGCATTTTAATGATGGAGGATTTGGTGCGTCTGCTGTTGGGTTCTAGTTTTGGGCTGCTTTGCATTGTCGAGTGAAGTTCCGCTCCAACTCAGTGCTCAAGCAATGCTCACAGTTAATAGTGATGATCTTTTTTGCTTTGGTCGTCCCATAGCAAAATGGTTTGCCTCGCTGGTCCCAAACCTCCTGTCCTACTGGAATCACAATAAACGAAAACTTGATGAAAGTCAACTAAAGCGAGCCTTTGTTAATTTTCTATTGACTACTACAGCTGTCACTACAAAAAGATCAGGGGGATATGGCTTTTCATAAATCTGAGGAATATTTTTCACTTTAGTATGGTAATTGAACTTTAGATTCATCAGGCCACAGAGTTAGATGTAGAAGTGTAACCACTGAGGTCCTGGTAAGACCAAGAGTTTCTACAGTTTGCCGTGATATTGTCATTCCACATACACAAAGAAAAATTATCAAGGAAACAGAAGCTTATTCTTTGAAGTTCAATATTAAAGACCAAAAAAAAAGGGGGTATCTGAGGATGAGCATGTCGGAGTCTTTATGAGATCACATGGTGCAGAGTAAGCGCGTTGGGTCCATGAAAGATGCCCATATTAGATCCACATCACAGGGCCAGTGCCAACTCAAAGAGTTGGAGTCAAAGTGGCCTGGTATTAGCCCCGAGCATCAAGCTCTCTCAGAACAAAAAACAAAACCCAGTCCACATCCCCGCTCATGCATTTTTCATCAGCCCAAGATACTGAACCCTTTCAGAAATAAATATCAATTATTGAAATTGTTAATTAGACACTGCGTAATTGGCAAAGATACACATGAATAAATAACTTTGACCATTAATTATTGATTCAAAAAAATTTGAAGCCCAGCAGGGAGTGCATTTGAGAGTCTCTTAAGATCAAGCACAACAAGAAATATGAGTTTTGGCCTTGAGTAATGTCCAATTAAAGAACTGTCAGCTTTGCTGTACAAGTCCAGTGATTTGCCCTCATCATCCTTTTTTATATCTGCGGACGACAATACCCAGCAGACAACACAACATCAACAGGGTGCAACATGGGATCTGATCAGCTGGGGTCTGCAGGGCAATGTCAGATAAGAGATGAGAGGAAATCTACAGGCTGGCAGGCCTCAGCTATAACTGGAAGTTAATTTGAGGTCATGAAGGGGCAGCAGCTTCAAATATTAACCGGATTCAGGATGCAAGCGCTTTAGACTTACACAGAACTACGGAAAACAAGTCTATGGTCATTTGTGTTTAAAGTTAATGGTTAAAACCTTGCAAACTTCACATAAAGAGAAAAATAACCTGAAAACTCTGCAAACAGCCTTGCTTAAATATTCAGTACAGTTATACAAAATCTACTAATCTTCTACTTATGAGCTCTGCTCTGAGTTCAGTTAGTTTCCAGGATACATCAGTAGAGGACAGAACAGGGTGATCAAAAACTGCATGGCAATCTAAACTTTAGGAATATAGGTGGCTGGGATCATAAGTTTAACATTTTTTAAGATTAACCTTTATTCGTGTGGAACTTCAGGAGAAATGTATGAACGTAGCATTTTCTGTCAATTCAAACACTGAGCATGAGACAGTAAGGAACGATTTTGCTGGGAATTTTGAGAATCTCATATACTGGGCAGCAGTTCATTGCAAATATACCATTATTTACATGCAAAATCGGAAAAAAGCTTAAAAGGTGCAATACGTAAGAATAGGCCAAATTTATTTGGAGCACTCGGGAAGTGTTGGTGTTTATACTGCTAGCACAGGAGCTTTGAATTGGGATTGGAAATGGCTAGCTGGTTAGCATACAGTACTTCCCTCAGTATATATCACTGCAACACAATAAATATACATCATAATGTCAACATTAGCATGTATATCTCTACATTCGGTTTATAATTTTAGTCCATTTTTGAATGTTTTGAACTAAAAATCTTACATATTGTACCTTTAAGTAGAAAATTGGTGTCGGATTGGAGTCGATTACATGTTTAGTGACTTAGTTGACTGAATGAAAGTTAATTACCAGCTATATTTACACTTAATTAATCGTGTCAGTTATTTTTTAAGCCAAAGATTTGTTGGTTCCGGCTTCTTAAAGTTGAGGATTTTATGCAATTTCTTGTCATTCATGATAGTAAATGAAGAGTCTTTGGGTTTGGTTAATGACTAAACAACATTGATCATTAGAATAATCAGCAGATTCATGTATAATGAAAATAATCTTTAGTTGCAGCCCTAAAATACAACAGCTAAGTATAACACACTTGCACCTGAGTAGCTGCTGTTACTGCAGCAAACAACTTTGATGAATGTGATATTGTAAAATACAATTCTGTGCATGAAACAGGCAATACTCAATGTCCCTGAATTGTTCCGTCTCTACCTCCAGTCATTTAGATGATATTTTTCAATAGCTTCACACATAAAAAGGACAAAAGAGTGGGATCCGAGTTTTGTCTCCCGCTTCATCTCTGAACCCTTTGGACTTGGTGATGGGAAGCTGATTGAAGGGTAAGTAGTGCGTTTTGGAGAATGAATTCTTTAGATGCTGGGAAAGAGAAAGAAACAGAGAAACCAAGAACATAAGCCTGTGATTCCATTATTAGTCTCAGTTCTCCTTCTCCCTCTTTTCATTTTCTGATGGCTGGATAATTAAACCTCTATAGTATTGTCTTCCATCTTCCTTGCCCCACTTCCAGCAATGCGAATTCCCCTATGGGCAACTTTAAAAAGGCCCTTTTTAGACATCTGTTTTTCAGATCAGTGCGGATTTTTTTTTTTTTTCCCACTAATTTGTGTTCTTTGTGAAAGCAGAAACACAAGTGCCAGGACAGAGATGAACATACGTGTAAAAAAAAACAAAAAAGTCCTTAACAATTCATCTGCAATATAAAAAAAGGAAAAAATCAAAGAAAGTAAGAAAAATATCCCAAAAAATATTCTTTTTCAACCTTTTTTTTATTCTACATCCTGCTATTAAACAACCCAAACCACTCCTTAAGTGTGCGTTGCAAGACATCAGATAGGAGCTCAGAGGCTGGAATGTTACAGAGCTTAATTTAAAAGCAGTCGCGTTCTCCCCTCCAGCTTGAAGGAGGCAGCTTGTCAATTACTGTTCCCGCTCTGACAGGGGCTTTGGGCGCCACGAGGAACAAGCAGGAAAGCAGCAAAGCATGGAAAAATGAGCACAACTGGTAACAATGATCAAATAAATAAAAAATAGTAAATAAAACGGATGAATACAAGTTGGAGTGTATGTTAACTTACATCGCTATAAAACAAAACCGGTGACTTTCTGGGACTGTTGTAGAAATGTTTATCGTGCTACACATTTTAATCATGTAATCAAGTTTTAATGCTTGGAATGCAAAGATTTGGTTCAACTTGTGGTGGTTGTCTCAGTCCACATTTAAAATTACCAGCACCTTATCTGGGCAAAATAACTGTACATTCAGGAACATACAAAAAAGTTAACCTGGAGTTACAGCAAGAAAAGAAAAAAAACAAACTTAGCTTACATGAACAAAAAAAGCACTTACAGTACAGTCAATATGAAACCTTGTTGGTAATCAGTCAATGCCATCAGCTAAGATAAAATTAGGCCCTTCAGTTACATAATTTGTAGTTATAACTTGATTTTCTGAGAGAATAGACGATGATATACAGAATCGAATAAATAAAATATGTAACATCACAACACTGTTTTTAAATTGGCCACATTGGGTAGCTTTACACAATAAAATTAGCAAAGTAAGTACAGTTTGGTGGTGATGTCTGTCTCATTCATTCTGTATGATGAAATGAAATAATGCTTCTGTGTGAATTAGTGTCAGTCTCAACATTTTATCCTGAGATTGCCTTGTCAAGAAAATTAAAAATATATGCATTTCTGTTTCCTTTGTTATAAAATTGTATTTCCTTTGTCATGAGAAGGTAATCCTAATTAACTCCCTTCTTGTGGAGTTATTATGTGCTGTGATCACCACATCATACCCCCTGCAGGAGGAAATACATCTATCTATCTATCTATCTATCTATCTATCTATCTATATATATATATATATATATATATATATATCTTAATCTTAGATTTTGGATATCATTATATCATGATACAACATAAGTGTTGTGTTGTCTTTTCCTGGTTTTAAAGGCTGCATTATAGTAAAGTGATGTCATTCTCTGAACCTACCAGACTGCTCTACTTGTTCTAATGTCCTAACCGACTGTATAATCGGGTTGCATCACGCACATAAGGTAAATCGTCTTCACAGATGTTCTTTCCTCTCATCTCAAACCTGCACACACTACAAGATTTGAAAATAATGGTGCATCACACACTACGGGATATTATGATTATGGTACAGCACCTCACATGATCTCTCTCACACGATCTCAAAGGTAAACAAATGGAGACAACTTACTGTAGTAACGTTAATACTTTGCAGTGAGAAAAAACAAAAAGCAGAAGAAATGAGTCTGGATGACAAAATTGTCGGGAGGAGCGACTCAGGGTTAAATCAGTCGATACTGCCACAGTGTGAGCTCACTAATGATTTTTATGAAGAATTGTATTGTGTTAATATTGTCTGAAAGTACCAATAGTCATCCCGACAATATTGTTGCACATCGATAGAGGTATTTGGTCATAAATATTGTAATATTTGATTTTGTATCTGTGAAGTGCTTTTAAGGAGATTCAAGATAAGGCCGTAAGTTATTGCGATATTATTTTAAGGCCATATCACCCAGCCCTAGGGTGACTTTCCTTACTTATCCAAAAGTATCTTAAGCTGAGGTAGAATTTAAAACATTTGTAAACTCTTAATACAAACAACTTTCCTGTTATGCTGCTAAAATGGACCTTTGGTGTGCTAAGCGTCTCTCTCCATGTCGTGTGCTTTTAAATCAGTGGCATCAGCCATCATCTGCAACAAAACCCCCAGTGACTGTTTCTCCTGGTGGGAAATTCAACCATTCTGACCACTGTTAAGGCCAAGTGAGTGTTGTGAACGTCTCTGGTCTAGTTGCTGTCCCTCTGCTCAGCAGGAGGCTGCGTGACAGGAAGGTTTTCATGGAGGTACTTCATGGTACCGTGCTCAGAGAAGTCGGCTGCTGTGTGTCCGTCACCTCTCAGGACCCACTTTGTGGTGAGCAGCCCCTCCAGGCCGACAGGGCCCCGGGCGTGGATGCGAGCCGTGCTTATACCTACCTCTGCTCCTAGAGATAAAGACAGAAGACAAAAGACAGCCAGTGAGAAACATGTGTTGAAAGTAAGAATTAGCTGTGTCATGACTCTCGTGATTGACAACGACTCTACTTGACTCTTTTCGATTTAGAATTTAAATCATGGGTCTTGAAAATTATCACACAGGAAAAGAGGCAACAAAAGACAGATGATCTTGTGATAAGACCACCACATACCCAGTCCAAAGCGGTAGCCATCAGCAAAACGTGAGCTTGCATTCCAGAAAACGCAGGCGCTGTCCAGCTGCTGCAAGAACTGCTCCGCTGTGTCCTCTGGAAGAGAAAGACAGTCTATTGGTGCTGCTAGCTCATGACCTTGTATCCTTGTATCTAAAAGCCTTTCAGCCATTAACATAAAGTATATGAAGATGACAACTATGTATTGCTGAAATAATGCATGAATGCACTCAATAAGCTCAAAAGCTTGCAAATCTAAGGATTTCATAACATAATTCCGGGCATTCGTTGGTGCCAAGGCAATCCTCTGCAAATGTTTTAAAACACAACCACTGCTATAAGCTCTGACTGAATGGGGTGGACAAGTGTACAGTAAAGGTCCAAATGTCCTCAGGAGAAATCCTTGAGTTGCTATTTATTATAATTATTATTATTACTATTATATTATAATATTATATAAGTCCAGCTCATTTAGATGTAAATACTTGGCCTATATTGTATTAATGAATAAAACCAGATTCACATTTTTTTTGCACAAGCAGCCAAAGCAGGTTTGATGACGTCATAGACTAACCTACCAATCGTACTTATATAACTGTATATTCAATCAATCTATCTATCTATCTATCTATCTATCTATCTATCTATCTATCTATCTATCTATCTATCTATCTATCTATCTATCTAACATACCTATTTATCGTTTTTCTCTCTACTATGACACGAAGAACTCATTTAAAATCATTGAGGTACCTTCTGTGGTCACCAGATGGCAGCAGCACATCCTCCACTGCAGGTGAGAATAATCCTCAGTGTAGACATGAGAGCTTCACACTATCTCTTGCATTGTTCAAAAGCTGCTCACCATTTTGTTCTGATTTCTAACATAAACATGTGAAATCTTCAGTGTATTTGTATTTTAACCTTTTATGAAGGTTGCACCTCAGTCTTCACATGCGTTTTTATTATGTACATGTTTTTTTGCTTAGAATGATTGCTTTTGTTGCAGTCTATCTATTTTACAAACGCCATTTTATGGGACACATTTAATTCCCATCAAGATTGCATGATATTAAATATGAATGTGTTGTAAAAAAAAATGGCAATATGGCCACAGCCTTTGAGTCAGGAAACACTCTGGACACTGCACAGAATGATTTCAAACAACCTGAGTTAGAAAGACGCAGTGTGATGGCTCGCTTGAAAGACAAAAATGTGTTTAAAGTTGACCCAAAGTCTTTTATACTGTGTTTTAGCATCTGCTCTACATTTTAAATGTGCTCTGTCCCCTGCATTGGAGTCACACAGGGAGGTTGTGCACTCATCCTGACAACAAAGTGTCACTGCTCATTAGTCACTGTGGCAGGAGTTGAGATGGACGTGGGAAGGGTGTCAAGAGAGTGAGAAGGAGAGTTTGATATGAATATGAGGCACCTACATGAGGCATGGAGCAAAAGAAGACTGACCAAGGCTGACCACGGTGAGGTAAGATATGGACAAAGTAACGGGAGACTGCATCTTTTGTGACATGAATCTTTTTGACATTTAAAAAAACAAACAAAAAAAGAATAGCGCGTATGCATTTGGCCACGTACCATTTTCTGTGACGATCACGTCTGTGTGGGAGCTGCCATACTTGTGAATATGTTCCACAGCCTCTTCCATGCTGTCCACCACCTCCATGCAGCACTCCAGGTCACCGTACTCTGTCCGCAGGGACTTCGCCTCTGATGGGCTGAATGTCAGGTAGGAGGCGAACCGAGGGCCAGCATGAATCTTCACCTAGTGCATGGAAAAAAAGGTCATTTTAATATATATTTTCTACAGGAGGCGTTATTTAAATACAGTGGAAAGCTTTTATAAGGATCACGTCTGTCCAGATCATACTGATCACTGTAAGTGGATGATTATTATGACCGATTTGTTTTTTCTTTTTCGTTATTTCTCATGCAGATTACCTGCTATTTACTACATGAAATGTAATAAAACAGACAGTTTCTGTTTTTACTCATTTTTTTTTGTTTTAAGATACATTTCAGCTGTTTCAAATACTTTTTCAATTTAATGTACAAATAAAATGATCATGTGACTGCTCAGTCAGTCCACTTGAAGGCAGCTTCAACCACAGGTGATTTCCCCCTTCATTCCTTTTTTTGTCTCTATCACTAGCAGCAAAGATTGTTTCTCATTGTTAGATTGATTTCAATGTGCACGCAGCACCAGCTTCAGGTACCCAGCAGGAAGCAGACGAGTTACCGTGAGGCAAAGGATCATGGGAGCAAAGTAAAGAAAATTGAGTTACTGTAGTATACATTTTTTTTGCCATACTTTGTCATGAAAAGACCAAAGACCAAAACGAACACTGTAGGTGGACTATTTGATTATTGTAAGTGTGTTCATTTGTATTGCATTGACTCTGTCTCAAGCTTATCGATCCATAAAAGTGGTTGATCACGGTACATAAAAAAAAACAAAAACATTCCACTTATGTTGGATGTTAGTGGATTTTCACACCATAATATCAGTATTTTCTGCTGAAACTTTCATCACATGTCTTGATGAGTTATTGTACCAATGTAAATAAGGAGTAATGTGTATGTATTTGGTGCTTTACCTGCTCTGTACGCAGCATGTCAATGATCTGGTCGAACAATGGGGTCCTGAGGATGTCCCTGTGGATCAGTAGAGTCTCCATGGCATTACATGCAGCTGGGTAGTCACACTTGGAGTCTCTGACTGGAACGGGAAAATATGAGTCAATTACTGACATATTCATAGTATTTATTGGCTAAAATAACATGGTAAATTGAGTCATATTAATTTACTAAAACACAACAAATGTACGCATGGACATTTACAGTCTAAGTAAGAAGGGAGATTTATACATGCTGACCAATTTTGATGACTTTGTCAACGCTGGCTTCTGTATCGACGTAGACGTGGCAGATTCCTTCGCTGTGTCCGAGCACTGGGATGCCCTTAGCCGCCCGCTGAATGTCCCGCACCAGCTGGGATGAACCTCGAGGGATGATCAAGTCGATCATCTTGTCCAGTCGGCACAGATCCTCCACCTCCTCACGAGTGCTCACCTTGTAGAAAAAAACTGTTAGTCAAACCCAGAGTTACCCCGTCTATGAAATGTGCAATATAAATGGTTTGTATTGCTTTGTAATAAATGTGTAGGAAACTAATTTTACCAGCTGCACTGCCTCTTTGACTCCATGCATGGAAAGGGCTTCCTGGGTGAGCTGGTGGAGGACACGGTTGGTGTTGGCTGCCTCCTTGCCTCCTTTCAGCAGGAGGGCGTTGCCACTGGCTATGGCCAATGCTGACACCTGGAGAAAAACACAGTGTTTGTGAAAATTCTGCTTTTATTTCCAGAAAGTCTAGAGAAAAATGAATGAGAATCAAGAGAAATGAGTTGGAATATACAAAAGAAAAGTGTTTCCCATCTTTATGATTTATTTAAGTTGTTTGAATTTGCCAATACCTGTGGCAGGCAGTCTGGTCGAGCCTCAAAGATGACCAGAAGAACTCCAATGGGCACAGTGATCTGCTCCAGCTCCAGGTTGTGAGCCACCCTGGTCCTGTTCAGCACACGACCTACACTGTCCTGGGCGGCCACAGCAATCTGCCGCAGACCTATGGCCAAGCTGTTGAGTTTGGCTGGTGACAGGCTCAGACGCTTTAACATGGCTGGAGGCAAATGGCCTATAGAGTGGAGGGAGAGCAAGGTTACACCTGGTTACCAGGTTCTATGGTACACTAACTGAGGCGATCCATAGAGAAAGAAAGTGATTGTGTCGCCCTCTGGTGGAGATATATTAATTAAACTGTCTATTTAGAGATTTTTACAAAAATATTAAGTAAGTTTATGTTGCAATATTAAGACAACTGGGTTTAATTTTTTCCTGCCAGAGAAGAATATGTGATAAAAATCAGTTTATGGATATGTGAGATCATATTTCTCTCAAAGGAGCAAAAGCAGCAGAAGATACATGTCCATACTTTCCTCCACCGGCACAAAAGCACATATAATACACTCTTAAACCTTAAAACACTGCTGCGAACTTTGCTGGGATCACGGCTTCATTCTCTCTGAACAAACTGACTCAATGTGGTGCTCAGTGAGACGGAGAAAAAGATGTGAAAGAGGATGAACTACTTTATTAATCTCCTTGGAGAACCTACCTGCATTTGCAGCCTGGTCCATGTCCATCTTGTTGGCAGCCAGAATCTCCTCCTTCCTCTCAGTCAACAGCTCTGCTAGATGGCAGATGACCTCACTCCTCTGACAACAGTCAGCCAAACACAGCAAGGATGAGCACATACATCATCTACCCACAAGGAGTCAGTGTTTCTCTGTATCTGATAAAGGAGTGCTGAGGACTAAGCTTTTAAATTCAAGCGTTTATAACGTATGTTAATATAATTGAAAGATAAACTGATATCTTTGAAAACAACTAATGATGTTAAAAGAGCCCATTACTAGTTTAAAACTATATGCCACCTGGTCTGGGTGCAGAGATGCCAGTGTTCTTCCAGAGTTACGAGCCATTTCTGTCTGCTGCTCCACAGTGGGGCCTGGTGAAGGGACAAGACAGACTTTTAGACAGACAGCTTTTTAGATACACCAAGCTAAAACAGTTATAGTCTAATACAGCTGCCTGACAATAGATCTTACCTTGATGAAGGTTACAAGGTTACATTTCTGTGTTAATTTCTTTTTAGAGAGGTGTGAATTCAACAATGATGATTTTGGATGCTGTAGTTTGTGGTGCTGTTGAACTTGATTGAGTTATAGAGAGAGATGCGTCTAATATTTAGCCTAATCTTATTGATATAAACATGGTGGATAAAATATTAGAAACAACTTCAAAAACAAAAACAACTTCTTAGTATGATGCCAAACAACTCAACAGCACCACAAACTACAGTCTCCAGAATGACATAAAAGTTAAGAAACATCTCTTTTAAACAGCTTGAGGTATAACTGAACATCTAGCCTCCTCACGGTAGGATTTATTGCAAGACTTTTGTATCAGACTGGCTTCATTTTAGCTAGATGTAACTATTAAATTGGCAACTACATGTATAAAACAACAAATGCTGCAACAATACAAATGCTACAAGACGTTGAGAGAGAGGGCATGCGGCTCAGGTGAACTCACCAGCAGGTTTGATCTCAGAGAAGAAGGTTCCCACCTTCTTGCCCTCCACAATGTCAGTGATGACATGACCTGTTACTTTGGGGTGGGTGCCATTTGCAATAACCACTGAGGTGCCACCTTGCAGGGCCCAGAGGGCGGCCTTGACCTGCGGACAACAAAGAGACAAAAACACAATTTTAAAGTATCTACTTGCCGTATTTTTAAATGTGAATGAGTTGTAAGAAAATAGCCAAAGTAAAGGTAACGTCTGCTAAGATGAGAAGTTTTTAATTGAGTGATTGAGGACTTGTAACATACTTTAGCCTCCATGCCTCCAATCCCAACTCTGGACTTGGTGCCATAGGTGATGGATTGCTGGTCTCCAGGGTAGAAGATGTCAATGAACTTGGCGTCGTCTGTACCAGGAGGGCTGTCGTACAGTCCTAAGAAAGCAACAATTCTTACACAACTCACTTGCTCATACATAGGTCTAAAATAAACTATGCGACATGACACACATTTTTTTTAATTTTTGCAGCATATACTGCAAACTAGTACCTGTCAATTAACAGTCTAATAAATAAATAAAATGATAATAAAGTAATTGAAAAAACAAATGATTCTAGGTCAGTCTTCTAAATGTACTCAATCTGACACAGTTTTGTGCACACAAATGCCTTGTGGCGACCTCCTCAGCATCAGTTTCAAACATGGGGGCAGAAGGTCTGTGTTTGTCTCCCTCATATGACTCAGTTGACCCTGAGAGGAGTGTTTTTTTTCTCCAGTGAGGAGCTCAGACAGATGGTGTTGTTATCTAACAGCTGACCCAGACTGTTGTTGTGGTAACACACATACCTTCCACGTCAGACAGCGCGATGAGCAGGTCAGCCTTCATCTCCACAGCTAGCCGCGCCGCCAGACTGTCGTTGTCCTTAATGCTGATCACCTACGGACCCAGAAAATTGCTGAGATAAGCAAAGAGAGAGACAGCCATCTGCCATTTACTCATCATGGCCTTTTCTTAAAGGCTAGAGGAAAGCAGATAAATAGTAACAGATACCTTGACACTTGTGTACTTTGAAACAGTGCACATTTTTTTTCTATTACTTAACTGTACCTCTGGACTCAGGACCATCTGGGAAAATTTTAGGGAATCATCTACATACTTTAAACAAACAACCACCTTAATTTCATTTCTTTTTTTCAAAATATCTGTCCAGCTAGGTCTGTACTGACTGTCAATTTTTATACATTCAAAGCTTCTATTGAGGTTTTCGAACGTCTGTCATCATATTTTATGACGTCATCACCCTAAGAAACATTAAAAAGCCTCAAACAAAATCCTCATTTTGAATAAAGTGATTCATTAGATTAATAGAGCTCCAAGCAAATGCAGATACAGAATATGTCTTGACTCTTTTTTTTTTTGTCAATACACTACTCAAAATTATAGGAATATTGGGATATCATGGGTTTCACTTAATTGCTTATTTTGCGACATATCTGAATTTTTATTTTGTGTTTTGTGAACATCTTTGGTCCCCAAAAATAGTGCGACACATTTCATTTGACTTTTATCGCATATCCATGCACATGCATATATGCACCTATATCCCAATATCCCTAACTAATTTTGAGTGGAAGAAGAAGAAGAACAGGTTTAAACAGAATGAATAGATATGAGAGAGAAAAAGAAAACGCAGCGCATTTTGATGTAGAATTTGAAACATTATGAATTAAACACTGTACTATTTGGTACAAAACTATAGACAACATGTAAGATGAGCATTAGTTGACCAATAAAATAATAAAAACATTAAAATGAGTGACAGGAGTGAGTGCTGAGTGAGGTGGAATTATCTTCATGACAACCATGTTAGTTATTTCTGCAGGAGAACAGGCAGAGGAGGCGTCTACCTACAGAAGTTAGTCCAGACCCATTTCGACAGCACCTCCTCCCCAGAGACTGCATGCACATGACTTAATGGTTGAGGGCAGAGCTGATCAGGTCAGGCGGGATGGCAGAGGTGTTTCAGCACACGTGTGTTTATGGGTGATAGAAAGTACTGCAACTAATGACCAGTGAGTGTTTACACTATATAAACAAACTCTCTCTACCGACTCCTTCAGCACCCCTGCTGCCATCGCCACCATCACCACCAGCGTCACCCCCCATGCTATCTGTACCCACATTTACCCCCTGCAGGTCACTGTTGGGCTCCGGCGGTGGAACCACAGCATCATTGGTGTTGATGATTGGCACGATGTTCATGCGCAGCAACTCCTGCAGCGTGCTGTTCAGGTTCTGCCTCTTTTCGTCATCATGGAAATCCAAATTTGTCACCAGGACCTGACAGCACAGGAAAGAGGAGAGAGCAGAGAGTTAGGAGAGCGCAGCAAGTGAGAGAGGAAGATTTAAATGTGTTACTTTGCATGATACATATGCTTCTTAAGCATTTCAAAGTGATTCTTTTGTTATGCAATATGTAAGTACCTGTGCAGTGCAAGTGCTGTATTGGGTGAACATGGCCTCATACAGGGCCATCAGGCCACTCTGTCCGGCAGCAGCACAGGCCCGGGCCTCCAGCACCGGCAACGACTGCAACACAAATACAGAAGATGTCTGGTTATACTGATTCTGTGAGGAAAGATATTATCCGGCTTATTTCATTTATGATAACTATACAATAGCAATTCTGTTCAACAGCAATCTTTAATAATTAGCATTGCTATTGGAGCTGCAACTATCATCAGTTGATTAATCTTCATTTTTCATGCAAAAATGTCAAACATTTGCTGATTCCAGCTTCTTAAATGTAAGGATTTACTGCTTTCCTTCTTCCTTTATCATTGTAAATAAAGAGGTTTGGGGTTTTGGACTGGGGGGGTTCAACAAAAGAAGCTATTCGACGACGTCACTTTGGGCTCTGGTCATATTTATTGCACACTACTGTATGGTATTGTATTATATTGGACAGTTGTCACTGGTTCTGTGTGTATACTCTGTATCTTCATGTAAACATAAAACATTCAGTATTAAATTTCTTCTTTATGTGACTCAGCGTTGATTTATACCTCAACATTCCTGAACGTTTTCTTACCATGTCTTTGAGCTGGTTTTGTCCTGAGTGCAGCGCCTGTCGCACACTCTGGGACAGCAGGATCTCATGTCTTAATCTTTGCTTGCCAAACGCCACTGCTCCACTGGTGACAATCATCATCTCCCTGCCCTGATTCTGCAGCATGGCCACCTGGACAGCAAAACACCCAATTAGGACTCAAACACACAGCTGGACCCACAGATTTTGTTTTTTGTTCTGACAGAAAGGTTGGTTCAGCCATAATTATATAAAAAAAAGATATTTTCCTTCATGTCCCTCGTGGTAACTAGCCATAATGTTTTTTTATTTAATTGCCGATGTTTTCAGTTATCACTCCCTGAGATTTTTGCTTCTATCCCAATACAGTGGGGTGGATGCAATTACGCTTGTGGTGCTCAAAGCAAGAAAAGTTACATTTCAGAATTCAGTGCAACGTGTCTTTTTTCCGAATGACAAATGGTTTTCATGAGAGCTATTTTCTACCAAAGAAACAATCCCTATGAAAACTTTTCAGAGCATTGATACAGCCCCAGTGCTGTGGGTGTGTTTTGTGTCGTTTTCTTTTGTCCCATTCAGGTGACACCCTCATCCTCCCCCACCTCCTCATCGAGTGTGGAGCGCCACACCTGAGGCTACTTGCCACTTAGGCCAAACCAGTATAAGTTGCCGCGGAAGCCAGTGGGCTGGAGGCGGCGACCGTGACATGCAGAGAGCCGGAGCGCATGAGCTACGACCGACAGTTGTTCTTAGACAATAGCATGGTGGCTAATTAGTGTTTTTGCTGGCTTAAATAAAGCAGTTTTGAGTTACCATTACCCATTGTTTCTTTCCCCTCCTTTACACCCGGTTTATTATTTAACTATGTTACTCCCTTCATCCCCTAGCCATACGGGGACGTAACAAGCATGTTTGATTTTTAGCACCGAATCATTATTAAGAATAACAAGGACATTGTTGTCCAGAGAAAAGATGTTGCTGTTGAATATTTCATGATTAAATGACAGAACAGAAGTCACTTTACATACTGTACTGTTGTGGAAAGACATACAAAATCCTGGGGAAACTGAAACTATCTACATGGCCAGAATGGGGGCAAAGAAAAATAGCAAAGGGTTACAGAAAAGTAAAACTGAACATGTAAAAACAAATGAAATGTGTCCGAATAAGAAAAAATATTGAAAAAGGGGGGGAAAAGACTCACTGACGGGTTTATATATCACAGAATTTGAAACAGATATTGTCAAAACTTCTATTTCCTGCTGATTTTATTCCCTTTTTTACTGGACCCAGAAGTTATTTTATTCTTCATGAAAGTAGAGTGTGTGCTGGTATTTGGCCTCTCACCTGCTCCACAATGGAGGCCAGCCTCCCCAGAGCCAGACCACATTCATCTCCACGGGTGACCACAGCACTGCCAAGCTTTACAACGATCCTCTTGGCCTGACGCAGTTCACCGCGGTGTGCAAAGGAGCTGCCGTGGGCTCTCCCCTGGGGAACTGTGTAGAGGAAGAGGATGCTATTTTTACATTACTGGTGAAAAATAAAACATTTTATCACCTACTTCATTGTTACTCACAAAAACAAGGCCATTATATTATCTATATATCATATCAGGAAAAACTAGACCAGTCATGGTAGAGAAATCCAAAGCAGACTTTTGTAATTAATTAATCAACAGATCTGGGACGGCAGAGTTTCTAACAATGAAATGAAAAATCACCTTCGCCTTCAGCTATTTGAGGCACTTAGATAGGGAATACATTTTTTACAAAAACCTTCTGAAAATGAAAGAATAAAAGGAAAGGAAAAGAAAGGAAATGAAAGGAGAAAGGTGAGAAGAGGGAGAAAGGCTTTCACAACAAATACACTGATGAATCAATATACTGGTGTATACATGTCCATGCAAAACACTGCAAACATTGCCTAACTGTGCAAACAAGCATGTTTTGCTGGGTTTTTTGTCTCATTGATCACATGAACGAGTAAACTTCTCCACTACATCCATCTGTAACCAGGGAAACAAGATAATCACAGCTTTCAAACTGCCACATCAGCAAGGCAAGCAGAAAAGCCTGTGCTGACATTACACATCTCTCTGGAGCAATGAGGCGCATGAGAGCGACGCGCAGAGACAGGCCGACAGAGAAAGAGAGAGGGGGGCCCATGATATCCTGTACAGACCAGAGTAGGTCAGAAAACTCCCTGCAGGCACAACATCTGATCAGAGTTTGCACAGTATGTTACAGAAGTAGTTTATCAGGTTTAAATTCATGATTACCTGCAGATACTGTATGGACTATGCTCATATAATCAGGGATGCTCAAATTTGCAAACTCAAACTAATTATCTAATTGTTTACATTATTGAATAATCTTTTCGACTCATCAATCGAACATGGAGAAAGTCATAAAAAACATTTAAAATTGCTTGTTTTGTCTGCGCAGTACTCAAAAGTGTTTTGCTTTACAGTTATATGAAAAACAGAAAAACAAAAGTGTTGGCATTTCTGCTTCCTAAATGGCATCATAAATTATCAAAACTGTTCATTTTAAGGCTGCGATTAACAATTATCTTGTTATTCTAGGGATGCAACTAATGATTATTTTTATGTTCAATTAATCTTTTCTTGAATAATGAATTAATAATTTAGTCTAAAAAATGTCAAAAGAATGCGAACAATGTCCAAAGTGATGTCAATCAACAGTTCAAAACCCCCAAACTCTTCATTTACTATCATAAATAACAAAGAAAAGTAGGAAATTCTTACATTAAAGATGGTGGAACCAGCAAATGTTTGACATTTCTGCTTGAATAACAAGCTATACTAATTGTATAACTTGTTATTCAAGCAGAAAAACCTCATTTTACCCCGATATCAAAATAGTTGGCAATTATTTTTCTATATATCGACTTATTTACTAATAGTTTCAACTCTGTATGATTGAATAATCTGCTGATTATTTTTTAAAGATACCAATGAATTGTTTTGTCTAAAAAATGTCATCATAGATTGCTGAAGCGATGTCTTGAAATTGATTATTTTGTGGAACAACACTCTCAAACCCACTAAACATAAAGAAATGCAGAAAATCCTCAAAACTTCGAACCTGAAACTGCCTTAAACTACTAATCGCATATCAAAAATATATTCGGCTGGTGGCTCTCGAGGAAATCTGTCAACTGAGTCATCAAGAAACTGAGTAATAGTTTTAGCAACAGCGCCTCTGTGTTACATCAGTGTCCTCTCTCTTTATCTGCACATCTGGAGCAACAAGTTTGTTTTTACTTTTCTTTAATCCAGGCTGCTGGGTGACTGTAAACAAACATCTGCACACTGTTTACATGCAAAAAAAAAACTGTGTCAGTATGGTACTTGTAGCACAGCTTGCCTTGTGTTAGTGGTCTGGTGAGCAACCGGCATACGTGTCTCTGGAAGTCCACTGGGCTCCTTGAACACAGGGTCAGCCTTCTCAGCAGCATGGTCTGTTTGTACTGTCTGCCTTTACTGTCACAAAGAGACACACAGAGAGTGAGAAACACACAATATCAACAACAAATACACTTAAACTTGCTGAGTGAATACAAATGAGCAGTATATTTAAGTGACAACATGAAAGGTGATCCCCTGCATCCCAGAGTACAGTCAAGATAAACTCATGCTTGATGGTAAATAAGATAATTAAGAGCTTTGTTCTTACTTGAGCTGCTGAAGTCCCACTTTAGCTCGTCCTGTGTGAGTACCTGCCCCCTGTAACGTCTCCTATTGAGTCTTATTCATCTTCTTTAACCTCTTATTCTTTCATTTATCACACAGACACTTGAACAGAGGTGGGCTCTGCATGTGCTCGACTCCTCCCCTGACTGACTGAGAGCTGCTGATGAAACTGTCACCGCAGTTTGCATCGAGAGTAAAGCGGCCGGCTCGATAACGTTCACGTTACAAACGCGTCTGTCAATTAATGTCCGCCAAAGTTCAACGACTGGCGACTAATTTTCTCATTCTTGGCCACGTTGACGTTAAAATGTGGCTTTTCCACCGAGAAAGCCTCGTAAATTGGCGGTGAAGTGGCAGGATGTGACGTCAACCCGGCCGGCGAAATGCGGAAGCAGAACGGAAGTGTCGTTTAAAGGGTCACGTTTCAAAATAAAACTCAAACGCCTGATGCATTGGCTGCATCGTTTTAAAAAAAAATTCTGCTAATGATAAATTATTATAAATTAAATTATTTTAATTCGTTCATTAAGTTATTAAATCAAGACTGTCTCCAGTGAAGATCACATGCCAGGAGTAAACAAAAAAGAGTGAGTGGAAAGAAGGTTTGATAGAAGAAAAGATCTGTTAAATAAGTAAGCCACTAAATTTATTGATTAGTTTGAAATGATTATATCATTTTCAATGCCTGTGTACCATAAAGACTGTCAGCATGATTATTTGTAGCCTCCACATTGGATTTGACATCATGTAGCCTGCAAATGGACCAGATTTCACATAAATTCTGTTGGATTTCTTTACGGCAGAAAGGGAGATTTATTTACAGCACAAAAAACAAGAACACAGGAAGAAAACTGGAATCTCACAGCAATTTGTTATAAATGCAAATTGTATTTGGACCAGATTAACTGGACAGTGATATGTATGCTACAACATTTACCATCTTTCATTTACAGTCCATGTTTTTCTTTTTTTCAACCAAAGATGACGTCAAATTAATTCTGTTAATAATAAAATTAGTTATGTTATTAGCTGTATACATAGCCATTATGTATCAACATTATATATCCATATTACATAGGCCTGTATTCAATATTTATTTATTTGCACAGTGTATTTGTTTACAATTTATAGAAACACCAACCATTGTACTTTGTTGGTTGTTGTTGCTTTTTAAATATAATGACAGTATAGGTACATACAGCTATTTTTAACCCACTTATGTATATAATAGTTTTGTTTATTTTACTTAGTCCAGCTTTGTTGTACTTTTGTTTAGCTGTAGCTATCATCTTTTAAACTCTTATTGAAACTGTGTATAAATGTGATGTTAAAAATAAGATGCAAAACATGATATTCTACATTATCATTACGCTACTTTTCTCCTACTATATGTCCTTTTTTTCTTCTTCTTTCAGAATATTCCTGAACAGAACAGGCTGCGTGCTGCAGTGAGGGGATCTTTTATTTTCACCATGTTTGCAGTATACAAGAGGCACTGAGGTGTTGTATTTGGCATGCTGACTCTAGAGAAACAAACAATATAATACGGGCACACAACATGACTCATGTTCAATCAATGTATACAAATTGTGACTCAGGTATCAAAGATTGTTGACAGAAAAAAATACATTCTTTATTAATCATCACTCATTTTCATTCACAAGTATTCTGTGTATTAATTTGAAACTAATTGTAGGACAACAGAGTTCAGGATCCAATTGTCATAATTCCCCCTTTCCTTTGTGCAATGTGGTGGAAAAATCAGAGTTGCACAGTAGTGATGAAAGTTTTGTGTACCTGCACTATCCTGCTGTGACAAAATGAAAAGTAACCCAGAGCAGAGTTGACTGACACCGTCAGACTCCTACTGCCTCCAGGACCACAGCTAACTAAATTGGCTCCTGTAGCTCTGGCTAAATGTGTATTATTCTATTATATCTGTCCTGTTGTTTTCTCTGTTGTCCGCTTTTGCCCTTTATCTGTTCTTCTGTGTTCCTCCTCCTCTTTGCTCTTTTATCTGTCCATCTGACTCAGGGGAAGGAACTGACCCTTACCTTACTTAATCCACTAACTGTGTGTGTGTGTATGTGTGTGTGTGTGTGTGTGTGTGTGTGTGTGTGTGTGTGTGTGTGTGTGTGTGTGTGTGTGTGTGTTTTATCTGCGCTACCTTTTAACTTAGGGCAAGGCTGTTCAGTTTCGAACCCTTTGAGTTGGTAGAAGTACTGATTATTCTTACCGAAACTGGTCTTGAACAAAATTTGCACGACATTCACAAGAGACACGTAATACTACACCTGCTATAAATATAACCTTTAAACTAAAATGCACCATAGATGCTTCTGATGTCGTCCGGACTGAAATATCTCAACAACTTTTGGATAAATTGCCATGACATTTGCTACAGACATTCATGGATGGATTGGCCTGAAATGTTTGTACAGACAAGCGTGGTTCCCTGAGGATGAATCCTACATTTGTAAGTGACTCTACTAACTGATGACTTCTGCTCTAGCGTCACCATGAGGTTCACATTCGTGGTGTCTCAACAACTATCGGATGTACTAACATGAAATTTAGTACAGACATTCATGTCCCCTTTAGGATTAATTGTAATTACTATTATGATAGCCTGTTTTTAGCATCTAGCACCACCATCAGGTCAAAATTGCATTTTGTCCAGTGCTTATAAGTAAATATCCTCAAAGCTAATTCAATTCCCATCATCCTCTCCTGTACTTTATGTTTGACTCTTGGTCCTGCCGTCATAAATGTTTCAAAACTTGAAAAAATAAAGCTAGAAGACTTTATACAGTAATACAGGAGTTAGGTTGTGTTGGCGTTTGCTTCATTTATTGTGTCTCAACTCATTATCTCCATGGTCAAAGTGACAGCATGTGCATTGCTTCTAATATCAGCAAGTCCAGGTGGCAGCAGAGCCACTCTGAAATAGCTATAGATACACAACTGTTTAACCCCCTTATACTCAGCCCCCACAGTCCAGCTGACCAGTTATGCACTGAAGAAAGAAAAGATCAGAGGCGCTGCACACTGTCGCCACTGAAGATCGAATTTTAACTGTGGAAAAGTTCTGACGAAGACAAACAGACGGAAAGAATACAGAAAAGTTAAGTGTGAGTGGAAAGAAGGTTTGCTAGAAGAAAGGATCAGCCAAAACAGTAAGTCATGTTACCTTTTTGTTATCGAGCAATCCATATATTGATTATTTTATAAAATTATATATCCTTGAATGCTTTCTTACCACAAAGACTGTCAGCATGCCTCTGCACGCACACTGGATTTTATATCGTGTGCAAGTGGACCAAATTTCACAGAAATTCTGTTGGCTTCTTTTAAGGCAGCAAGGTAGATTTTCATACAGCACAAAACACAAGAACACAGGAGGAAAACTGTCATAAAGAGCAGGACAGTGGTATGTTAATGGTTCAACATACACCCCCTTTCATCTACAGAGATATAGTTTCCTGTCCTCAGTTATTTTGAATACAGAATGCTTCAAATGCTGATTTGTCATCAATTTAGAAGCAATATGCAGTGTGTGAATCTCTCTCTTTTACATTTGATCTCAGATTTTCTGACCTTTCTTATCCACACTGATCTAACCCAAACAGGACTGGTGTTTGGTTGGTGGCTTGGTTGGTTGGTTGGTGGAGGCAGCAGCAGCAGGGAGGATGTGCAGTGTCGCTGGATCACGTCGAGCTGAGCTGGAGTGCAGCGTCCTGGAGGAGGACTGGCAGAGAGGACAGAGCTACACGGCTCAATGGCACAACCTCACCCTCGTTCCGGAGCACCACCACGGGTCAGTGACAGCCAGTGTCCTCCACATCAACAGACTTTAACTGAATGATATTTATAAAGCAAGGGGTGTAAATGTAGTGATAGCACCAAAGCGTGACTATTGGAATGTGACGCAACAATCAATGATCTCCAAGAAGTTACATTTTGTTGCTTGAAACTACTAGAACATAAAGTAGTCATGCCAAAACATCATATACAATAGAAAAAAACACTAAAACACTGACGACCCTCTTCCAGGCTGACAGTGATGGATCCGGAGCGCTCAGCCCAACACTGGGAGGCCAGGGTGCTCCTCCAGCGATTCCTCTCAGGAGCCATCAGCAAGAATTGCCCACATCCGAAAACAACCAGACGGGCCCATCAGCCCATCTCCGACCCCTCTGCCACGGTGCCGAAGGTGCAGCGAGGCTCAGTTCATTTCCAGAAGGAAGTGGGCTGTGTGACCGTGACACCGAAGAGTAGCGTGGTAGTGACCAGCGAGAGGAAGACTGTGGTGAAGAAAGCAAAGTTGGCACGTTTCCTGGGCTGAAACTCTTGTTTGTGCCGAAGATGCTACTAACTATTATATCAGCCCAAGCACATCTGTAGTTTTGTTTGCAGCTTAGTTGATTTTGATTGTTTGTGTTCGTAATAAAACTAGATTCTTGTTCAAAATTAATTTGCTGTCTTGACTAAAAGTGTCCCACACAAAAACAATTTTCCTTTTTATTTGCAAATGGGAAATTTTCCTGGCTTTTATAATCACATTCGTATCCAAAAACCAGAAACACTGAATGTTTGCAGACTCAGTATATGCCAAAGAGAATTAAGTATGCTTTGCATTAACACTCTCCTGGAAAAGAAAACTCTCGACCCCATTTACTCAGTCTGACTCTCATTGTAATCTCCAAATATCCTAATTTTAACTTCATCAGCTGGCAGAATTCCACATCCCAAATAACTTGTCTCCCTTGGACACTGTAATGTTTTGGATGTCTGAAGAGGGTCATTGTGTGTGTGCATGTGTCTGTGTGTGTGCGTGTTTGGGATTCTGGTTCAGCTGCCAGGGATGAGCGAGGTGTTAAGAGACTCCTGGGGAGAATACGTTTGATTACTACATGGCTGCGGTCCACTTTGGTTCAGCTGCTGCTTTGGGATGCTCTGGGAATAGACTGGGAAATTAATTCAATCAGGGGATGGAGCTCACTGTTTTGTCAGCTGGCCGCTGTGGCGAGTGGTAGAAAGCCACTTTAATGGTGCAAATAAAATAATAAATAAGATCGGTGCCAAAAAATAACACTGATCATCCACAGCGAAGTAAAGTATGTTGATTAAGACATTGTTAGTCTGCTTAAACTGAAAGTAAACTTATCTACTTACCATTTTCCATCTTTCCAGCACTCGATGCGTCACCAAAGCAAAATGGCTGATAGAGATAGACCTGTTTATTATGCCTCTGAACGGGGTTGCCTGAGACAAACCTGGTCTTTTGTTTGTGTGTTAAAGGCACTGTAGAATGATTTTGGAGATATGGAGGGCCTCTGAGAGGTTGGTGGAAGACCTGAAAGCCATGTGAGGAGTCCATTAGTGAGTCCAGTGTTGGAGGAAGCCCCCTGATCTGATGGTATCAGTGCCTCGGGCGGGGAGCGTGAACAGAACAAATGCTATCATGCAGCAACAAGGGCCCGAAAAATAGGATCGCTATCTCTGCCCATGAAACTCAGAGTAGCCCAAAGCACGGACACACACATAATGACACGGACGCACTCACATATCCAGGTATATAAGGTGGCTGATGGGGTAGCAGTGCACCTGAAGGTGAACCACTAAACTGAGGTGTTTGGTAGAGTCACAAAGAAAACAGGAGGATGGAAGAAAAGGGAAAAGAGAATGGAGTAGCGGCCATGGCAGCCTGCTACCAGAGATTTGATCCAGCAGCGTACCTACAGTATAACTACACTCCACCACGGGCTGATTTTGAAAGAAAGGACAGCATTGTGCCGTGGAAACTGGCATGCCTGCATAGAGCTTTCAGTGAAGGTAAGAGGATGATGGATGGATCATGTAAGCTTGATTACAAAACAATGTAATGTTATTTATGTATTTTAAATTGTTCATTGGTTTAATGTCACACAAATACTATGGCTTCTATAAGAGGCAAATGTTCCCAATGCTGGATGTTGCTCATATTAAGAGATAAAAGCTTTGTTTCCTCCTCTTAAACTCCCTGGATCCCGGTCTCCCGATTTGTCTGTGAAAATACTGAATCACTTCTTTATTCCCATAGAGATAATTTCTTTATTTTTTATCTCAAGAACTCAAAGTTTCCAAAATACCAAATATATCTGGCATAATTAAAAGGACATTTGTATAAAATATCACATAAATTAAGATTAGGTGTCATTAAAAATGTGATTTAGATTCATAATGTGTAACATTTTCACATTAAAATGTAAAAGAAAACTAAACTTTTGCTGTATATTTTGTTTAATTGTGAACTTACATGAGCCTAAATGTTCAAACCCAGAGAAATGTGTAATATATATATAATATTTTAACTGTCAGGTGCAAAAGCGGACATAAATGCAACAATTTCAGATCAAATATTCATAATACTGTCAAGATATTAGATTAGGAGCCACATTTAAATCAAGCCATTTGACCTCTACATTAGCTCTTCCTCGGAGTCTCACATCTATTTTCTCTCTTGTTTCCAGGCGACGTGAGCGGTGAGCTGCTGGTGGACATAGGGTCGGGCCCCACCCTGTACCAGGTGCTGAGCGGCTGTGAGGTTTTCAACAAGGTGCTGCTCACAGACTTCCTGGAGGTCAACAGGCAGGAGCTCAGGCACTGGCTCCAGGACGAGGGCGGCTGCAACCTGGACTGGACACCCTACCTGCAGTACGTCTGCAAGCTGGAGGGAAGACGGTACGACCAGGTCTCTTTAAACTCTGTTTGAAGACAAGAGATATCTTGAAATACAAGTCCCTCAGTTCTCAGCCTCGCTGTAATTATGCTTAGACTAGAATTATCAGGAAATGACTTAAATAGACATTAAGGAGCATTTATACCTTTTTACTTCACATAGATTAAAAGCATTCTACAGCTCCTTTCTTCCTCTTGTCTTTCCTTGTGGTAACATTTTCTCCTCATAATTGGTTTCACAATCCCAAGAATTAACCAGTCATCTTCTTTAAAGTGTCATAAGTTCTTGTTATATTCTCATTGAGCAATGACTCATCCTCGTACTGCGCCTGCTGTGACAATTATAAAAGTGCCTTGATTTGTAAAGCCAGTCTGATAACTTTAGGCATACAAAGATATAAGACCAAATCTAACGTGTGTGGATGGAGTCTACAGCCATGCCAGCAGCTTTGTTCGGTTGAGCTAAATGCTAAGTGAGTAGCATGTTTCAGGATGTTCACCATCTTAGTTTAGCATGCTAACGTTAGCTAAATAGTGCTAAACCAGGTGTGAACCTACCATGACATCACCCATTGGCTTGTGGACTCCCATTTTGGGGTCTTGTATCTGGCATTACTACCGTCACTGTCTTGTTTTTTTGGAGCCAGAGGTGACCATATAACACACACACACACACACACACACACACACAAACGCCCCTCCAACACACCTGATTCAAATGATCAGCTCGTCATCAAGCTCTGATGAAGCCTGATAACGAGCTATTCATTCGAACCAGGTGTCTTGGGACAGGGAACATCTGAAACATGCAGGGCAGTGGGCCCCAAGGACCACAATTAAAAAACACTGTCCTATAGAATTTATTTTAAACATTGTCATTATTACAGGACTGCAATTTTAGTGCGACATCTCACTGAAAAAAGTAAATAAGGAACAAGTCATTGCATTATGCATCTTAACTTGTTTGGCTTCATACTGTGTCAGAAGCTAATATTTTGTATGTTCTTCATTACCCACCTTTGTTCTGGTGAAGCTGAGGGCGAGATATGCCTTGTCATATTTTCTAGCCTTTGTTTTGCCTTTGTTTGGAAGCCTTGCTGTGCCTCCGCCCACCAACCCCCCAACTCCACCCAATAACCTCATCAGGAAACTGTTCACTGAGGTAATAAATCCAGTGAGAAATACAGTCATTTTCTCAAAAACTTACCTTCAATCAGACTTGTTTTTCAGGCCTGCTGTGCATTACAAAAAGAATGCAGGTTTAAGGAACCTCTGTGTTGGTTTCACAGAAGCCGTGTCCACTGTTTTATACAGTCGATGCATGAAACACAAAAGTACTGCTGTGATGGAAATGTCATTAATTTTGCAAGTATTTCATCATAAACCAAAGAAATGGTTGAATTAAAAAAAATGGCCTGAAATGGCTTGAGGTGGCATCAAAGTGTGGCAGCAGATTTATGGCAATCAATCCAACACTTGCTGACATTTGACTCGAACACACAACAAAGTCTGTAGCATACATTGCTTGGAAACCATGAATGTCCACACCAAATTTCATTCTAAGTCATCAGGTAAATGTTGAGATACTTCACTGGATAAGTTAAAGCTGAACTGCTGGTAGCAGTTGATGATGAGTCAGGGATTCATCCTCTGGGGACCATCGGTGTCTGTAAAACATTTCATGGCAGTTGATCCAGCAGTTGCCATTGCCATAGCTATGCCCCTAATACTGCTAATCAACACCTTTATCACTGTCTGATTGCTTCTATGTCCCCACACTGTACAAAATGTATTGATAATGCTACAGAACTATTGCAGATTAATTCTGTGTTATGCATTTGGTGATTGATTGACATCGTCTCTACCAGGCCCTCAGAATGGACAAAGAAAGCAGCCAAGCTACGCCAGGTCATCACGGACATCCTCCCCATCGATGTGCACCGCCCTCAGCCTCTGGCCCGTGACGCCCTTCCTTCAGAGGGGGCCGACTGTCTCGTGTCCTGCTTCTGTCTGGAGAGTGTCAGCCCAGACTTGGCCGCCTTCACCAGGGCCCTGGGCCACATCAGGAGGCTCCTGCGCCCTGGTGGCCACCTCCTGCTCATCGGGGCCCTGGGAGAGAGTTACTATTTTGGGGGGCCTGGGGTAAAGATCCCTGTGGTCCCGTTGAATGAGGCGCAGGTCTGTGATAGTTTGAAGGAGAGTGGCTACACACTGATCAGGCTGGAGGTTTACACACTGCCTCAGGACATGAGGGTGGGGGTGGATGATGTCACTGGGGTGTTTTTTGCAAAGGCAAGAAAGGATTAAGTGGGACTAAAGGCGAAGAGGATAGATAAAGGGTATTAATGCTGAAAGGGAAGAAGTATCCATCTAGATAAAGATATTACAGATGAAGCCGAGGTAAATACATGCTAATAATAATACCCACACACGTGATCCTCAGTCATATTAGAGATATTCCAACTGACTCTCAAGGGAAAAAATGCTAAGATGTAAACCTGTCAATTAAATATTTTTATTTTCTTCCATCTCAGTGAATGTCTTTTCTGAGGGCGAGTACATTTGTGACGTTCCCTTAAGTTTCCAGAGATGCTCTCAGTATTAGAAATGTAATTACACATTGCCTCCTGCAGTTCAAACACAGCAACTACAGCACCAAGAATGTCATGCTTCCATTTTTGTCTGCAGCATATCGTATAATTACTTAACATCTTGCTTTTCAATCTGTTTATAGACAGTATATTTTGATATACTTCTGTTCAATTAACTGTTCTTCAATTAAGAAGTTGATGTAAGTTGTGATAATGTGAATAAAGAATCAACTCTAAAAGAATGATTAGGTCTTTATTTTTAAATCTCAGACTGACAGCATCATGTTGATGTAAACTTATTGTTGATATTGAATTAGATGAAGGCAAGGATGTGGACCCGGAGTCGACTCAAGTCATTGTTTTAATGAACTGCAACCTGCAAACGTTACTACTTTGGTACATTTGAAATTTTGACTATTTGAGCCGTGTGCAGCGCAGTGTGCAAGCCGCCTTTTCAATTTCATGTTATGCTTGTATTCAACCTTGTATTGGCTTGAATGTTAGTGAACAGTCTATTTCTGCACAGTTAATCTTAATATTTGCAATGGTATCCATTTTCATGTTATTTTACATGATCATGTTGGACATGTATCTGAGAGTATGACTGAGTACTAAGAAGTACTAAACACTGGGCGTCAGTACTTGACCATCTGTAGTTTGTCTTCAAATATCAGCGATGGACCCCAAAACATATCTTAATTATTGGCCAGATTTCATTTTGACTTAGTACTGTGTGTAGGATTGCAGTGGACAAATGGAAACATATAATCAAAATTGGTCCTTTTGTGCTTTCTTACTTTCTAATCTTGAAGGATAATCAATGTTTAATGAAACTGCTTTTGGGGACATTCAAAAAACAAAAAAATAAATCATTAAAGTGCATAAACATGTTTAGGTCTTCTTTCATTTGCTGTATTCAAACACATCGGCCTACACTTTGTCACACAAGCATTAACACCAACAGCCCGTTATAATTGTTTTATTAGCAACCGACACAAAACATCATCTATATACAAGGCCTAGAATGAACCTTCATGCTCCTCGGATATATTGAATTTGAAAAAATAGGTCTTCTCTCAGTTCCTACCTATCGTCTCGCCATCCCAAACAGATCATACTTGCTAATAGCTGTGTTACAAAAAAAACGACTCATAATATCATAGCAGAGAAACTGTCCTGCATTATCATGATTAGTTGGATTAGTCTGATATGATTTAATCTGGTCCACTGTGGCTGCGCTCAAATCATCTGTAATCATCTGTAATCATCTGTAATCCATCCTCGTTTCATTTCCTTGACCTTGCAGGCAAATGTCTACAAGTTTGAGGAAAGCAAACTAAAAGTAAAACCCCCTATAACAGTGTACAGTGTATATTCACCATATGGTTATATACCGTGTAATATAGTATATCATATACTAAAAGGACCACCAATCTCTATAAAACTATAAAATTCTTTACTTGTACAATGTAGTGTGATGTACATCTGTTTTACAAACTGCAAGGCTGTTTACTTCCTGTCAACTCGACAGTAATGTTGCATTCGCCTACAATCTTGGAGATCTGCGCTTTTTCATCCTAAAGTTAGTTACTTCACCTGTCACAGTTGTATATTTTAACAGTATTTACCATTGTTGTATTGTTTATACATGCTAGAAAATGCCAGATACCCAAGGAGGGCAGCAGACACGGGTTAATCCAGTCATGTTAAAAGTCTAAATTGCCATGAAATTGTCCAATGTCATGTCGCTAGTTACAAAAGAAATACGCATACGAGATGATGGCCACTGAACCAGACTGTGCACCATCCCTACATCTGTCAGCTACCCTAGCTGGCTACTTAAATGAAGAAAAGCACCATCAAATTTATTGTGTAGCCGGGAAGTCGAGCCATTTTGGCTTCATGCGCGACTGAGCAGCTTTCTCAGGCATGAACGAGGCTCCACCTCCAAAGCTGTATCCAGGTTTTTATGTAACGTCCGTGGTAAAGAGCTATAGCAACCTAACTTTTTCTCTTTGCCTAGCTCTGAAAATCAGGCTAACATTGGTGCTACACTGAGCGTCCAGCTAATGCCACTAATGGTTATCTAAGACACTGAGGTGATTATCAAAATTATTTAGAAATACCATATACAAAAACAAACTGTAAATACTATTAACAATGTACAAAGCTAACTTTGACAGGTACAATAGAGTGCTGTAGGGATGACGCATTTTAGTAGGCTAACCTGGAAGTTAGCATCACCCTGGTTCCCTCGTCAGAAAGCCTATGGGAATACGTCATTGGATTGAGCGTGTTTCTACACAATTACTCAAAGCGATTTCTATAAGTTGATGACAAGTTGTAAACTGAACTGAAACTCTCATTTAGCCACTTGTTAGCAAAACACATAAGCGCTTTTTAATTCAACTGTGGGACATCTAATGATGCATTTTATGTCGCAGAACAAAACGTGTAATTATCTTAACCATGGACCTTATTTAAGGCATTTAACTGAAAATTCCATTAAAAAAACCCATCGACTTTGAGACGAGAGAACTGGAAGTGCAAAAATGCTAAATGAGTTCCAGGTTTTAGCACTCATCACTACAGCAGGATGAAAAAGCCATGTAATCTCTGTGTTGGAGGCATAGGTAAAATACTGTAAAGTTGACGGGATGTAAACAGACGTGCCGTTTGTTGCCGATCTACGTCACACTACACGGTGCAAGTAGAGATTTACAACCTCATCAGGGCCATCAAACATTTTATTCACTTTGACCATCACACTACAGATAAAACTGAATCTTACATGTTTGTAAAATATGCATTAGAAGGTATATAGCTGAGCTGTGTGCATCGTCTGCTCTCTGTGATTGTTCTTGAGACGTGTGTTTCAGCACCAGTTTCTCAAAGCGACATGCCCTTTACAGCATGTGAATATAGGTGATTTTAAAATTCTTCACACGTGGATATAGTTTTCAGGAAAAACTACCCAAGGAGCACGTCTCAGAATTCTGTTGAATCCTGTTGAAAAAAAACAGCAAATTTAGTTGTTTGAGACAACGCTTCAGTTCGTAGCACTTCTCACAGTTCTTGTGCAGTGTCCTTGGCTGATGAGAATTAAGCCCTGGTTTCCCCTGACTTACTGAGACGTGATCTCCTTCACAAGTCTCAGGTTAAACTTTTCCTCACACCCTCTCATTAATATTCCGACCTTCTCCAACACCCATCTGTTTTCCTCTCTTACTTTTTTCCACATTCAAGTCTTTTGCCGCATGCATGCACACACTCACAGACCAAAATAACACACACTCATACGTACACCCATGCACGCACACGTATGGTCCGTATGTGTGCTACGCAAGTCTTTTCCTCACAACGCTCTATCTCCATCTGAGACCTCTTCGTTTGTCATTCTCCTTTTCCTTCCTCTCTTTCTTTGGCCTCCTCTCCGTCTCCCTGGTGCCGGCTGAGACTTCCTGTCAAACTGTCCGGTGGAGCACACTGATCCCTGAGTGGTTCACTTTTTTCTCTTGGATCTGACGAGAAAGGGATTTCAAAGGTTTAATTGATGTGAGGTACAAATGCCAGGATAAGATGGAAAAATGGCATAATCTGAAAGACCTGTCCGACCTACCCTTAGCTGATTCTGTCTGCCGGCTCTCCACACGTTCCTCCTCTTCCTCCTCAGAAGAGGGCTCGTCTTTGTCCACAGAAGACATGTCTAAGGAGGCCAGGTGTGCCTGGGCCATCCTCTGGACGGCTGAAAATACATAATCCCAGTATTTATAAAACCTGGGCCCTATTTTAATGTATGTCTCATACCTCAGTGCGACCAAAACAAACAAAGTGCTGGTTCTGTGCTGGTGCTAGCACTGGTTCAGAGTTGGTTCAATCTCCCGCGGATAAGTCAGAACACCTTACACTTTTAAAAATGGCAGTCATAAGCGGTTTTAGTTGGTCCTTGGTCACGATAACTCCGCTCCCAGCCCCTGACGTAAGCGATTCTTTATTCTAGAGGCTGCAATGGCTGCAACGTAATCCTCGAAGCAACTGCGCCCGCCAAAATACGCAAGTAAGTGTCTGTGTGGTAAGTGCCTAACAAGATTATGAAAAGGATCCCTCCAAAGATAGACCTTTTTGATTCAGTGTAAGAACGTTTTTGTTTGAACAGAAACAACAGTTATGTGACTCTCCTCAAGCCACCAGACTACATTGACAAAAACAATAATTTTACCTCACAGATCATTACAGAACACATTCTTATTCGACAGACACTAAATCTCACCAAAACCATCTTGGTTAGTCAGCAATCTCCAGCTCTGGTTTGGTTGCAGTGAACATTTTCTGGCTCTATGTTCTGTTGTTCCTCACTGCCGGTTCTGATGCCTGACCTCTCGCTCCTCTTTCACTGTGTTTACTAGCTTGTTGAAAACATTCCGAAATCTCATGAGATGGGGATTTGTTGCAGGAAGACGACGGTGGAAACAAGAATCAGGGAGTTGGAGAGAGGAGTTTGGAATTTACCTCGGGGAACTGCCAAAGTCACGGCTGACTAACTGATTTTGACAATCTAGATGAGGCAATGACAAATCAAACCTGCAAGATTTCAGAACAAGACTTCTCCTGGAACAAGACTGGTGTTTCTGGTTACAAATATGATCATTTTTGAAAATAACAATGAGGTCTATCACACTAGGAATAGTTTCCATAATGTTGTCAGACACTTACAATCACAACCTCAGCCCGTCAGTGGCAAAAACAAGCACTTTCAGTGGACATAATTTTGACAGTCGGAGTTGCCTCCGAGGATTACGTTGCAGCCATGTCGTAGCTGCCAGCTGAGCTGATCTCCTGGACCGATTCCAAAACTTTTGGTAAGTATGAATCATTTACACACTGAAACGTAAATAGGGCCTAGGTTTACAATGTACCAGAATTCCCCTTTAAGGAGTACACTTATACACCACTGCTGCAAGGGGGGGAGGTGGACACACTAGAGGTGGGAAACTGGAGGATTATGAAGTCACATTTTTTTGTATTCCAAATATTCAGACGTTTATTTCATCTGGTACAGATGGTGCTTATGTACTAAATGTATAAGCATAGGTATGTAATGCATCACCGATACATTTACAGAAAAACAATGTAGACATTTTAAGCAGATATAGAACAGATTGCAAGGGTCAAACTCACAATTCCCACAAAAAAAGAAGATGAATAAAATGTATTATAAACATATTCATATCAAATATTAATGTTTCTGTGTGTTGATATTTGTGTGTATCTGAGTGTATCAGAGTATGTGTGTATGTGTGAGACCATGTTGCAGCTGTGTGCCCATCCTCTAATCCAGGATGATCCAGAACAGACCCACAGCTGTCTCTGCTCCTAATCTCACATAATACACACACATTCACACACACACACACACACACACACGTACACGCACACACACACACACACACACACACACACGCAGTGAGACACACACTTCTCACTGTGGTTTTTTGGATAGGCACGTATTCCAAACAAATACAGACCACATGTCAGTCGCCACAGCAGAATTGGGTCTCCCAAATTCTCTCATTTTGTGTTAGTTGTCTCCTAAAATACAACATACACGTGAAACATGTTGAAAACAGTGCATCTACCTTTAAGTGAGGGCGGCTGGTAGGTTGACGTGTGAACCAGTTTGGCTTTCAAGGCTCCATTTTCTCCCAGAACCCACTGCAGAAATAAAACATCCAAATCCTGGTTTACAGATAACAGTGTTACAGGATACATTATGCAAGTGTTATATCAGTGATGTTGATAATTATCTGCTTCTGATGGATGATACCGATAAGATAACTGATCATTTTACACTTTTGTATTTCAACAAGAAGTTTATAGTTTAACCTGTAGTTTAAGCCAATCTGATATCGCTATCACAACAAAAACAAAGAGCAGTTCTTCAAATGTTCATCAGAGCCAAATGGGTGCATGTTTTCATTAACTTATCTTGTTGAAGAAAAATACTGATTTTATTGGATATATCTACTCAAGTACTATTAACTTTTCTTTTTTTTTTTTTTACCACAGTAGTATTATAACATGATATCTTCACTTTTACTCAAGTATGACTTTTGGAAAAATACGAAATATAGTACATTGCTATTATTTTGTTATATTTAATTGTTTGAGTCAATGACTGACTGTCTGATCATCAATCCTGGTCACAGACTTCCTTATTCACCTGCTCACCTTCTCATGTTCCTAAATCATGCATGGTGTATATAACCAGCTTACCAGTGCTTTTCCTTTGCTGATTATTATATTGTCACCTGAGCCTGTATCTGTTTTCTTGTTACTTGTTCCTGTTATTTGACCTGTTGCCTGTTCCTCACCTGCTCACCAGTCGTGCCCTGTTTGGACTGTTTAAGTACATTTCAAACCAAAACCTGTTTACCTCGTTTGTGTGTTTGCCTGCATTTGCCTGCATTTGCATGTTGGATTTGCCTGTTGCATTTTCCTGTGGAAGTCAGTTAAAGAACTGACTTCAACAGAAATGTATTTGTTGTTGTGCACCCTCCCACCTGCACCCACTGATAACACTGCTACCTCCTATGCAAATCTGCAACATATCCCAAAATTGCTTTCTACAACCCACAGACAACTACCCACAGACTGCTCTACTATACATATAGTAGAGTTTGATCACAAAATTTGTAGAGAATACAAGAAATTCACACCCCTTACTATGTGTATCTGTATCTCCACCTCCTCTAAAATCGTGGATATTTGATGCAAATGGGGAGTGAATCCAGCCTGATTTTTTAATGGAAGTCCCAAACATTGCAAACCAGCTGATCTACCTGGTGAGGGCCAAGTTCTTCCTCTGGTGATGGAGGGTCTGTCAATCTGAAGAGCGTGGCTGGTGTCGGCCTCCGACGTCGAATCTTGGCAAAGACAGAAAGACAGAAAATCTTGTGTCAAACCAACCAGGAACAATATGTGATGCTGATTCTTGGAAAATTATGTCTGCAGATGACAACAATGCCATGAGAAAATGCATATTGTCACCATTGAAAAGACTGTTGTCCAGCACGTTCCTGAATGAGGACTGCATCTTGTCATAATGGCAGCTGGATGACTTAAAATTTGCTTGCTATTTTACTGAACACTTGGCCATTATCATCTAGGTTTTTCAATTCCTCTGCTGGATTTGACTTAAACCCTCTTGCACACACTGCCAATAACCATCTTGCCTTCACAGATTGGTTGCAGAGGTCATAAACATTTTATAAAACAATCTCCGACTGTGATTGCAGCTATTGTTTTGACTGATGTGTAATTCTGGTGCTCTTGTTAGATACTCAGGTTATAAACAGTGGGCTCAGAAACAGATATTCTCCATCTGTATCACTGTTGACACCTCATATTCATGTATTCTGTGTGAAGCACAGTGAGTCATGGAAAGCAACAGTTATGCAACTGATATGCAACATACTGAAATACAACTTTAAAGTTTCAAATCAGTTTCAGTCTAATATGAGAAGGCTGTTACATAACACAACTTTACAATAAAATGGAACATGAAATCAAATGATTTGGTTATTCAGTCTAAATTGTTTTCTCTTTAATTGCACTAAAACACATTTTGAGGTAATGGTGCTTTATCTGAGCATTTTCATTTCACACCTCTACACAAGACAGTGCTCCATTCCTAAGGAGGAGGTCCCAGAACACAGATGTTGTGCTTGGAGCGTATTGGACAATGTCTAGGTGCAAGCTGTTAAACCTAAACAAAACCTTCATCACAAACAGAGAAGCATTTATTTGCATGTATTAATCAGAGCATTCACAATGCACACAAATCAGCAGGGAGAAGTGTGTCTGCTCCCTTTCATTACTATGGACAGCGTCCCACCTACACACACACACACACTAAACTAACTGTACTAATTTCACCACTTCACAGCACAAACACCCACTTACTCATTGGGCTGAGATTGATTATATGCCAAAAATATTAAGACACCAAAAAATATTAAACCGCATGCCAGCATTGTGCAAAACACTGACACGCCTCAGGAAAAACCCAGTGACCTGACTGCTCTCTCTCGCTCTTTTTATGAGTAAACTTTTATGAAACGTAAGCGTTTACGAGTAACTTTAATGGGAAATAAAAGAAGAATAGAATATCTAACATTAAATATCACACACAATCTATTTACAGATTTAGATAATGACAAAATAGGTCCCAGTCCCAATCTGGGATGTCCCAGAATCCTGTTCTGGCGGGATCCAGCATAAATTGAGCCCTGCTTAAATAGCCCTGCCTAGATATTTCAGATAGAAATATTGTACTTTATACTGCACTACATCTACATTTGACAACTACAGCTACTTCTAACTGTTTAGAATGAGATCTTAAATACAAAGCATCATAAAAATAAACTATGAAAAAGTATATACATTAGCTCTACCTCAACTTACTACAAAGCCCACTTGCCAAGAAAAAATGTTGGCAGCTAACATTTCTGCAAACCACTGATACGTTCACATATGGGCATTTCATATGCTATGTACCATATGTACATATTCACATTGTGTATGATCTGAACTGTCATGTCCGGAGGTGGAGGGGATGGTGGTAAAGTTACAAGTCTGCCAAGCCAGTGACAATAATTTCAGACTGCATTTGTGTGAAGCCACAGAGACCTTGGGGCAATTTCCAGCCATGTTTGAGGTTAGGAGAAGTCAGAGACATCTCCAGCTGTGCTTGTAGCTACTCAAACATGTATTTCAAGCCTATGTTAATCCCCAATATAAAGTACTCCTTACACCCTGTTGTGATATAATTCTGCATACTGAGTATTTTTACTTTTGACACATTTTGTTTCCAAATTCTTCTTCTGGAAGTATTATTTTCACCTAATTCCATGGTTTAAGTCCAAGCTTCACCAACCTTTGAATATTCATAGTAAAATAATAAACAATAATGCAACACTTTTTTCTGCATTACAATAACAGAAAGTGTTATGAAATAAACAACAGATTCATCACTCGTTTTCTCTTTTGTAACGTGTTATGGTAAAATACGAGTGGCTGCCAAGCCAATCACAGCTGAGAGCGTAGGCATGAAACGTGTGGGCAGCTTTAGCTCGGGAGTAACTCTCACACTGCCTCTCCTTCACTCTGTGTGCTGGATTCATACATATTCATCATTCAGACTCTAGAATTAGTAATGCCGCCGTTGTGGGGGAGCAAATTTCAATATGAATTACGAGGCGTCCAATTAGAGGTCAGAAATGTGTCAACATGAAAATATGAATGCAACAAACAGGAGAGGCTTTCACACACACTGACAGACACACACACGTCACACAGGAGTAACAGCAGTCAAACAACAGGTGAAGCACCTGTCTGAGAGGCTTTTTCAGACAGCATGACCTTTTCTGAATGTTTTGTTAACACTGCTGCAGGAAGGTCAAGCACCTACAGGGAACATTCATCGCATCCTTGTTGTGCACATCTGAAATGCCTGTAAACACCTGTGGCAGCTCAGTGGAGCTGCACCGCAGGACTGATTTGACTTGTAACTGATTTGTTTTACATTTCTCAACATATAACCCACTGTTAGTTGATTCATTTGCCTGTTTGTGGTAAGAAAATGTGACATTTTAGCACACTAGATTTGTTCTTGTTTCGAATTGGCTAAATAGGACGACGTAACTGTATCATATTTCTAAGTGTATGTGAGCAGCATGTAACTTACTGGATTGTAGAATTTGGCTACTATTGGGGTTGGGTTTCAATGTTTGCTTCATCATTTCTTGCTTAGGGTTAAAGTTAGGGTTGCCAATGGCTCTCTCAGCACAGCGTTACATTGGTTTTATAAATGTTTAAACATTTTCTGACCCAATCACCCTGATATGCAAGACATAGTTTACTGATCCCAGCCAATACTGTTTCAATAATTCAGTTTTGCTTAAGATGACAGCACACAAATATTGAATGAGACCTGCCTTTGAGACACAATTTGGAAAAAAATATATAATGGAGACTGCTTTACAAAATGTGAAGTAGATTACAACTGGCCTCTACTCTACTCTACTAAGGACCAAATCTGTACAAGTGTTCAAACTCTCCGCACCTAACTTTCACTATGGTATGTTTTAAAACAATTTAAACACCACTGAAGCTCACTTAAAAAACTGCATTCTTTATTCATTGCAAAAACACTGATAAACTTAAAAAAAGTTAATGTTATAGGTGCATTATCTGCGCATCCACTGAAGTATCACTCACGATTTGAAATCATCGTGTTGTTACAGGCTGAGTGCAGCCGCCAACTAACATAAAAAGGACCTATAATTGAATGCAGCATAAATTAAGTTTGGTGACCATTATAAATGTATTTTTTTATTTTTGATTGAGTGGTAGAAGTAAATAAATGTCTAACATATCCTTTGTTTGAACTATGCCACCAATACAGACTTCGTTGAAACCTAAAAAAACGCGCTTTTATGTGTCTATAATCAGCCCAAGTGCTTTCATTGCATATTAATAATATTTTTGAAAATACATTGTAGCGCAAATCACATGTCTTCCACGATTGGGTGGTCATGTTATATGGCATATGGCAACTAGAACTGCACTTCCACAGAAACTGTCAGAAATACTTCAGTATAGTGCTCCCATAGTAAATCTCTAATCCCCCACCTCATTTTTGTGAGGTAGGAGGACCTTCATGGTTACCTAACATTCAATGCATTAATCTGGATCTGTATGATGATGGCACTGGGTGGGCACACACTGTCCCAAAGAGCCCTTCATGCAGAAATCAGCTATCCACTTACCAATTATGAATATGTAGTGGAAGCATAAATCCCTTACTGTGTTCATACAGTGCTTTCAATATATCCTGTCAATAATCCTGTGTCTGAGCTTGATTTGATGCTCAAGGAAAGATAAATGAAACCCAGTACTGCAGTTTGACCTTTTGTTTTCAAGGGAATTTTTTTCTAAAAATAGATGAGAGTTGATTGAAGGGCATCACGTCTGATTTCAATCCTCAACCAGGCAGCTTGACTGCAAGTACAATCTCGCTGTAGCATCGTAGGGACGGGATGGGAGGGGAGGGGAGGGCTGCACACACATGCTGGAAACTTGCCTCTGCAAAGCCTCCACATTTAACTGGAGTAACTGTGTCTTCCTCCTCAGCATTCTCAACCGGTCGCTATATTTCAAAGATTTTAATCTTTTATCAAACTTTACTTCATCAGGCAAGTGCCACTGAGATTTGTTTGCATATAAATCTCCCAATATTCTGACAGAAATCAATAAATCAAATGCTCTGAGAAGAAAAAATCTGGTGTCTGTGGCTGTCGCGGGCCTCTAATAAGCCCAATCATTTCATTTTAATCTAATGAAATGTTTGGACGGCCTACTGTACCTGCTTGTCTGAGACATGAGGTAGTTCAATATGGTTAGCGATGACCGAGCCTGTTGTTGGGCCGCTAACTCGGTAGCACAAAGCACACACCTTGCTAGAGCAGTAAAAGGCAGCCTTTTCAGACTGTTGTATGTTCTATTTTGCTAGTTTTTATAAGATTGTGGCACTTTACAGTGTTGTTTACTCTTGTATTTATTAGACTACATAAGCTGAGCGAGCTTGTTGAATATAGCAAACTGCTGACATATCTTGCTGCTAGCCCGTGAGAGCTAAGTGGCAGTTGTAGTCAGGCGGTGTGTGTTTTGTCATGTGTTTTGGAGGAGAAGTTTTGGAAGGAAGCTTTAAGCTCCCTTGAAGGGATTTTGGGTGGGATTTTTTCAGTTTAGGTACTGTCAAAATGTGGCTTGCTCTCACTGGTTTTCTACAACCTTGCCAAGACCAGCTTTATGAATCTCTATTTCAATGGAAGAGACAGTCAGGAACATAAAAACACATAGTTCCTGACAGAAAACACAAAATACAACAGACAAAGCACGTTTTCAAGGAGTGGATCAAAGTCAAAGAAAAAAGGGAACTTGAAAAAATGGACATCCTAAGGAATCTGCCTCCAATTATTAAATTTTTTATTTAAAAGCATTTCATAAGATTATTTCTTTGAGTTTCTGTGCCAAGGGTACGAAAACACAAAGCCCCTATTCCAATTTCCTGTCTGGGTATTTGGGACAGAGAGCTTAAAGAAGTCTTGAGATTGTACAGTGAAGAATAATGTCTGGAACTAATCTGAATGATAGAAGAGTGAGGGTTGTTCTTGATGTTCTGCCATCTTTTGTACATACATATACATAAGAATAATGTATCAACAAGAGCAAAAGGGCGTTTTCTCTGCTTCTTGACCATGTGGAGTGCAGAGCTCTTGGCTGTCCTGTAGTGAAAATTTGTTCTTCGCATTAGCTGTCCTTGCCCTCGATTCAAGCCACAGTCATCCACAGCTAATCTCTTTGGTTTTAATCAGTCATCTCCTCGGCTGATGATTTTTTTTTCTCCTGCCTTTTCTTACATGCCTTCTGTCAGTTATCTTCCTCTTTTTTCCTCCCTCTTGTCCTTGTCCACTCAGCACCCATTCACTCCCCCCCCACACACTTTCGTCTTATCTCTCTATACCTGTCTCTTTTTCCATGCCTCCGCTCGCCATTTAAATGCTAATGTTATGTCTGTGTTTTGGAAATGCTGTAAACAAGCACTTGGCTGACCCTCACACATGGGCTGATCCGATGAAAACACACACAGGTTTCTGTCACTATGAGTGTGGAAAAAAGGGGAGCAGGATCAGCCTTTCGATAACCTTGACCAAACCTCGCAGGGCGTAATGAGGAGGCTACTAATGTGACAATGGCCTTGATGAACAGCAACTTTGCAGTGTCTTGAGCAGCCGTGCTTGAATAAATAATTCATTAACCAAATCCTCAGAATCCGGTGGCAGATTACAGGACAGGTGGCAAGTGACAAGTGCACTTGTGAAAGCAAAATCTCCAGTGTGGTTTGGAAAAATCACCTACTGTCAAAGTCCTTTGCATGAGAACCAATTCCCAGGAGGGAACAGCAACATACTAGAGTCAATTATTGAGGAGGGTTGCAGCATTCAGACATGTCTCAAGTACAAGGAAAATGACACTTCAGTGATCTTCACAATGCCAGTGATTCCTTACTGTGCATAGAGGGTACTGAGCAAATTGAACCTTTGGTCAAGGGTGGGACACAGGAACTTAACCAAAGGGAGGGAGGAACTTGCCTAAACCTAACCAAGTACTTTTCTTCCCTAAACCTAACCAAGTACTTTTCTTCCCTAAACCTAATCAAGTAGTTTTGGTGCCTATACCTAACCAAGTAGTTTTCATGTCTAAACCTAACCAAACTACAGCTGTACAACAAAGGTCTGGTATGTGTTTCACAGTTACACTGCAATGGTCATATTGTTTAGGGAACAGTGATATGTCATTTTGGGAGACACTGACAATCAACCTTTTCAGTCGTTAAGCTTCCATTTAACAGCCTATTGTGGAATCATAATATAGTCTATTATAGATGTACCCTACTCTCTTTTGTATTTCTTTTTCTTCGTCATCTATTTCAAGTCATTTTTTCATTATTTTCCATTTGTTTCACCTGTTATGTTATTATCTGGGTCATGTGATTGCTTCCCATTGGTTGTTTCTACTATACAGGTGAGGCTACACTCAAATTATTGTGTGGAGGACTGATGAAGACTTAGTGGTCAAAACATGTTGGCTTTTCTAATGATTTACCCACTTTAATAAAGGCCTTCCTTCCTCATTAGACACATGTTCTTACATTTGAAGTGCCTGGATTGCCTCCTTGTTTTTGAATGATTGAGTGCAGTCGAGTCTCATTCCACATCACATGCAGTTTTATTAATCGGCAGTGGCAGCCTGCACTGCGATGGTGAGCTGGAAAATAGGAAAGTGTAAGAAAAGAGGGGGGTTCTCATGCAGGCTGCCAAAATTCAGGATTATAAAACTTATTTTGCAGCTGAATGACTGCTAATCGCCTCAGCTGGGTTGCTGGTATGTTCAGCATTTAAGAAATTCCTCAAACCCTCCAGATGCAACAGGTGATCCCATAAGGATCCCATGTTCATTGCAACACCAGGGTCGCTTTGGCAGCTATATGAAGACGTATCATAAGACGTATTATGACTTAAGAACCTTGTAACCTTTTGTGTGCTCAACCAGGGAATCCTGCTGCTTTGATTCAATCATATCCATGATGGAAGATTTGCAGTAATCTCACTGGGTCCTGTTCAGGCATATTTCCAGAGTGTCTTATAGGGAAAGCAGCCTCAGTTGTGAGTATTTACTGGTTGCAATCTATGTTGGAAAGGTTTTAATATGGAACTAATGAGCAGCAGCAGTAATGTGAACCTTTCCCGAATTTGTTTTGGAGAAAATATTTAACTTAACAGATCAGTAAGAGTTGATTTGACCCACATCGTGCGCAGAAGTGTTTCAGAAGTAATGAGCTGAGATCTGACTTGAAATCAGACACATGGGGTTGCTTCAAAAAGCAAATGCTGGGTTTGAAGGGGTAAAGCCTTCGAGACTGCAAGTTGGGCTGTAAACAACAGATGTGTGAGAAATATTTGAGCTGGATATTATTGATTTATTTTTACATTCCAGGCCGAAACAAGCTGTCCAAGCTGATACCCCATGAAATCTCACAATCTTGTGCTGGGAAGAGGATTCTGAATATTGCACCTGCTCTGACAGCAGCCCTCCATTAAGACATAATGTGTTTTTTTTCCTAAAAGCAGAAGGTATTGATCGACCTAAGCAACGTTTTGGCTGGGAGAAGTGCATCTAAAAGTTATCTCAGTGTGACCTCGATGACCTTTATGGGCTGTCAAACGCTGCTCTGCATCCATACTGCACAGGCAAACAATATTCCTGTTCACACTGCACTATTTCACCAACATAATATCTATACTACCAGGTCAGCATGTTTCACCTGCATCTGCTTTTGGAACAGTTCAGCACAAGCTACACATCACTGAGTAAAGCTTTATTTGTTTTACGTAATGTGCTCGCCCACCTTCTTCTAACATATGACTAACAATGTGACCTTCTATATTTTGATCCACAGATGTGGTAAGGCTATTATTACTCAGGCACATAATCACATATTTTAATAATACTAACAGTGCTTTATCCCTCACTTCCTCCTCCTCCTCCTCCTCCTGCACTTCACACTTTTTGAAGGGCGGAGAGATGCCTCATCACTTTTAAGGGCTCCAAAATACTGAAGCTGCACAGCTCAGCTTAATCCCAGCGCTGCCCACACCCTGCTGCTGCCCTCAGAGAAATACCCGATGTCAAAAAACAGAGTTCTGCAAAGTCGTGCTAGACTGGTTATGTAACCGTCTGACAACCTAAGTGGCAAGGCCACAATGGAGGGCAGGACTCACTTTCACTGTGTACATAAAAGTTAGAGGAAGGCACGTTTCCGATTTTGTGAATCATGCTCCTCCCCAGTCCTGAAATCCTTTATATTAAACCTGACAAAATGCACTTGAATCTTACAGTCTGAAAGTGATGTTCATGAGATTAGATATTTGATTTTGGGCTCCACAAATGATCCACATGTTTGGTACATGACCCAAGTCTGACCTCATTCCTCCACACATGCACCCACAACCACTACTATCAACATCATCATCATCATCATCCATGCAGGCTACACACTTCACTCCCTCACCATCTCCACCTGTCGCGGGTCCAGCTGGGTGGGCACGGGGGAAGGCACGGAGAACTGGATCTTCCTCCTCGCATCCTTGTCTGCCTCCGTGTCTGCGGGCAGCAGCGGGTCCATGGCATCCAGCCTGTCTCCTCCACAGCCAGAGAAGTGTAAGTCCAGGTGGAGTCAGCTCCGATCAGATTACCTGTGTGCGTGCAAACTGTATGACTCTGCGATATATTCAAGATAATTTAGCTGCTAGTGACCAGCAGCATCCATCTGTCCCACCAGTCCTCTTGAGTTGCGTTTGACATCTGTGCGTGATCCCTCCTCTCTCACGCCTCTTTCTGCCTCCCTCCCTCTCTCTCTCACACACACACATACACACACATACATACACACAAACTCTCCGCTTATGTCTCTCTCTCCTACAGTGACTACACGGACCTGTGCTGTGTGGTGGTGATTAGAGAGAGAGAGAGAGAGAGAGAGAGAGAGAGAGAGAGAGAGAGAGAGAGAGAGAGAGAGGAGTGAAGGTGGGGAGAGCATGCCGAAGCTTTAAGATGCTTTCACTTGCCGTCGGAAACTCTGCAGTTCAAAAGTGGCTCAGACAGCATATTTCCCTCGAGATGGGCTGAAAATACGACGTGTCTAAAACTGTCGAGATGCCTTCAGTGTCACACAAGTTCAACACCTTTTCTTTGAATTATGTAAAAATATTAATCACAACAATTGTAGTATTAAAAGATTAAATGATGGCTAAAAATAATACTTAAAGGGCACCTACAACAATTTTACTCATTCAAATGTGTATACAGGTCTTGGAAAGTAGAGTACTACTGCATAGCCGATGTGAAGAAAAACTAGTATCAAGCCTTTTTTGGCAGATGAAGCTGCATTTAATCTTATTAATCGCCTCTAGTGATGTCACTCAGTGGCTAGGTTGCATTGTGGGTAATGTAGGCGCCAGGTTCTGACTTCCTGTAACACTGTTGGACGCACAACAAACAGCTTAAAAACAAATTATCAAAATTGATACAGCAGAACTAGAGATATCGCCCCTTTTTTTATCCCACACATTCTTCTGGGGCCTACATTACCCACAATGCAACTTAGCCACTGAATAACATCACTGGAGGCAAACATTTTGTAGTTGGCCTTTTAAAAAAACTGAATACAGACACAGAACAATTGAAGGCAATGTTGAGTCAAACTGTGACCAACTATCATAATCACAACAGCACCTGCATCATTACTTTATTCAGTTAGACATATAAAAGAGAAGGATTATTACAACTTTATGATTTTCGGGACATTGCATGAAGGATCATCATTATTGCACATTTTGAATTAACATGTTCTTATTCCTGGAGATGTATGTAAAATTATCATTAAATGCCTATCCCAATCCAGCCCAAAGTAAATTCAGAGCTGTCAATGAACCATTTGGAGTAGAGGCATGGTTTTAGGCTCTTTTCAAAGTTTATAAGCTCTGTAAGTGCTTCTGGCATTAATCTATAGGAGTTTGAACACACCGAATTGCTTAAATTCATTGAATTCATTTAAAGTGAATATGTTTTTTGAGGAAATATGCAGGCCCCTGCTAAAAAAAAAAAAAAGCAATCTTGTGACCTCAAAATATAGTTCAGTATTTCCTTATTTACACTATCTTATCAGATAAAATAGTCAAAAACAAGTGCTTAAGTGGAAAAAACAGCCTGCTGAAACAGCAAAACATAAACAATACATAAACCCGCACAATTTCCATGTTTAGGCCTTTAAAATCTGATTTAAACTATATATTGCTGGATTTGAAATCTCTTTGGTGATGATGATACATCAGTCATCTGGAGACTGCCGTGTAAGTGGCTTAGGAGAGAGGAGAAAGAAGAGAGAGTGGCTCTCTTATCTGCATGATCACACATTGGCTATCACAGGCTCTAGAGCGGGCATATAAACTCATATCTGCACAAATGAGCAAAACGGTGGTTTGGAAAAGATTTGTGTGTAATTTAGATTTGACATTGAACAAATACCTATATGCAACTAATGAAGAAGCATGTTGAGATTTTTGCAACTTATCCTTACTTGTTCATCTTGTTACATTGTGTAAATTTGGGATTTAGTGTATGTGTTTTTTTATATTTTCTTTTTTTGCTTTTTTTGGTGTTTTATATTTACATTTTTCTTTATGTATGAACTATTTCCTACTTTGTACTGCAGCTGCTGCATGATGGATAAATAAAGTTCTATCTCATTTTAAAAGAAATATCAAGAAACATCGTTGGTGCTGTTTGTTGCTCTTTGATCATCTTGTCAGAAGTGATCTGGATCTGAGTTGCAAGTTAAAAACAAAACAGCAGTTGTTGCAGCCTTCTCCTATTCTGCACCCTGGTCATGAACTCACCTTCAGAACACACTTCAGCTGTCTCCCTACAAGAGTTCAAAACATTGATTTAAAAAAAACTGTGTGACCGAAGAGGGCAATTGCTATTCCTGAGCTGGACTTCGTATTATTTATCTTTTATCCTTTGTCTATTTTTAAATGTGCTCCTTTGTCACTTCCTGTAACTTTGTAATGGTGTGTTATTTTGGCCAAGTCTCCCTCAAAAAAGAGAGTTTAATCTCAAGGGACGTCCTGGTTAAACAATGGTTAAATAAATAAACAAACCTTCTGGATGGCATCTACAGAAGTTGAGAACATAGCAGACCAAATGTTCTTCCTGCCAGTGGACCACAGTCCTTTGTATTTGTAATCTTCTGTATATGCACAGCACAATGTGTTCATTCTCATTTTGGGATGCGGAGCTGAATGCAGCCCAGTCAGTTAACTTTTCTGCAAACCACTCATATGTTCACAAATGTCATACATACCATATTCACATTTGTACAATGCATGTCATATCACATTAACAATATACAGTACAGTATGTTTATGACCTGACTTTCATATCAGGAGGTGGTGGATGGTGGTGGAGTAGTGCTAGAAGGCTGCCAAGCCGTGACCACAGTGACACCACTGGATACTTTTTAAGGCGACTTTGGGACATCGCCAGCTGTGTTTGTGGAGACAGAAACTAGATATTTTTAACAAGACTTTGGGAAATCTCCAGCCATGTTTGTGTGTGTGTTTTATTTTAAGCCAAAACATTATCTTTTCCACACCCTAACCAAGTGGGTTTTGTGCCTAACCCTAACCAGACCATAAGCACAGTGCTGTCACGACATACATTTGAAAATTGAACCTTGTAGTTGCAACATAAAGAAATGTATAGTTTCGACACATCCGTGGTTTGCAGAAGCACATACTGCCAACGTTTACACTGGAAAGAAGTCATCATGAAACCCCTGTTTTCATGTTTCTCAAGGTAGAGTGACAAACTGCTCTTTGCAGTGGCTACCTTGGCGTTATTATATGTTATGTAAATATATAAGAATAGTCAGCTGGGAAATTCATTACCATGGCAACAGATTCTCTTCACAGTATTGAGTGTTGGCAGTCAGCAAGCGTAGTGTGTGTGCATGTGTCGGTGTGTGTGAGGGCTTGAGAGCAAGTTCGAGGAGAGGACAGATTCATATGCAAATGAACAACAAAAAGAGGGAGAGGTGACAGCGATGTATTGCTGTGAGAGATATCTGCTTTTATTTAATGGCAATGTATCAGCCGGCAATATGATGGAGGTTCCAGATGCAAATGTACACACAAACAATGCCTTATTGGGAATTGATTGTACTTTTAAGGTTGGAAGGTGAGAAGGAGGGAGACAGGAAGAAGAGGTGACACAAGGATAAAGACAGAGAAACAGTCGAGAAGTCTGTGTGTGATGAGAGAAAGGGAGGGCTAATCTTCACACCTTTTTGTCATCGGACTAAATCTTCATTTACCTCATGGCTTGGTAAGTGCCTCATCTCAGACCTCGTGCCTGTTAGACCGGAGAAATAGCAGGCCACCCTGTGACCCGGGAGTCCCACGACTGATCTCGGTTCCCACGAGCCGCCCACAGGTTCAACCTGGACTGAAGTGAACGTGAGAAAGACTCTGGATCTCTGCCAGTGAACTCAGACCTGCTGTGGGAGGTCTTCAGATGAAAAATAAAACTTCAACCTTGGAGATTTAAAAAAACAGCCCATCTGTGGCTCAGTTCACTTCGACTTCAACTGTCGTCCTTGAAAAATAAACGTAAGAACTGGTGATGTTACTTTACACTGTATATGGTTTTTTTTTTGTTTTTTCAAAGCACTTTGAATTGCATACCTGTTTGAAAAGCACTATATAATAAAGTTAGATTGATAAATTGATTCATTTGCAACACTGATACAAGGTGCAATATGAAGAGCTTGTCATGTAATGGTCAGTACAGAGCAAAGAGAAGACCATCTCATGTTACAATCAATCACTCAGATAATATTAAAATGCACAGTGCTGCAGGGAAATAATCTACAGGATTATTGTCTTAAAAGCAGCAAATATACAGTGTAATCCATCAGTGTTACTATCAATAATGTGGTGAGCGATGCTGTCTGCCATGGTGTATGTTTTCATATCAACACTAGGAGGTGCCAGAATACTTCCATCTCCCCCATATGACTAGCTGTATTAAAGGATAAGTTCACCCAAAAATGAAAATTCATTATACTCACCCCCATACCGATGGAAAGTGGGGTAAATTTTTGTAGTCCATAAAACATCACAGCAAAATAGTGTTGCAGCATTTTGCTAAAATGTTAAAATGTAAACAACAACAACAAAAATAAATAAATAAAAACAAAAACAAACAAACAAAAAGGCTCCAAACAGCTCATCGGCGTAATCCAAATCACCGGTAGATCCCAAATTAATTTCAATTTTTGGGTGAACCTATCCTTTAAACAGTATTTAAAATATCACAATATAAAGAGGACAAGCAAATCTAATCTCCAAATAATGCTCTTAAAAGGAGCACTGGGTTCGAAACACATTGTCGTCACACACTCGGTCATAATTTATCATTTGCAAAACAACACATTAATAAACAATAAAGGCCTCACTCCACTCATATCCTATTTATTATTATCTAGCTGAAGGAATGATATCACTTTCAATCTTGTCTTTCCTCAGACGTGCACTAGCTTTTAATAACCAGTAGATGTCACCCACATGTAGCCTGAGAAATCACATACAGTGAGAACCTCCCGTGTGAACTCTACCACACTGATAATGTCCAGACAACAGTGTTATTTAAAGGTTGTTAATAAAACTAATAAGCTATAACTTACATTTAAGTTACACATTTTGCCCTTTAACTCATTTGTGCCTGAGGACTATATTGAGTGTGACAGGAAAATCTATTTATTCAGCCAAGCAGTTCAAAAACATTAAAAATTACAGTCGTGGGCACAAATGGGTTAAATCAAATCACTCATATCTCCCATTGATGTTTTGTTTTAAAATTCATTTTTTGTTATTCATGCATTAATTTGCCACTATAGTGTGAGAATTAGGCTGAATGTTGGATGGATTTCATGATTGTTTGTAACAGGAGAGGAGGAGATGATAAAGAAAACCTCACAATTATAGAAGAAAATCACCATAATCAAGTCATTAATGTATTACAGTAAACAGATATGAATATTCTACCCATTGTTAGCCGAATGTCAATTAGTCATGATGTAATGTGACATAGACTCCTTGGATTGGAGCTAAAATTCATTGAAAAACACCCAAGATGAGGATAACTGACCTTTTCTTTTGGACTAAAACACAAAATCTTCTTTACATTTCTGCCCCTCCGGATGATGACACCATGTTAGGGTGTGACCCTGCCTTACATTAAGTCTCCATCAGCAGAGGACTGGACTGCAGCATGACCACAAACACATTGATCTGCTCATTCAAACGTTTTGCTTGTTTCACTAAAAATGGAAAAAGAAAAGTGTGCCAATAAACTGAACCCGACCAACATTATGAGGATGATAAGCCTTCCCTTTTCTATTTTCTCATTCTTATTTTCTCTCTCTCTGTGTGTGTCTCTCTTGTCCTGCCCCATCTTCTGGCCCCTTCTCCGCAATCTGTGCCTCTGCCACCTTTGGCACCAGCCCGCCCACCGGCACCTGTGCCAAGCCTGGCAACCCAAACCAAGACGCTCTGCTTGGCTCAGTTCAATTGACTCGTTTAGGCAATTGCACCCTGACTCTGATCTTTATGGCGGGTCCCTTATTTATCCCGGGCCCTTTGTGTTTTCCTGTCTTATGAATTGGAAACCTGGATTTGCCGTATAGCATTTCTATGGGGATTTATTTGCTCCTGGTGGCCTTTCTTTAAAAAAATATTTAATAAATGATGTGTGGGATTATTCATCCAATGAGAACAATCCAATCATATGTGAATGATATCATTGTAAAACTGATCATTATAGGATTACTTTAATTATTCCTTCTATAAAGGGATTGTTTTCCTAAACCGTCTATATGAGATTAACCCCATTTCTCCCAAAGATGGAGGCTAACAGAAGCCGTTTGAATCCAGTGCGTTTTTCTTTTTGTTTTTTTGTGCCATTCACTCCTTATTCCATTTTCTCTTTCAGCTCAGTGACAGATGGCGAGTCCCTCTCCCCCAGGGGGAAGCCAGTCTCTGTGAATGCGGCCGCATGTCAATCACCGGCTCTCATGTGATGGCTCTTGCCAATGACGTGCCAGCCATATGGGCCTGGCATCAGAGCTGGTATGTAACCCACCCAGTCCTGCCTCTGAGGTGCCACACGGCTCCCTCCACGCGTTCGGGCTCGGGATAGCATCAGCAGCAGCATCAGCATCAGAGAGAGAGAGAGAGAGAGAGAGAGAGAGACAGAGAGAGAGAGAGAGGGAGAGGGAGAGGTGTGAGAGCAGGAACACAGCGCCTCGCCTGCACAAGCATCCGTGCAGGGCGTGTGGATGTGATGCCCACCCGGAGAGAGATGGTGTAAACAAACCCGCTTTGCCCCGTCACTGAGCTCCACCGCGGAGGTAGGTGACCGCGTCTCCGATCAATATCACGACTGATCGGGATATGGATCGAGTTTTCTGTCTTTGTGTGAGCGCCTGTTGTGTGGAGAGGGAGGAATCAGAGGCAGGGATAATTGCTTTTAATCGAATCTCGTGCAGCTTTTTTTTTTTTTTTTGTAATTCTCGTGATCAGATAGATTGTATCTTCTTTTATCGCCATTATCGATCAACTTGACTTGTTTTTAGCTTTTAATAAATCTAAAATGCAAACATTCCGGCGTTTCTTTATCCACAGTCTCCTTTGTGTTACCTCAGAAAAATGAGCACTGGAGTGTGTATTTTATCATATTTTATTTGTGCGTGTGTGCGCGCGCGTGTGTGTGTGTGTGTGCGCACGACGACGCGCGTCAGAGCACCGTGGGGGTAGAATTCTCCATAGAGATACACAGGCTAATTGACAAGGTATTGGTTGGCATTAATTACATTGTGCTTACAAGATTAGAAAAAAAAAGAAAAAGGAAAACGTCCTTCATGGACTCAGTGCGCACAGCTGAGCTCAGATCACCGGGAGAGAAAAACTCAGAAGATTCTGGGATGTTACAGATTTTATACTGGGTTTAAATCCCGCTGTAAAACATCAACTTTATTATGTTTAGTTTGGATTATTAGTCGATGTGTTATCAGGGATTTAAAGCTGAAAAACCGATGAGTAAGTTTTTTTTAAAACAAATTATGATGGTTAGATGTTACATTAAATCATGGCCTAGTGATAGTTTTAAGGCAGCTTTTCTAAAATCGTAAATAAAATTGAAATTAAAATTAGAAAGATAATTAGGCTCGTCGATTGCGTTGTCTTTTTATCTTCATTTAATCTCCTAATATGTACTGCCTGTTTCCATATCAGCCATCATGCCTGCATTCGTGGACAATAAAGTTTTCGCATCTTGAATCAGTTCTTTCGGACGCAAAACTGTGAGTAAAGACGGATTAAAGTTCATTAAAGAAAATGTCGGATTACGTTTTTGGTTTTTTTCCTGTGGCCTACGTGAAGTCCGAAGTCTGGTCCTGAACACATATTACAAAATCTTTATTCCCTTTCTCAGATATCTGCGACAGAATCTTGCAGAATTATGTCCATTTTTTGATTTTCTCTCCTCTGAAGTGAGGCTGAAAACCTGTTAATTCAGAGAGTTTTTTTTAAAAATAATAATAAAAAAAAGAAAATCAGTTGTGGATGCTGTGGTCCAGTGTGCGGCCTTGCTGTGCTGGAATTCCTCCACGGTGGTAATTTATAGGACGGAGGAGGGACCCGCACCCTTAATGCGTCCCTGGGGGGCCCTTCTGAAGCAGGCCGGCCGGGCCGGACAACTGAGGGCAGAGGCCCAGACTGCTGCTTTTTAAGACATTAATATCATCTGATTTTTATTATTATTTTTAAACAATGTACAAGAATCTTTATGGAGTCTTTCTTATATCCAGAATTAGGGCTTCCAGAATTTCCAGTTTTAAGGCCCAATTATTTCAGCTTACTTTAGATCCACGTCAGACTAAATATGAAAACTGTAGTTTCATTTTTTTAAAAAGGTTTTTTTAAAATTAATATTTCCTGTAAACACATTTCAGACAGTCTGCCTGGAGGTTTATTAAATCAGGCTCAAGGCGAGAGAAACGTGACCTATGCAAATGAGCATGTGTCTATAAAGCAGGGCTGCTATAGATGTATGAGGACGTGACAGAAGGTCTCAACTCACTGATAAATGCCACACACAGTTTCAAATGAAACGTTTACAGGATAATGATGGTAGTGTGTGTCCCCTGGGTACGGCCTCGCAGGACCCGCTCTGACATCGCACCTCAGCAGCAGCAGGTTGCCAAACAGTCCGACTAAAGCTTCGGCTGTGTCTCTTTCAGGTTGCTTGCCACGATGTTGAGCCGTCTGTTCAGCGAGGTGCTGCCGGACGTCCAGAGGCTCGCGGCCGACTGGGTGGAGGACAACGAGAACGACGACTGCAAGGACAAGGACGACGAGCACGAGCCCTGTCACCTCGGGGACGACGACCTGGACGAGCCGCTGGAAGGCAGCAGCCGAGCCGAGTCCGAGATGGCCGGCGACGATGATGAGGATGACGACGCCGAGGAAGAGGAGTGCGAGGATGAGAACAGCGGGGACAAACCCAAGAAGCGCGGCCCAAAGAAGCGCAAGATGACGGCGGCGCGCGTGGAGCGCTCCAAGGTGCGTCGGATGAAGGCGAACGCGCGGGAGCGCACGCGCATGCACGACTTGAATTCCGCGCTGGACAATCTGCGCAAAGTGGTGCCGTGCTACTCCAAAACCCAAAAACTCTCCAAGATAGAGACTCTGAGGCTGGCCAAGAATTACATCTTGGCCCTTGGGGAGATTTTACGCAACGGGAAACGTCCAGATGTGGTGGCCTACGTGCAGATGTTGTGTAAAGGCCTGTCCCAGCCCACCACCAACCTGGTGGCAGGCTGTCTGCAGCTCAACACCAGGAACTTCCTGACTGAGCAGTGCACAGATGGAGCCCGCTTCCACATGCCCAGCTCCCCCTTCTCCGTCCACCCCTACTCCTACCGGTGTTCCCGCCTCTCCAGCCCACACTACCAGCCCGGAACCGGTGCGATTAACTTGCGGAGCCATTCCTACGGTTCAGGGTACGAGGCTGTGTACCCGCCGGGCGGGACGTCCCCTGACTATAGCAGCCCGGACTACGAGGGCCAGCACAGTCCGCCCGTGTGCCTGAACGGCGGCGGCGGCCTGTCCGGGAGACAGCAGGAGCCCTCTGAGACAGACAGGAACTATCACTACTCTATGCATTATTCCGGACTGGCCACGTCTCGACCCAGCCACAGCATCCCCCCCTTTGGGCCCTCGGGAGCGCGCAGCGGAGGTGCGCACTCGGAAAACATTCCACCTTTCCACGATGTGCACTTGCACCACGACAGGGCGCCTCCCTATGAGGACCTCAATGCTTTTTTCCACAATTGAGCCCTTTCATTAAGACGTGTTGATCTTCTAATGACAATCCTATAACGTGTAATATTTTGTTTGGGAAACAAGAGCTTCTGAGAGGATGAGAGACGGAAGTGGCAGAAAGAGCCCCCTGATTACCTTCTGTATTCTACTGATGTCATCCCTATACTGTTGTACTTCCTATCAAAGTGTGTCCAGTACTATCCTGTATGCAGAATGAGTGCAACTGACATAAAAGATGTATAGGCCTAAACATGTTATGACACGAACCGCAGAAATAAAAAAAAATGTTTTATAATTGTCTGATATGATTGAACAAATCTTCTTCTGAACATCTGGGGGACGTGCAGGCCTCAGGGAGGTTTCATTTAAATAATCTGAGATCAGAAGTATAAGTTCAGTTCAAAAAAGCCCTCACACACACACACACACACACACACACACACACACATTCACAAAAAATTATCAGGAGTCAGTTAGGGATTTAAAAAATAAAATAAAACAGAAAATAAATACAGACAGTGGTTTCAACAGGAATGTCAAGTACAGTTTATCTCATTTTGTCTGTGTAAAGGAAACATTCAAATTGCTTTTCACACAGGTTTAGCTCTGGAGACTGTGCAGCCTCCATCCTTTGTAGACAAAATTAATATGATACAAGTCATTTTGCTTAACTTCTGATGAATTCCAGCAAAAAACATCTGAAATATCACCCTGTCTAATGTGCATAAATGTGAAATCCTCAATTTAACTTTACAAATTAAGAATGTAAAGGCTTTGTTAAAGTATAGGAAACAAAATGGATGGTGGTCGGCAATTAAAACACAACACAATATATCCTCTTCATTTATTTCCAGTAGATATAAGTGCCTCGGCATCTGAAATATCTAAATAACACAATGTAGAAATGTGAAATGGTGTAGGCCCGCTTTATAGGCTAATTAGATGAACAGCCGCTTATAATTGATGTTAAATTTGACAAAACGTCTGTCCTTAAATAATCACATAAACACTGGACAGTTACTCAAACAAACAAGTCAAAGAAATTAACAGAATTAGTGAGAAATAAACATTAAAAATGAGATCAGCTGAGACATTTCTGTAAAAACAGAAAAGACAGTATTTATTTATTTATTTTTACCAAAATCTCACATTGTCACAAAAACATTAATGCAGCTTTAAACTTAAAATATACCAGTCATAACAACTGTGTCGTGTCAATGTGAAAAAGGATTCCTTACACATCACCTTTGATGAAATTACAGAGTTAATGAGATGTTGCGTATCATTCAGCTGGACTGTATGTAAGAAAGTATGAGAATGAAAACCTGCATTATTCAAAAAAAAACCCTACAAACTAAATTAATGTAAAGAAATTTGAATATCCTGACCTGTTCATGTCGGCGCTGCCACTCAGTAACTGAGATATATTATTTATGTTTTTCTTGTTTGAACAGAAAACATTTCTGAGCATTTTGCAGCACTTTGCATCGACACACTCGTTGATGACTAATGTAACAGAAACTGACAAAACAACAAATGATTTTAAATTAGAACAAGCTCTATGAAACCAGAGACTGAGCGCACAGATCAGAGTCAACTGGACACTTAACCTTTTGTTCTGCCTTCTTTGACTCACACCCAAATAGCTCCTGATGAGCAGGTCGGCGCCAGTGTATGAGTGTGTGTGTGTGTGTGAAGGGGTGAGTGTGACACGTGTTGTAAAGCGCTTTGAGTGTCAGTAGACGGGAAAAGAGCTACAGAAGTCCATTTACCATTCAGATGCATTCAGCAACATACATGGTTAGTTAAAGATGGAGCAAAAGGCCTCAGCCACTCAGAGCAAGAGACAGAAAAACAGAAAAACAACCAACACTTGATGCAAAAAATAAAATGCATTTTTTAGATGGAAGTACTCAGTTTGTTCTCCGGCACAGTGAAAGTGGATCTGGGCCTGTTCACAGCAGCACCTTTTCAGACTTCACAGGTGAGTGTGAATAAAACAATCGCATATGTGCACAATAATTCAGTAAAATATCAGCGTGAGCCAAAAATGATTCCATGAATAATTGCCTGAAAGTAATATTTTTACTGAACCTGCTCGTTTCACAGTTATGAAAATATCAAATACAGGCTGTGCAAAATTACAAGAGATACACAAAACAACACCCTCATTTAAGTCAGGGTACTGTTGACCGTTTATGTTACTGTAGGCTCGATCACACCATTGCTGATTTCTCAAATCAATAGTGGGAGCAGGCTCCATCCTTGGACCGCTGCCCTGGGTCCCATATGTTGTTGCGGACGTCCAGGGGAAATCAGCACCGGGCACGGCAGGGTGGAAACGGTCCCATCCAGCACCGACTGACCCCGGCAACAAAAAAGGAAGAGGAAAGATGCAAGCAAATTCTACGTACGCTGCAGAAATACGCATCGGTTACAGAGATAACAATTTTCTTTTCACATTTTTAATTTGATTTCATTGCTGTCTCATCAGTGAAGGAGCTGGGCAGGTGCAAAATCAGGTGAATCAATGGCCCGTTGGTTTGAAATGAAGAAACCCAGAGATGGCACAATGGACACACACACACACACACACATGCGCAAACAAATATAGTCACACACACACACACACCTCTCACCACACATTATATTACACAGTCCAAATGGTTACTACTACCACAATAAATAGCTAAATGAATAAACACATTTGAAAGGCGGCTGTAATAATTGGACAGGCTGCAAATTTGGGGATCATCAAGGGCAAAAAGGAAGGGAAAAAAAATCTGCTTTTTATAATTTGAAGAGGAAATACCGTTTTGTCATCTTATATTTTTTTTCCACAAATAAAAGGGTTGATTCTCTGTAACGTTAACAGTTAGTTTATTAAAGATTCATCACTTTTGATTAAGATTCAGATTTTTTGTTTTAAAAGGTCACTTCATAGGTGAGTAAAAATAGAGTACTACAAAAAAAACATGTTTATTTTCCTTACAGAATTTTTGAATATACTACAGTCAAGATTAAGGAACAATAATAATTTAAAGGGAATTAAGAATCTGAAAACTGCTAAGGAGGTTACAGGTTTACCAGATTTCTACAAGGTAACTGACTTTAATCATTTTTGTTACCCAAGCCACAGGTATTATTAATTATGTATACACTTTAGTCACATTCTAGTCTAGAAATCTGACTTATTGTTGACATTTCTTTTCTCAGATGGACAGATGTTTTCTTTAAAAAGGGAAAAACATCACCCACCGACCGCAGATGGGTTAAAAAACGCGCACAAAGACACTTGTATGAGTGCCTAAAAGGTCGCGGCAGTCATTTAAATATTTAAACGTCTTTCTGTTTCTGAGGACAGAATCAGGTCACCACACAAATCCTCAAAACTGCCTCTCTGAGATATTTCCAGCATCCCTCTGTGTCCCGATTAGTCCACTTAAGTTCCCGCGTGAAGGGCAGCCGGCCTCGGGAGCTCCAAGGTGAGAGGCGCGTTTCTGATTTTATTTCTAACCTCTCAGTTAAACCATGGAGTTTTTTTTTTTATTTAGTGAGGAGGGGCGGCGGCTGGCAAAGGATTTGATAGCGGAGCGCGCCCGGTGCCAAGTCGCTAAATGTCTGAGCACCAGTAAAGCCAGAGACCAGTACAGCCCACCACCATCACCAGCCCCGGTGCCAGCTGCGCCACGTGGCAGCCAGGCGGCCCCTGCCAAAGTGGCCCTTGTGGGAGGGACCCAGTATTTCTTTCCTAATTCACTCAGCATCTGTTCATTATTCTCCGAAGTTAAAGGAGGCTGAGTGTCCACACGCGGACAAAAAGAGACCTTTCTTTTTCCCTTTTTTTTTTTTTTTTTTTGGAACCCCGGTCACGCACTTTTGCGTGAGGCTGCAGAGAGAGTCCCGAGTGGAAGATGGAAGGAATCGGACATTTCTCACTGTGATTTTAAAACAGTGCGACACTTTTAACCCGCTTAAACTCACCTGTGTGCAGCCTCATTTACAGAAACGACATTTCATCTATAAACGGCGGGATTAAATCAATTAAAGCGCATATAATTTGTTTATTATCACTATTATTAGACGAATAAAACGACGTGAAGACGCATATTAAAGTCAGTTAACCCTCATTAAACGTGGCTGGATGTCGGGATTAAACGAATTATCTCATTAATCTCTTATTTCAATGTATTTCCGCTCATATTTCCTGATCCTTTGTGCGGATATCATCATAATGTAATGGTCAGCCTAAATATCTGCGGCAAATAAGCTTAAGTGACGCAACTAAAGCCCATAAAATCAATTAATTGGGATCCTATTCAAGCGTAATTGTCCGAATGAGTGTTTAGAAAATACCACGCAATTACTGTAATTAAATAATCCAGCACACAGAGAGAGAGAGAGAAAATGGTCAACTTATCCGCAGAAACGTGACAGAAAGTAGGCCCACGCAGGCCTACTGTGCACACAGTAAATCTCCATCTGGAGAGTTTTACTCCCATTTGTCAGATTAGGTGCACATTTGTCAGATTAATTATTTTTGGGAGATTAATCCCAAAATAATTAACTAAATTTGAATATATTCAAGCGTCAAAATCAAACTAAGAGCGTTGTTGAGCAGCGAGAGAGGCCGGAAACTAGAAACAAACCAACCTCAAATCAGGAATTTAAATATTAAAAGATGAGTGGCAAAGTCCTCGCAGTGTGTGTGTGTGTGTTAATGATGTATGTGCAACATGTTTTATTTGTCACATACTCCCCCCGGTTTTTACACGCACACCAGTTGAAGAGAGGGCACGGGAACAAAAAACGCCACTTACACGGGCTAAATTTGGGAGTCACCTCCACCGCAACGGGCATCGGGTGCCACTGCATCACGCTCACCCACCCTGCACCCTCCTTCCACCACCACCACCACCACCATCATCATCATGCCAGCCTGAGTGCCACGCCCCAGCTCTGCGAGGAGAGATGAAGCTGGCATAGGGTGAAATTCCACTGCATCTGTGCAACAATGGCAGTAGTATTGTAGTTTATGTGTGTGTATGTGTGTATGTGTGTGTGTGTGTGTGATCGTACACTCCCTGAATGCCCATCCCCGCCTTTGTGTGTTAAAACATGCAAGAAGTGTGAAAGCATCAGACCTCACTCTGGTTTTATTCGGGCATAAAACACCGTGACACCAAACCACGAGTACGAAAAGCACACAGAGAGCTCCTGAGTGAGGATTTGTCATGTTTGATGTGTGTGTTTGCCCCACGTGTGTGTGTGTGTGTGTGTGTGCAGTGTACAGTCTGTGTTGTGCATGGTAGGGTATAGAGGTTGTTGTCACTCTGCACAGATGGTGGGAGTGTTTTTTATTTATTTTTTTTTAGGAGGGGGGGTGAGGAAATGAGGAGAGGAGGAGGAAGGGGGGGGAGGAGAGAGTGGGGGAGGCAGAGGAAAAGGGAAAGGAGGGTTGCGTCTCTGATGCTGCCATGCCACGGTCACGCGGGCAGCAGTAATTGGCCTCCATATTGAGGGGTTTTGCGGTGCTGCGGGGTGGGCAAACTCCCAGCTGGACCTGTCAGATGGTATTCAATCCAGCTCATTGCCCTCGCTCCTCTGCTCCTTTCTCCTCTCTTTTCCTCTCCTTCTCTGGCATGTTTGCTTCTTTTTGTTCACCCCCTCCTCCTCCTCCTCTTTCCTCCCCTTTCCCATCTTCTCCGCTCCATCCCACACACAAACTTACACTATAACTCCCATTTTTTTTCTTCTTCTTATCTTTAATCGCACACCCATCACTTATTTCTTTTCCATCCCGGCATATCACTTTTTTTCCTCACCTTTTTTACTTTCTTCTCTCCAGTTTTTTCTCACCAGTGGCACATGGTCACTTCTATCTAACACGTTCAACTTCTTAAAGTACATCACACCCTCGCCTAGCTCCTCCGTCGCTGGTCACCCACATACACACACGCTCGCTCACACATATACACACTCTTTCTTCACATATAAACACACCCCGTGCGATCGGTTCTCCCGAGAAACACAGAACTGTTCCCACCCCTGAAATTGTTTCTCTTTCTCTCTCTCTGTCTGTCTGTCATCTCAGAGTAAGTTTTTGACTGATCGTTAACCAAGACACTGTCCAAAAGGGTTGCCTTCTTTCCTCAAGCATGATGCAGTGCAGATTTCTTGCCAGATGCTGATGCAGGTCAAGTTAGAGGTCAGGAAAAACAGCTGGATAGCTCTTCTAAATCAGCCCAGTTGCCAGGATAAAATGTTGGTATTTTATGCCTCTGCAAACCACGGGTATGTTTAATTTGTACATTTCATACGCGTCATATAAATATTTCTAGAATATGCGTCACGTCACGTGCAGATTTCATGCATACGAGCTGAATTCCATGTCAGGAGGAAGGATCGTGGTGGTATGACTGTTAGATGTGATGGTTGCCAAGCCACAGACCACTGTTCATGACAGTGTTTCCATGTTTGAAAACGTGTAGCTACTGGATATTTTTGTTGAGACGTCCGGACATTTCAAGCTGTGTTTGTGACGACAGAACCAGGTAAGTCATGACGTGATCTTTTCATAACCCTAACCAGGTGGCTTTTGGGCCTAAACCTGACAAGGCCATAAACACAGCGCTGTCACAACATGAAAATGAAAATTGAACATAAAGTTTCAACATATCCATCGAAATTTCACTCACAGGCTAAACTGGGAATAATCTATTACAATCTATTACAAATCATATGTTAAGAACCTGGTAATACCATGGAAGCGAACAAGGCTTTCTTTTACAATACGTTTCAGCTTGCTTATATTATATTTAGTAATCAGGGGGCTGTTAAAAGAAGGGTTGTGGAACATTTATTTTGGTGTTTGGGATGTTCAAATGTATTACATCTAGGTCTTTAGTATTTTATAACTGATTTTTAACTGAGAGGACATTAGGTGAGAGAAAGTTGGGTTGCATCACAGAACACAACTTGGATAACTGACATAGTGAGGTTTTTGTCTCCGTGAGGCTGCCATCATGCTTCTTTCTGATGAAACAGTCCACAATATTTGTGCGGTTTACTAGTAGATTTCCAGACTCACTGCCAAGCTGCAAGTGTGATGCTATCAGGACAGACGGATGATAGCATGGACAGGTTCATTTTCAAAGAGCTTTAGGTGAGAGCACAGAGGTGATTAAAGAGGCGATCTGGTGACTGTGGGTTCAAATCTCCTTCCAGCTGAGAAAATCTGGGAAGCTGGATGAGGGAAATGTTCTCCAAATCAATCAGATAGCATCATAGTGCCCTAATTTTACCTGAGCTGCTCCTGCCTGTCCTGCATAGGTGTAAATTGTATGATTATATATGTAGTAGTTTACCAAGATTTATCTGAAGCTGCATGAATCATTTGAATACACACAAAACCAAAACTATAATGGTATTTGAAATGAAATATCCACAATTTTTGCAATGTGGCATGCAAAATGATTGCTTTACATAGACTTCAAATAACTAAAAGTTTTTATATTGTATGAATTCATTCATACAATATAAGACCTTTCTTTAAATGGTGTTGTTTAACAGTTCCTTAACAGCGGATGTGGTAGAATCACACATTTCTCTGCTGATAATGATGATGAAGAGGAATATATAAATGCTTCACTGTCGCTGTTAGCAGTCAACATGCACTGTAAAACACGATAAGTTAATTTTACTCAAAAGAATTGTTGCAACTGATTACATCCACAATTTGAAGTCACATTAACTTAGTTTTATACGTTAAAGAAATATTCCTGATTGAGTACTTTCAACTAGCTATTTTGTTTTCATAGTAAAGACAAAAATCAAGTATAGCTAACTATAGAATATTCACCTTAAATTAAAAAACTGAATTTCTCTGTCACTTACATTTTTCAAGTCGTATGAAGCTGTACCATCTCCACTACAATTAAAAACTTTGCTTAAAGGTGCAATATGTAAGAATTGGCCACCTGTCGAATTCAAACTCAAAACAAACAGGAGGCAGCACTTCACCAGTGTAATCACTAGGTGTGGCTGCTTTTAGCTATAGTTAGCTTGGTTAGCCTGCATTTAGCGGTCTGGTCTGGCAGCTGAGCGTGTTAGTGCTAGCTGTTGGTCCAGTAGAGGGCTAGCTGGTTAGCATGCTAACCTCTGGCGATATCTCTGCTATACAACACACAGACGTCATAACATCAAAACTGTTATTTCCTCAGATTCTGTGATTAATTTTTGAATGTTTTCAACTAAAATTCTAACACACAGCACCTTTAATGTCAACTCAAAATACGATGTATGAATCATTTGGATAAATATGAAACTAAAACTACTCTTTTCAATGTGACTTGCAAAATGCACATTCACTTCAAATAACTAAAAAAGGCCATAATTCATTCATACAATGAAAAGTTCACCTTTAAATGGTGTTATTTAACAGGTGCTTAGCAGCGGATGTGGTAGAATCACACATTTCTCTGCTGATAATGATGGTGAGGAGGAATATATAAATGCTTCACTGTCGCTGTTAGCTGTCAAGGTGTTTAAACACAGCTATTTACAAATGAAGAAGGGAAAATAAAGTGTAGGATGCCTCGTATTTACAGGTATTTTGTCTTAATAAGTCTGGCTGTCTCTCTAAATTGTCTTTCTTTAATCATGTCTGTTACGTCAATGCTAATATTCTCTTTCTCTGTTTGCTCACTCCACACAAGCTCTTATAAATGTGTTTCTTCCTTTATGCAAGCTTTCTGTGTTGAATCTTGAGATTAAATGAGCAGCATATGGAGTAAAATGTGATATACCATAGTTTCTACTAAACTGAATTTCACCTGTTTTCCCCAGTGTATGGTAGGAGGTTCCAATATATGGAAATATTTAAGTGCAACTATGTAAAAGCTTAAAACCTGTACTGTAAGTATAGTAAGACTGGTATGGGCCAGGTGTGCATATTTAATTTAAAGTTCAGTGAAATAGACCCATGCTGGCCACTGTCCATATGTTTCCATTATGTCCCACTAACACACAACAGACAGCCCCCAGATGTACACACTGCACAGCAAATAGGACATAACAGCACGAAGAAGAAAAGAAGAATAGAAGGAGAATAAAGTCAGTAGTGGCTACCAACTGACACCTCCACCCTGACCACACAGGTAGATGCAGTGCTTTGTTGTTTGAGAAAATAAAAAAGGAAAAAAAAGAAATCAAGGCTGTGCATTAACATTTTGCTGCTATATCTGAGTCTTTTTCCAGCACCAAATCTCATAGAATGAAACTTTGCCTCTTTTTATAAATAAAAATGAAAATCTGCCGTACAAAGACTAATTAAAAAAAAAAAAAATAACTGGCTGTTTTTCTGCAGCTACGAAATGCATCTTGTCCTTCCTGCTCGAATTCGTGCCGTCATCACCGGCGTCTCTTTCTGCTGGTGTCTGCTGCTTCGAGGAATCAGCAGTGTGGGGTTGTAATGGACTAATGAACAGCTGTCACTGAATTTAAACACTCTCTCACACATACAGAGACTACCACAGTGTCCCTCACACGTGCAGATGCTCACAACACACACACACACACACACACACACATGCATCTCTTTAGTCGCTGGCCTTGACTTCGCAGCACACCCACAGGTTTTGACTTTGTGTGGGTCTGACCTCTAAGTGTGCATTTGACCATGTGTGTATTTTGTGCGTATGTAACACCTGTTTGTCTAATTATTAGTCTTTGATCAAAAATGGGTCAAAGAATGGTTCATATCTTTAAATAGTAATAAATAAATAAATTTGTTTTTAGAATTGTTCCTGTACCCAATTATATGGTGGCCCTGAGGGTCAAAACGCACACACATTTTAAGAAGAACAAAAAGCATTTCAGAAAATACTAGACACAACATTTCCATAATGTTGTTGTGTTTTGTGAAACGTTGTGTTTTCTGAGTTGTCGATGTTTTTTGATCCTCAGGGCTACCGTACATTTACATGCTTTTGTGGCACATTTACAGTAATATGCATTATTATGCTATAATTGCATTGGCTGTCCATTATTTTATTTTTTATCCATTAACATCAATTTTTGTATTTTTAGGTAAGTCATGTTTCAACGTGATTAGGTGATTTTCTAAAAAGTCGGTCTAATCATTACTATTATTTTTTTTAACTTCACTCATCTTTAATAACTATTTCTTCATTGAAAATTCAATGCAAAAGTCTTTTGAATTAAAAACCAAACATAGTCTGAAAAGAAGACATAAAAACATCACATCATAAAATTGTAAAATGGGCACTTCTAAATTGTCCACCATAAAGAGCAGTTATAACCAAGACATGGTTAAAAAAAAACTTTTGTAGAACATTTTGCCAATTACCAAGAGGTTTGTGAGTTTACATGTATCAAATTGAAATTATGCACAGAGGAGGATTAGACTAATTTTGTAATTTCATCTGGAAAAACCACTTATACGCTCACATTTGTACATGTCATACGTTACCACGTAGACATTTCTACAAAATGTGTCATATTATGCTCACATTACATGTGTATGCCCTGACTTGCACATCAGGAGGTGGTGGTGGAGTTACAGGCAACAAGGCTGCCAAGCCAGTGACCACAGTTCAAGACTGTGTTTCAACATTTGTAGGTGTGAAACCGCTTGTTTTGCCCAAGGACTATTTTTATTTTAAGCTTTTAAAATACCTGCTTTGCAAGAAGAAATTCTAATTCTTCCATCTTGGTTTTGATGACATAATCCTGTTTATAGATGAAGGGCATTCTGAAATAACTGCTGTTAATAATCACTTTTATCTTGATTACGATGAGTTCAAGCTGTACTTTATTATGTAAAATAGCGACTGGCTAACAACTGGCAATCATGTTCTGGTAATTAGTTGGTATTGTCATTAACATAATCCCAACTCTCTCGTGCTGTTTATCAGAAGTCAAACGTATATGTCACCGCATCTGTCATCATCGCGACCGTTTCCCGGGGGTCAGTGCTCACTTTCTCCGCTCTTTCGTCTTCTTTCACATCTCCCTCTCGCTCCCTCTTTTTGTCTGCTGATCCATCTCCCTCGACCCCTCCTCGGAGGCTGAGAAGAAGTAAACAAAATGGAGTGTGTCTCCCGGTGGCAGGCTTGAGAAGAGGTATTGACATAGCAGCCCACGCCTGCCTTCTCAGATTAGAAGAGATTATCAGAAGAGGAGTGAAGAGAGGAGCTCTCACTTCCTGTCACCACAGGGGGGGAAGGAGAGGACGGCAGGGGGGGTCATCCACTGAATTAAAGAGGGACTTGAGGGTCGCACAGAGACATGTTGGTATTGAACACATGCTCATGCATATGCACACATGGATGCATCGATGTGTATGAAAACATAAAGACGGGCACAGGAATGCACTTCACTTGCGAGTTATGTATCAACTCCTCTTGATCCAGTAAAAACATGTTTATGTTGAATCAGTGGTGATGTAGGGTAAATGAGTCAACAATGTCAATGTCTAGTGTAGGTATATGTGATTCAACTTTAGGAAATAACCTTAAGTTAACTCAAAATGAGGCAATAAAACAAAAAACGACCTCATTGCACCCTCACTGAGCACCAGGAACAAACTTACGCACTTGTTAAAACCTTATTTTGAAAAATAAACATCTTAATCATGTGACTGCTTTTTAAGAAATGGTGAATATTGATGTCTTTAAAGGATATGGCAGGTGATGTTCTATTTTCTTCCTATTGTCAACAAATCCAACTAACAGACCAAAGCTAGCAATGCATATAAATCTGTCTCTCGATCTTTAAAAAATGGATCACAAATATTTACTTACATGTTTTAAAAAAAAGTCAGAATGGCTTCTTTAAACAGCTGGACACTGTAGCTTTTAAAAAATGTTACATAAACTGTGGGTTAACACATATTTGCTGCTCTTAGCATTTAGGGCAAAAGAGAACCAACAAAGGAGGAAGTCAGGTGACGACATTACATAGTGACAAAGTGTGAGTAGTGAGGAGGTCGGGGTGGATGGAGGCGTCCACAAAACATCTGAGTCTAGCACAGGAAACAACTGTTTGTAAATGTCAAATGTGTATTTAAACATGAACATATTAGTGCCCTTTTAGCCTTAACCGAGTGTTGATCATTGTAAGAAGGCCAATGAAGGTCACCAAACTATAGCTTGACTGTTACAGGACTTTTGATTGCTTCTCAGGCAAAATAATCTTATATTAGATCAGGCTACAGTAGTCACCAATCAAGAATTGCTGTGGTAATCATCAGCAGATCGTCCGCACACTGCATGTTGCTGGTGAGTGGTGTGTTTTTATTAGCTGTCAGCCCTCTGTTAGCACAGCGTTAGCTCACGTCAATCACAACCAACGTGCAGCTGTTTCTGCTCCCAAGTGCACTTCTAGTACACGGGTCGGAAATCCTGTATTGTTCTCTGTTTGTTCTCAGTTTTCTGGTGCCATTTGGTTAGGTTTAGGGGACAAAAATACTTGGTCAAGTTAAAGAACACATGATTTGCATTCAAATATACCCTTATGCAACATTAAACACGTGTTTGAAAGTATAACTTCTCACATGTGCATATTTTTCCAGTGTCCCCCCAGCCCCCAGAGTTGCAAAGTTACGACATGATTGGTGAGTTGCATTTACAATCTTTCCCTAAACCTAACCAAGCCGCTGCTACAATTAACTGACATGAACCATAACGTTGTGACATAATAAAGCAGATTTATTTGCAGTGATTAGTAACAGCTTTTGTTTTTCTTGAGGCCACGGACAAATAATGTACTCTGTCATTTGGTTTGGACGACTTGATGTTATGGCAGCAGGGTGGTGTACGTGGGACTGACTCATGTTCTTTGCAATGCAGAAACATGTCATTCAGCGTGGCGGTGTGGCTCACTGATGTCATTCTAATAGTTTTGGGATAACAATGAAGCTCCATGCACTACATCCAGTTTTGGATTGTTGGTCTTTTCATGAGATTTGTAGCCTATAACAAAAACTATAAAATATCACCAGACTTTATGCTTTAATTCATCCCGTGATGAAGACAGAAGAGCGCCGCGGCAGCCACATTTCAACAGTGACACAACTTGAAAAATTAAAACCAGTCAGCGAATGGGCAGCCATCGCAGTCAGACATCAGAGCGAATGAGGAAGTGCATCAGTATCCAGCAGGATGAATAAATCAACACTTTCCCCTGAATTAATCTCTCTCAAGTTGAAATTTTATTACGGATGAGCTTGGACATCACCATGGTAACAGGAATTCCACCGCCATTCCCAAGTGGATTCACGGCGACCGGCGTGCACGGACTGACAGTGTGACATGCTGTACACCTGCGCAGACGTATAAAAGGTACACAAACTCACACACACACACGCATATTTCTAACCAGACTGGACATTTTAGTCATTTTTCAGGCTAAAAAAGTAAAATGTCAGATTCTTCTCTCCTCAGTTCGACATAAATAACAGTTTCAGCGACTGACAGCTCAAGTTTTGCAGCGTTGTTCTTCTTCAGGTACACACAAACACACACACACACACACACACACACACACACACACACACACACACACACACACTTCCAGACACACAAAGAAACAGTCCACTTTGAGTCTGCTGCTTTCTTGGTCTTTCCAGTTGGCGGCGGCCAGACGCGGCAGAGTTGGCACAGCCAGAGTCGAAGTGCCAGGGGGAATGGAGCGCCACATGGCACGTTCATGGCAGGGCCAGCTGGGGGGGAGGGAGACAGTGAGGGTTTGTGTGTGCGTGAGTGTGTGTATGTGTACGTGTGTGTGTGTTGGATAGGGGTGGTGGTGGAGGGGTGCTTTTGCATCTTAAATTCCACAACATCTGTTCGATAGGCAGCACCATATACACCACTGACGCTGGTGTGTTTACAGGCAGCCACTGTAATTGGGGGTTGGTGTGTGCGTGTATGTGCATGTGTGTGAGCATGTGTGCCGTCTGTGCATGCATAGGTGTTGTAGGAGAGAGGAGACGAGGAGGAGGGGGGGTGGTGGTTCATCACAACAACTGGGTTACGAGTAATTTCAGCATCGTCTTCGAACAGTCCTCGATGAGCTAGCTGTGTACTGGCGCGTGGGGAGTCATCACTCTCTTCTCAAATGCTGGACAGACAGACAGACACTGAGTGGGCATGAAGCACCGGGGCAAAGGCTTCTCACCTCACTCGATGAGAAACTCGAGTCTGAATATGGCTCTTGCTTCACACATGCAAGCACACGCATGGAGGCACGATGGCGCAAACACGCAAACACACAAACACACACTCATACAGCTATAGTCCCCCTCCTCGTCATCCCTGCTGGCACTTTGGGGAAAAGTACCCCCTCCCACCCCCCATTTATCTGCCCCCACTCCACCTCCCCCCCACCCGTGGCAGCCGACGTCCCTCGCAGCGTGGCGTACCATCTGTTGCCCCCCCCTCCCAACCACCCACTCCCCCCCATTCCATCCTTCTCCCCCAAACCTCCTCCGCCTTCCTGCACCATCCTACCCATACGACACCTCTTTACACTCTAGATTTTAAGATACACACTTTTAATAAAACCATGCATACTTCAGTAATACTTCAATACACTATGTTTCACATGCAAACAGTATCGAAAAGTGCCACTAAAACACAAGGTGCATACTACATAAGCGCGCCATTCTACAACATAAAACTACACGAGACGTGACGCCACACACAAACTACAGATGAAGCAGGAGAGAACGCATAGGGTCGGCTGATCGCTCCCATGAATGTTTAATCTGCTCGGCTCTAAAAGGGATGAAGTCTGTAAAACCTCCTCCAACACCTCCAGGCTAAAAGTGAAGCCATGCCAAAAGCCTAATTAAATGTTTTTTAAACCTTCCCCCTTGGAGAGGACACGGAGTAGTTTCACCCCAAAGTGTGTCGGTGCCACTGAGAGGTTGGTTAATATGAGCTGTACGTATCTATATAACTTCATCAGGGCAGTTTGTGGTATTCTCGTGTACCTGTTTATGCCAAGTGTCTTTAAGCCATTTAAAACATGCACAAAGACGCTCTTCCTGACCAGCTTTCAATGATTAAACCAGAGGAAAAATAATATATTTCCAATTTTTTTTTTTGCAGGATGCAAAACATTAAAAATCATATATAATTTCAATTCACACCAACAAAAACAACAACAAAAAACTAGAATGGCACTCAGTAAAGCGCATATCTCCGTCAAGGTCCAACAGTCCTCTTTGCTAATTCCTAATAGATACCAGCCACCTAAATATGCCTATTTTTTTTTGTCAAGATCCATACATTATTCACTGAGAAATTAAAGGAAGTGTCAAAAATCGCTGAAAATCTTTTAATGTTAAAGCAAGTGAGAAAAAATCATGGATCCGTCCCTTTGTCTTGATAAGCAGCAAAAGTTAATGGGGTCTATTCTGGGCCGAGACACATTCTCCATCCGAGTTTCGTGGAAATCTGTTTAGTAGTTTTTGCGTAATCCTGATCACAAACCAACCAACCAACAAACAAATGGACATGGGTGAAAACACAACCTCTTTTGTGGATTTAAAACACACTGATTATGCATCCTGTAATAAAATCAAACCTATATTATACCATATTAGTACACAAGCCAGTTATTATTAATGATGAACTAAAATCAAGCTTTTAATAAGTTGTTATATCATAATGTTTACATTTTCACTTCATTACAGACCCTTGATAATTGATCACCATGGAGCTATAGATTGGGCATTATGTAGTTTTGGAGAATAAATTCAAACTCAGATTTTTAATATTTACAATATTGATGAGGTAATACAAACTCAGAAATATTATTTTTTTTCCCGTAACTGAATAAACAAGCTGTTCTCAGAGGAAAATAAGGTCCTAACTGAAATAACACAAAATATTAAATTGAGGAAAACTTTTCCAAGATTTTAGCAGAAGAACTTAAAAAACTGGAAATGCATGCCTGAATATTGACTCCTGCTTGCAACTTAGCTGTAATCTCCAAAGAGTCATGGCCTGAACAATATGCCAAAAAAAAAACTGAAGTCTGCCGGAAAGACTGGCAAACAGGCTCAGGGTCATTCCAGTTGATTCAACTGATTAAAGCAACAAATTAAAATTTATTCGCTGCATTTGCCAAATTAAAAAGTGGACTGACTCCTGACCTTTGTGACCAATCTTCCCTGTTTGTGGTTTGAAAAGAGCTGGAAATATGGACTGCTTGTGAGACACTCAAATATCAGTGTTTGGGTGTAAAATTTAGACTGACACACTGATTTGGCACTGAGCTGATATTGGCCTTTTATCAGATGTACCAGTCAGTGCAATTAACCTACAGGTTCCTCTGTCTTCATTACAATTTGTTCAAATCAATTCCACGTTTGAAGTCCTTATGTGTTTTTTACTCTTCTTATCGAATGAGAAGTTGATTATCCCTCTGCCAACCGACATCTTTTCCATGGTGTAAATAATGATTTTTTAAATAGTTCAACCAAAAATAGAAATCTTGGGGAAACACTCAATCCTTGCCGTGTTGTGGCATTAAATGGTGAAATTAAAAAATGCAGTTAATGGCACAAAATATTGGCTACTCGCAGCTTCAGTCTAAAAATAACGGCATTAGTCTTCAAAAACTCATATCTGATGAGCCCCTTGTGTGTGTGTGGGTGGGTGAGCAGTGTGGACAGCAGAATGTATCTAAACAGAGGAAGATAGATAGACAGCGAAAGGGCCACTGCTGTTTGTCCATTCATCTCAGGTGTACGTGGAAGAGCTCAACAGTGACAGCTCATCCATCAGCCAGGGGGGCACTACTGAGCCTCCTGGAACCGGACCAAAAACCATCTCTATCCATCATGCATCACTTCTCCTCTCTTTCCTCCTCAGTCTCGTATTTTTGTCTACACGTCTTGTAGAACATTCAGTTTTTCTGGGTAGGTTTAACTTGCAGGTGTTGACAAGTGGCCAAAGCCCAGCTCTCACGAAAAGATTGAACATGGGAAGACAGCCGAGGAGGAAGTAAAAAGTGACAACTAACTAACTTAACGACAGGTGAGCACAAAGACAGTGCAACATAAGACAAAAGTGAATGGTGATGGAGTGAAACAAAAAGGAGAGTGACTATGAGAGTGTGTGAGGAACATGTGTGTATATGAGGACGGGAGAGAGCGAGAGCAAGGTAAGCAGCGACACAGCAGCTGTCGACCTAATTCCTTCTTAACGCAGTGCTTGTGCTCTGATTAAGAAAGCGATCTGGCCTTTAATTTCCTCCTGACACCGGCTAATGCTCTGTATCTCAATCGCCTTTCCCTAGCTCTTCCTCTCACGACGGCTACACGGCAGCCTGCGTCGGCCCGAGTCCAACCCGACCTAAGAAGTGTCAGGAACACACGACAAAACAAGAACTTTACAGAAATCTAAATGATCTTACACATGAGTCCAGTATTCTGCGAGCACAGAGAAGACAAATCGTCTGATGACGTAACCTGGACCGAAGTCAAAACTGAACACAGATGGCCTTATGCATCAGAGAAGAATGTGTTGTCATGGTGAAGGAAATTATGGGGGAAACATACACAAAATAAAGGGTAATATTTCCTTAAGGCAGTTATCCCAACATATTTTAGTCTTGATAACAAAAAGTGTCAAAGCAATAGCAGAGTGTTGGCATGACAGATAACAAACATAACATCAACATCTTATATCAGGTTCAGACAACACAATATCAACCTGATAATAGCCCGACCCGAGGGATGTAAAATATCAGGAATGAAAACAGCCATTGGGCACTAAAAAGTATCGTTTTTAGAAATAGACAAGTACACAATTATCTTTATCTGTATCTATTCAACCAACTATTATTATCTTCTTCTGTTCTCAGATTGGGCAAGGATTAAACCGAGAGTGGCAGGACAGACCAGAAGTTGCTATACCTGTTATTCATTAGAAAAAGGTTAACAGAACAGCCTCAGCTGCCCCAATGCGTCGAACACAACAGCCTGGTCAGTGGCCCTACGCTTTCAACTTATTGTGTATTTACCCTTCTAGCATCATGTCTTAAATGGCCCCTCTATTGCTGTCGTGCAGTAGATGGTTGGTTGGACAGGCCATACATAAGACTGTACCCCAGGAGAGCAGGGTTTGAGTCCTGTGTGTCACGGTGTCATTTGTTTTGAAGTTGCGTGACGTTAAGAAATGTATGTAGATAACTTAGGTTATGTAAGTGACGTGACGGAACTTACAGCTGAGATTCACGAACGAACATATCAACAGATTTGATACAGCTGCAGTAAAGGATTACCATGAAAGCTGAGGTGATTCAAACAGTTGGTGTCAGGAAACTGTCTGCATGCACAGAAGAAGTATCACCTTTGGGGAAAAAGGCCTTTTAAACCATATTTTGGGGCAAAGTCACAAAACTTTTTAAGCTGTTTATAACAGATTTGACCAGTGATCTATATATGTAGTTTTTGGGTCTTGAAAGTGAAGTTCTGGCTCTCTCCCCGTTCATTGAGATAGGGGCCTGAAATAACTGCCCAGACACGTTGCCAAGATGGCTGCAGAGTGGCAAAACTTGCCTAAAAGGACTTGGACAAACTCTACGTTGAACAATCGGAGCCGAGAATGCTCTTCTGCGCTTAACCATGAACATGATGAAGCAAAGAGGACATACGTTGTTGGTGCTGTGAGAAAAACCTCACTGTCGTTTTTACTTTTTTATTTTTTAGGCTTTTCCAAATTCAAGACAGCCGGCATCAAACACACCGCTTCAGATAGAAGTCGGTCCCTATAGCAACTCCTTCCCAACACGTCATTCATGTTGTGAAAGATGGTGACTAACATGTAGTCTGTCATGTGTCTCTGCCAAGTCAGAGCAAGGCTTACTTTAATCGTCTAAAAGACAAAAATGTAGTGTGGTCTGACTGAGGCATTAACCATCTCATGTAGGGAGGATAGTTTGTGTTTTTAAGTGTGTGAGTAGAATTTTTAACTTTGGCAAGAAATTCACGGTCATCATCTGGTTATCAGTGTCAAACGATTAGCTACTGACCTCTGAAAGTGTCTTGCACCAATCAGTTACAGCCAGACAGAAATCATAGTGTGGGTGGGCACACAGAAAATACTTTATAAACAAACCCATTCAGGACCTTAAAAGTCTCAAATTCTTGTGAAAAAGACCACTGAACAACATACAGTACTTCACACCACAGTGAGTAAACTCTGGTGCAAGTACAGTACTTCCTGTACCACCTTGACCCACCCACAGCTATACCAGCTCCAACAGCAAATGTGAAGTGTCAGCTTGGTTAGGCAAAATCCAAAGAAGTGTTAAACCTTTGTTTCTCGCCACTCGAACCGAAGAACATTGTTTAGTGTAAATGCAAGAAATTCCATGCAGCACACACACTCAGAGAGGAAATGACCACTCAAGACTCTACTGTGTCAAGCAAATTTAGGGATGGAAACACGCTGGTTAGTGTTAAGTTACTAATAAATAGAACAAAATGAGTTAAAGGGACAGTTCTACCCTTCACCCAGCACAACACGGTACTGCTCCATCACGGACAGGGAGGTCTCACTCTGTTTGGACGGAAGAGGGAATCTGTAGTCCATCAGGGCGATTGCTTAATACGACAGACCACTTTCTCAATTAATGTTCCCGCACATTTTTGCATCCTCGAATGAATGCTAAGGATCGGATCATGACTTGGCCGACAAGAAAAAACTGGAAGCTCACAAATTTGCCAGAGAAACAGCTCATCATGTCCAAGTCTGCAGCAGGGCTCGTTTGTGGAATATGTTGTGTTGCGCTGTATGTTTCTGGTACTACATCAGATATCACAGATTCATTTCTCCAATGTGTTAATATGTGAAATGAGCTGTTTTAGACTGGTTCGGAAATAAAAAACCTGCAGACTGTCAGTTCTTTGTGGCAACGTACATGAATGTCTGTCTCTGGTGCTTGATAGTAAGGAGGGATGTGAACACTTTGCAAAGAAATAGAGGGGAGATGGCATGACGTCACACATCGCCCTGGTGAAAAATACAGGGCTCATGACTACCTTTTTAACACTGGTTGTACTGGTGCACAATAACACGTTTTAATTTAAATGAGCGAATTAGAAAAATGTTTTTTTCATTTAAAGAAGCACTATGTAGCCAGAAGAGAAAGGTCTTCATCAACTGACTTTTTTATGCCTAAACTAAATGAACAAAATCTCCTCGTGTTCATGACCGAATAAACGAACTGACCTTAAAGGACAACACAATTTCACACTGTTTTACTTTGTTTATATGTGGCGGACCCTGCCACCTTTCTAGCTTTAAACAGTGTTCTGGGGACCTTATTTTCCTCTGAGAACAGCTTGTTTATTCAGCTATTTAATTTATATAAATATTTGTATTATTACCTCATTAATATTGTAAATATAAAAATTCTGAGTTTGAATTTCATATCCAAAACTGCCCAATGATTTGTCGTACTTGCCAGATTTTTGGGTGCATGAAGTATAGAACTAAAGGACTCACTGTGTCTGACGCATCCGCAATGACGCATGACGCAAATACACAAAGTAACATCCCGTTGAGTGACGGCAAAATTAAAAAACAGGAAAACTACGTCGAATAAATCCCGTTTTAAGAGCTACAACATAAAGGAATTGTAGAAAATGCACCTGTTCAATTCATAAAGCAATATTCTGAACAGTGAAATGCATTTTGCGATGAAAGGGGTAAAACCTATGGTACCACTGAGTAACAGCAAAATTGAAAAATGGGAAAAATATGACAAATGAATACCATTTTCAGACGTAAAACATAAAGGAACTGTACAAAACTCATTTGAAATGCACCTGTTTTACTCATAAAGCAACACTTAGAACATGTGTAATGCATTTGTGATGAAAGAGGTCAAACTTGTGTGATTTTGCAGTAATAAAAGGAATAAAGCGTATTATAACCGTCTCTCTTAACCTAGAAAATAATGTTCTGGCTGACACACACATGAAACAAAAGTATTGTACTGAGACTCAACTCTTCCAAACTGGAACAGACCGGAGCATCGGCAGCATGCAGGTTTGTTGATTCTGACATTTTTCTTTTGTTTTCTTTCAAAGTTGGCAGAATAAACATTCAGCTTATACGCTGTGGACCCAGGATTTATGTTAGAGGCGACACAAATATAAGAGTGGCAATAAACCCACAGTAAACATGAGGTGTGTGTGCTTAGCAGGCGCACACGCAGACACGCAGATGCGCGTGGCATTCGGACCGCCATGTGGAGTGTATGTGAGAGAGGTGGCGTTGCTAGGAGCACCAGGTTGTGTGCAGACAGTGGTAACAGAGTAGAGACGGCAGCAGCAGCAGCCTGGCAGTGGAGAAGAAAGGAGTGGAGCAATGCCAAGAAGATTCCCCCTGAGAGAGTGTAGGAAGGGGAGAAAGAGACAGACTGAAAGAGAGGGCACGCTGATATGATCATGTGAATGGTATAGGAACAATTTAGCAAGATAAACATCTGAGGGGTGGTATTACTTGGAAATAACTCTAAAATGGTCATTAAAGAGCCAAAAGAAAATGCACTAATTTCTGCTTTTAGGGATGGCATGGATGCAAGCAAATGGTGATGATGGAACAGCAGGAGGGGGGAAGACGGTTTGCAAGGTTGACTGGAGGGATGAGAAGGAGAAAGGAGAGAGATGGAGTCAATCTGTTGGGGCTCATGTTCGCCGTCCCTCCTCGTGTCACCCATCCGTCAGATAAACTGTTAGCCTATTTCCAACCAGCCCACGTCACTTCCTCACCTCGGCATGTCACCCCGCTGCGCCTCTCCCTTGTTTTCTATTTGTTGTCTCCTTTTTCCAATTTCTCTCCTGTGCTCTTCCTTTCCCTTATTTTGTCTTTAAACGGGGAGTCGTGTGAACAGGCTATGCAAATGAGATGGTTATTACCCCACTGCTCATCAAGCCGCGCAGAGGAGACATTAATAGGCTGATGAATATGCATGTGAATTTGTTAATTAAGTTAATTATTCTGCTGAAAATGCATTCGTCTTCCAAGGACATCTTCCCCAGGATTTCAACCTGCTCCACTCATTAGTCATGCGATATTTCATACACAGAGTGAGAAAGAGAGAGGGAGGCAGACAGTGGGAGGGGGAATGAAGGGGAGAGGAGACAACGCTGTTTTTGGAAAGTGGGTGCCATGAACAGTTGGGTTTGTAAAAGTATGGGGTAAAAATAATGTATCTTAATGTCATCAGTGCTCACAATGGGATGCGCGGTAACTACCCATAATAGCAAACCACATCCTGGTTTCCAGATATGGCACATTATTCCCAAAGAGTCCTAGCTGGAGTTTATACTTTCAGAGTTTTCAGCATCTTTTTTCGTGCCTTCTTCTACCTCACTGGTTACTTCTCCCTAATTGCTTATTAAAACCCTCTTAAATGAACTTTTTGTGCCAACTTTCCAACACATTAATTAATTGTTGTAGCCAATTAAGTGCCGTTGTGCAAATGAGCCTCATCACAAATGGTCCTATAGGGCCGACCCCTCCTTTCTCTCTCCCTCTCCCTCTGTCTCCCGCTCTCCCCTCCCTCTACCACCCTCCCAGCTAGTCTTCCCAGCTGCCCTTGCACTTCAAGGCACTCGGTGCCAAAGAAGCAGAAACTGTGTCCTGATAATGCTTCACTGTTTTCTGGACCGTTTCCAGCCTCCGGGCTCACTGATCTCAAACTTGTATGATAGGTGCAAAGCAAACGGCTCGTGCTATTCCTTTTGTTTGGCACGTTCGTACAAGGCTCGGCTTAATGAAACTGCAACGAAGAACCATATAGCAAATTTGTTATTTGCATTGTGTTGGTTGATTTGTCTGGTAGCCACGCAGGCATGTATGCATCAAATAGGCTATCTTTATTCACAGCAGGTAAAATGTGAGTTCACCTAGAGAGACGGTGAAAAAGGAGGGTAGTCAACTTCAAAGCTCTCAATAAGGTTGCCAAGCTGTTCACACGTCTCCATCCCCTGTGTTAAAACTGGAAACATGCAGAGGAAATGTAGTACGTGTGTTTGTAGAGACGTTACACAGGCATCTCCTCCAACAACACAAGATTCTGACAATATAAAGAGAACAATCAGTTTGATGTATACTTGAGTATGTATGTATCTGTGCCCAGTATGGAGGTGCGTATACATTATCAACACTATCGTCCACATAGTGTTTATATCTCGGTGTGCGTATGCGCTAATCTTTTCTTTTTTATATTAGGGCTGGGCAATATATTCACAATATATCCTTATTGTGATATAAGACTATTTATCATCTTAGATTTTGGATATCATTATATTGTGATATGGCATAGGTGTTGTCTCTTCCCGGTTTTAAAGGCAGCATCACAGTAAAGTGATGTCATTTTCTGAACTTACCAGACTGTTTTACTTGTTCTAGTACTCGTCTTTACCCACTTAGGCATGATATCACCATTACTGATGATTATTGATGAGAAATCTCATTGTGTTGATATTTTGTGAGAGCATCAATAGTCATCCCATCCCTGGTCCCAGCATTTATAAAGTGCTTTTGACATGTCAAAATATCAAGATTTGTATTGTATATCTCGTTATAGCCAAACAAGATATAATTTCAAGGCTACATCGCCCAGCCCTAATATACGGAACCTAAACTGCTATGTTGCATATCTCGAGATCACAAGGTAAACATATTCATTTATCACATTATCTCGAGAAAACGACATTTGTTATTTCGTGATAACGACATAAAATATGATTGTTTTCTCTGAACATCTTCTGAGAAAATTAGACTGTTTTTTGTGGAAAACAACATTTGTTTATTCCGTGATAATGACATAAATATCTCTTGATCTCGAGGATTACATACAGTTTGACTTGTTATTACGGGAAAACTGAAGCAAAGAAAATAATGTTATTTCCTCTGTATTCCCGTAAAAACATTTTGTTTTCCGTTTTGTTGTGTTGTTGTTTTGCACAGAAGTACGATGACAATAAAGTATCTTGAATTGAATCTTGACTCTTAGGGCTTCCGTACTAATAATTAAAAATATGAATTCACAGTTTGTTTGTTTTTTTGCGAACTGAGCTCGGTATGTTTTGGTGTTAGCCATCCACTTCTTCTTTACATAAGATGAGGTTCACAGAATTCATACAGCATATATAGCACAACATTTAATAGACATATCGGTCTAATTTTGTTGAAAAATTTCCAAAGCCACAGACAAGAGAGCATGAGGAACGTCAAAAGAGTGGGCAAGATAGCCTTTGTGGTCAATGTGATAGCCTCTAACCCACCTTTTTTATGAGAAGTTGTTGAATTTTTTAGTCATTACTTGAACTAATGTTAACATTTATACATCAGGATGTTAACAACATGCAGTGACACCTCTTTCAGAATAGGGGCTGAACTTTCTTTTCTTTCCCTCATGTCTGGCTCCGTCCACTCTGCTGCCATTCGGACGTGGCACTGATACACCCACCAGGAGGATTAGGGAAGGTTTAGCAGCCGTGCCAGCCTCGCTCCCTGTGCCACCCCTTCCCTCGGCACAGAGGGGGGTCCCGCTTGGCATGGCAAGGTGAACTAGCCTCTGATTGATGGGCATGGTTTCAGCCCGCTACTGTGCTCCCCAAGGCCCGTGCCTCCCTTTCCTTTCTCCTACTGCTGTCTTGGCAGCGGTGCCCACCTCCTCTTCCATGCCAGGCAGCCAGCTAAAGCTCCTGGTGGGCACATCAATTACATAGCGGCACCTCCCCTCTTTTCTCATGTCTATCTGTGGGTCTGTCTACTGTCTCAGACGATGCCAATCTGCTCCCTCTCCATCTCCACTGCTGTCTATAGCTATCTCCTGTGTGTGTGTGTGTGTGTGTGTGTATGTATGTGTATGTGTGTGTGTGTGTGTGTTTTTTTCATGTTCACAAATATATCTTTGCATATGCACAAATGCACATGTATTCATGCACACACTCCTGCTCCCTCTCTTAGGCAGGTCACAATGGTTGGTGGGAAAATCCTCCCCAGAGAGCACTCATTGCCACAGGCTCAGCTGTACAATAGGCTCAGGTGTGTGTGCATGCGTGTGTGCGGTTGCCTGCGCAGCGCATGGCTGCGTTTGCTGTTTAAAAATGTCTTTATCTACTGCTTAATTATCTATTGCTTCATGCGACTGCTTTATAAATGAGAGTAGCCTAAAAAAAGGTAGGCCTACAAATTGCAGGAAAAGGAATCACCATGTTAAAACCGCATTATTCTGTCTCTGAAGTCGATTAACATGAATATTTCAATCTTCATTTGGATTTTGGCTATTAGTTTCTCTTGGCAAATCATGAATCATTTACTTACGGCGATCGGACGCCATCTGGAGTCTTCATCAGACATTGTCTTTTATTTGAAGCTGTCAAGTCAAGGGATTTGAGTTTCACATGAGAAGAAATGAAGGCACATGGCATGCTTCTCCTTAAATGATGCTAGCAAAATAATCAGAAATAAAGATGCTAACAAATCAAAAACATTTTGAATCCATTTTTTTTTAAATGAAAACGTCATTAGCGTCCGACTAAAATAGCTGCACAGCTGAATAACTCCACAAAAATATTCCTGTGGAGCTAAAGATGAAGTTAGCTGCACCTGAGCTCAACTAAAGTGTGAAGTGGAAACAAATGATGCACGAGAAAAGCGTGTCTCACTCACCTTGGTTACGGGTGTGGTACAGTACGGAAGCCCGGATGGCGAAGCACGGAAACCGAAGCGGGGAAACTGAAACGGCAACCACCGGGGGACAATGGCGGCGGGGCCTGGTGTTGCTATGCAGAGCGGTAGCCCTGCGAGAGAGCTGTCTCTCTCGGTTCAGCAAGCAGGGAATCAGACTCATGGAGATCGGCTTAAACCCGAAGAGGCAACAGGTAAGAGCAAGACCCGAGATTTAATTTTGTTTAGCGTACTGATTTTTTGTTGTTAAAATGATCTGGTTCACGACCGAGGCTAACGGCGGCTAACAGCTAACTGAGCCAACTAACTAGCGTTATGTACGTTAGCGTAAAATATTTATTTTTAAGTATATTAATGATATGTGAGGTGTTTATACGTAGACGTGTTTGGTTAAAATTATATTACACACACTCGTGAAACGCGAGTTGTTGGCACTGGGCTGGGTGTTGTGTTTGGGAAAGTAGCAGCTAGCTCCTAGCTAATAGTTAACGTGAGCAACTCGCTAACATCAACTTTGTTCTTGACCATTCAGAGCTCTCTTAAAAATAATTTACTGGCACCTTATAAATGTTCTGCTATTCTGACAGCAGTGTTGCACAAAAAAAGTCGTTGTCGGCTCGGATGCCCAGAGTTAACTAAGAAGTTGTAGCACTGTGTTGGCTCATAATGACAGATTATGATAACAATACATTAGCCTCCGTTTTGTTGACATCTTGTGTATTTTTGACACAGTGTGGTGTTGTATGTGGTGCTGATTTGCCAGTTTTTCGGGAAGTCGTGTTACTTGTTTTTTTGTTTGCAATCATGACAAATCTCATTGATGTCTCTAATAAGTTTTAGTTTTCAGGGATGCTAGTAAGATATTAATGTGAACTGGACTATCTGTGCGGACCTGGTGCATTTGATTTGGTACATTTCACTCAATACAAATGTGGAGTAAATTGTCATGATTTATTGTTTATCATGTCGACCCTAAATATACATCACTTAGGAAAAATGTGTAGTTTAGACTTACTTTAAATGACAAAGATCCTTGCTCTCAGTTTTACCTGATTAACTGAACTGTAAATTTGACCAAAATCTATTATCATGAACAAAAAATGATCTTATTAACTTTGTCATTAAGTTGTCAGTTTATAGCTTACACCTAGCTAAAACTAATGCAGTCTAAGACAATCTTGCATAAATACTGCTGTCATGAAGGATATAATGTTCAGTTTTTGTAGAAACTAGTTTTAGAGTGATCTGTTTTTTAGATACTTGTATGATCATTTATTGCTTGTTTTATGCAAACTGGTAACAGAGTGTATTTTGTCTACAGCTGAATGCATCAGCAAAGACAAAAGAAATTTCTTCATATAGAACATACATACATTACGAACCCATGTCGTAAGATTGTTGGTTATTTGTTTTACAGTTGTTTATATTCTCTCAATATTGGTCAGAATAGCTCCTGTGGATGATGAATGCTCACTCAGTTACAGTTGTGTTGGTATGGCGTAATTAGATCATCTATAGAGATGTCGTGAAGATATTGTAAACCTGTAAACGTCAAAAGCAATGATTAATCGCTTTCAAGACAGGGTGTTCAGGTTGTTCCATTTTGTTTTATATGTTTTAAAAGGCAAAGCACTGGTATCTGCATTTAGCCCTGCACACAGATCACCTCCCATATACAAAGCAACAATGTGTAAGTTTATGGAGAAAGATGGTTGATTGTTAAGTCTCATCTTTTGGTTGGGGACTTGTGTCTTTTGGCAACCCAAAGTGTCAGTATTTGACAACTGGGGACGAGACTCAACAATCACACATCTTTCTTCAGAAAGTTACATATTGTTGCTCTAAGAAGGACTGGCAGGGAAATCAGAATTAGTACATTAAGTGTGTATAACTTGTGTTTTCGTTGTTTCCATCTTTTTTCAGAGGCAGAGAAGCAGAATCGAATGGCGGCTCTGCTGGAGAGGCTCCACGCCAAACACAATGCTTCACGGCCATGGCAGGAGACCTGCAAGGTTGTGCGTCAGGCCATGGTGAGGAAGAGTCATCCTTTTCTGAGAGAAAACCATCTGTTTGAATTATAAAAAGAAGCACCTCTTAAAACCTGTCACAGGTTTCACTATTGTAGATTGCCTGAAGGTCTGTAACAGATGCTGTGGTCAGACCTGAACTGATGAGGCAAAATTTAACAGACAGCAAGCAGGGCAAGATAAAACACATAGCTTGCAAGAACAAGCTGTTAAAGGAAAGAAGTAGGTTTGCATTAGCTCAAGAACCCACAGGAGAGTCTCCCTACCAACCTATTCTTTACACATTTAAGGCAATTAATCACTTAATTGCACTAACAAGTTTTTACTCGGAGAACTTACCTGCTGTGCCGGTGAAACTATAGTAGTGACATTTAAATGTCTTACCCACCATGCTGATTAAGCCAATGAAAAGCAAACCGTAACACCAGATCTTGTTGATAAGGCACTTTTATCTTCTTCCAGCTATTATCTAATTTCTCTGTTGATCTTCACACTGTGTCCCAGGAGAAACGCGGTGTGATGAATGCGGCGGGTCACCAGCTCCTGCTCACCTGCTTGGAGACCCTACAGAGAGCGCTGAAAGGTGAGACTGTCAAATCAAAGGACAGAAACACAAGGGAGAGCAGAGCATTTTCCATCAGAATGTGTTACTTTCCATCGCAAGACAGGCGAAACTCAACTGTAATTACACTGAAATTAACTGCTGAACATTCAAGACAATTTTGATAAGAAGTGCCAGTGGTACTGACAAGTCTGCTATAGGGGATACTAATTATATAAAGGAATTTTCTTACAACCAATCATCTGTTGACTTTCCACTTAGATATTAAAGAAAATTTTATAGCATAGTCTTCTTATATGAAATGTTTTTATTAAAAATTTCCTGTTCTCCTCTGCCTTCTTTTTCAGTCTCATCTTTGCCCTCCATGACGGATCGTCTAGAATCCATTGCTCGGCAAAACATGTGAGTTCCTCCTCTTTTGATAATGTTGTATCACTCTCTCACCTGGTCTCTCCAAACTATGATTGGTTCCAAAGTTAATCCAAAATACAGGAACTTGAAGCTGATGGAGGATGAAAAGTGTTCAGGTTGATGATTTTAGGATTATTTATTATAATTCATCTAGAAATGAGAGAAAGACACACACCAGGGTCTGTACAAAGTCTTGAAAGGTTGGAAAATTTCTGGATTATAACAGGTTTTCAAGGTTAGGAATATACTTGTATTACAATATTATCCTTGTGTCTGTTGCTTTCTGGCATCAAGATTTGCAAGAATAAATAAATTATATTCAAAATGGTTGGTAAACATTTTTAAAATGACAAATTCATCTATGTTGTGTTCTTTTTTTCCCTCTTTTTTTTTTTTACCATGTTTTGAACAGGCTGGGCTCTCACCTCAGCCCATCAGGCACAGAGTGTTACATCACATCAGACATGTTTTATGTGGAGGTGCAGCTGGACACCAATGGCCAGCTAGTGGACGTCAAGGTGGCTCATCAGGGAGAAAATCCCACGGTTAGTTTACTGTCACTTCCATATGGCTCCTTAATTCAAATGGTTCTCTTCAAATGGCTTACTACCCTTACTATCTGTTATTAATTCCATTCATAGGTAAAAGCTTCCTCAGAAGTGTTTTTTTAATTTATCTTTTCTTTATTTGTTCGTCACAGAGTTGTCCTGAGCTGATTCAGCATCTAAGGTGAGAAGAAAAACACACACTTCACTTTAGACTCTCATATAATAACAACCTATATAGTGTAGGGGTCTTTTGTGTGTTTAGTTGAATAATGCAGGTGTCTGAAAGTGGTCTAAATCATGTCTCATCCTACTTCACATCAGCGAGAAGAACTTTGAAGAGTTTTCCAAACATCTGAAAGGACTGGTAGAACTGTACAAGCTCCCTGGGGACAAGTAAGTTGATCTGTGAATGACAAAACATTAATTTCCCTCAATTAAATAGTTGTTATAATAAAAAAGTAAATTTAGTTTTCATTCATAGTTTTGTGTAAGTATAGTTGACTGCTTCAAATGGGCAAAGGCAGTGAAGACACAAATGCCACATGACCCTATGATTGTTATTGTTGTCTTATTGTCTTATCTTTCTTCATGTGTTCCAGTAAGCTGAAAACCAAGATGTATATTGCCCTACAGTCTTTGGAGCTTGATCTCACCAAGATGATGCACATGTTTAGGTAAATTGACGTAATCTCTGTTTTTACTTTGTAGATTATACTTAGTAGTATCTACTAGTTTTTAGGGCTGTGATATTGATGAAGCTAACAGTAGAGTGGATTTTAGAAATAATGATCTCAAGATTCCATTAGTTTAGAGCTAGTGACAGAGGCCTCTCATCTCCTGGTTAGTAGTTTAACCAGCTGTATGAAAAAGATGTAACAGAAGCTGGTTTAACATTTTATTATTTAAGCTGCATTGTGATCAGTCAGTGTCATTCAGTCACCTATGTAATGAATTAGTGTACCTGGTAAAATATATTTTTTTTAACTTGTTGGATGAATTAATAATTGGGAGTAAAACCCAAAAGTATCCGTATCCGTAATGCAATGATTACTAATTGATGTGTGTGTTTTCTAGGTTAGCAACCAATGCTAATACAGTGGAGACTATTCTTCATGGCAGTGTGGGCTTGCTGACAGCCAGGAGTGGTGGCCATCTCGTTACTCTTCAGTGTTACGTGTCTCCTTATGACATATTTGAGGAGGGAACCGGCTCACAGCTCAACTTAACAGACAACAGTGGTAAGTGGACAAAGGAAGTGGCTGAATTCACAAATGTACATTAGCCACTAACCATATGATTTGCTGAAGGACTGTGACTAACCTTGTGTGACCTCTGTCACTCTTCTCCTTGTGTGGACACTTGGATAATCTTTACAGTTCCACGTTCTCTGGGTGTCAGTGTTTCTGTGACAATTGAGGGAACCTCCGCCGTCTACAAGCTTCCAATCGCTCCACTGATCACTGGATCCCATCCAGTGGACAACAAGGGGTAAGAAAGTGTGCCTCTCTTTATCAGGGAACTTGACACAAAAAAAACACAGTAAAATATATCAGCATGCAAAAGAAAAGACTTAAGCACTTTTTGGCATAATTAGGCAATCATCTGTGGTTTATTTTAGTGTTCCACTGCAGAGAAAGGAGAGAGATGGCTGATTAATTTATTTTTGGTCTATTTCAGGACGCCTTCCTTTTCCACTGTTACCAACTCCAACTGTGTGGACCTGCCAGCTTGTTTTTTCCTCAAGATGAACCGCCCCATGCCTTTCTCACTGTCCTTCATTCAGAGGCTGGGCAATGCTACTTGTGAGAACATTTCAAGTCTTAAATATGTACTGAAAGGATCGTGCTCGTTTGTTTGATAATCTGGGCTTCAACCTCTCTCCATTTTTTCACAGCGATCCCAGTGTTTGAGAGCTCGCCCAGCCTCTCACCTCTCTACCAGTTAATTGTCCAGAGCCAGCTCCAGGTCCTGGAGGAGGGCATCTCCACGCCGCCGCCCTCACACAACATGCACTTTTATTCTGTGAGCAGTAATTTCTTGTCATTCAGCAAATACATCAATGACTTCAGATTGTGCTTTGATGTTAATGAAAGACAGCTGCATTAATGGTCTGGAAAGGGGAAATCATTGACTTCACTGTTTGTGAAAGAAAACCAATGCCTTTATGCTTTCACAGGTATTGCCAGATCAGGCACACTGTTACTTCCTTAATGGTGATGCCCCAGTGCAAGATGGTCATTCTCTTCAAGGAGCACTGGTTTCAAAGATCCCCTTCCGCCACCCAGCACAAGTGCCACTCTTGTTGGATATCATCCGGCACCAGGCAGCCTATAACAACTTGATTGGGAGCTGTGTGAGACGAACCTCTATCAAAGAAGGCAATTATCTGGCATCTGACTTGCTGTGTTTGGTCAATCAATGATATGCACTCTTTTTTTGTGTCTGATGTATTAAATTACATTTGACAAGTTTGGCATCTTTGCTCTTGTACCCTCAGACAGTGCAGGCCTGTTGCAGTTTGAAGTGTGTCCTCTTACTGACTCGAGTTTCAGCGTCTCTTTCCAGCATCCAGTCAATGAGTCATTAGTCTGTGGTGAGCGCTCACTTTTACAAAATCTCAGTAATCCAGCATGTGTTGATATTACTTCAGTTTTTTGCTTATCTGAGTCATATGTCCCATCTGATTTCCTTCCTGTAGTTGTCATGGAAGTGATTGACTCCAGACAAGTATCCTGCAAGCTATATAAAGGACTGTCAGATGCTCTGATCTGCACTGATGAATTCATAACCAAAGTGGTCCAGAGGTAAGATTACCAATTCCTTTTGAATGCATAAATGTGGACAGTATATTTTTTGTGCTGATTGTTTCCTCCTCCTCATAGATGCATGTCCATCCCTGTAACCATGCGGGCCATTCGGAGGAAAGCAGAGACCATCCAGGCAGACACTCCCGCCCTCTCACTAATCGCACAGACAGTGGAGATCATGGTGAAGAATAACCTGCCACCCTCTGGTAGTCCCTCCTACATGACAGGCATGGCAGGAGGCGATGGAACTAACCCTATGGGAATGCCTGGGCTCACAGGGGGCAACACACCTACTGGAGGAGGGCCGCCTGGGGGACCTAATTTTGCAGGTCCAATTACTTCTCTCTTTGGGATGTCCCGAACAGAGAGGCAATCCCAAGGAGGAGAGTGTCCAACTCAAGGAGGGGTGGCTGGACAGCAACAGCTGCAGCAACAACATCAGCAACAACAGCAGGCCGGTCAAGGCCACGCAGATGACTACAACAAAGTCACCCAGAATCCCATACTGACAAGTCTTTTACAGATAACTGGAAGTCCCAGCTCCCAGAATGCACCAGCACCCCACCAAACTCCACCCCCAACATCCTCCCCTGCCAGCAACACCAAGAATCACCCTATGTTGATGAACTTGTTGAAGGACAACCCCACACAAGATTTTGCCACACTGTATGGTTCTAGTCCATTAGAGAGGCAGAATTCTTCATCAGGCTCCCCACGGACAGACGGCATGGGTGGAACCTGTCCTGGAGGTAACACCAAAGGGAAGAAGAAGCGCCCGCGGGGGACAGAAAAGGGTGGCATGTTGCCCGGTACTGCAGCAGGTGGTGGAGGTGGTGTTTTAGGTATGAAATCGCAACAGGGATCTTCGATGCCACAGCACCACCAGCACCATCAAGTCACCCACGAGGATGACTTCCACCGTGAGCTCCTCTCAATGGATGTGGACGCATCTCAAAATTCTATCTTTGATGTTAACCTGACTGGTGATGGCCTAGACACACCTCATAGCATCACTCCAGCACCTAGCCAATGTGGAACACCACCCTCTGGCCCCAGCATGCCTTATTCACAGTCTCATGTCCAGTCTCAGCAACAGCAACCGCCAGGTGCTGTACCACCTCGTATGGTCCGTCTCTCTAGCTCTGATAGTATCGGACCTGATATCACAGAAATCTTGTCAGATTTGCCCGAGCAGACAGGCAAAGGCAGCCATGGGCAGCATCCCATGGGCAGTGGTGGGGATGATGGAGGCCCACTAGGTACCCCCATCCGTGACTCCTCCAGCTCAGGTCAGGGCAGCGCAGTGTTTGACTCAGCAGATATTTTCAATACCAACAGCAATGAGAATCCTTTTACTGATGCTGCTGACCTGATAGCTGAGGCAGCTGCAACTGCGGCCACTCCCACCAGCGATTCTTCTTCCACCAACTTCTTCCCTGATGCTGCTGACTTCAACCCTGACCTTCTGACCTCAGGTGGTGGCTTCTCCCAGAACTACTTTGATGACAGCTCTCCAAGTGCTGATGGAGACCTTGACCTGGTGAAGGGTTTTGGGGGAAGTAGCCAGCAGAATACCCCATCTGGAACACCTCAGAATCCCACTCCACATGGACAGAGCACCCCAGAGCCCTCACTGAAGGACCCTTTTGATATGGGGATAGTTTTTGGAGGCAACAGTGGTGGTGGTAAACCACTTATGGGGCAAGCTCCTGATCTGGGAGACACACATGGCGGAGGGTCCCAGAGCCCCCTCATAATGGGGCTCGGAGGAGCCTGCAGTGACTTTAAAAGTACAGAACCCAAAGTTAAACAGCAACAGGGACTTATGCGGCCAAAGGATGAGAATGGGGGTAGCGGAGGGAGCAGTTCTGGGACAGGGATGGGGAGCAGTTCAACAGAGGGTAAACAAGTCAAACGTAGCAGGACCCCATCCAGTGAGGGAAAGTCTAAAGAAAAGCCTCCCAAACGCAAAAAGCTAGACCCTGATGGGAAGTCCCCCTCTCACAGCTCAGGGGGACGACCGTACACACCTCCTAGTGGTGGTTCAGGCTCTGGAGGAAGCATAAGTGGAGGAGGCTCCAAGTCTCCTGGTAGTTCAGGACGCTCCCAAACCCCTCCCGGTGGTGCCACACCCCCAATTCCCAAAATCACTATTCAAATCGCAAAAGGAACTATAACTGGAGGGAAAACCTCTTCCCATAGTGGCTACACCTCAAGCAGCTCAGCCACAAGCAGCACAGGAGGAGCCGGGGGAACCAGCAGCAGCAAAAGCCATCATTCCCACTCCTCTTCCTCTGGGAAGATCAAGTCAAAGGAAGGCTCCACGACACAAGGCAACAGCTCCAAGCCAGGGAGTGCGGGAATAGGGGGTGGAGGTGGGCCATCCCAGTCTAAAGGTTCCTCCCAAGGAATGGGTGTTGGTAAACCAGGATCCTCCCCAATCACCAAACATGGGCTGTCAGGGCCTGGAGGTAGTGGGAGTGGAATAGGAAGTGGTAGTAAAGTAAAGACTCAGGGGGGCAAGCCTTCAGGGTCTCTTATGAATCCCAACATAAAACCTAATATCTCCCCTTCTCACTCCCGCTCCAGTAGCTCTGGTGACAAATTGTCCTCCCCTTTGAAAATGCAGCAGTCCCAGGTTCCAGGAACCCCTCCTTCATCCAAGGCGAAATCGCCAATGGGTTCAGGAGGTGGCAGCTCTGGAGGGTCCAAGTCTTCCTCTGGTGGAGGCATGGGCTCCCAGAAGCCAATGGGTGGGGGCTCCTCCTCTGGTTCCTCATCTTCTTCCTCATCTTCAAGCTCCTCCTCATCCTCTGGTTCCATGAACTTCTCAGGGGGCTCCCAGTCTCAGTATGGGAGTGGTGGAGGTGGAAGTGGAGGAGGAGGAGCAGGAGGAGGAAGTGGAGGTGGAGGCAGTGGTGGAGGGGGAGGAAGTGGAGGAAGTGGGGGCGGCGGAGGGGCTGGTCAGAACAATGCAAATAACCCCAATGCCAAAGGGAAGTCTCCCAGTCGGAACAAGAAACCCTCGCTTACAGCAGTCATAGACAAACTTAAGAGTGTAGGTGGAGGAGGAGTGGGTGAGGATGGATGTGAGGTTGGGCCTCCAGTAGGTGGAACTGGTTCGGGATCGGCTCCTGGTGGTGGTGGTGGTCCTGGAAATGTTCCCAGCGGTGGATCTTCAAACATGGGTCCTTCCAAGCATGCCTTGTCCTCCCAAAGCGGGGATTATAAACGTGAAAAGTCGGATAAAGAGGCAAAAGCTAAAGTGTCTGTTTCAGGGGGGAACAGTGGAGATAAAAAGCTGATGGACCCAAAAACAGGAGGGGTGAGTACGACCGGTCTGGCCAAAATTATCATTAGCAAACCTGATGGCGGCTCACCAAGCATCAAGGCCAAAGTGACCCTTCAGAAAGCTGGGGACGGATCTAGTGACTCTATGCGTCCCCAGATTTCTAGCCTCAAAGCTTCCCCCCTCTTCAGTGGCTCTACTCCCAAGCATGACCGCTCCTCCCCGAGCCACAGCCGCTCACCAGGATACACCCCACTCAACCATGACAGTGAGAGCGAGTCAGGCAGTAGCTCAGTGGCCGAGAAGTCCCACCAGAACAGCCCCAGCTCAGACGACGACCAGACCATTCGTCCTCTTCCCCCCCAGGACTACATGAGCTCCATTCCCCTCAGCTCAGGGGAGAAGCACAAGAAACACAAGAAGGAGAAGAAAAAGCAGAAAGAGAGGGAGCGGGAGAGGGACAGAGACCGCGATCGAGACAGGGATAAAGAGAAAAAGAAGTCATCTATGTCTATGGGGCCATCCTCGCATCCAATAAAAGCAGACAGCTGGTCGCGGTCACCCATCTCGGCTTCAGATTCATCTTTGTCCATGATGGGTTCAGAGCGTCAACAACGGCCCAGTCCAATATATATGAGGAATGAAGATGATGACCTCATGGACTCAGCCCTCACTGGCAACCTTTGATTATAATAAAAGAGCCTCTTTATTTTACTCCATTTTCATTTTCTCACACGTTTTTAACATATGCCTTTTTACATACAAATCAAACCTCTATTTATTTAACTCAAGCCACAAAATGGAACTGGATACAAGAATGTTGTCGCACCTTGTGCTCTTAAAGCTGTATTTTACTGTCATATTTTACTGTCTAAGTATCAGCATATGACATCTGGAAAAAGAGATGCCAGTTTTATACGAAAGTGGTTGCTTCACTGTCATCCAAATCCACCCCAGACTACAGACTTCCTCAAACTTCATGAAGGAAATGTCTTTATACAGTATATTTTCAGAGAAATGGACATTATTTTTTTCTTTATTGTCATTTCATTTTTCTTTTTGAATTTAATACATCTGCTGTTCATATGTCATTGTTGTTAAAACGGACAAGACTGGCACTATACTGTATGTTGTCAAAATAAGTATGAGATGTGTTTAAAAAAAACAAAGTATTGTAAAGCAAGAAGGGTACAGTGTTGAGTTGCCTTGTTTTCCAGATACAACTGGGGATTTTTAGATTTTGATACATTTTAAACTGTTGATGTGTAAATTAGTGTAGGTAAAAAAAAAAAAGTCTGCAAGTGATGATAATGATGATGATGATGATAATGATGATGATGAGAAGATGTGACATGCTGGTACATTTTTAACTGTAAAGGTTTTGGAAGCTTGAAATAAAGATTTCACTTCTAGGAGAACTTCACTTGTCACATTTCTGCTTTTGAGTGTCTGTCAAGCAAGATAAAAAGCACCAGTAGCATCCCTCATAGTGAGATCGATTTTCCACACTGATTAAAAGTAAATGTAATAATTTCTAAATAATACTTATTTATGATCATTTAACTTTAGCTAAATGTTGAAAGAATGGTTGGAGATGTCAAGTATACATATTAAGTTGATAGCTCAGCAACAAATCTACACTAGATGGCAGCAGTGAATCAGGCTGAGCATTCACGTGTGTGTGTGTGTGTGTGTGTGTGTGTGTGTGTGTGTGTGTGTGTGTGTGTGTGTGTGTGTGTGTGTGTGTGTGTGTGTGTGTGTGTGTGTGTGTGTGTGTGTGTAATGAGTTACACACTCCCAGAGGCAATGCATAGAGGTTAAATGAAATTTCACAGTTTTATTCACAGATATTAAAGAAGAAGATTTGTGAAATCATGACGCAACCAGAGGGACTGAAAAAGCCAACAGCCAAAGTTGCACATAACAAATCAGTTAGGATGGTCACCAGGAATGTCAGACTGTATGTCATATAAATGAAAAGGAGAAAAGAAGATACTGTTACAAATGTAGCTCAGCTGTCAAGGAGGTCTGGTCTCAACACAAACCTGACAACCTGAGAAAATAAGATCAATTGCATTTACTTTGATATGAAATCTTTTTTTATGTTTTTATATTTTTGTGTTTTCAAATCTTTAGATATGTTCAGGTAGTTTGTCAATTCAGGGAACTTGGGTCTACGGAAGCCCTGAGAGGCTAAAAAACAAATTGAGGAACTTTAAAAGATTATCCCAGCAAAACTGATTTTCAGGAAATTCTTAAGTCATAAACACTATAGACTAAATCATTTAGAAAATAGATCATCTGAATTTTATTTTTCCCTCTTTCTCAAGTACCATTTTGCATCTTAACACAATGGGTATTTGCTTTTGGCCCATGGTCCACCATTAAGTTTAATTAAAACATGATCAACAAAGCAGACTAGTCACAACTTGAGATGAACCAATGAGGATATGGTGGTTGTATTAAGTGACATGTAACCTAAAGAGACATAGATTTGTAATAATTGGTAATGTGACTTTTAAACTCCTTTTTATTAAATGATTCAAAGACTTATTGTTGTGTATGTACCTTGTAAAGGAATAGAAGCAAGACACACAATGCGCTTCTGAACCTTGTGACCCCTTTAAACAAAAACGTATATGTGACCCCTAATCACCGGCTGCAAATGTCTACTGGTTCTGAGAGATTTTTTGCACTTGCATTATGAGGATCATTTTCACTAATTCACAAGACAATGAGCAAATATTAGGACAATCTGGCAGAAGAAGCATAAATCCATGTAGCACAGGTACATATTTTCTGCTTTCTTGACTGGTAATGCTGTTCCTTTTCAAGGTATAGAAAATGCCAACACATCATTGTAGTAAATCAATAGAATATATTCCTGTATAGACAGAAAAAAAAGAATTATTTTAACCTTTGTCATGCTTTTTGTCCCAAGTGACACCATGTGCAACCAAAGGAGCCTCCAAGGCTGATCTTTTCTCCAGTGCTGCTGACCGGGCTGTTTTTCTTTCTCCCAGAAGCCCCATGCTGAAGTGCTTAGCTGACACAAATGTATGCCGTGTCTTTATATTTAAAACAATCTCTTATTATGGAGTCCATTGCTTTGAAGAAACTTGACACTCAGCTCAAATGGCACCAGTGCATCATCCACCGTGTGCACTTTAATGGGCAGCAGCTTGCTCAGGACGGCTGCTTAGCAGTTGGTTGGCTTCTCGTTCCTGTCAGTGTCCCAAAGAGCCCAGCTGAAGGGCCCTCAAGGGAGGTCATCTAACCCTTTGTGCTGTATATGTACCAGCCCGCCCTAAGGATGGATGCTGGAAAGTGTCATATTCAGCTAAATACCACACAACATCAGTGCAGGGGGTTGCTTGAATGTCATCACTGCCTTTGTGGTTTAATTTGTGTCCTTGTATAAAATACACCACATGTCTTCCTGCTATTGAGCTGCAGCACAACCTGCTCCTCAACTGCGTCAGCTTTTAAAAAACTTTACTTGATTTTTACTCATTGACAGGTACTCTACCTCCTTATTTTTTAGTATTATGAGAAATATTATTAATAATTGCTTGAACTAAATTTTTCCTTTTCCTTTTTGTTTTTGTTTATTTTATTTTCAAAACACAAAATGTTGAGAAAAACTGAAGAAATAACTCTCCCAGGATGCTTCAAACTGGGCTTGCATACGTGATAAAGTGACAAAATCAGGTTTTTTTTTTAATGTTTCTTTTTCAAACTCGTGCCAACACACACTATAGCATCGGGCTGTAAAAATGGGCGAATATTAGCATGTCCACCCAGGTGTCGTGTTTCCATCACTGCTGATCAGAGCTGGAGCCAGTAAATACTGCGGAGTCATTTAACCCAGGAATGAATGCTGATTGTATCCGTCCCCACTGAAGACAAAGCCAGATGTTAGTTTTTTGTCCAGTGTGTGAGGTGTATTAGGGTAAGAATAGAATTTGACAGGTTGCCAAAAAGGCATATCTCGGGATCCATTGGCAAATAAATTAAATGTGGATAAAGCACCACAGATCCCCTGCCAGAAATCTTGTAGTTTACTACACTGCCAAGAGGAATTTAGGAAAGTGCCCTCAATTCGTCCTCATCTGAAAAAAAGGGACGAGAGACGTTTATACATATTATGACCAGAATTTGACAGGTTGCCAAAAAGGCATATCTCGGGATCCATTGGCAAATAAATTAAATGTGGATAAAGCACCACAGATCCCCTGCCAGAAATCTTGTAGTTTACTACACTGCCAAGAGGAATTTAGGAAAGTGCCCTCAATTCGTCCTCATCTGAAAAAAAGGGACGAGAGACGTTTATACATATTATGACCACGGTCGCCTAAAACTGTTATCTCACTTTGGATGTGGGAGGGACAGTGCTGTGTATAAGGTCCTAACAACACCAATCGATAGATAGAGCATATAAAAATTCACTGTATTACATGTCTCACAGCTTGGGGACCCCACATTGTGTCATTTTGATTCAGTATAACAGTGATAAAACGATCTTAAAGGTGCACTGTGTAGTTTTGGGGCAGAAATCTTAATCAGAAGAGGAAGATGTTCATTGACTGATTTTTAATGTCTTAACAAACTTAATACACAAACTCTCTTTGTTTTCATGACAAGGACGACACAATTTCATACTGTTACTGTTGATATTTGGCGGACCCTACCGCCTTTCAGCTTCAAACAGTGCTCTTGGGACCTTATTTTCCTCTGAGAACCGCTTGTTTATTCAGTTATGGAAAATATAAATATTTCAGAGTTTGTATTATCACCTCATTAATATTGTAAATATTAAAATTCTGAGTTTGAATTTGTCCTCCAGAACTACATAGTGCCCCTTTAAGTATATGTTTCTTAAAGAGGGGGTGTCGAGGAACCCAAACAGAACACTGGGGTTAGTAAGAGAAGCCAATAGATACAGCTCACTTCACCCTCTGCAGTTTATCCTGCTAGTGGACACAAGCCAATTTTTACGACTGTGCATGAGTAGGATGCAGCAGCTCGCATTAAGATCTAAATTCCAAACTGAATCAATTATTCACATGAAGGTTTGAGTTTGTCAGCTTCATTCAGCCACACGAATAGACTGATGTCAGCAGAAAAGGCCTGGGTAGGGGGGGGGAGAAAAGTACGCAAGACAGAGAAAAGTACGCAAGACAGAGAGAAGTTTACTGTGATGATATATATGATTTGACTTTGGTACGTTTAAATGGAAGCTCATTTAGACACACCACAGTAGGAAAATAAAAGTTGTGAGGGCTGGATCCCATTTAGCTGCATACAGCCAGATACCACCACTACACACTTCGTTACAGTCAGTGAACTCTTTTCTGTCAGGCCCTTCCAACCAATTTGTCAACCTCCAGGAAGAGAAAAGGAAGCCTGAGACTGCAAGCTCCCCCCGTCGTCTCTCCCTCCTGCAGCTCCTTGACTCTGTTCCCTGTCAACCTTTTTTGAAACTGCTGAGCCACGCTTTTCTTCAGCTCGGCTAATTTCTCCATTGTCAACCCTGCCACTCAAACTTTCTGCCTGGCTTTACACTCAATCTTGCTGCTTGGAATATATCCACATCATCCCCCCCCCCCCCCCATCCTCTCATCCCGTGCGCAGCCTTTAATCGTTTCTCAAACACAAGCCTGAGGATGACTGACTGCAGGTCTCAGTGATGTTACTGAGCGCTCTCAGATCTGGTTGGCCTCATAAATACTGCTTTTTCTAAAAAAAATGTTCTCTATTTTTAAGTCTTGTTATTGATGGACGGACTTTGGAAGTCCTGACATTTCCAAATGTTATCACTGCACCCCAAATTTCTGGGCTGTCAACGTTTATTTTGCTGTTAATGCATTTTTTGCCATGCTAGCAGTGTGGCTCTGCGGTATGGAGGACTAAAACTGCCAAAATCAGAAAAGTCATGAGGGGGCCAAGCCGGATGTAAGCCAGCTCGACCGGTAGAAGTCTCCAGTGTGCACACTCTATGGGATCCACAGTGCGGACCATCCGGATAATTTCTTACCCAAGTTTCTTGCGCCACTGAGCAGCTTTCACAGCAATGAACTGGGCTTCACCTCCAATGCTGTATCCAGTTTTCAATATATTTCCATGAGTTTTACCCACGAGCTGGGATTTTGAAGTGGTGAAACAATGCAGCTGGAAATGTAGAGCGCGGTCCCTGCGGTGGGGTGTTTGTCTAAAGGTTCCTATTCTCCGGGAAAGTTCCTGCAGTGGAAATGCAGCTTTAGACTTGTTACGCCCTCTATATTACTCCTCTTTTGTAAATTTCATGTGCAGCTGATTCTCTTTAGTCCCGTTTTGTTGCACTCAAGGGTCCAATATCAGTTCTCATCCCAGCATTTATGGAGATAAATTTTCAACTCCACTGCCAATCCCCCATTTCTCCTCTCACATGTCCTTTTTTTCCTTTATCTTCTGCTATCTCAGCTATATCCCTGACTCTTCCTCTCTCTCTCCGTTGGCAGCTCAAGATTTGCCCCACAGGTTACTGTAGGCTATGTCCAAACTCTTTTTCCATCTTCATATGTTGAAGAGGTAAAGCTAGCAATAACAAGATGCTGCCATGCTCGTCTGATTCACTAAATAGTATGTTACAATCTCGCCACAAGTTACTGCAATGTACACATTTTTCACATTTCAGGCCTGTGAGGCACACATAAACTGCCATCTCCCCCTCAGCCCATAAGGAAAGGCTGCAGTTCATGAGCTGCTGATGAGCTGTATAGCATGGAAATAACCTCCCAGCTTATCCCGCCGATAAGCAAGCAGGAGGAGGCGGTCGTTTGCCAGTTAGTTAAGCTTTATAGCTGTGTGCAGCTATAAAGTTAGCTTTGGGAGGGAAAGGAGGGAGAGCGGGGAGAGAAGGGGGTGAAAGGGAGAGGAAGTAGGAAAAATGGCAAAGGGTGGAGAAGAGAGTGGAGATGTATTTTCAGCTCAAGAGTGCTTCATCCTAAACTAAGGATATTATTATAGCAAGAGAGCCACAGACACTCCTCAGCTATGGAGTCAGGCAGCAGCTTGCAGCATGAAGGCAGTGCAGTGGTGGACTTGGAGGGGGGGGGCCATGTTCGGAAACATGTAGGGTGCCCTTCCAGTGGACAAAACGGGGCAAAGTGGCCTGTCTTAACTATAAATAGGTCTATACCATCACTTTCTGCACACTAGTGTGTCCCCCCTTCACATACAAATAAATAAATAAAAAAACAAGAAGCAAAATCATATTTTTCCTTCATGACCTTGTACGCTTTGTGGCTTTGCAGATCTTTTTAAACTGCTGTGCTGTGGCAAGTTTCCCTAACTGTACCAGGCACGGGAGTAATGCTGAGGCAAACTGAAGTAAGTGGCTGTAAAACTGTACTGCTGGTGAAACATCAGCAAAACTTAAGGAAGCGAAGGCACAGCTAAGTTCATGGCCGTGGTGTGACAACATTTCAGTGTAGTTTCCCAGTGTAGGAAATAAAACAACGAGAGGTGTTTGAAATAAAATATGTAGCCCAAACATGTGATATGAACGGACAATTACATGCTTATTAGATGCAATTGTTATTGTACTGTTAATGTAAAATGTTGTAAATGTTTGTTTCTTCTCTGCAGGACCATGGACAGTTCCATGACACTCACTAACTCTAAGCTGCTTTAACAATATACAGACAAACCTTCCAGTTATACACATTCATCATCAAGTTTTGCTCGTCAAGTCAAGTTCTTTATTCAAGTCAGGTTCTTTGTTTGTCATATGCACAGAGATCACAATGATTGACAGCATTGACGTTCTTGTTCTGAGGCTTCCTCAAACAATGTCAAGACAAAATGTGTAAAAAGAAAATCACAAAAGTAAAATGAGAAGAGGAGAAATTCACACATAAAGAGATTAAAAAGAAGGAACAAAACAACAACTCCACCAACTTTACACTTGGGGGAGTACTACGGCATGTGTTAAAAAGTAGTATAAAAAAACGGCAGATATTTTCATAGAAAATGGTGATTTTGTCTTTAAAATATTCATGAAAAATAGAAATTCTACTAAAATCCAATTAAAACAGGCGTGTCTCATTCTACCAGTATAGTAAGACATTTTTGCATTGATTTTGAGTCAATGGGTCAAATGACATGGAAGCTATTGAAAAAAACGGCCGATGTTTTCATAAAAAAATGCAGATTTTTCATTAAAATCATCATGACAAAATAGAGGTTCCTCTAAAGTCCAATAAAAAGAGGTTTGTCTCATTCAACCAGTTTAGGAAAACATTTCTGCATTGAATTTGAGTCAATGGGTCAAAGCTATAAAGAAATGCAGATATTTCATAAAAAGTGTCTGGTATCAGGGCATGGGGGGCAGATCCTTCCAGTCCTGTGGGTTTTGAGGTGGGGCCTTCATGGATCAGACCTTTTCCAGCACATCCCACAGATGCTCATTCAGACTGGGGTCTTGGGAAAATTTGGAGGCGACACCTTGAGATCTTTGTTTCTAGAGCCAAACCTGAGCATTTTCTTTGATGTGGTGGTGCACATTGTCCTGCTGAGGGGCCACAACCATTGGGCAGTGCTGTTGCCATGAGGGAGAGTACTTCTGCAATGCTGTTTGGGTGGGTGGTGTGTAGGGGTGTCACAGTATACTGATATTGATGATAATCATCGTCAGCTTTCAGTCACATCGAATGGCCTCCATGAGAGAACAGTGTTTTCTCAAGCTGAGCAAACTCCATTTTGGGGAAAACACAGGCAAGTGGCCCTTGTGATGAGAAGTTCTTTTAATCAAAAATACTGTATAAAATTGGATTTAAATTCCTGTCCGGACATTTTATTCACTGCTCCATTTCTTACAAGGCCCCCCTTGGATGAACTACTTGAGTATCTCTTGCGCACTGTGGGCTCTGCTCGTAAAAGTATACGCCATGAGGAAATCCATCATTTTGTGTTTTATTGGTTTAGTCATTCTTAAGCAGGAAATTATTATTTTTTTCACCTCTTCAGGGCAAGTCAGCCAGCACAATCAGAATTAAATTTATTTGATGTCCAAAGTCATAAGAAATTTATGCCCTAGACTGCATTGAAGTGTCCTAAACCAAACATTATCGTGGGCAATAGTTTAAACTGAAGGGATATGGTATCTGTGCTAGAGTGGGTCATTTGGCCTCCGTCCTCCACCCGTTCCCCCTGTCAGTAGCTGTATTTCTACATGATGATATGTCTGTAAGGCTATCTCGTGGCACTCATTAAAAGGAAATGGAAGTCTATAGTCCCTATAATCCCTGTGGGACAGGGGTGTGAGTCAGCAAATGGCAGTGCCAACCCCTTTTGGCATGTCCAACACAAACCCCAATGTCATTCTGGCCACCTGCCCATCCTCTCTGCCTGCGCCTCCCTCTTCTCATCTCCCCTTCTTCACTCTCTCTCACAGAGTCACTGCTGATGATAATCCATCTTTTCTCCCGAAATATCACTCTATTACTCCTGTCGACGCTTACAGGGCTGGACTGTGAGTGTGCCGATCCATGGTGGGTTTATAGACTTTCTTGTTCTTTATGGCATGAGATCTTCTAAGAGGATTTTAGTTCTGCTGCTACACTGGTGCAGTGTCTTAAAGTGTGGTATTATTATGCTAAAACTGATTAAAAATGTAGGGCGTATTAATATGCCCCAATCCTTTCTGCACTAGAGTAACTTCTCTGGGTCTAATGCATCCTCTGTTTGGTGTGAATGTTTGTCATTTTAGCTTATTAACTACAAACATTTAATTATAATACTGACTATATTGGTACTTTAAATCAAGGCTTTTTCTCTCTGTATTTTCAATTTGGGGCTTTTTATTCATATTTTTACTGCAGTGTCATTTGTATGCTCTGTTTACCCCTTTTATTCTATCGTAGTTTTATTACCTCCGCCAAGCAGGTTATGTTGTCACCCATGTCTGTTTTCCTGCCTGTCTGTTGGTTGGTTGGTTGGTTGGTTGGTTGGTTGGTTGGTTTGTGAGCAGGATTACACAAAAATTACTGAACAGATTTCCAGGAAACTTGGATGGAGGCTGGGTCTCAGCCCAGAATAGACCCCATTAACTTTTGGTGTGGATCCGGATTAATTATTATTTTATCACTTTCTTTTACATTGTAATTTTCATTTCTCTGAGAGCAATGTACGGATCAGGTGTATTTAGATGGCTGGTATCTATGAATGAGTGCAATTTGATGTGGATCTATAAAAGATCCGGATCTAGCCGATTTAGATATGCTTTATTTGATATTGGATTAGACTTTATTGAATTAAAGGATGCTGATGGGCCTTGGCAGAGGTAAGCACTCTGTTGAGAGTCCTGTCCTGTCCTGTCCTGTCTCAATACCTTTTATGTCTCATATAAAGCGTTTTGAATTGTCATGTTGTTGAAAGGTTCAACACGGCCTCTAAAGGAAATATATGTTTCTAAATCGGCTTCCTTGTCACACCTTCATCCACACAATATGAACACATGAAGAGCAAAACGTGAGGATGCATTTGTGGCTGGTAGAATCACTGCTGAAATCTCTTCAGAATTGTAGATGGAGTTTGCTGTTGCGTCGTCAAAAATGAGGAAGAGAGTGGTTATAACTGTGTACGTGCTCAGTGATCAATTAGATCTGACCTTGGTCAGTATGAATGACTTTTCTCATGTAAATGCATTCGTTCCATAAGCTTGACCTAATGAGGTCCTTAGGTTTAACCCTTAAAGCAGTGAGGACCAAACCAAACATTCTGCCAAAACGACTGAATTTCAAACTGGCTATCACATTCATTTGGCATGAATTAGTTTTATTTCTTAGCTTTCTTAGCATCGACCAAAATAAATAAAAAACAGAAATACGAACACACACTCACACAGTCTGTAACAGACACCACTTGGCACAGAAGATCTGCCTCTGGAGCTAAAAATAGCTGTCATGTTTGTGGAGCAAATTATTCTAACTTTGGTTCAACGTGTGAATTCAGCTTTCTGTCTCATTTGTGTAAAAATCTGCAATGTGGTAAAAGCTATAGTTCCCTCTGAGTGAGAAAAGCAACAAAATGGAAACTGTATCTGTATCATACCAATCGCCAAAATAAATGCTGGCAATGTACGCTTCTGCAAACCACAGATATGATGATGCTTCACATTTCTTTATGTTTGCTACTTAACGTTTCTTTGGGTTCAGTTTTACATTTTCTGATGCAACAACGCTGTGCTTATGTTCTGGTTAGGTTCAGGCACAAAAACCAGCAGGTTAGGGTTAGGAAAAAATCATGTTTTGGCTGGTCGCCACAAACACAGCTGCAGATGTTCAGACATCTCCTCAAATACATCAGTTTTTTGTCGGCACAAATTGTCCCAAGGTCTCCTTATTCTTATATCTGAGAAGAAATTCAGGTCATAAACATTTGATGTCAACATGATTGTCTAAATATCTTTAATTTATGCTTGACACATACAAAAATGTAAACATATCAGTGGTTTACAGAACGTTTACTGCCAGCATTTTCTCCCGGTGACTGGGCTGTGACCCTTGTCATTGTAAATATTTTGGCTTGTAGCTAAAAGCACCTCTGTGCCTATAGTGCAGCCTCACAGAGCCGCTAGAACAGATATAGACTCTCAGTGTCGTTAAGCTACGTCTCAGGAGTGCATTGTTGTAAATAAGAATAAACCCAAGGCACAGTTTCCGGTGTCACAGTAACCTAAATACTGCAGGGGAAAAATCTACATCACGACAGTGTCTCGTGCCACTTGCATTTCTAAGCTGACACACAAAATTTCCTCATAGAGAAACAATTTCTTGACTATTTTTTCCCCATATACAGTTTATGTACATCATAAATACTTCACAGCGTAAGGGAAACCTTAATCACTTTGTTATATACAGAGACCACATGTTCTCTCAGTTAACTACATTCATTTTTCTGGGACTGCTCATTGAGCGTGTAATGATCCATGTTTTTCAGCATGTGCGGCAGCACACGATATGTTTTCTTACTGTAATCAGGTCAGAATCATTTTCATATAATCAGGTTAAGGTCAGGTAATTTAATTTCTTGCTGTTATGAAGTTATAATCATTTTATTTTGTTATAATGAGGTTAAAGTCTGGGTTGTGATTGCTTCACCTGTCACTGTGTCTAACTGTTTGCTCATGCCTCATACACAGTAGAGACTAAATCTTTGTTTTATCGTGAGCAGCATCTATTGTTCAAATGCCACACTCACACCTTCCATGTGTTTTCACCGCAGGATTTTACTGCACAACACTTTGCAAATATATATTATTAAATATTTTAAAAAATAATCTCTTTTTATAACAGATTTATTCACAAACTTTTAAAGGTGCAGCATGTAAGAATTGCCCCATTGAATTTATACTCAAAAAGAAATAGGGGGCAGCATATCACCAGAGTTACCGCTAACTGCTTCTAACTGCAGCTACCATTAGCTAGTTAGCTCAGTTAGCAGTGCAGTTAGTTGTCCCTTCGATGAGCTTGGAGCACTGCTGGAGTGTCGGTGCTTACACCAGTAGCACGGGAGCTTTGGACCGGGACGGGCTTGGGCTAGATTGTTAGCATGCTAACTTCTGTTGTACCTCCTCATTAACATAATACATAAAAGTCATAACGTCACAGTTATTATTTCTTTACATTCTGATGATAATTTTAGTCCTTTTTTTTTATTACAAAGCTTTCATATTGCACCAATCAGGACTTTAGATTCCTCAAAGCATCTCTCTGTTTGGCCCATCATTCTCCATATTCACTCTTATTTCCCTTGCACTAAACTCTCTCTCCTCACAGCTCATTTTCCTGACACCCTGAAAGCCTCACTTTCGCCGTTCTTTTTGTGATATCTCACAACTTTATTTATATCATAATTCACAGCTAACCTGGCGGAGAATGTCTAACATCAGCTGTGCAACGGGGACTCACATTTTTTCACATTGTCATCAGACTCTGACACAGTGTAAATCTTTTATTTCTTGTCATGAAAATAGAAAAGCACACATGAACATGTGAATTGAAAAAAGAAAAAAAAAACAAAAAAAAAAACACATAAATCCACCACACACATATGGAACAAATTGGAAAGAAAGTGGGCCATGTATCCCACAAGGAGTGGGCTCACGGTGAAAAAGCCTTCAAAGTGATAAATAAAAAAACAAGGCAGTTTTGCACATGAGCGAACGTTTGGTTGTTACATCATGAAAGAGATTTGTCTCCTATCAGGAATTAGTAGGTTAACGTTTGACCCAGATACAGCTGGGATATGTGGATGTTCATTACATCAAAGAGTTTAAATTAAGCTTCCTCATTTAAATAGAAAAGGATCTTTAAAATAACACTTTTTCACCTTGTGGGCTCACAGCTTCAAGCAAGGCTGAAGCTTTTTCGCCGTCATGAGACAACAAGGATAAGTAGTTTTTCTCCTGTTCTCCCTGTGTGTTCAAATTCTCACTAATCTTTAAATTCATGTTGCCCTTGAAACCTACTGAGCCACAACATCCAACATGGTTATTTCCATCTTTTAACATTGTGCAAAGGCAAAAAGAGGAACATTATACCAGCATGCTGCATCTACTGCCGGCCATGATGGCTCTGCCTGCTCCAAGGCTCATCTGGGAGGTGTGAGATTTGCATCCTAAACGCTGCTGCATATGAGAAGATAGCATGTGGCGACTGTCCTTAGTGACCTGCCTAATTGTACACACTCTCCGTGATCTTGAAAATCAGTTGTTTTGGCCAAATCAGGGTTATAAACACAGTCTGAATCATGTAGCGTGTTTCAGGCTTTAGTGACACGAGGAAAATGTGGCTGCTGGGGGAGTCTGGCACATGTGGCCAAGAGTGAAAGGAATCTGCTGGAATGTAGTGGCTAAATCACATACAATGTTTTTACTCCTATAACATTGTTGCATTGAAGATGGTTCATTTAAAATAATCAATTTATCAATTTTAGCATGCTAGAAAAAGATTGAACATGTCCCAATGTCCGACTACATCCTTTCACAGTTTGCAAGCCACCATACCTTTCAGGCTACTCTGACCCACAATGCACTGTGCAGCGGAGGATACGTCACATCAACTGAGCCACTGTGAGAGCACAAACAAATGACAACTCATTGGCTGCGTTCCAAATTGCATACTTTTTTTTGTAATTTCAAATTGCCCGCTACAGACTGCAATGGATGCATGAGCAAGATGGCAAAAGTTCAACATACAATGTTATGACAAAGTATTTTGTCCCAATTGTATTCAGACTGTGTGCAACACACAGCCTGCTTTGACAAGGAGGTGCAGTACGTGCTAAAAGTAAAACGTCTTTTTAATCGCATGCATTATTTTTCCTTGTCAAAATCCGGTGCCTACATTATCCACAATGCATCTCAACCACCAACAGTACAGTCAGAGATTCGGGTGTGTTCGGATGCTAGCAGCTAATGTAGCTTGCATGCATTTGCTGTCTTGGACAATTACTTACGGCAATAACACCTGGACAAACAACACACAGAACTGCATCAAAGCCGGCAACTTGTTAATTTAATTTATAACTATTATAATTCATACGTCAGCGCTGAGTGATTGCCATAACATTTTCTTGCAATTTAGTTAAATTCAAAGCAATAAAGAAAATGTCCAAGTATTTTGACAGTTCACAGTAACATCAACATGAACATCATGGAATATGCTACGCAGGCAATCTGACCACCATCCGAAATAATCAAAATAATTGTCATCATAATCATAAACTATCTGAACACATTTTTGGTTTTACTGCAGTTCTGCATGTAGTTGTCCAAGTTGTGTTGCTGTACCTGACCGTCCAAGATGGAGGACGCACTTGTACATGCACTTCTCAGATCGGGTAGTGACAGTAATCTCAAGCTGGTAGCCTCAAACTGAGATATGGAGCAGGCTACAGATTTCTGGTAACTGCCCCTCTTTCTAACCGTACACCCCAGGATGCTTTTTCCCTTTCAATTTTGTAGATTTCAGTCCCAATTGACTCGATTGGTCGAGGCAGTTTATTAGATTACCTCCTTTTTGAGCCACAAACGACTTAATACACCTTTTCTCAGATATACAGTAGGACTACCTCAGAAGTGTAAACAGACCTTTATGTGTAAAATCAGTGGACTTCAACTACTTGCCACTCCTCTCTTTAGGTCGGTCAGTCCTTTTGCCCGACTGATGTAAGCTCAAATAAGCACTTTTTACCCTAACAATCTTATTTAATTTGGTTAGTTGTGTACATGGATTTATTTGCGTGTTTAATGGATTTTTTTTGTGTTGAATTTATATTAGATTATCATGTTCAGTAAGGCTTGAGGAAGTATCTGAGAGCCAAGATTGTGGTAAAGCGATCGAAGTGAGGATAATGATGACCTGATTGATTTAATTAACTCAATCAATTCAGATAGCCAGTGTAATGTTTCCTGTTCTCTAATGGAAAAAAACATCATCTATCCATTCATCATTGATGGCTGGTAATAAAGTGTTGGAACAGCTTGATCTATGATCCAACATTACAGTAGTTTTTTCAGTCTCCGCATATGGAAGTAAGCACATTATGAGCAACCATTACTTATACACTATTATAGATTTTATTTCACAGTATACCTTCAAATTTACCGCTTCATTGCATTTATGTATAACTTTCTTTTTGACTTTAAAGATATGGTACCCTCTGAGAGCAATAACGTGTTTAGCTTGAGGAGGTCAGCAGCTGACTAATGCATTTTTACAACTTAATGTAACCCAGATGAATCCTCTGGTATAACTTTGTTTAATAAAATCTGTTGGCACCATGCAGAGAAGATCTCAGAGCTCTGGGCTAGATGTGTACATACTTCATTTACTTTCCTGCACTTTCTATTGAGATGATAGAGAGATAACATTTGTATTAGCAAGGTCACCTTACAGTATAATGTCCTAATTATAGCCAAGCTGCCCCTTTCAGTGGAGTGTTAATGCATATAATCAAGTAGACTGAATCATTTGGATTGTGCCGCAGCATGAGAACAACCCACAAAAGTTACTCAATGGATGTTATGGTTTGTTTTATACATTAGTATCCGTGCTCGCCATCAAACACTGAGACAGTGGCTTCAATTTATACGCAGTTTGAGCAAAACAACACACATCAATGACAGTCACACTCTCTCGTTTTTTAAATTCTCGAGGAGGATCTGTGCTGAATTGTGGCCAAACAGCACCACATGGGAACCTGTCAGACTCGAGATAAACCACAAAGCAAGCAGAGCCGAACCAAAGCCTCCCCACAGCAAAAACCCCCAAAATCTCTGGCCACCCAGCGATGAGTAGCAGCTGACGTCAGCTGTCTCACTAGACTGCCTGCTGAGAGATGGCTCTCTTTCCACTGGAAGTGGATGAGAAACAAAGTTGGCATAGATGAGGAGCGATAACGAGCAAACAAGGGGCTAGGGTGTAGAGCGACGGGTTTTAAAATGAGAGAGGAGAAGAGGAGATAGATAGTAAGCGCAGAAAAGAATAGGGTTATGCTAATTTGAGTGGATGGGGAGATTAAATGGAGTCATATCAGGGCGTGTGCCTTCCAGAGACGGGACTCTAATCCCCCTCGCTTGCTACTTGCAGCTCCTCATTCCACACATAGCAGCACACACCCACACACTCTCACACAATGGCATGTTTCCGTAGCGTAGACGGTGTGCAGTGAATGGTGCAAGGTGGCAGATGTGGAAATGCAGTCAGACACCTGGAGCTGCAAGTCAAGTGGATCAATACATGTTGTCTGTTCTCTGTGTTGTGCTTTTTCGTGAAAGCATCCTCTACACATTTTTGTGGTATTGACTGTTTGTTTCTTTTTTCAATCAAGAAAGTTTCTTTTTTGAATCAAGAAAGCATTACATGTGATGCCAAATTTCCAGTGTCCATGTTGTACAGGCTTTAGTGTGTGTGTGTGTGCGTATGTGTATTTTTAGGCCTGTGTGTAAAAAGAGACGGACAGACAGAGAGTGAGTGGATGGAGGGTAGTGTATCGTAAGTAGAGCGAAAACAGTTCCCCCGAGCAGTTAATAAAAGATGATGCTGCAAAATGGATACCAGCACGAGCTCCGACATGACAGGACAGCAAAAGATATGACAGTTTTTTTTTTCTTCTTTTATTTGTATTCTGTGTGTTTTGTTGTGAAAGATTGATGCTGTTTTTGATGTTTTTCAGCGGCCGGCAGTTATGAAACTTGCATGCATAATACACGACTGTCCATGCGGGCGCTGAGATCCAATAAAAAAACATCAAAACTTTGTGTGCTGTCTGTCTGGCTGATGGAATGTGGAATGTGAAATGAACAGAAAGCAGATCTGTGGCATGAAGACACAGATGCAGCATTTTAAAGAAAATGGCTGTATGTAAAGTGAAAGCTGTGATAGCTTAAAATTAGATGTACACTGTATAATGTATGTAAAGTGAGGGCTGTGATAGCTTATAATTGGATTATACTGTGCACTATATGTAACGTGAGAACTGTGATAGCATAAAACTAGTTGTACACTATATGTAAAGTGAGAGCTGTGATATCTTAAAATTAGATGCAGGACTACACTATATGCACTAAGGTCACACTCTTAATTCACAGTTGAGTTTAAGCTGATACTAGCGCGGTTACACGGAGAAGCCCTTGTGAAGTCCTTATCAGCCATTTCATGCATTTATGATAAAAAAAGTATGGGCTCTCATTTGCATAATTACCTGCTGCACCGCAACCCAACATTGTATCAGTGACGGAGGATGGCAGGGGCTTATCGGTGCACTGACAAGCTGCTGAAGGCCAGCCATGATTGTTGCAGACAACCGCCACTAAAATAACTGGGACATAGTGTACAGACCTGCTGTGCCTCTGAGAGAATATATCGCTTCACAGGAAAAAGAAGGAAGAACTTGCATTTTACATTAGTTTTAAGATAGATAGATAGATAGATAGATAGATAGATAGATAGATAGATAGATAGATAGATAGATAGATAGATAGATAGATGGATGTTGTTTTCTCTGATGCTCAAGGATGAACTGGTTTCTTTAAGAATATTATCTAAATATTAATGAAATCCAGCGCCAAAGGCAATATTTTAATGGTGCTTCACTTATCCAGCATCTGGCTTGTTAATTATAACGCCACAATAGTCCTGTTAACTCCACATATCTGCCTGGGCAAGAGGCAGAAATTATTAGTAGTCGGTGTCATTCCTTTGTTCTGAGTCGTTTCTATACTTAGCTCACAGTGGTGGAGTACACTGCATACTGTACACGGGCTGTTAATGCAACAACAACAAAAAATGAGCTGGCTCCATAAGAGAAATTCTATCAGTGTCCAGAATAACACATAAACATATTTGGGTGAGTATGTGGCTGTGCAGTTTTACATGCAGGGAAGGCTAGTAATTACTTACACACACACACTCATGCAGAGGCAGTCAGAGAGGAGCTGTCCTTGGTGCTGAATCAGCCACCCATGCTTGGCTGCTGGTGCTCTCTGTGGACTGCTGTGACTGTCTGGTGGCCTGTGGCTCTCAATGATTGTGTTACAACCTCCACTATTGTTAGCTTGCAATGCTCCACAGTGTGCTATTATATAAATTCAAGCACCAATATAGATGCTAAAAGGGGCTGTTTTGTGTTGGGTACTTTAGATGTTTACTTTAGATGTTTGCTCTGCTCATACTAGATTTTGATTTTCTTTTGCTCCTTGTTTGTTTTGTAACAATCAGGCAGAAGGTTTATACAGGTACAGGGAGGTCAGCACTCCCTTTTCCTGGGAAAAAGTGATGGTCCTGTCCCCCTCAATAGTCTATATCCTTGTAAATATAATTTTAAATAGAACGCGATGCATATGAAGCCACACACATTGGTGCTCGGTACGAGTGTCTGTGAAACAGTCTCTCGGAGAGTATTGGTGGTGGGGGCTGACCTCTATTAAAGTTAACGATCAAAGTAAAAGATGCATCTGACATTTTTATGTACTTCTACTACTCAATAGAACAACACATATTTACAGTGATAACCAGACTACATTTTGTTCGGTCCATTGAATCTTGTACATCGACATGCTGGTACAACACTTCAGTTATTTACCTTCCAATTATCCTGCATAGTTAAATAGTAGTCATCATCAGCACTTCTTCTATATACATTTAATACAACAGTACTTTTGGCAGTTTTTCTGTTTATTGGAATGCAGTTGTTGTCTTTTTTTTTTATCTCACACTTTTTCTTCCTTGTCACAACCAGTGAAATGAAATATCCGTCCTTGGGTCAATGTTTTTTTTTTCTTTACTAAACTAAGCGCAGGCAGCTGGAGCCGTGGCTTCCTTCTTCTATATTTTGCTTACTTGCCAGGCTTAAAAACAAACAAACAAAGGAAAACAAAGCTTATGTCAGGACAATGGACTTATCTGCCTGCATACATAATGTGCATCAGTAGCCTTTTGATTTCAAGTTTGAGTTTGATTATGGACAAGTAGCCGCAACAAGTAGTTTCCTAGAATGGATTCCTTAGGTTGTTGTACGTACATAAGTTTTAAAAACACTCAAGTCACTTTCATGTAATTTGGTAACTCTTTCTAATGACCAAAATTAATGAATGGTAAATTTATAGCTAACTAAACTTTAGTTAATAGTTAATATCAGTTACAACTTTATAATGGCAATCCAAACAATGATCACAGATGAACTACACAGTATTTATTAACCATCTACAAAGTATTACAATCATATCTTGCAATTTAACAACAATTAATTGTTTAGTAAATGCTTTGTCGAGCATTTAATTGTTAACAGTGAAATTAATATTACAATCGTCTTCTTATCGACCCATAGTGATTTTATTCTTTTATTTATCTCTATTTTTCCATTACTTTTCCTCTGTCTTTCTTTGTCTGTGATTTTGCCTGTTTTATGGCTTTTATTCCTTTTACTTGTAACGACTCATATTGTCTTTTTGTGTTTTTGCATTTCCTGTTCTGCCTACTTGTTCTAGCTCACCTTAGACTCGGCTTCCTTGTGTTTGGCTCGAACTGTGGAGTGTTTACTCTGTACTCTGTAATATTGTCCTCCTGAGTTCCCTGCTTTTGCTTATTTGTCAAAGCACTTTGTAAACTATGTTTCTAAAGGTGCCATATAATAAAGTTTATTATTATTATTATTATTAGGTGTAGTAGTAGTAGTAGTAGTATTGTTGTTGCTATTATTACCATTTACCATTAATTAATGCTATTTTCCTTTCATTTGTCACATATCTGTAATACTAACAAAAAGTATAACATTTTTGACAGTCCTATAATAAAATACTAAAAATCAACCACATAAACAATGGTGTTTACAAAGCTGTACCTCAAAAGTTAAATAATGTACAATTCAATCTTGTACCGCCCACTTCTCCAGGCGTCATCATCTCTCAGCCAATCACGACGCGCTCCACTGCTCCCTCTGGCGTATCTTCAGACGCCTGGACCAATCAGAGCCAGCCGAGCACTTTGTCACGGCGAAATCAAAGTTGTTGTAAGAGCGCGTGTGTGTGTGCGCGCGATGGGAGGGAAAGTGGCCGGTGGATGAGAGAGAGGAGCGGAGACAAGTGGACAAACCTACCGGGAGACAGCCAGCCGCTACTGGATATTTCATTTCCTCCACCGAATATAACAATTTCCATCTCTTCTGCTCCGATTTAGAGACTTAAAACTGAAGACAAGACGCAGCTTTCCGACGGAATACCGTCTTCAAAAAAAAAGCAAATTCCCAGATGGAGGCTGGCGATGAAAGATGACTTGACAGTTAAAAACTAGCTCTACCTCTCCGGATAAAGACACCGTAGCGATGTTTAAACCTCTCTGTGCGTAGCTGTCACCCTCCCCTCCATTCCTCTGCCACCGTGGACTTATCAGTTTGTTTCAGTGTTGCTGTCGAAGGAGCATTTTCTGAGCCGAGATGACGGAAATCAGCGAGAAGGAGAATGAACCGCAAAACCGAGACCTCCACCGACCACAAGCTACCGTGCCCAGCCAGCCCGAATCAAAGGTAACGGCTCACCTGTGTAAAAATGGCGATTTTTAAACATAACCCCCCCAAAAAAAGGATAAGTGTTTTTTTGAAGTTGGAGAGCTTTGAAGGATTTAAACCACCTTTATTCCTGCTTTGGACTCGTTTCACCACCTGCTCTGTCTTTAAATTACTTAGGTTTTAAAGGGAATTTTGAATAAGTTGTCTGTCTTAGCTAACTAGCCAGCTAATTCGGGGGAGGCTGCACGTCTTGCATAACAGTAAGCCGCTTTAATTCGTGTAACTACCCTGACCTCAAAGTTAGAGGGCAGAGATTACATGAAGGTGCGTGTGTGTCTGCTTTCTGTGCATGTGTAGTGAGAGCACAAACTACAGGTGAAGAAAGATGCTTTGAGAGTGTGTTTTTGCAGGGTCTCAGACATCATAATATGTTGGCCATGCAGTGAATGTGGGAGGTACAGAGTCCAAGCTGAGGAGTTATGAGCCTGCACCTTTGGGGGGCCCTTGCATCATTTCTCTTGGAAAACCCAATGGGACCATCCCGTCCATGGACGATTAACCTGCTCTGCTCAAAAAATTGAGCTGCTGGTCCCTTACTATACATTTCTCCATGTCTCTATGTGTTATACAGTTTTTGTATGCTTTCTCTTGTTCCCAATTTTGCTGCAGGGGTAATTCGAGTAAACATACTATAAACAGAGTCTCACATCAATAGTGCATCTTGCAGTCAGTATCTCAGATCACGAGACGTCCATGCAATGTGCTCCAACCACTTGGAATAATCTGCACAAGATTTTCAAATTGATTAATCTGAAATTGGTAGAATTCAGGACTATTGTAAAGTCTTTGGTAAATGGTTCCCTTGTAATTATCACTGTTCTTACTCTACTTGTAGCCTTGTTTTAATATTCTTACCTGTTCTTCTTAATTTTGTTCCTTCTGTTGTTTGATTTTATGTTTTTACCTCCACCGAGGTTTTGTGTATTCACCTGTGTCTATGTTGGTTGGTTGGTTGGTTGTCAGCAGGATAACACAAAAACTACTGAATAGATTTCTATGAAACTTGGATTGAAGGGGGGTCTTGGCCCAGAATAGACCGCATTAACTTTTGGTTAATGGGTGTTGTAGGTCTGTCGTGACATCATGATATTCACGATAAGCTTGATATCAAAAAATGAATATCGGGTTAATAATGCACATATGGTAATATTGTGTTAAGATGTTAGCTATTGTGCATCTTTTGTTTATTAATTCATCTGGTTGTCTTTTCACTAGGCAGTGTCGTTCTCTCCACCTCCCTACACTCCTGTGTAGGAGTAATTTGTAATTTGTTTGCCAAAAAAGAGACAAAACACACAGTAAAGAAAGTTAAAGATGAATTTGATTGCTAGCATTTTTGTTTAGGTGTCTGATATCTATGAGTGAGTACAGTTTGATGCTGAGCCTAGATCTGGTGAGCTTAAACTATGGTTAAGCAGTTACGGGTGGTTTAAAGTGATACAGGGCTATTTGAGTTTGATAAAGGATTAGGCTTGATTGAATTAAAGGGGACTGTTCGGCCTTGGCGGAGGGATGAGCTCTATTGAGTGCCATTCTCGTTTTGTTTATGCTGTAGGGGTCGACCGATGTGGTATTCACAGTGCCGATGCCGATATCGATAATTAGTAATCAAGGAGAACAATGCACATTCACAGTAAAAATAAAATCATCGTGTCAAAACTTAGAATAACCAGTGATGGAATGTAACTAACTACAGTTTACTCAAGAACTGTACTTAAGTGTAATTTTGAGGTACTTATTTGAGTATTTCCCTTTTCTACTACTTTATACTCCACTACATTTATTTGATAACTTTAATTAATAATTATTTTTGCAGAGGTGTGATGTGTGTCTGCCAGGCCAATAATCAATCTATCCATATTATGCTGCCATCTTGGCCCTTCAAAAGCGGTTTGACCCTAAATGGAACTTAAATATCGGTTAAATATGGGTTTAAATGAGGGTTTAAAACTAGATTTTGACCCTCTTTAAGAAGGTGCCTCAAGCAGAGATACAATGATTAAGCACTTCATTGTGTAGTGGATCAAAAGAAATTTAGTTGCCTTCTATTTTGATAATCCATAAATCGTTCGAGCAAGAATGTCAAACATTTGCTGGTTCCAGCTTTATAAATGTGAGGATTTGCTGTTTTTCTTTCTCTTTACTATCATAAATGAAGAGTCTTTCGGTTTTGTATTCTTGCTTAAACAAAAAAAGCAATTTGAAGACGTCACTTTGGGATCTGGGAAGTTGTGGCGAGCCTTTTCCACAATATGACATTTTATAGAGTATAAGATTAATTGATTAATTGTGAAAATAGAAACGGCAGCCATAGCCTCAAATTTAGCAGGATAAGCATGACAAAAAAGCGGTTGCCTTCTTTGTTGGCAATCCAGAGGTGTATAAAAACCTCAGTCTAATCTTGTATTTTTCTAAAAATAGACTCTCTCCTTTTGCTGATGGATCTTTCTTGACAAAAAGTGGAGCTGAACTTCAAAGTGAGACTGTTCTCAGTAAATTCTCTGTTACTGACTTGACCTAAATCTCCTGCATCGCATTTATCTTTTAACATTTTCAAATGAGCTTCAAGAGCAGCCTTAATTGCAGCAGCAATGAGAGCAGCAAATTACATTAAGGCTGGGTTTTTGTTGGCCTTCGCCACAGGGAGCTGGAACAAGCCTTGCAGGACGGGCCTCTTGTTGTTTCTATTTGACTACAGACAACACAATAGATGGTGGGCGTTGAGGTGCTGCGTGAATTTATGAGCCAATCAGCTAGCAGATGTTTGCTGTGTCTTGCTAGGGGCTGGGTCATAATTCACACAAACGGCCGTCCAGACAAAACAGAACTGGGAGGAAACAATCCTCCAAGCTGCGTCAGCCGTGGAGCTCTGTGTTTGCCAAGCCCCTGCTGGCAGCCACGGCCGCTCACATCCCGCAGAAGAAGAATGGAGAGGAAAGAGGAAGGAGAGATTAAATGTGTGTTACAACTGGGGTCTGTTTTGGAGTTGTCTGCTCGAGGGTTTCTCTTGAGCTTCACATGTTTCTTTCTGTCACTCTCAATCTTCTCACTTGTCTCCTTCCTCTGTTCCTTCCATAACAATTTCCACCTTTTGCTTTCCCTTTTGCTTCCATGCCTTTCTCAGTTCCTCTTCCCGCCTGTCTCTCTGCAGTCTTTTCTCGTCTCCTCATCCAGCTCTCTCCTTCTGTCTCCTTCATCTCTCACTCTCCGTTCCCTCTCCGTCTCCACTGTCCCTCGGCTCTCAGAGTATTTATTACAGTGCTAAATGGCCATACCAGCTTTCTAGAGTGCTGCTAATAGTGGCTGTGACAGACAATGAATAGTTATTCCACCTCCTCCACCTACGGGCAAGGTGATAGCTCCAAAAATATTATTATTCCTCTCTAATCACTTGAAGGACACACCATTCAAGTGTTGTGCATTTATAGTGAAGTACGTTCAAGTGGATAGCAAGAAAAGCTTGGAGTTTGAAAAAACATAGCATTGGTTAAAGGAATAGTTATAGATTTTCGGAAGAAAGTGCATTTGCTTTCTTGCTGAGAGTTAGATGAGACGATCAATACCACTCTCATGTCTGTATAGTGTCACAGTATGCCTATGTGGATCTCTAAAGCTCACTTATCATCACGCAGTATCTCATTTGTTTAATCTATACAAAATCTTTGTTAAAACGTTTCTTGGGGGTTATGTGCAAGAATTTTACTTGACCAGGAGCAGCTGCCAGTCAACCAGGACAGATCCAGCGCATAACCATCGTTAAACAGCAAATTGTTGTGTTTACACTGTGTCAGTTATTAAGATGTAGGAGTGGTTCACTGTAGCAGGTGGATTTTGTTGTCTTTAGACCAAGCTGTTTCCAACTGTTTCCAGTCTTTATGCTAAGCTAAGCTAACCAGCTGTCGACTGTAGCTTCGTACTTACCAATCAAGTATGAGTGGACTTTGGTTGCATGCAGGTAAACAGGTAACATCATATTGTCTGACGCTGATTTAGGCTCTGTGCAAGCGCCAATGTTTTGGTGCTGTGGGTGTAGCCAGTGGATATCCAGGCCAAAATTCCCTCTTCAATGAGTAGGTCATTTTGGCTAATCTCTATAGACAGATATCTGCATGTTACTGCAGTTCCCATGAAACATTTAGTGGAGTGCTTCAGCATATTTACATGTTTCTGGTAAAAACAGGCAGCTAGGGACGGAATTCTTGCAGATAGTATTATTATATTGATGTTCACAGTTGCCAGTAGTGCTGAATGTGTGTTACACCCCCCCACCATGGAGCTTGGGGTCCGAAGACTGGCCAGACTGGCAGGTCCCAGTGAACTCAGTCAGACAGAGAATTCAGTACCAAGGTGATTTTCTCGCCAAGCTTGGCTTGTGGCAACCGGGACTGGGGATAAATCATCAACATTTATTTCATTTATTTACTAACATGAGACTAGTGTTGATCTTCTTAGTAACTTCTTGACAATAAAGTGAATAGGCCTATTCCCCAAAATGTTGAACTATTCCTTTAAACTCTACATAGTTTATTAGTGGAGGAAATGAGAGGTGTGCAGAGAATCAGCCGCTACATAAAGTTTAATATTCACAAAAGACAGTGGGTGTAAATGCTGATAATGCAAGGTGGTGCTGTACCCCGGTCCGCAGGGCCTCCACACGGCCCATCGCTTTCTCAGCCAACACAAAGACATTTTTATGAGGTAAAATGATGGGAACGGCTTCTCTCCCACTTTGCCCTTCACGCTCACTTTCTCAGAGTTCTCTGACTTCCTTATCAGCCCTTTTTCTCCCCTCTTCATCTAATTAATTTCTTGCTCTCCTCTTAGAGTATGTATTTCCTCTCTCTTTTCTATTGACTGCTGGCCATTGATATGAAACCCAAAACCTTGTCTGTTTCCACCTGCACTTCACCTCTCCTCATCTTTCCCACTTTCTGTCTCTTCTCTTCCAGTCCTCCCTCCTTTCCTACATTGTCTTCTTCTTCTTCTTCTTCCACAGCTCTGAGTAGCTGGCCGGTGATGGTTTTCTTGAGTGCTTGAGAGAATAAGGGTGATTTAAGAACAGGTTAGCCAGCCAGAGGTCTTGTCAGGAACAAGAGAAACTGAGAGAAAGTATGAGGTAAAAAACAGGAGAAAGGAGATAATAGGCAGCGAAGAAGAAAAGACAAGGCAAATGAAACTGAACAAACAAGAAGACATTCTTTTTTGATTAATACCTCTCTATTCCACTCCTCTTTTATCTTTAGTTTTTATGCTTAAAATTACTCTTCATAAAAATGCAAACATGAAAATAGTCAAATTCCAATTTGTTAGTTTTACACTCCATGAAACAAATCGTTTAACGCAAATGTGTAGTCATAAATTGGAAAAAGATATTATTCTATTTAATTAGTTTTGGACAAGTTTTGGCAGTGGTGACATTTAATCTTCTCTTTAACGTTCACCCTTGAATTCCTGTCTCACAAGGCAACTGAACCTCTTTAATTAGAAAATGCACCTGCAGAGCTTTTCTGATGTGTACCAGCATGCGTCTGTACCTTCATTTGATTATTCTGCGTGGATGACATTTCTGAACAAAGCGTATTCTGCCTCCTTGTGTTTGTTTCTTTCATATCACTTTTAGCAGGAGGATACATAAATTACCAGCCTAACTTCTAACAGACAGACCATTATATGTTTGTGTTTCCTGCCAAAATGATTGACTTGTCCTGCTGACCTTTGATACAAACTATATTAAGAACAGAAAACGGATACACAAAGACACAATGAGAGAAACCGGAGGAGATGATATTCGTATGGATAGAAAACACAAAAAGAATAGGACGTCACCATTGTTTCATCCAACTTTTTCGTACTTCATAGTGTCCCCGTTGTGCTCATGTATACCATGTTGACCGAGCACTGTTGTGATTAACGATGAAGTCATTGAGTTACTGTCCTTGATTGAGTTCTGAAATGCTGCTGATCCAGCAGAGTACCATGTGCAGTGTCAGGGTTAGAGCGGAGTCACTTGGGAATAAATATGGACTTAATTTAGTCCTTTGTTTAGTACTGACCTTAGGTTGCTGCTATAGAGACAGTTAACTACTGAGGTTATTTTGTCTCTGAGGGGCAAAGCTGTTGATGTAATGGAGTGGAAAAAATAAAGTTTTATAATACATAGTTCTGATCTTCAGCTCTGAATGTCAGACTCACCTTGAGAAAACATGAAATAAGTACAAGGCGAAAAGTTAAAAGTTTAAGAGTGGGGTCATCCCCTGCATAGAAGAATTTGTTCCTCTACGTTTGTTCCACATTTATCTAGAATAGAAAGATTTCTGAACATACTGAAAAATCAATAAAGACAGTTTTATTGAGAATACAAATAGAATTATCTTGCTAAGCACCCTGCACATCTAATTGTTTCTACTCTTTCATTTGAATTGACTCACTAAGACTGAAGTCGTTCAGTTTATTGTGGGACTACGCAACAAAAACTTGCAGCAAAAGTAACTCACTTAGAGTACTGACTCATTTAAATGTACATTAAAGCAACATTATAACCCTTACAGCTACAGATCGCATTTCACTACCCCTGGCATAAATACGGACATCTGTACACATGCATTTGATATGATTACCACATTACTTATGATACAAAATTAGCGAGTTGACAACTTTGCTAACACAGCCAAACATCGAGCAAGCACAACAAAACAAGACATAGCAAGCCAGCTAATAATTCTTGTCCAGCTCAGCATCTTTGCCGCCTTTTGTTTGGCAAAGCTCTCCCAAACAACTAAATGCCAGTCCAAGATTTAGTCTTGTCCAGCCTCTTGCGCAGCGAGTCTCTCTCTTATCTTTTTAGCTTCCTCCTTCAACATCCTATTCGATCTCTTTGCCTCATGATGTTCGTAAAGGCTGCTGAGCCAATTTAATCTCGATGTGTGTGTTGAATGTAAGATAAAGTAGCCCTCGTGAGTAATAAAGGGTAACAAACTTGTTATGAGCACCCCAATGAGTGTTGTTCTTTCGCCATTGTGTGAAAGTAAAAGGGCAGTTGTAGAGTCACGTAATGCTAACTGCAAAAGCTCCTTGTGCAGTTAAGCCTTTTAAATAGCTGGATTTGGAAATGCAAGCTTCTTTTTCTGCACACTCAGGCAGGCAGCTTGTGAGCTGCCGAAGTCTTTGCGAGCAAGAAGAGGCTCATGGATCACGAAGAAACAGTTCCTCAAACAACAGCCAAATATTCAAGAGCCACACAGAGCTGTGAACGTGACAATGAGGGGGGATATGAGAATGATTTATCTTGATTCACAGGTTTTCTTTCACCTGAGATATTTACATAAAGTGTAATTGGTGACAGAGACACCTCTGGTTCACTTCAGGTTCCCTTTTCCTTCTGGAAAGTCCTGAAAATAAAAACTTTATTTTAGCTTTTCCTCCAATCTCTATCTGTCGAGTTTTAAAGTTGTGTAATTTGGTAAGGAATACAGTGTAAAACATTTGATGAACCTCCCAGGCAGCTTGAAACAGTTAGACAAAGATCATGTCATTAGACCTGAATAATATAACAACTTCACATCTCATCTTTTGGATGGTTTGGATGGATTCTTCAGGTTGCTTATTAAAATCCCCTTTAATAGAGAAATACTGTACTCTAAATTAGTTTGGCACTTTCATCGCAAGTTTTTAATTTGTTCCAAGCCCTTAGACCAGTGATGCAGCTTGTGCAGTGAGGCATTACAACTTTGCAAAAAAGGTCGTTTCAGTAAGTGCACTTTTACCCAACAAGGTCCAACTGGAGCAGTGCCTAATGAGGTCATCTTTAATTCAACACTCAGGTCACTGCAAGAAAATTTCCAGTGTGTTCACTCTTACTTTGAATATCATCAGCAGCTAGAGATGTCCTGGGAAAAACACTGCAGTGGGCAAAAGTTGGCAGACACTGGGGAGGTGAGTTGCTCACTGTTCTGCATTAAAAAAATAAATAATTGTTGTTCCACCTTTTAAACACACAAATGTACATGTTCGAAATAAAGATTTCAATCAATAAATCAAGCTGCCAGAGCCAGAATGACATTTTGAAGACATGTTACGTGTGCAACCCACTACTGGGAGTTTTAAAAAGCAGCTAGCAGCAGTTAGCAGCTAATTCAAGGAAAAGCAACTAATTCTGTTCTCGTACAGTTCTGATCGCAAGGACATGTTGCCTCTACATCCATCTAAATTATGTTTGCATCATGTTGTGCCACAGAATGTGTACAGAATGTGCACAGCTACTGTAGCAAAAGTGCAACAGTCATCATTGTTATTGTTTATAAAGCAAAAACCACCAGCATGCTATCTAAAACCATACACTGGGGCAGCATTATGTCAGCGATGTTTGGTTAAATGTAAAAAAACAAAATTGATGAAATGACAGGGTATTTTTCTATGGCATTATTGCAGGAGTTTTGGTGTTTTCATTGCATGAGTAACTCTCTGACAACTAGTTTATGACTTTGTGAATCTTATTTCCTTGTTACTGGGCTATCACTTTTTAAAGTACCTCTTCCTATTGATTATGGTTTTCCATCTTTTTTTCTGATTTGTCATCACTGTCATCAAATTTTTGTTGAGTGCTGTTTTTTTTGTTTTTACAGTTTTTAGCTCACTGCATAGCTGTACACCCACACGCATATTGTGAGCTGAAGTCTATGTCATTACATTGAGTACATCGTGTTCAGTTTAAGAAAGTTTAATCCTCTTTCCCGAAGCTTACACATTACTGCATCTGCAATTGTACTGTAGTGGCAGCAGGAAGACTTTTCGCTTTTCACTGGCATATTGTGTGAACCCCTCCCACTTCTTAATCATTAATATATCCATGCATTCCTCACAACAGCCTATTTATAGAAGCCTTCACCAAACATGTCTGCGCTGTGCTCATTTTTAAACGGTCAAAGAACAAGGCTGAGACGTCAGCTCTGTCTCCACTGTACCGTTTGCCTGTCAGAGGTGTGATAGAGAAAGGCCCTGGTGCATTGTTGGGCTTTCAAAGACGACGGGGGTTGATGCTTGTGGTGTGTATTTTCAGTCTGTCTCTTCTCTCACTGTGCTCCTTCTCCTATTTCTTCCATCTGTTTTACCTATTATTTTTCTTATCTCACTCTCTTTCACTGCCCTCAGACTTTCTTTTTATTCTTTGCTTCATCTTCTTCCTCAAACTACAGTCTGTTCTGGTACACTACGCTACTTGCACTGTGATGAGCTAATTGCTGTCAGTGGTTCAGAGTGTGATGGGTCCCCAGTTCTGTGATCCATAAATAGACTTTTCAAAACCTTACAGAGAGACACAAGAGTGCCATGGAGAAACATAGAGATTTGCATTCATTAGAACTGTGCTTTTGATTTCTGTTCTGTTTTCTGTGGAGGATGTTATGGGATATAAGAAGGCGCAGTGAAGCTGGTTAATATTGTTCATGTCTGTGAACATACTCCATGTCTCCAACCAGCAACTATACTAACACACATTGTGAGATTATAACATAATTATAAGAGTAACCATAAATGTTAGGAGATAATGATAGTGGTGTGTGTGCAGCGTGATGCCCTGCAGCTCATAAATTCGATAAACTCAGGCAGCTGCAGTCATTTCTTTGTTGTATTAGTACTTGTAATGTGCACTGACAGTAGATTAGATATGATTAACTGGATTCAAGTGTTTCTCTCTACTAATTTGTGTTAATATGTAAATAACTCTGGTTTTATTATAAGCTCTATTGGCTTCGCCACACTGAAATTTGTTTATACTGGTTTAGCGAATCAGAGCAAGTGCACCCTCATGAAACTGCTTGTATATTTAACTGTTATACAATCTACAGTGCACGATTACAGAGCCTTTTAGAGGAGAAAACATTTGTATACTAGAGTTGACCTTGGTCCTGAATGTCAGGTACGCTGTTGTACATGGCCTAAAGTATGTGGACACGCGAACATTGGAACTATTTTTGTGATTATTGAACAATTAAAGGGGCTCTATGTCACAATTTGTAGCAATTTACATGCATTCATCACTTTTTCATTGGTCATACTGTATGTGAGTGCATTGTAACATGACTTGAAAAATGAGACCTACCCGTCTCTCTCACTTGCCTACGCAAGCCTGTGGACGATTTGTTTAAGTTGTTTAATGCTGCTGGACTGTGGATTTCGTTGTGAAGTACTCGGGCTGGATTTTGTGCCTCCTCTCAGTGTCTCTCTCCGCTCGGCTAAAGAGAGCAATAGTAACTAGATGAGAAATGGAGTCATACAACATAAACTAAAGACCAACTTCCAGCACAAGAGAGATTTCCACACAGCCCCTTTAATCACAAAACCAATAGCATTAACAACACCTACACCTCAGGGAAGGCTTTTCTCAAGATTTTGGAGGAAGGCAGATAGACAGAATCAGTTAGACGTCACTTTGTGCTTGAGGACATTTTCATTTAAATGAGGAAAAGGCCACACAGTTGGAAGCACATATTTGTCTAAAATGTCATTATCCCGTGGTGCAAATTAGAGCCCACGTGTATATTGATCAGTCAGTATTATCCGTCAATATCGACCTATCACAGATATATTGGCAACAGTGTTAATGTTGTCCTCTATGCAGTGATATAAAAACATTTTTGCAGAACGTAATGCAGGAAAGATGCTTGTAGTCATTTATAATTTAAGATAACATCTGCACAAAAAATTGTTTATGTATACATTCTGTATACACAGTTTATATAGAATATCAGTGGATATATCTATATCTGAATTTTTTACTCCCTAATACCAGTATCAGCATTGGCCCCAAAAATTCAGTATCAGTCAGGCTCTAGCACAAATATTTCCCTGAAATGGATGTTAGGGGTCGAACCAAAACCCATTCAGTAGTCACTAAAACTAGAAAAGTGCTATAAAATTACAGTCCTTTTATCATTTACCATTAATTGTGCTTGAGCTTGGCCTAATAATGAACTGTGGAAGTGCCCAGAGCAGTTGCCAAGCTACAAAAACTACATTGCATCTTCTTTCATTTTGAGAACAGTCATAAAACACTTGCACTACCTCTTTGACTGTGCTGCTTAAGCTTAAACTTTGTAGGATAAGACAAATGGGATTATGTAGATACAGAATCTGCTGAATAATAGATCCACTGAGGGATGGCGCAAAAGCACCCAACTGAAGTTTTATTCATTCAACAATTATTTATTGCGTTCATCAATGCATGTATGGGGAGGATATAGATTCTTTATGGAAGTTGGAGTGAATAGATACTCAAGTACTGGCTCGTGTTGATAAGAAAGTCCAATTTTTATGATTATTCAATCCTTAAAAGGAAAAAAAAATGTTATCCCTTTATCTTCTGTTTCTTTAATCTTTGTAAAAGCTCAGGGAGGCTTATTAAACTATCGATTATCATTTATGTGTTGCCTAGATTGTTTCTAAAAGAAATTGTTCTTTTTTTCCCCTCAAACTGGAGTAAAGACCGGCCTTCACCACAGAGAAGATTAACAAAGTCAGACAAGTTAAAAATCTAATAGAGAGGAACATCCATTACTGAATGGCCCACCGGTCCAGCCAAGAAAAGGCCATTAAGGAAAGCTTGGACTCAGCTCCCTGTAGGAAAACATTTACGAGAGGCACTCACTAATGAGTCAACAGAGAGGACGCTTTTCATCACTCAAACTAATTGGCATCTGTGAATCTGTAGCTTAAAGGAGAAAAAGAGGAACCTGCTCAATGCTATTGATCAAATTTTCTGCACAGGAGCGAGATGGCCGATGTGGTGGCTTTCAAAGCTCAAAGGTGCAATAGACATGATGAGGATGCTAAAATACATAAAACTGTGATAAAACATACATAACAGAAGAAAAATGTCTGACTTCTGCTACATCACTACAAGCAGCAACATATTAACACCACAAAATAAACACAATGCAACAAAACAATGCCCTCAAACCATTTGCTAACATAGACCGCTAATGAGCTCTGTGTAAATTGAGGCGGTGCTCTTCATTCTGAAGGACCTATTACATCCTTGCCCTCATTCTCCAGGCCATTCTCTTGATGTATGAGTCCACAGCAGTTATTATTATCCATATATTGGATCCTATTGCTCCTAAATCCCTGTAATTGTTTGTCATTATCAGTTCCCCTTCATTGTTGCCAAAAGCACTGGATGGCAAGTGTGCAGGAAATGGAGGCAGGCAGAGTCAAAGATAAACACACTGTTTGACGCGCATCACTGACTGCATCAGATGCGAAGGTGCAGGCCGCTCAATAAAACTAATCAAACGTGAATTTTAAGGGGTATTGACTCGAGTGGATCCGCAAGGGATGGCAAATTTGTGATGTTAGGAAAGAGGGGAAAAGGCTGAAGATGGAGGATCAGAAGCCAGCCTGGCAGGGCAAGGACAGTCAGAGGGTAGAGCTGTTTAACAGACTGATTGTTCAAACAGTGCACATCCCCCAGAGCTGGACACTTCTATTGTTTCTGCTTTAACATTTCACTCATTGCTGTGTAAATTGTCCAAATTAAAAGAAAGGGTGTGGCCTGAATCACTTTAGCTTTTTTTTAAATCCTTAATATTTTCTATAACATTATATACCCATCACTAAAATGTTAACAATCATAGTTACATAGTTACATTAAGACCTTGCCAATATGCCCTATCAGGACCACGTGAGTTTGGTTTAATCAGGTTTAATTGGCAGCAGCCTGAAAACGCAAGCAAACAATCCCACACGACTACAGACCTCTGAGAGCACAGTCAAAAACAAACATAGTATATGGGAAAACACAGATGTAAAATAACAAAAACTGTTATAACTTTGGTAGAAAATGTGTTTATGTAGCATCCAATCTCTCACAATGAGTAGCTGATTGATTGGCCTTTTAGCGGAGCTTTTCATACGCACTTGCTAGAGAACTTGAGAACCTAAGGTCATCCTCAGTGTTTAACAAATATTAACAAAATAATTGATGACGAAACGCGTTAAGAATTGCATTGATTGCATAGACAATGGACATCCTCATTAACAGGGACAACAACAGCTTGATTGTACTGAAAGTTTGAAAAAGTCAGTGCACTGCATTTTGCATACAAACCACAGAGACATTTATTGGTTTAACTTTATACCCAAGTTGACCACATTCCAGTACAACAAGTCAGAAGAATGAGTTCTGGTCAGGTTAGCCATTGTTAGTCATTGTTAGCCATTGTTAGCAATACCAATTGATGACAAGGCATTCCGCTGTATTTTGCACATACAAACACTGAAGCAACATGTCCACAGATAGATGTTTGACAGTACTGTGTGTAAGACTGATTAAATAAGACACAAATAAGACAGAAGTGCTAATAAACAGTATATTCTATGACTTTAGCAGCCATCTTGGATTTTGAGAATGGCGTTGATGAGGTGTTTCTGACTTTCTGAGTCAGAAATCCGACTTCTTGAGGTATTCCAGTTGAAATTCCAAATCGGAACTTGGAAATTCCAACTTCCCAGTTCAAATAGATAGATAAGATTGGTTTATATGTTGGAATATTGGCACACCTTCCTAGCTGGCTACTTTTCCCACTGGCTGGCTGCTTCATATCTTTTGTGGAGAACCCTTCCTCAACACTTCCTCTGAACTTTGTGTTGTTTGCTCTTACTTGTTTGGAGCTACTTGTAATTTGACGAACATCCTCTCTTTTGTTTTTGTCTTTCAGTTGCAGCGGTTGAAACGCTCCCTGTCCTTCAAATCAGTCATGCGCAGCAAGAGTGTGGACAACTTTTTCCAGCGCAGCAACGGCGAAACCCGCCCTCCCTCAGCCCTCATCACCACACCTCCACCCCCACCATCTCCTCCCCCCTTCTCTGAATCCCCCCTGGCCTATGAGCGCTCTCCCTCCCAATCCCCGACTGACAGTCCCAACCCTTCATTGTCGTCACACTCACCCTCTGTCAGTCCCAAGCTGTCCGGGACCTCCAAAATCCAGCCAAAGTCTCAGGCCCAGCCGGTCAAGACCCACTGTTTCCAGGAGCACGTCTTCCGTAGGCCTACCAGCTGCCAGCGATGCAAACACATGATTCAAGGTAGGTCAGCCGTGCTAGTTACTTCAAAATATTACACTAATGGAAAATATGCAGCCATGTTGAGAAACAAAGAATGGAAAGCAGTTACAAATCCTTGAGAATGTGACATGTGAATACAATTAAACAAAAAATGCCTTATGCTTCCTGCTCCCATCACCTTTACCACTCATGATATTGCCATTCTAGGTGGCCTTAACCAGTTGCTGACAAAAGAAAACATTTCAGCTCTTTAGCCCAAGAGAGGTAAAAATGAACTGTTTGATGTCTATGCAGGAAACTCCAAGCAGGGCCTGCGTTGTAAAGCCTGTAAACTGGCAGCCCACCTCTGGTGCTCATCGGAGCTCTCCCAGCAGCCCTGTAACGGCAAGGTAAGAACACCTCAAACTATCATTAAATTTCACTACCACGCACAATGCACCTTTATGAAGCTAACAGTCACTCCTTACTGCCCACATAAAATATATAGCAACACAAAGTTTCTCTACAAGTGTCTTGCACTTGTCTGGCAGATATTTGACCCCCATAGATATGTGGTCATCTGGTGTTAACAGAGGTGTGAAACTCTCTGAAGCTCTTCCAAAATCTTGCAAAAGTAGCTGCATTTGCCAACTGGTCAATGAAGGAGCGTTTGGATGATTATTTTATCATTATTAGTCCATTCATCATCATGATTTATCTCAAACGCATCATGTTTACTTCACTAATGATTAATCTTTCAGTTTTTTTGTCATGTTTTGTTATTTTAGATTCACTGTAATTTATTATTTTGATAATCGTTTAATTATTTCATTCATTTTTCAAGCAAAAATGTGATCGATGAGTCCAGGAAAAATAAAGAGCGACAGTGACGTCACCAGCGCCTTTCTGAAACAAATGATCGGTAGTTGTAGCCCTACATAAAATGCTGGTCAGGGTAGCTTTGTATTAATTAATAATACTAAATTAAAGGTTCCTGTGTTGGTTTACTCATTTGCTGTATTTATCTCACAGTATCCCAGCTTACCATGTGCAGACATGTTTCTTACATAGTTAATTTCATGTTTGTATTCTGTGTATTTGTTTGTAAAACTTACTGGAAATGAATGAGTTCTCTGTAGGCCAGAGACTGACCCAGAATGCATTGTGTCAGCAGAATTAAACAGCATCTGGATGCTGTAATTGTCTCTCTGTCAGTTGGCATAGCATTTAGTCCTGGTAATATGCTTAGCCTCAAAGCCCCCGTCTTGTTTAAAGAGGATAAAGCCCTTTTCAAACCAAAAGAGACAAAAAGGTAGAGGTTATACATGAATTGTGGATTGATCAGGGCTGTGCAATGTCGGCTAAGACACTGGGAAAAATGTGAAAGGGTTGCAGTGGGATAAAATTATCTCCCAGTTATAAAAGCCATGAGAGGAACAGTAGCAGAGCAGGATGACACTGATAAAGTTTCAGTGGCCAGGTCCCAACATTTCTTCACTCAGCCTTTTTGTCCTTTCTCTCCACATGTGCCGCTCTTCTCTCATAACGCCCTCCTCTCTTCCTCTCGCTTGTCTGGATGCTACATTTCCTTCCTGCCTTTTCAACTGTGTTGGAAAATCAATATCTCCCTGTACCAGCTGGTCTGGCTAATTCAGTGTGAAATTCAGTGTTTTTGAGGCGCACACAATCCCTCGAGGATATGACACGGCAGGCTCTCGCCAAGCCCTCGGCAGTGTCCTTTTCGATCACTGCACACTCATCAAAGCAAGGATTAGGCATTTTACTGAAACTGGATGGAGTTTGAGGCTACTTCTTATACATCTACATAACGTAAGGTCTGCGATTTGCTGACTGTCAACCAAAATGCGTCATCCAAAGCTTTTGTGTGCAGATAGACTGCTTGTGAAGTGCAGGTGTAAGGTCAGGTGAAACAAATTTAGAGCATATTTTTGGCAACAATTGTCCTGTTGTTGATGAAGAAGAAATGTTTAAACTATTTAGCCAGTTTAGTTTGAGTAAATTAAGTCTTTTTGGAGTAGAAATGCGGGTCAAACACTGCTGGGATGATTTGAGGGCAGACAGAGCAATGATGTAGTTGCTGCAGGGAGAAGAGAGCAGCGTGTGTTAGCAGCAGGAGGAGGAGCAGGAGACCTCTGTGTAACTTATCATTAATTTATCAGTGTTGTGTAGAGTTCACATATCCACAGTGATGGAAGGTAACCAAGTATACTTAAGTACACTTTTCAGGTATTTCTATTTTATGTTACTTCATACTTTTTCAGAAGGATGTATTGCAGTTTAAACTCTACTTCAGTTATGTGTGGGGCTAGGTGAGCGCAGATGTGAATGGTTTTTAAGCTGTCTGGGGAGAGAACTCAGTACTACTTTGCAGGTGGCTGAGAAGTAGTGTCGTAGGCCACCTCCTCTGTTCTTCTTCTGACTTCAACATGTTTAAATAGAAACAGTGAGTGACAGTTCTCATAATTTTTTAGAAGACTTCTACAACTCCATAATTAAAGGGCTTTTTTTGAGTAAAATGTTGAATGCAGGAGTTTTACTGTATATTTTCTTGGAACCTTATTGTTAATTTAACTTGAGTAAAGTGTTTCTTGCACCACTCATCTTTCATAACAAACAGTAACTAGAGACCCTCTTGTGATGGGATCACACCAGCTGCGACACTTCTGCCCCTACTTCTGACCCCCTTGCTCGGACCACATCCATCTTTAAACTCGGCTGTCATGGTGACAAAATCTGTCCACAGAAACAGAGACAGACATATAAACACCTGGCAAAATACACAAAACCACTTCTGTGTTAGATCCCACTACAAGAGGTGTCCCCAGGACCACATTTTGCCATGATAACACACACACAAGGTGGAAACATTACCAGCCGACACTAGCCTAATGTAATGTATGTATGTAAAGTAGTGTAATTAAGAATAAAGAAGGGATATCGATGACTGCAGCTTCTCTGGCTCGCTCTCAGTCCATTTGCTGAGTGCACCCACATGTGACCAAACGATTTAAAACATCTCCAGAATCAAGCAGCTTTAAATTGCTTTGGAATCATGACAACATTTTGCTAATCAATGTTAATTGAACTTAAAGATGTATTACAGTCTGATTAAAGAAATAGGCCTGCTGATCACTGCACAAAGTAATTGCTTCTGCAGGAAAGCTTTACACACACACACACACCCATCCTCATCTGAATTTGTGTGTCTCCTCTGTCAGTGGTCAGAGCTCAATCCTAATTTCTGTCCATCTCAACTGAGCAAAGTGTGAAATTTCAGCCTGTCTGCTCTCTTAAACCTCAACAAGTCCAACACTGTCTAGTCATGCTCCACAGTCACCATCACTGATATGTTGATATGTGATTGTAGGTGTTTGGCTGTTGCATGTGAAAGCAAAGATTTAAGCTTTCCAGTGCTGAGGAAATCATTTATCTACCTTCAAATCTGAGCACATCATTTTGCACGCCTTCAGAGCAGATGAGGACAATTGTCACCCATTAATTAGCATAATATGACAGTAAGTGAAGCGTTTGCCAAGTTTATTTACAGAGAGCTCTTTCATTTTGTTTGTGTTGCGTGTTTCCTGTGAAGTGCTTTGTGACAGATTCAAACACAAATAATGAAAACAATACTCAGAAAAAAAAGCATCAAAAACTCAGAGACACTTTGCCAGAGCTGTACTCTCTACTGTGTCTTTACTAGGAGTGTCACGTATCCCCAAATCCACAATTCCACTTTTGCATTTACTCCATTTTACGACAACAGTTTGACTTTATTGGCTTTTTGCAGGGGAGGGTTTGGCAAGAACAAACAATATTCACCAAAATAAAAAATCCAGAGCTGAAAGTAAAAGTACCACCCTTCAGGGATTCAACAATAAACAAGAAAATATTAAATTTAGCTTGTTACAAAGGACAGTTACAATCTGTCCAGAACAAATTGATAAAGGATCTCTGGCAAAGTTCTCAGCTCTGTTCAGTTCACTTCACCCCCCACTGATGGAGCCTAGACACTGGTGATTGGCTGGAGATCTGGATGTGATGAGGTGGACTCTCACCTGACAACAGCATAGAGGAGAACAAGTTAAGAGTTTGACAGCAACAACATGATCGGCTGATTTAACTAAATGTGTTTTTTTTAACTGAAAGAGTAAACGCCCATATCCAGCTAGGATTAGAGTTAGATATGTTGGTGTTTTATTATATTTGCATAATTTGTTAAAAATAGATGAAGCTTTTGTGAAATCACCATGTTCAGTTGTGTGTCAGCACAGAGTTTCATGCAGTTATTTCAGTCTAGAGGTGAAGTTTGTGTTCTGTGAGCGAGGAGATAAAGAAGAGACTCTGGGCAAATTCTTGTCTGTCAGTCCTGAGAGCCGCCATCACACTCCCGCACAACCTTAAAGCGATGTTTCACTTTTGGATGACTTCTGTGCTTTTCAGAAGGTCCACGCTCACAGGATCTGTCAAATCTCATGGCAGTCATTTTGATTTATTTCCTCCATATAACTAAAAATATTTCTTTACTTTGACTTTCACACACTTTCAGACACAAGCATATAAAATGTGTCCAGGCTTCCACCAGTGTAAAATTATATCCATAAATCACTGAAAGGCAGTGGGTTAAGTTATCCACGTTTTTTCTCCATGCATCAGGACACAGTGATTAAAAAATGCTGCACACTGAATTCTACACAGCACGGCAGAAACACAAGACATTTTTCTGATTTCATGTTATTTTCAGCATAAATAATTTACTGTAAACCAGATGAAAAGAGATACAGAGATTAAAAAGCTGTTATTCTATCTTTATAAACTCTTTCTATTTAGAGAGCGCAGGACAGATTCATCACAGCCTCTGTCAAAAACAGGACTTTGTAATTTAATCCGATGAGTCATGTACTAAACATACTCTTCTTGCTAAATAAAGAATTGGATAACAAAGTTGTACGGTAGCAGATCTGTGCTGGTTGATCCACATTTTGACAGAGGCACACATTTGTAATGCCTCGATACGCAGACCATGTGGGTGAATTAGCTTGAGAACAGATAAGAAATAAGTTTAGTCATGCTCCATTAAACGTACAGCAGTGTCCGGGGGCATTTCTTCAGAAAGTCCCTGTTAAAACTAATAGTGAGTGTATTACTGCCACCAACAGTCAGCTATAACAATTAGTGCAATGATGCATCGTAGATCATCTCAGCTGATGTAACCTACATAAGTCAAGATAGAAAAGTATGTCTGTTCATTTAGCCTCTTATCATTACTCATCATTTCTTTTCTTCTTCCGCCTACAGTCCATTAACTGAAAGGCTCGGATGAAAAACGAAAATGCAGCTTGACATAAAATCAATCAAAATGTTTTTAGATGTCACTCACAAGCAGACCTGTGACCCAAGTCATTTGGTCCAAGTCTCAAGCAAGTCCCAAGTCATTTTTCTTGGGCAAGTCAAGTCACAGGTTGTGCCAAGTCAAGTCGAGTCCTTAATAATTGATTATTGATTATTGATATTCAGTAAAATAAACATAATCAAACCAATCAAAAAAAACAAATAACTTTAGAAAAAAAATCTTTATTAATTTGTTCTTAATCCCCCTAAAATTCCCTCCCCTTCACTGTTAAACAGAGAAATACTGACTGCCAGACTAAAGACCTAAACTGAAAACATTGAATAAACACAAACAAGCCATTCGAGTCATCAAGTCTTTAACTTCCAAGTTGATTCTCAAGTCATTTATTTTCTGTCAAGTCAAGTTATAAGTCATCAAAACAGGGACTCTGCCCACAAAAGAAACTGCTCTCATATGAAACTTTTTAGTGATTTACTTTAAATACTTTTAAGGTCAGGAATTTAGAGAAGGAGAGTGGGCTTTAGTGTTTGCCTTCAGTAAATGTCCTGGTTTCACAGCCTGTTTCAAACTGCACAGTGTATGTGCAGTTTGTATACATAGGTTTAATGTGTTTGTGTCTTTTATATTGCTGTTTTTTGTCTTCAGACATAAAATAATAACGAGTAACATACTGCAGGTGCCTTCACATTTTCCCCCAAGTCTTTCTGTTATGCAAAAATTCTGCATCAAAGTCATTCATAGGAGGTTTGAGCTGAGCTGAAATACTGAAAGAACACACACATCCTCAGATACTCAGCTTTCATCTCACATACTGTGCTGTTCCCACCTTTCCCAGATAAAACCACACAGGTATTGTCTTACACCGATATATTAGATCTGCCCTTTAATCATTTTTTCCTCCTCAAGTAACGTTTGTCCTTCTCCTCTCCTCCCTCTCCTTTCCCCTTGTCTCTGCGGGTCTGTCAGAGAGGAGCTTTCAAGAGGAACTTCAGCTCTCCTCTGATAACCACTGATGCATTGGGTGTGGTCACAGAGGCTCCTGCTGCCCAGGGTGAGTGATGGAACCAAACAACTGTAATCTCAGGATGACTAATCACCGTGTCTGTGGCCTTCGATCCTTGATGCCTGTCAGGCCACTGCGTGTGTTTGTCAGTATAGTGTCAGCTATAAAACTGCACGTGTTGCTTTGTTCCATCTTGTCTGGCCCTGTGTAGAGGCAGATAATGGCATTGTTGACCCTGTGTATGAGGCACTGCGCTATGGGACGTCGCTGGCTCAGATGAGTCGCTCCAGCTTTGGCAGTATCTCAGAGTCACCATGTCATGAGGTAAAAAAACACACATAAAATACACAGACATATACATTCATGTTGGCATTAATCATACCAAGAATATTGTTGACGTTGCTGGCTACAACTCTTTCTGTGTTATAGGCGGAAAAACAGCCAGACAAACTAGAAAACCAGCCAATAGCTGAAGAGGAACACATCCCAGGAAGTAAGTAGAACCAATTTCCTTTAAATTTTTAACAGACAATTGGTTGTTTGGCAGTTTTTAAGATAAATACAAAATAGCTCTAACATTAGATCCACATTTTGACAAATACTCTTGTTTGATCTCTTTCTCAGAGGTAAATAAGATGATAGATACATCTCTAATTTTGATATAAAAGCAGTTGGTTAGCCTAGCTTAGTCCAAAGATTACAAAATCCACCTACCAACGCCTCTAAAGCTCACTATAATGAACACATATCTCATCTGTATAATTCATACAAAAACTGAAGTATTAAAATGACATGTTTAGGCACATAACCACTGTGCCTAAACTAAACAACCAATTAAACAAATGAGGCATGCTAAATGGAGGGGCTGAAATGGGGATTTTGTGACTTAAGTACATCGCCAAGCTAGCTGTTTCTTCCTGTTTCCAGTCTTTGTTCTGAAAACAGACCTTCAGCAAAAAAGTCAATAAGCATATTTCCCAAAGTATTCTTGTGAATATGCAAGTTGAGGTGACAGTTTGTCTACTTCTCCCTTATCTACCTACCTTATCTGTGATTATTTCCTCTAACAACTCAAACAAATTACTTATTTAGTTCTTCCTGTCAAAAACATGTGAGTTGAGAAAGAAATTACAAAACAAAGCTGTTAAAGGAGGGTGTTGGACTTTACACACTACCAGTGACAGATCCAGTGACTATTCTGGTGTAACAAGGAAGCTGGTGGTTTGTAGAGTATTTGTATCTCTTCCTTTTCTAAAGGTTCATTTCCTCTTTTTATTCAATATCAAAGCAAATGGAGTAATCTGGAAAGAAGTCTTTGTTCTTTGACTGTAAGGGTCTGGTACAAAAGTTTGCTGTTACCGTTGTTTCCTTTTAAAGGATTTTTTTTTAACATTTCAATGCTGAGAGGAAACAACGTGAGAATATTTTACATATTCATTTCATTTCTAAGGTAGATGAAGTACAAATGTTGAGATTCTTTCCACAATGTGACGTGTTTGTGACAAAGGAAATTGCGATGAAAATGTCAGAACGATAAAGAACTACATTAAAATAAGATCCAGTACACTGTAGAGGTGATGTGTGTGTGTTTGTGTGTTCTCTTCACAGTTCTGTAACCTCTCTGTCTTTAGTCCCAGGAGAAGGGATCATCTGTTTGTACCGCTGCCACTTTACAGTCAATGACCTTGTGCCTCAGCCTTCCGTCTGTTTGCCGCAAAGTGACAAGAACTCTCCATGTGTCCCTCCTTTTTTTGTCTTTCTCTTTCACCCACGCTCTTCCCCTCTTCCTCTTCACACATATTGTCTTTCTGTCTCTTTTCCTTCTCCTTCTCTTCTTGTCTTTATGTGTCTGTCTCTCCAGTGCTCACCCCTCCTGAAAGCGAGAAGGCTGATTCAGAAGACAGGGTCAGCCTGAAGGTGTGTAGTCAGCAGTTCCTCTCTTCTTTCAGCTCATTTTTCTTGGTGAAAATACACGCTGTCAACCCCCTTCAAACTCTCCATCCTTTTCTGACTGCCCATGAGGAACATGCAGATAATAACCTTCCTCTCTGTCTCTTTCTCTTCTTTCTCTTTCTATCTTTGGATACTCCTTTTTTATCAGACACCGAAGAGAGTAGAGGTTCACTCCATCCACACCTATGTGGCTCTGTACAAGTTTCTGCCTCAGGAGAAGAACGACTTGGAACTACAGTCAGTCCAGTTTCTTTGTATACTGTACTGTGTGTTTGTAAGAGAGTAATCAGATAAAAGAGGAGAAAGTGTGTACCTGGCCAAAATTGACAAACATTCCTGCACCATCTGCCTCCTCAGCGGGTTGATCGTAGGGGGATGTAGGGTTTGGATTGGGAGGGTGAGCACACTGGGAAGGACAAATCTGCATTGAGTGTGTGACGTAAATAAAAAAAAAAAGGTGCATGTTTAGTGCTGTAGGTGCATGAAACTGTTGAGTGTGGTATGACACCCACCAGTAATCTGTTGGATGCATCTGTGCAAGAAGAAAACATGAGGCGTTTCTTCACATGGACAGAGCAATCACACAGAAAAAAACTCATTTCATAAGTGACATTAACAGTACTATACACGAAAATGATGAAAAGAAGGTAGTCAGCAACATCAAGCAGGCAGTGATGCCTCACCAATGCAGCCTACTCATCTGACGTGTATATGAGACTTAAATTGAAAACATCCTGATATAAAACCTGTCAAAATAAAAAAAATGTCTCACTTGTAACAAATTTAGTAAAGTTTGATATATGTTTAAGACATCTGCTTTTGTTCAGATCAAAGTTGAGCTGGCCTTAACTTTCAACGGCGAAATGGCAACAAAAAAGTTCATAGTGTGAACATGAGTAGCTGAGAAGATTGTTACAACTCTCACACTCAGCAGCTAGAACCAGCAGCTAGTTAGTCTAAATTAGAATAAAGACTGTTAGCTTGGCTCCAGCTTGAAACTCACTGGATATACACCACTTGTGATTTCCATTATGTATGTGTTTGTACAGAATAAACAAGCGAGACTCACAGCCGGGCTAGCTGTTTCCCCCTGCTACCAGTCTTTTATGCTAAGCTAATTGGACACTGGCAGCATACAGCCATCTATCTCTGCAAGAAAGCAAATAAGCACATTTCCTGAAATGTCAAACAATTGAGCCATGCATGTTAGATGGTGTAATTTGTGAATCATGATAAATGCTTCAAGTGTTATGTGCAAGTCTTCTCATCGAGCACTTTGTTTTAACTCCAGGCCTGGTGACAGAATTCAAGTCACTGATGACTCAAATGAGGACTGGTGGAAGGTGAGCTATGAACAAAATCTTTCGAGTCAAATGAACTGCTGTCAGGCTTTCCAAAATTACCACGTTTCTCTCTGCACTTTTCTGTATTCCTAAATAGCCCATGCTGAGGTGAATACAATATTATAACTACAAATCTCCAGATTTATTTGAATAGATGCGTCAACAACACACAGATAGATCCGTGAAGTTCTTCCTTTTTAAAGCAGAGCTATTTGCAGACACCAAGATTAAAGAGCTGGTGGATGCGCTTGAAGGACAGCAGGTGTGGGTGTTCGCAGAGCTAGTTAGCATGAAGAGGAAAAGAGGAAGAAGACAGATTGCAGAGTGCGTTTAATGAGGCAGCTGAAGATCTTAACCTTCACCTGTCGAAGGACAGACAGGTCTTCACGTAAACGAAACACCAGGGAAAAGCACCAATAATACGGCAGCAGGGTAACCATGTTTGTACAGCTTATATTCCAAGTGGAAATGGGAACGTATTTAAGTAGCTGTAAGTGGTTTATTTAAATACTCAGAGTTTCCTGGAGGTTTTCTTTGCTGTAGCCTAAAATGAGTGTGGTACAGTATTTATGTCAGAATACAAAGAATAGATGTAAAATGGTACAATTATACAAAACACTTTGTTGTTGTATTGAGAGTAATTTCCACCCATGCAAATCACACTCCATCATAGAAAACTGACAATTAACCTCCCCTTTCCTGCCATTGCTAAATGTCAACATTTGGACATCGTGAGCAAAATGGCTAAGTGGGCACCCATGGGCTTTGTTCGCCTGTGTGCCAGAGTCTCTGAAGAGAAGAGCTGCGGATTAGAGCTCCACAAATGCAGATGCTTTTTGGTCTCGTACTGATGTTGCTAATTAGGGCACAAAACATTCTTTTTGTTCCAATTTTTCTGCTAATTGTGATGGTTTATTGAAATTCCAATGTGTTACTGTGATATAAATGTGATGCATATTTAGGCAACAGGTCGGGTAAACAAAAATAATAACACAAAGAATCTAATTATGTATGTTTAGTCAAGGACTGTCAAGGACTGTAGTGTGTTTGGTTGGCTGTTTGTGTTAAAACTTAAGCCGACAGATGATTAAAATGCAGTCAGTGTCACAGATTTCTGTACTACAAGCAATTAATAACCATTGTTTTCCACCCTAGCCACCTCAGAACAGGACAGAAATATCTATTTATATCTGTCGATGACTAACAGACTAACTGTGTGCGTGTCCCTGTTCGGGCGTGTTTACCAGGGGAAAAGCAGAGACAAGGTGGGATTGTTCCCGGCCAACTTTGTACAGCGGGTCCGTCCTGGTGAGCGGGTGTGGAAGGTCACTGCTGGTTTCCACGGCAACCGAGACAAAGGCCAGATGACTGTGAAAGAGGCCCAGGTGAACACACACATAAAGTACACATAATTTTTCTCTCTCTCTCTCACACGCACACACACACTGGATAAATATATGTAAATTCATGCAGAAAACTGCTGAGATTACAAAGGACAGCATGTTATGGTTTTCCAGTGCAGCTCACTATTTTTTTGCCCTAGTCCACAAACTCTCTCACATTACTGAATGTCACTCGCTCCTCCTCCCGCTCCTCCCTCCCTCCCTCCCACTGCAGATCTGTGTAGGGAAGAACGAGGAGATTGACGATTTCCTCCGACTGAGCAGCGGCAAGAAGCGAGGCTTGGTCCCCGTGACTTGCGTGCTGGAAATATGATGACGGAGCACTTCTCCTTGACCTCTCAGTTTGATAAAGACGTTCGCTATGATGGAGGAATACTCAGGAGTGTTTACCCAACACCTCACCCCGCCTCCACCCTTCCAAAAAGCGGCAGCGAATTAGCAGCTTGAGTGGACGACGAGCCACTTCTCCAGAGTTCTTTAGAGCTACTTTTCTTGTAGCACAGCTTAACTTTTGTGTGGTTTTTATACACACAAAAACAGAAATGTAGCATCACGTTGACGAGGAAAAGTGTGCAGGAAGTCTGGCTACCTCACTAGCCATTTCCACTGGGAGAGGACTACATTACTATGATGTCAAGGCGTGTCAAAGCCTTAGGGACATTGTGAGTCTTCATGTCATCATTTGTGTAAGAGAAAACAAGACAAAAGAGATTGTGAATGATTGTAGCTGTTTACTGTAGTGGCTTGTGCAAACACTTTTTTCAAGGGTGACGATCTAAGTTTTTTATGTGTGCGGACTGCAGCTCACTATGTTGCACGTCTGCTGTTGTAATATGGATTCATGATGTGCATATGTGTCACAAAATGATTCAGGTATTACATTGTGTTTATGTAAAAAAAATTTAAAAGTCTCTGCTACATTTTGGTCAAATGAAAGTCATAACACACAAACACACACACACACACACACACTGGGGTTTGTGTTTTGCAGACTGCTCTCCAGTGATTAGATTACGGCACATTCGTGCTCTTCACAGCTCTGATGTGACAAATGCTTTGCGTGCACCTCGGGGAGCTTCTTACTCAGTACGCCCTTCAATCACACCCTCTTTGCACACACCAGATTTTTATAGTCGAAATCAAACCACTAGAATCTGCTTCCTGTCATTATATTCTCAGCGTTGTTTATCTGTATGTAACGTCCTGTAATATTCGCCGTCATATCTGGTTGTGGACAACATGAGGATGTCTTGATGTACTTTTTCTTGCATGGAGGAGCAGAGAAAAGAAATAACTGTATTCCAGGAGGATGGATGAAAAACCAAACTGAGTGTTATTTGTCAAAAAGGTGGTGGTGGTGAAATTTCTAAGTCTCAGAGCGTCTTGTTCCAAATGAATTTTTAATGAGTGGCTAATGTTTCTCCCAGCACACTTTTAAGTAACTCTGAGGGACTGTTATGGTTTCTGTTATTTAAGGCAAAATCACCATACATCATTTGATATTTTGCTCTGTCATTATAAACCACAAGGCAGTGACTTAACTGCCTTTGTTGCGGCAATAACTGTAAATAAAAACATGACAGTATTTGTAAATAGCCTTATAAAGATACTGTATATATTGGCTCTGAATCCAGGAGCCAACTAAGGGCATTAACTTCACACTTAAAAATTACAGCAGATTATTATTTATCGTCCCACTTACCAATATATGCATCCCTTGCTCTATAAACATCTAGCCCTGTCAGCACAAATCTTTTCAAATACTATGCACAACAGTTCTAGTCACTCACTTTATTTTGTACTCCAGCGTAGCCACAGTGTATAAATGTGCTTTTGCAAAGATTTGAATTTAAACTCCAGCTTTTACAAAGAGTCCATCTTGGATCAGTCTGCACCATGCTTATCCTAAACATTACCCTTCACTGACTAGAACCAAGATTGGCTCAGGATCAGTATTATATCCAGGTGAAATCCCTTTGGTCACCTCAATGCACACGACCAGGCTAGTTCTTTGCATGGCTAGCTGCCCTTTGATCCTCACATCTCTCAATAAAGTCAGATGAACTGTCAAACTGTGTGCTCTTTTATTTGAGAAAAGATATTTGGATCCTCAGCCTGCCAAGGTATTATCAATAAAGGCAGTACTGTATACTGCAGCTTTAAATCTGTGCTGCTATTCTAAGTCTGGATTAATGAATAATTATTATTGCCAAAGACAAATCAAAGTGTCTTTCTCCTTCTCAAAAGTCACTCCAGTGTTTAGCTCTGAAGATCATGAAAAAGGCATTTCACTTGCCACAATGTTCAAACTGAATTCTTAAAGGGGGTTTATGCAACAACTTGTAGTATCTTACATGTATTAAAGAGGTCCTTTAAACTGTGTTGCTCATAAATGCTGGATTTACTGTAAAGCCAATTAAGAAGAAGTAGCAAAACGACACTACTATATTACAAGAAAAAAAATACTGCATTAAAAATGTACAACAACAAAATGCACATGAGTATCGAAGGTAAAAGTAGCTTTTATGCAGAATGGACCTCATCAGTGTCATTATATTGTACCAATTTTATTGAAGGGTAACTTCACCCAAAAATGAAAATTCAGTTATTAGCTACACATCCGGAAAGTCAGATGATGTTGCATAGTCCACAAAACATTTCAGGAGCTTCACAGCAAAACAGCGCTGCAGCATTTCTCCTAAACAACTGAAGTAGATGGAGACTTGTTTTAAAACATCAGAAGAAAACATAAAAGTGCTCCATACAGCTCTTCTGGCATGATCTAAATCTGAAGCCTTGAGATCCCAAATTACTTTAAAAAAAACACAACACTCAGTTAAGCTTGCACCCGCCTCAGTGGGGTGCAAGCTTTTAGTTTAGCAGCTACAGTGAAGGTTTCGGCTTAAAAAAGGGTGTGATTAACATCTTTTTAAAATCAATTTGGGATTTGGGGGCTTCCAGAGACTTTATGAAGCCCTTTTATGTTTTCTTTCAGTTGTTGTTGTTTTTTTAAAATAATTTTTAAGTCCCCATCTAATTAATTTGTTGAGGCGAATGCTTTAATGCTGTTTTGCTCCAGAAATGTCTTGTGGACTACAAAACTTCATCTGACTTTCCATCAGCATGAGAGTGAGTAGATAATGACTGAATTTTCATTTTTGGGTGAACCTTTCCTTCAATGCATTAACATGTGAGCAATACTTCAACATGACTGAGGTAGACTTAGTGTAATGTTCTTCAAACACTGTTTGGTACTTGAATCCATAAAAATGCATAATATTTAATGGATTGATCATATGTTACATTGTAAAATCTTACAGTACAGTACTTGAGTAAATGTACTTTCCACTAGAACGCTCACAGTGGACTATGAAGTGGCTCACTGTGTTCTGTCCAGTCAATCAGACAGTGACCCTGACATTAATTAGTAGCGCTGTCTCCCGCACTTCCTCCTGAGTTGATGTGATAAATGGCGGGAAGACTGGGCGACATATTCACTCTTTAATCAGTTTGTTGAAGACATGAACACTGACCACGTTGAGGTGAAGGCCATTTTTTTGAGCCCAAAACACCAAGCTGAGGCTCATAAGAATGTCAGGAATTTGTGCATAAAACAAAGTAATGGACCTAATAGTGGTGCTACAGTATGAAATGTTGGGGGTTTGCCAAAGTCACAATAATTGGAAATCCAGTGGTTGATGAGCCATTTCAGTCTGGACCAAAGTGGTGGAGGGTTTGACAGAGAGATGACTAAAAACACTGTAAGGTAAAAACATAAAATGGTTCTTTTGTCTACCAGACTGTGTACCAAAAATCCCTAATTTAAAACTGACAGGCTGCACTTTGACCTCATTGAATGTGTAATTTCACACCTAAATTCATAAGCTATTGAATCCAAACAGCAATTGCCTCCCTTCACGGCCACAGAATTACACCGAGATCTTTCATTTGAGTTGACAGTGCCGAGCCTGAGAGGACTTCTTGTTCTTAATGACCATAAATAATATGATTAACTCCCAATAAAATTAATTGGCAATGGAGGAGCTGCTGGCAGGCCATAGACTAAGCTGGCAGAGAGAGTGTTGTGTGTCTGCATGTGTGTGTTGTGTGTGTCCCTGCTGTGGTGTGAGGAACATTTCTCAAATCATGACCCAGTTCTGTTATCAAATTGGATCAAATGTGATTTCCGTCTCTGTAGAGAGAGAGACAGAAATGTGTGCAGCTGGCAGTACATCAAGCCCCGTATATGACTCGTACATTTTTATAAAATTGCTGACTTTGGTGCTCAAGATGGCACGGAGCACTCACTGTGCCACTGAGCTCTCTGTCTCTTTCATGACCACGAGCAGAGGAGGTTGAAATCCTTCTCTGGGATTTTCTTTCTCTTTCAAACAGCAGCGATGAGCACAGAATGTAGGGCTGAGTCTCTCCCTTAGTAAATCATTTTCACTCTTCTTTCACGCTACATCCATCAACATGACGACCAGACACTTAAGTGTTTAGTTAGGGGCAACAAATGCGACTGGTCCTGAGCGTATTACGTTTGCTCCAGAAATGAAAATGGCTCATTAAATATGTGATTTGTTACACAATCATCTCATTTTCCTATAATGTTCACGCTCACTTCTTCAGCTGCCGGACAGACTCACAGGAGGGGTGACGATCGCAGCACAAGGGCGTCAACAGGCAGCAGGAATATAGCACAAAATGCAAATTCTGGAAGAAAATCCGTGCTCAAAATAGCACACTTGATTATATAGGCAGGCAGATGGAGAAGAGAGCACTGTCAGAGAGAAAATAAAGCTTTCTGGTGCTTGGCAGACAAAAAGAAAAAGCACCTCACAGACCCCTGAATCAAAGACCAGCAAATAAAAAAATAATCTCCTTTCCCCTCGCTTTCTATTACCATCCGTGAGAGGATATTACACATAAATCTATACAAGGTTTGAAATATGAAAATCTTGCTTCAGCTTCAGTATGGAGTACTGCTTCCTTCTGTCAGTCGGCTCACATAGAACAGATTTATTATGTGAAAACACACAGAGTCGATATGCTCCGACCGTGTCACACCAGGCTCAATAGAACAGAGATTGGGGAGTGACGATAAGGGTTACATGGGGCCATGGGTGGAGTGTTGGTTTGGAGGGTTTATGAGATGCTTTATGAGCAGCGGTATTTGCAAATTATTAGTGCAGCAGCAGTATATTAAAGAAAGAGTGGGCAGAGCACTGACATCTTCGAATTGACTCATTGCAAAGTGTGCATCAGAAATCTGCTGCAGCTATAGTGTAGCTACTATAGTACAGTATGTCATGTGTGGCATGTCAGGGCCTGCGAAACCGCCTTAAACAAGTCCTGAACATATTTTGTCAACATATTTTTGTTTTTTCAGTAGTAATAACTAAATTTAGTGACCTCTTAAGAACCTTTTTCCATTTAAAACTGCATTTGTTTATTTTTTTTCGATCACTTGATGGCAGCAAAAACAAGCTATAACGCAACACTGACATACTACTGATCGGATTTTTCATTCCTGTTGATCAACCTGACAGCAGCAGCGATCCACGGAGGTGACCTCTGTCGTCAGGTGTTTATGGAGGTGAAATGTACTTTACGTGATCACCAGTTAACCCCTCTTTTCCTGCGATCAAGATTTACTTCAGAAGGATACACTGAAGCAGAAAACGTGTCTATTGCCAGTTTAATGAACTTAACTTTACAGAGAGGAGAGAAGAAAAAGAAAAGAGAACCAGAGTCTCAGGTGAGTGCTGAGTTTAGTCATTGACCTGAATGCAAACACACAGATAAACAGACCCTCTGCATGCCATTGCTTGCTAGCTTACGGCTAATGTACAGTACACTAATCTGGCTGTTAAGGGCAAATAAATACTCCTGCGAATAACACCAATAAACACAAGTTATTCGGTGGTCAAACCACACTTCGCTAGTGGTGAACACACCATCAAACAACCACCACTGCGGATAAAAATCTATCTGACGTAACGTAACTATCCTGCAAGTTATAGTGACAGGCTACCAAATGACACACACTTTTACCTGGAGTCTGGGTTTGAGCATAGTTGGAAACATTTGGGATAATGTAAGTACACAACTCAACAAAAGCTTTCAACCAGCAAAATACCCCTCGCCGCACCCTCCTCTAGGGTGGCTGCTGACAATGCAAAAGGCCCTCAAGAGCCAGTGTTTGGTTTGTCCTTTCTGGGCTACTGTAAAAACATGGAGATGGAAGAGGTGACAAAAATACAACTGGTCTTAGTTTCAGGTGATTATACATTTGCCAGAAAAGCCAGAATAAATTGGTGAAATTGAGATTTGTCAGCTCTGTCATGAAGACTTGTGTGTGGCTACACTTATACCTTTGGATAGTCAGCCATTTCTGCCAATAGATCCCCCTAAATCCTGCACACTGGACCTTTAAAAGAAAGAGAGTATCACCCCCTTGTCTCCATCTGTCGCCTTTGAAGACCTGAATTCCTGATTTTGAAAAATAAATTAAGGTGTGTCTTCCTCCTCCCTGTCTTATGTTGTCACCATCCTCAGGTTCCAGTCGTGTTTACACTCTTCCAGACCCCTGGCCAACTGGACCATTAAAAATGAAGAAGGTACACGGAGACAGCATGTTTAATGCATGGTCTCATCTCCTGCTGCTGAGGCTACCTCCGCTTTCTCAGGATGCCGCTTCCACAAACAAGCTTTCAGTGACAGGAACGAGCACCACATGGCAGAGTCCAGAGGTAAAGGATGGCACACGGAGGGCTTCAAGGCTGAATAGTGAAAAGTCAGCGCATATCCAGCGTTGAACAGGACGGAGAAAAAGAAGCCCCCGGGTTTGACACATGAAAGCTGTCTTTGAAGCGTGCTACACTGGGAATGGTAGATTTGAGGAATCACTTTTTGCTTCTATAGAATCAGTATTTTAGGGGAGGCCGAGGGTGGTTTGCTGTTTATTCTCACACACAATAAAAAGAGATCAAGAGAGTTTTATTTATGAGGATGGATGGATTAGCCTCAAACCATCTTCATTTGAATGGTTTCCAAAATGATCTTCTATCCTGAAAAGCATTGTCTTACAGATAAAACTTCTAAGTGTCACTTTAGAATACACTGAATGAAAAGAGAGTCGAGGTCTGCGGCATGAAAGGAAATTCTTTCTTCTTCTCGGTATTCAGTCGGAAGTACAGCTCAAATTAACGTAATAATGGGTTAAAATAGCACCACTGTATATTCATGGGTAAATTATAATGTTTTGAGGAATTTATAACAGGATGTAATGTAAAATTGGAATTATCTTTGTGTGTGTTCCTGCCAAATTAGCTCTAAAATTAGGTTACAGCATTATATTCAGCTTTACTGTAATTGTTAGAGAAATCAGAGGATATTTGGGACATCTCTTACAGTCTGTATCCAGATCCAGAATACCCCAAATACAGTAAATAATACACAAATCTACTAAATGACCCTTCAAATCATGTGATTAATGAAATTGCCGCTTGTCTCTGAAGTTGTTTTCCACCATTGCTTGGAGCAATCAAACCAACAAGCACCTCTTTCACCCACATAAGTACCAAACATAAGCTAACATCTATCCCACAAATCAGAGCATCCAATCAACTGGCTCATAACCTTGAAATGACCCTTTCCTATCAAAATATGAATGATTAAATTGAAGGTTTGGCTACATCTTCAATACATAACGAAAAATAGGAAATAATGGGAGTTAAAGGGTTTCCTGTAATGTTTAAAGGGGCTCTATGTAACATATAACATTTTAGTCATTTACATGTATTATCACTATTTTATTGGTCATATGTAAGCAGATTGTAACGTGACATGAAAGCTGAGACCTTCCCCGTCTCTCTCCGTTGGCTACACAAGCCTGTGGAAGGTTTGTTTAAGTTGTTAAATGCTGCTGGACTGTGGATTTCTTTGCGAAGGAATTGGGGACAGATTTTCCGAGACAGTCCAGAGGGTGTGACCCTAACAAAAGTTGCTTCCTGAGGAATTTTTTCCACCTTCCATCTGAATTTCACATATCATCGGAATCATGAGTCAAAGTCCCACTATGCATGTTGTTATGCAATCACCAAACTTTATCCTTATATAAACTGAGGTGACCCTCTCTATGCCAGATGGCTTTCCACTGGTTATCACAGATGTTTCCCTGAATTAAGCCCATGACACCTTATGAAACCACAACACTAAGTTCCAGTCTTGCAGATCCACCCCACCTCTGCACCTGCTCTGGGTGCTTTCAGTCCACCACTCCACACTGCAACAGGATTAAACTCAACAACACTTCACCCTTTCATCAGTAATGGCCACTTACATGTTTAACCTTTGATGTTGTTGCTGGCCTCTTGACTCGGCCGCCAAAGGAAAATCAAGGAAGGTCAAGCCGCACAATTAAGGAACAAGGTTATGATGATGTGGCTCTTAGCTGGAGAGGAGCATGTTTTTAATGTGTACTACTTTTCCAGCTCGCTTTTATCCATCGCTTTGATCAAAAAGGTTTAAAAGGGTTAGTTTGCTTTAGCCTTCATGCATGTTAATGACTGCACAACTGCTGGTGATTTATCTCGACACTAAACTAGAAGACAGAGCTTCTATCTCCCTAATTATTGGGCAAACACTCTTTTTGTCACGTAACTGTCCAGGTTTCCTAGTTACTTACTGCTTTGTTGTTACACATTTACTCCATGGCACACAGTACTGTACTATCCTCTGAGGACTTTACCATGTAGCTCACAGACAACAATATCACGATTGCGAGGACTTTTTATCTACCCTGCCAATGCAGAGAATATAAGCCTACTATAGAAACAGTGAGGTTGAAAGGAAGGCTTTGTAGGTATAGGCTTAGTAATCCAACTTTCACCATTGTGAAATTAAAAAACATTTTACAAAACAAAAAAAAAGACCCAGGACCAAAAAGGACCCGAACAAATATGTAGGCAAGTTACTGTGTTTTGGCTTTGAAGGGCAATGCACAGAAGACATTGAAATCAACTGAAAAACAGAAGTTCTTCCTGCAGCATCCTCGCCTCAGTCAGACAGCTGTGTGCTTCCTCTCAGGCATAAATGATCAGACAGTGTGTTGCCACAGGTCCTCTTCATGCCTCACCTCCCCGACCTCAGCCCTCACTGGCCTTAAATGGTTTCTAAATCCAACATCCTCTAAAATCTTGAAAGCAAACTTCAAAATCCATTAAGTCGCTAAGAAAAGGATTTGAAATTCCACAGGACAGGCTCTCACTCTCCCCACAGCTCATACTACGGCGCATTTGTGGATGTGAAGATATTAATTTTTCAGCTACTCCGCCTCAGCTCTTATAAATATATATATTTATATATATATGCAGACACACTTCACATTCCTATTGTTTTCCTTACGATAGGCTTGATTCAGTCAAGCCCTCGATTTAGTCGTATTCCCACAAAGGACCCTGTAAAATGTCCTGTCCTGGTGTGAAGAGGAGAGGCAAAGCTAATCTATTCAATTTGAAGTGTGTCACAGACTTTGTGGCCTTCAAGGCGCAGGGATAAGAGGATAATTGGAGCTGTTCTGTTTTACTAAAGATGCTTCGCTCGCTATCAGCTGAAGCAACTTTTTCCTCTCGCCGCCCAAGTCAACAACTCTGTCTTGACAAATAGAGAGATGAAAAAGGCAGAATATTCAGCATACTGAAGAATCAGCAAGACAGGGAACGAGTTGGTAATAAGTCTTGCCTTGCCTGGTATGTTTTTACAAAGGAAAGTGCAAGCTTCTGAGAAAGAAGGTGGACGAGGACAGGAAGGAAGGAGTAAAATAGATGAGTGAGCAGAAAGATGAAGACAGTGAAATACTGGGGAAATAATGTTTCTCTTCGCTTAGTTGTGATGTTGGTGAAACTGTCCACACTGCATGAAGGGGAATTATTAAATTAAAAAAATGACAGTGCATGACAAGATTTACAGCTCAAAGGATGCATCTCAAGCCCAAATGACTTTAATGATCTTGCCACCTATTCCAAACATTCTGTTCACAGCACACGTCTTAAGGTTTCATCTCTATTATTGATAATTATACATTTTTACCCATGACCAGTGGTGGACTTACGGGCAAGGCGCCAGAGATTGAACTTCATCATATTTTGTCAACCGGAAGGGCATCCGAGCGGGCACTTTATCATGTTTTATCTACCACAGGGGCATCCAGGAGGGCATTTTGCATTTTTTTCAAACATGGGGGCCCACGTCCCCCCCCCAACCCCCCCCGAGTCCATCCGTGCCCATGACCCTGCTGCCACCTAACTATCAGGAGACTTTGTTCAGTTTAATTAATGTGGTAGCTCACGTTCATGACTCAGCATTTTCCCTAATGATCAAAATTGGTTCTTTCCATCGATTAGATGCGAGAAATTGCTAATGTCATCCAGATGGTCCTCTGAACCTGTGAATCAGGTTGTTATGCTTTTAATGAGGGAATCCATCTGGCCTTCCAGCTCAAGAACTGACACAGTTAACATTTCTGTCTAGATGTAAACTGTCATCCATGATCTTCACATGGTAACAGGTATTTTAGGTTTCTGTTTTCAAGAGACTTTTCGTAGTCAGTTGTTTCTAAAAAAAATGAAGGAATCCAAACGTAACTCCGGCAGATTGTCATTAATGATTAGAATCTTGAGATTGTGGTGATTTTCACATTAAAAGCATCGATGAAGTACAGTTTTCTTCTCACTAAACTTCCGCTTGGGCCTTTTGTTTTTTGCAACTCTCTCCTCCATGCCTCTCCTCAGAGGTTTGTTTCTTCTTTCATCCTTGTGTTCGTACTTTAAACCGCATCTGAAACACCAAACGCTGAATACATTAATTAAATTCACACGCTTCTCGCAAAAAAAGTGACAAAATGAATCATCGTGTGATCATGCAGCAGAAAACAGATTTATTTAGCATTTTAATCAGTTATTGATGAATGAGCATAGCTGACTCATTTGTTATTAAATGAAGCATTTAGTTTACATTGCTGTATCTGGCATTGCCTGTAGCTGTATTGATCCTTTCGCTTGGTTTGTTGTTCATCTCTGTTTGCTCTAATTGTAAGCTGTGTGGGTACTTTCCAAATCATATCTGACAAGTTTATATGTACCACTTTAATAGTCTTTTAGGAGTGAAATTGAATTGTTAAATGAAACCCCCGAGCAGAGACAGAGGGCAGGAGGCTGCACTGCAAAACCATGCCATTCTGAATGGTACAGCTATCCAAACAAATCCACCAGAGTGCTTTAAAGAATGACTTTGTATACTCACATTACCTGGATTTATGATGAAAATCGAATTAAAGCACCCGCAGCCCAAGAGACACTTTATTTTTTAATGCAATCATATATGGTGGATGGATTTTGGACATTTGACAAAATATCAGACAGCTCGCAGATCACTAGAAAAACAGAAAACAAATGTAAATCTTGATATCTAATTTGTAGTGATGTTTTTATAATACACAGTTAAGGATCTGGTGCAGTAGAAGCATCTTTGCTTACATATAATGTCACTGTTTGCTTCCAAAACAAGACTATGATAAGACATAAATGAGGCACCTTTGAAAAATCCAGGAGATAATGTTCAGCCTGCCCTTTTCAGGAGCAGCAGCTGATTGCTATTATGAAGCAGTCAGTGTAGATGTGTATAAAGCACATGACCTGGTTTTAAAAAGAATAGGCTGAGGCGTCTATCAGACATAAGATCTGACAGCTTTGTCTGTCAGATAGATCTGCAATATGTATCGCTGAGCGCTATTAATCCTTCTCCTGATCCCCTGAAAGAGACGAACATGAGACGGACAGTTAAACCTCCTGAATCCTTCCCGTGCTTTCTGATGGAGTTAAGTCCCTTCATATAGAAACCAGAGTAAATGGTTTATAGAGGGGAAAATAGTGGGGTGTGGTAGATAAGAGGGCAAGGTGAGGTTTGGTAGCACTTTATATAAAGGAATATATACTAACCATTAATTTTGCTTGCATTGGTTGTTAGCATGAATATCAGCAGCATATAGCTCTTTGTTTGTCATCATAAAGCACTTATTAAAGCCTTATTCTGCATGACTATATTCTACTTGAGTTTCCCCTCAATAACCTCCTAATTACTGCTTATTGATAGTAAGTAAGGAAGTTATTGTAAATGAGTCGGGATCTTAAAGGAACAGTTCACCCAAAAATGAAAATCTGTCATTATCTACTCACCCGCCGCTAAGCTCATAGCGTTAGCACACACCCTGTTTGAAGTGGGTGCTCGAGCTCGACTGTGCATCAAGGGTGTAAATATATGATTTGGATTATGAGGGATGAGTTGTATGGAACCTTTTTATGTTTGTTTTTGTTTTTGTTTTTTTTTTACGTTTTACAACAAGTCCCCATCTGCTTCAGTTGTTTAGGAGAATGCTGCAACGCTGTTTTGCTGTGAAGCTCCAGAAATGTTTTGTGGACTGTGAAACTTCACTTCTTTCCATTGGCACGGGGGTGAATAGATAAATGCTTAATTTTCATCTGTGGGTGAATTGTTCCTTTAATGTGCTTTCTTCAGTATGACTCTGTATAAGGTGGTACCAAAAGAATAGTCATAAATATGTTCTATTCCTATGTAGCCTAGTAGCCCATATGCTACTAGTATGCATGCTAATAAGCAGCTAGTTAGGGGTTAATATGTGTACCCTGACATAAAATGTAGCTGTCACTGTGTTGTCAGGTGAGGATTATAGCTGGGTCCTATGCGCATGCCCACATTTATCATTCCAAAATGGTAGGTAACTACCAAAGAAAAGAGAAAAGCCAACACACAATGTTCAATGGGGTCGCCAGACTTGGAAGTGCAGGGTAATGTTTTATCGATGCTAGATACCTGTTTTTACATTAAATAAAACAATCTCCCGTTAATTACTTCCATCTTCTCGTCTCAAATTGTTATTGACGATCCCCTGAACTCTTGAGCGTGGCTCCATTTGTTTTGCCTGGGTTGAAGGCCAACTGTAATAAAGAGCGGTGCTCCGTTTCATCTCATATTCCTCTCCCTATCTAATCCCATTAGGGCTCACGCTTCAGGAAATAGGAGTGCCTACTGGTAATGAAGAAATACATTAACCGAGCTACAAAATGCCCCTGCCGCACAAAGCCTGTTTTCTCCTTCAGCAAAAACCTAGATCTCACATTTATTATATGGATGATTTTGTCTTATATATATATATTTCAAGTCCATTTAGTAAGGATTACATACATTTAAATTGCATTTTAGTAAAAGTATGTTAAGTGTGAAAATTAAATCTGGATGTCAAGGTAAGCAGAGGCATTATGCTGCATTCATTCCAGCTCCTCAAGGCCTTTTAAATATGGGGGATCTTCACTGCTGGCCTCTAAACCTTGGGTGGGTGATTGTTTATGCATGATGGTACATGATCCACAAACAGAAGCTACGACAACCCACATTTAAGAACATCTGCCAGTGAACAGGAAGGGGACTCTCCAGAGGAAAAAAAAGAAGATTCAACACTTTCCTTCTCAGTCCAAAACTCTAAAAAGCCATTTTTTGGATTCCTGGCTATTGTATGTTGTTATCAAAACACCGGTGCCATCTGAATTGCTGAATATAATCTGCTTTCAATCAACCTGAGGAGAATCCCCATAATTCTCTTCCTTTCATCCACAGACAGACTCACACAGCAGCAGCCTGTCTGTCCTGGTTAGCGACGGCTGCATCTGCAAAACACTTCAGTCACACCTTCTCCGGGGAGCATAACAGAAGGAACCCTTCAAGGCCTGAGCGAGAAGTGAGAACGACTGGATAACTGGAGCGTCAGCAGGTTTAATGTGGCCGACAGTGGCTATATGCTGGAACACAGCCACTGTTTATGAAGGTGTGATGTAGTCATTGTTTTGGTTTGTTACTTGCCTCCAGGAAAAGTGAAGCAGGGAAAATAATTTATGAAGAAAATTATTCATCAGTAGGTTAATCATTTAGTACTAAAACTTTAGCAGTTAATCACAAGTGAGTTCATCTGTGTGTCAGTGATAAATGAGAAGTTAATCGTCCACACTGGAAAGCCAAAGTTTGTGGTGTTCTTCTCCTCTCCTGAGGTTTTGCCGCAATGTCAGCTACAATCAACTCAAGCTGAATTTGAAGTTGATGATACCAAGTGATTGCTCCCACAGTTAAGTAGATAAATAGATAAGTCATGGATGAAATGCATCACTGACACACACAAAAGGACTGACAAGCACACAACCAGACATACACAGAGGCAGACGAAGACCTAGGAAGGAAACATTTGGACAGATGCTGCAGTACTCCGTGTTCAATCATCTGTGTACATAAACAACCAAGAGCGGGTCGAGTATAAATAACCTGTGTTCTGTAAACTTAAAAACTTCTTGCCTCAGCAAGGGAGCAACTATTATATATATGGATATTTTTGCCTCATAAAAGATGCATGACGAAGCAGAGTGGCAAAACTGTTGCTATTAATTCCTACTAATACAAACACAAGCTTAATATAGAGGAAGAAAAACAACAACAAAGGTTTTTCCCTGAGGGCCTGTAACTGTGTGCAATACTAGATTAAAAGAAGTAAATGTTCTGAATGAGATGCTAATTGTTATGTAGTATCCTTTGTTATTTTGTTGCCCAGAAAATTCTATATAAATGGTGTGGTTATTGAACTAAAATGTGATTGAATGCTGTTGATGAAACTGATCAAGTCTCTGGAGTGAGCGGCAAAACTCCTGATTAGATCAAATAAATCAGTAGATATCTTTAGTGTTTTTCCATCTGGACTGAAATGAACACTGAAGTCTGATGTTATGGTAGAATATAATACTGGTGCAGTGCTGCCACCTGTTGGACTGTTTAGAACACACACAACGCTGCATTGAGTGCCTGTTCTCAGCCATATGAACAACATTAACGTTCTTTAAAATAGAGTAAGATACTAGTTTAGGGTTATATCACTGCACTACACTTCAATACAAGACTGAGAGGTAACCGCAACAGTGTTTGTGGCAGACAAAAATAATCACAACACAATCAGTCTCTTTTATCCAAATTTATTAACAAGAAAAAGAGGAATCTGAGACGAAAAATGTTTAGTTTAGATTCACTTTTTGGCGGTTTCCTCCTCCTTTGACAAGTTCTTGATGATCTCTTCTTTCTTAGCCAGGAGACGCTCCTCTCTGCGTTTGCGAGCCTCCTTTGTCTTTGAGCGGCGAGCTTCGGCCTGGTCACTGGGTGGAAGGAAGGTGGAGACACAAGAAAATTAATTTGACTGCAACACGGTGAACTAATGGAAAAAATGCCTGTAAGCTATGTCAGGAAAATGATTGAAATGAAAAAACCACTTACGCCAGAAGCTTCTTGCGAGCCTTATCTGCCTTCAGTTTGTGGATGTGCTCCATCAGGATGCGTTTGTTTTTGAAGACGTTACCCTTGGCCCTCAGATAGAGACTGTGGTACCTGGAAGAAACAGAAAATACCTCAGAGCGTCTCTAAGCAAGATGCCTCTTTAATTATAACTACCCTGGCTTATTCACCAGCAATGAGCGCTGAAATTCACACTTACATGTGCCTGTCAATTTTCTTGGACTCCCTGTAGCGACGGAGAAGACGACGAAGGATTCTCATGCGCCGCATCCAGGACAACTTCTCTGGCATACGAGCATTGGCAGTACCCTTTCTCTTACCTGGGCAGGAGGAAAATGGGAGAATGAAACCAGTTATCAAAAATCAGTGTGTAATCTTCAAATTAATACAATTATTAAAGTCTGCAGAAATACAGTTGCCAATTTTATACACTTTTCTAAAAACATAAAATGACATGCAAATGAATACTTTCACTCGTCTATTGGGCAACTACAACTCTGAACTAACTCATGCCAGCACACGATGAAATGTAGAACCTGTCAGAGCAAATTAAATTGATCTGCTTAAAAGAAATGTGGAAAAGAAGAGCGACATTACTTATAAATCATTTACCCACCATAACCCATGTGACGTCCCTTGCGCCGTGCCAATGTGTTCTTGCGGCAGCGAGCGCGGGAATGAACCGTCACGGGTTTTCTGATGATCAGTCCATCCTTCACCAGTTTTCGGATCTGCTGACCTGTGGTACAAATACAGTGTATTACAGATGCTGGCCTGTGGGACCCAGATCACACAAATATAAGAAAGAAGTTTGTAATGAAAAGTAAACAACTCACGAGAGTTTGCGTTGGCAATCTCGTTGGTCTCATTCGGGTCTAGCCACACCTTCTTCTTGCCACAGCGCAAGACGCTGGATGCCAAGCGCTTTTGGAGCCTGAGCATGCTGCATAAACAAGGACATATTAATTTTACAGGATGCATCATTCATACAGTGCAAGGGAGCATTTAAGAATCTCTACGAACAAGACTGTAGTTTCATTTTTTTTGACTCAAGCTGAATTTGAAGTTGCTGCTAATAAATTTAAAAAGGTAAATGTTCTGAATGAGATGGTAATTGTTATGTAGTAGTCTTTGTTATTTTGTTGCCCAGAAACTCGTGGTCTAAAGTCCAACATTATATAAAGCTGATGTGGTTATTAAACTAAAATATAAACACTGATGATGAAACTGATGAAGTCTCTGGAATTAGACCATTTGCATGAAACACAGGTATAATCTAGGTTTCTACTTGATCATAAAATTAATTTAACACCAAACAATCCATTCACCTTATAACTGCTGACCAAAGTTCATTTAAGTTTCTTTAATTGGCACTTTCAAAAATCTGAATTACAAATTAATTAACTGAATAATTAAGTAAATCAGCTAGTTATAAAGGTATTCCTATCATTACCAATTCAAGGTATACTACTACTACTAATAAAATGATGCGACAATATGTCAGATGCCAATTAATCCATCATTATTCGACAAGAGATGACTGATCACAGGTGTGCAGTATTTTTTATATGAGTTGGACACTGTTATCAGGTTTGCTTTTAACTACCAGGGGTAAAATGGGAAAACAATATGAAAATGCCTAACAGAGGTAAACACTACCGTTAGCTAATCCTTTAGCCATCTGGAGTGTATGAGGTTACCCCTATAACCAACCGAGACAAAACAGAAAACAGCACTTGCCAGATTTATTCCGTAATTAACTAGTTTATTGATCAGCTTGTTCCACTATCAACACAAACAGGCTAATAGACTGCCTTGTTGCCAGCTGATTCGCCGCTGAGCACCTGTGGTGCGTCGGTAACATGTTGTGACATGTCTCGGTTAACTTAGCTAGCTTAGGTTAGCTCACCAACACGGGCCCTGCGCTACGTGCTTTCTGGCAGATATAACTGACTTCACTTCGAGTCGAACGGAGAGCGAGGCTCCTTTCTTGTCTTAAATGACAAAAACAACAACCCTGTGCAGCTTCTGGTTTCACCGAATAACACGTTTAAATGCCAGACATCTAGCTTACCTCATGGCTGCCGCTAGCTTGATAGAAACGAAGGAAATAGAAAGTTTGAGCCCCAACCATTATAGCCATCGTCACGGGTGACTCAACTGTGGCAGTATTCAAAAATCGTGACTATATGACAACGAATTGCGCAGTAAAAGTAAGCACACAAATGTAGTTTAAAATAAGAACATTTGTATGGTAAAGATAGTTTGCTGTGCCTTAAAAGTCGATTGAGTGTGTTGATAGCGACCCCGCCATTACACATAGTGGTACGCTCCAGTAAGATGCATTGTAAATATCCGGCCGCTGGAGGACGCACAAGAACTGTAATTTTAAAGGCGTCTGCTCTTTGTTTAATATTTTTGCTGGGGTATCTTTTATTGTTTGGAGCACGGGGGGGGGGGGGGGGGGGGGGGCTGTTTTCTTTCGGTGTTTTGTCAAAATTAAAATCAAGACATTTGAGTTCGTTTTAACCAGACGAAAAATATAGCAAGCCTTCAAAATAAAAGCATAACATTTTGAGAGCGCTGCTTGTAGACTGATAATCACACAGATGCCTTGTGTCAAAAAAACAAAACAAATTGAATCCAACAGTTCCAGATTGAAAAACATATATTAGTTGTGACTGTAGAGTGGTCAGATTGGCGCGGTGCTGCCATCTCCTGGCAGCCGGCAAAACGGCACTGCTGGCAGTCCTCCGCTGTACCAAAACACCAGCGGTCCTCCAGCCTCCTGTCACACGCGTTTATCTGTGAGAGCTGAGCCGTCCGCTGCTCCGAGCCGAGTGGGACTCTTATAGGGGAATACACGGGCGCTGAAAGGACCCAAACGCTGGCTGCGGTTTTGTCGACGGGTTTATTTTTGAGATATGAGTCAGCGTAACACAATATTCAAGGTAAGTGGGGATTTCGTTCTCGCGAGCCCGGCTAGCGAGCGAGCGAGCGAGCCGAGCTAGTGCTAGCTAACTACATCGCTACCAATGAAGTAACTGCCGCGCGTGTATTGTCATGGAAACAATAACTGTACTGTAACGTTAGCTAGCTTACACGACGTCTTTGTGACCGGATAAAGCCAAGTCACGTCAGGGCCCATTTTAGTGGCATAACCTCGCGTTAGCCGGTTAACTTTACATTGACATTGAGTTCAAGAGGACCCTTGCAAGTATGGGGGGGGTTAACGTCTAAGCTAACCTTGGCTGGCCGCGTCAGCTCCACTGACAGCTAATTCATTTAACCACTTTTCTAACGTCATGCTGGATGGACTCCTTTCTAGGTATCGCGAGTCCCTTAAGCCCGAACGTAAGGTCTGCCTCATGAGGCTCGGCAGCATGCCATGCAGTGTGCCGACAGAGACAGAAAACTGCACAAGTCATCGTTTATTAACTCAACACGAACCTCCGAACGGAGCAACTAGAGCTGCTTAGCCTGCTCTGATGAGGAGACTGCAGCCTTAACCAAACCAACCGGCGTTATTTCTGGTGGCCAAGCCGATGATCAGACTGGCCGGTTTGTGCCATTGTTGTCTGCATGGCTAGTTATCTGCACAGCCCATCTGTCACACAGAGACTTCTCCTGTTTGACCTGCTTATTGCAGACAGCTTGGAGCGTATGAGACGGATTAACCCAGTCCTGTACAGTGTGTATGACCAGGGATGTTTTTGCCATCTGAAAGATGAATCGTATGTGATTTAGTGGGAGATACTGTAAGCCCCCCACCCCCCACCCCAGCATAGTACAGTATATTTGATTATTAACACATGATGTTATCTTTTCTTAGCATCTAAAGTTGGTGAAAGGACAAAGTAATCATAGACATAAACAAAACCACTCCTCAAAGGGGCACTAAGTAGTTTTGGAGTAGAAATTCAAACTCAGGATTTTAATTTTTACAATAATATTGAGGTCATAATACAAACTCATAAGCTAGAAAGGTGGCAGGGTCTGCCAAATATAAACAAAGTAAAACAGGATGAAATTGTCACGTACTTCAAGGTCAGTTTGTTTATTCGGTCATGAAAACGGAGAAAGCTTGTTTATTTAGTTTGTTTAGGCATAATGAAATCAGTCAGTGAAGATTTTTCTCATGCCAAAAATATATAGTGCACCTTTAATATGTACCTGTCTGTAAATCTACAAGATCCAATCATGCATTGGCTGGTGGGAGTAGATAAATATCGGATATTGGTAAGTGCTTCCTGGTGCATTCCTAAAAATAACACACTAGCAACATACTGTATGTCATCTGAATCCTTGTCAAGCTGATTCAAATTATTTGAATGCCAAGATGGCTATCACATAAGTATTTTGCCCTTTCAAGAATAATAAAGGGGACAATATAGCCTTACTAGTCTACGTTCATCAATAGTTGCTTACATGGAAACTTTAATGTTTCATTTTGGATGCCTGCACCTGTTACTTAATCCCCACAGCTCCTCATTCTCCAGCCCCTTTGTTTTGCTTCCAACAAAGTCACCCCATCAAGAGGAGTACTCTCGGTCATTGACCCTTTTGAAAACCCAGCTTCCCCTCATCGGTGTGTGTATCACATACTACACATACTCTGAGTGCATTCAGCCTCTTCTAGGTTCTAGTTAGGCAAGGACATTTTGGCCCAAATGTCTGCCAGCTCCCTCAGACTTATTATTCACAGAAAGATGGGTCTACACTGTCCCTAAACTGACACACATACTCTACACTGTTTGCTGTCAAAACGTTCATTCATACAGTGACTCAGTGACCTATTTCCAGTCTAATGAGCGGCACTGACCCAGGTGTTTCTTTGTCAACTACCTTTGTACTCTCTTTGCACTTTGTGTCACAAAAAGCAGTTCACTGATAAATGTTGCAATTGACATTTGCAATCATCAGAGGATATGTTAATTATGGCCTGTTGCTCTTATCTGTCATGATTGAACATAGCTCCAGTCAAGTGTCTTTCAACCAGCATTGACATGTATAGAATGTGGGGCCAAACAAACCAAACCCCAGTGTGTCCCACTAGAGTGACCATCATCTCATTTAACACAGGCAGAGTGGGACAATGTCAAAGTTTTCTTTTGTCTTGTCGGTAGGGATTTGGGGCCCAGACGCTGTCCACCTCCATTGTTATAAAAGGTTAACAAGACAGTAACCAGTATAGTGTGTTATTGGTGACATAAGGACCTGAAATAGTATTTTACAGCGTTTTAATCTTCACAATGTCCTCTGAAAATATCAGCCGAATAAATCCCTGCAACAAAGTATAAAGTATAAGAAAAAACTTCCTACAGATGATATTCCACAAAAACAAAATGTAATTTTAGAGATATAATAGCCAGGGTTGCAACTAATGATTATTTTTATTGTTGACTAATCCGTCTATTATTTTCTCTATTAATCAGTTTTTTTGGTCTATAAAATGTAAGAAAATGGTAAAAATGTCGATCAGTGTTTCCCAAAGCACAAGATGAAGTTTTATTTTGTCCAAAACCCCAAAGATATTCAGTTTACTGTCACAGAGGAGTAAATAAATCAGAAAATATTCACATATAAGAAGCTGGAATAAGAGAATTTTGACTTGTTTTGCCTAAAAAATAACCACAATGATAACAATAGTTGGTGATTTATTTATTAGTTGACTATTAATCAATTAATTGTTGCAGTTTTAATGATAACAATTGTTATTAGACCAATGTATTCCCATATAAATGTTAAAGAAATTGCCTATATCTCTATTTCAGATGTACTTATTGTAAGTCGCTTTGGACAAAAGCGTCTGCTAAATGCCCTATATATAAATGTATTTCATAGAACTATAGTACTATATTGCCTGAAACTGTCAAGGTGGCCTCTAACAAATACTCAAACAGCCCAGACCTGATCAGAGTAAATACTCCTATTATACTTACTAAGCCATTAAAATGATTGAATACCAATCCAGGAGTTAACTAACCTGTAACAGATATTTATAGAGCTAAAGCAAATGCGATAGTGACTCATCCCGAACCTCGTCTGGGTTGTTGTCCAGGTTTCACTAATATGATGTGTTGTTGAGCTGCACAACTTGATGGGGTGTGATTTTTGTATTATGAATCTAGATAACCCGCTCTAGTCCATCAGATAAAGTCCTGTGTACTCACTGGAAAATTGTTTGGCATGTGTAAACTTGTCAGTTTTACCTGTAATGTAACTGCAGCTTCCGGAGATAAACAGGTTACTTTTATTTTTTGCTTGCTTTAATGGCAAATTTATAAGGAACAATTTAGTTTGACAAAGTTAATTTGAGTTCAACTTTTTGTACATTTGAAGTTTTTGTGAGTTGAAATCAAATATGGATGAATTATCATGATCATGGTACAGGCAAGTCAGTTGTTTGTTGTCTGAAGATGGTTGAGTGGCTGTGTCCTACCCATCAACTGTGGTATACCAGTATTAAAAATAGCCCAATAGCAGAAGTTGTCATGTGCATGAAGAAGTTGCAAAAGTAACACCAGCATGAATAAATCCAGCCAATTAATTTGTACAAAAGACATTTATTTAAAGTAGGACTGTTACCTGCTTATTCCCATAGGTAGTTCAGTCTCAGATGATTGGGCGTGTAATGCACATTGCTTTCTGCTCTGGTTTGTTGTCAGTTACTCAAACCACAGCAGACCAGCCCACTATTTATAATAGTGTATGGGGACTAGCGAAACAATGTAACCCTGACAATACTCAAAAAAAATCTGGTCTAACTGGAGCAAACAGGTGTTGTGTAAACTCAACTACTATCATACTATCAGGGTGATGCATCATGTGGGAGGGGCCCTGAGGCAGCACGGCGTGTGATAAGCTTTCCTGTTGAAGTGAGGCTGGTGACATCTGGTTCACGCTCTGTGCTCATGCGCTTAAAGTGCTCAGCAGAGGCAGATGTTGCAGCATGTGGAGAGCTACATGTATAGATTACAGCACAAATAATGTGTTTCTATTGTAGAAATCTGAACCAATCCCTTTGTTGCACAGTTTGTGCATTGAAGGTTTCATTCACCAATTAGTCTAAAACTTGCTAATTGAGTGATTTCTTTACATTCAAGTCTAGATATTTATCTACCAATCTGTATTGCAGTAACATTTGAGCACCTTGTTATGTTTATTATTTAGAATAAGTAGTCTAGTAGTCTAGTCTAAATGATACCAGCTGGTTAAGAATCACAGGAAGTGAAGTTAATAGAAAAAAAATAGACAAAATCACATTAGAGCACATTAAAATTCTGACAATGAGGTAAAGATGAAGATTCAACACCTACATCTGCTATAATCTTCCTCTGGTATCACTAGTTTCTTCTTAATATTTTCATGCTTGTCTATTTATATTATGATCTGATTGACTTGTGGTGCCACACAAAACAGGAATTAAAATATTGTCTATTGTAAGGTAAATTATGAGGTAATACTATGACTTTGAGAAAGATAGCTTGCTATATCATCTGACATGATGTCCTTGTGTCTTTCCAGCTTGCCAGCTAGTGGTGTGTGATCTGGAGGGAGAGGAAAGGACAGCAGAGAATATGGAGGTGTCAGATGGCTTGCTGCTGCAGGTCAACAATGGAGAGCAGTGGTGTAACCGCTGGAAACATCCCAATGAAGATTCGGTAAGCCACAGATCAACAATTTATCTTCATAATTCCATTAAACAGTAGCATCAACATTACACATCCTGCCATATCATAGGTGTTTAATCTTTTCTAAGTGTATCTGTGTTCCTTATACAGATCCATTTCTGTGTGTTTGTTATTCTTTTTAACTTTCAATGATTTTTGTGCGGTTCTGTGTTCTAAGGACCGCAGCACCAGCCCGTCTGTCCTGCGCTGCGTTACCAGTACATGGAAGGAGGGTCTGCTGAACAGAAAGAGGCCCTTTGTGGGCCGTTGCTGTCACTCCTGTACACCACAGAGCTGGGTAAAGTTACACAACAGCTAATTAACTCCAACACAAGTCCATTTGCTGAAGTCTAGTCAGGTCCAGAGTATTATCTGTTCTGATATAAATGAAGAAAAGGATCAATATCTAGTGTGCAGCTCTCGCCAAAAACAATTGATTGTGGCTGTTTGAAGACACAAGAAGGCCAGTCTTACTTGGTTTGTCTCTTAAAGATGATACAAACATTGGCCATATAAGTTTAGTGTGGTGTGGGATTTGTTTTAAAATATGTTGGGTTATTTTTACATATTAAAACATTTCTTAACACATTTCTTTAAAAACAATGTGTGAAGCACTACTAAAAGCTCCAGAGTAAGTTTTTCTGCAGCAGTGGTAAAAAGAAAATGAGTGGTGTGATAAATAACATGCAAGAAGATAATGAAATGGCATGAGGGAGACAATTTTTTCTGAACTACTGCATAGATTACTGTCAAGCAAAATCAGACCAGACTGTAAATCTTGGGCCAATCTGACGACTATCTCAAGATGAGACATTGATGGCTCCATCTTGCTTAGCTCTGAAGATTGCTCATCTGGAATCCAGTCTGCTTTACTTGCAAATACTTGTCCTATAATGAACCAGTACTTGTCAAAGATAGCAAAATGAAACTCAGTGTAGCCATATGTCTTTATTCCTTAAATTTACAAACCGGTCACTGTCTCTAAACTTCTGAGTTATGTTGAGATCCCATATATTCTTCATAATAATGATCTTTTTTGTTTGGGTCCCAGGAGAGACTGTTCAACGCCAGTATTCCATCTCTGGGACTACGCAATGTCATCTACATCAATGAAACCCACACCAGGTAAACAAAGAAACATCTTCTCCATTATAATTTCACTTCCTTCCACAGTATTTGGCTCTGAGCAGTCCATTGGCTTGGCAAGAGGAACATATTCAACCTATGGAACCTTTCATTTGTTGCTTTGGCATTTGATGACTCTTAATTTGCGCCTCACAGCAACAGCAAGAGCTCCAACTCTTGCTGTGTAGTACAATCAATGCTGGCCTCCTTAACAACCTGTGTATAATAAATGGCTTTAATTCAAGAGGACCCACCTGTGAAACAGAGGAAAGGTAGACAGATGAATAATTTAATGTGTTTGTCAGTTGACACCAGACACATGCATCCAGTGACTGACCTTAGCACGAAGGCACCTTTTTATACCGCAATCCTAAATAATATCAACATGGAAGCAGTTGATATTATTATATATAGTATTCTATATTAGTATTCTGCATCCTGTTAAGATCTAGACAGAAACATCCTGAAGCCAAGATTGGCTGATGTCAATATGGACAAATTGGTGTAGTTAGTTTTGTCTTACACAGTCATTGTGGTGTGTGTGAGCTTAGCAAGGTGTAACAAAACTAACATTAACACAGCCATTGTCGTCATTGAGAAAGCTGTATGTAATGGATATGTGAGCCACAGCTGATCTCTGGTTCCTGAAAATGTGTTGAATTACCAGGAAATCGGTGTAACCACGTTTTGTCTCATGACTCTGGCAGTCAGTTTTATTTTGTGATAGAGACATTTTGATTTTTGAGAAGTGTTGTCACAGATGTTTCTATAGTATCAACAGATACTTAAATAACATATTCTACACAAAATATGGTGTTGCATTCATGAGTGTAGCCATGCATTTTGTCTATTTGAGGATGTGTTCTCTTCTTAAAGCCCAGTACAGATATTCACAACGAGACAAAACCATTTTAGAACACTGAAGGGAGAAGTTTCAGCGATGTGAATGTCTCAGTTCTCATCTTGACACAAGCCAGCGGATGTTTGCCTGTTAAGTTGCTGGTGGCTGGTTCAAGAAACTAAGACATGTTTATAGCCAGTCAACTTGTAGGGAAGTCAGTTCAGAGTTTTGGACGGGGAAAGAGAAATCATCTCATTAATTTGGTTGAAGAACAGCTGTGTTCTGCACTGCCAACCTTTTCCTCTGCTCCACACATTTGCTTCACACTCACCTTTTGTTTTTGCCATTTCATCAATACTAGGAATTCAGCTGTAGTAAGGAACTCCATATGACTGTGCTCAGTCATATTTTAAGATGCTACAAATCCTATCCAGCTACAAGAAAACCTGAAATGTGGGCTGTTAGACAGAAGTGCAGAAAGTCGTTACTATGGAAATAATCGACTGTCTCATCTACTCACATTGGTGTGAACTGGCAGGTTTTCAGAACGTTGCAGACTTGTCTCGTCCTGAATTTTTGTTCTGAACTGGCCTTTGCATGTTTCTGTGCATTCATCTGTGCACATGTGTTTCTATTTATGTGCTCATGCAGACAGCGGGGGTGGCTGGCGCGCAGGCTGAGTTATGTGCTGTTTGTCATGGAGAGAGATGTCAACAAGGACATGTTCACCAGGAATGTAGTGGACAACGTGCTCAACAACAGCAGGTCAGAGTCAACATAACATGAGACATTGTTGGAAAATGACATTGAAGTTCAACTGAGCCTTCAAACCTGGGGAAAACTTGCATTCTTAAATTACGCTGGAAATGGAAACACTCATTTGGGGATAAAGTGTACAAAAGAAGGTTAATTTAAATTTTAATAGGAAAAATGCTGCATTGAGATGTTTCAAATGATGGTGTTTGTAGGCCAGAAGATGTTAAAGCTGTGATTATGTCCATCGCAGGGTAGAGAGTGCTATTGTGGAGGTGGCCACAGATCTGGACGCTGCAGCCAGTCAGTCTGGCCAGGAGCAGAAAGCTGTCAGTAAAGTGAAGCAGAAAGCCAGGGCATTCCTCCAGGAGATGGTGGCCAACATTTCACCAGCCTTTATCAGGTACATATATCATGTATTATTTATTCCATAATATACTAAATGAATTGTAGACAGAATAAGTGCATGCCATTATGTTACCATAAACTAAAATGGACTAGATTTTTGACACAAGCTAAAGTTTTGAACTCTTTGCTTCTGTTCCACATCTTCACTTGTCTTTTTGTTCAGGTTGACAGGATGGGTCCTTCTGAGGCTCTTTAATGGTTTCTTCTGGAGCATCCAGATCCACAAGGGCCAGTTGGAAATGGTCAAGAAAGCTGCCACAGAGGTCAGCAGCAACTACACATACAAAGAAAATGGATTGTACCGTTACAACATGATCTAATATGCACATTTGTGACAGATAAACACAGAGTCTAATGCCTTGGTCACCCTATACGAGATATAATGTACTGTACTGTTCACACTTGACTGACTTATTGACAGTCACAGAAATACAAGCGAGAAGTTATTTTTGCACTGATTTGCAGCGAAATAAAGAAAATAATATAGGTGAGAGAGTTGGAGATAAATCAATATTTTTGCAATAAAAACGCAGAGCAACACAACCAGATATTGAGATATTTTTTTTGGAGTGTCTGCGGGACATCAGCGATGTCTCTTATTGCGACTTTGAACACATCGCTCTTGGTGATCTTTGTTTAATGGAGCACTGCTTTGTCTCTGATCTGGAACTTTTGTTGGCGATCTCTAAAAACCAGTGGAAAATCAGGACTGTAATCCTGCAGTGTGAACTAGGTTTTCACAAACTGATGCAAAGACATGCACACTTTCTGTGTTCATGTGCACAGTCTTACTTACTCTTAGCTATGTGTTTATTACCATTTTTATCATCATTACAGTCTTAGGTGATGATCGTCAATATACTTTTCTGATGGATACATGGTAAAAGTATATTATGTTTATTGTAGAAAAATCATATCCAACATAATTTTTTAAAATCACTAACTGGTTAATTTTAAAATCATCTGTCTTGTCTTTTCAGCAAAATGTGCCCATGGTCTTCCTGCCTGTACACAAATCCCACATCGACTACCTGCTCATCACCTTGATCCTGTTCTGTCACAACATCAAAGCCCCGCACATCGCTGCTGGAAACAACCTAAGCATCCCTATCCTCAGGTAAAAGACCCACGAAGCCTTGTGTCAAGTTTGATCTGGAAATAAAAGTGATTTTCTTCTCTCTGTGAGTTAAAACACGCAAGGATCAGTTTGATATCACAAGAAAGGGAATTATTTGGATATAGATCAGAGAGGAATTAAAGCTGAACTAAAGAGTGAGACTAAAGATTGACACTGATTTCACAGTGAGGGAATATAAATGACCGTGTAGCCTGACAACAGGTTGTGAATCTGTTTAATCCTAACATGCTTCAAAAAGTATTTGAGGTTCTTAAACTGAAAACGGGTGCTAATACAGGCCCCAGATGTATCAGCCTGAACCATCTTTATTTAAAACCACCAGAAACAAATTTACCACCTCATGCTTTCGGGAGTAAGATACAGAAGATGGAATATTAAGGAAATGAAGAAGTGAAGAAGAAGTCTTTTTAAAAGCATTTAAGAAGAATGTTATAGGTTACAGGTTCAGCATGTAAGTAACTAAAAATCCATAAATAAAGGCAGGAATTGGATGCCAACTGGTTTATTCCAAATTGTAGGGAACCACCTAATGTGTGTTCAGGTGTCAGCAACAATTTTGTTATTTATATCACATTAAATCATCACAATAATCACAATTCTTAAAGAGGAATACCTACAGTAATCACAGTGACAACATAATCGAAAACGATAATGATGTCTTTACAGTTAATGTTGAAAGTTTGATCAGACTTTCTTTGTTTTTAGTACTCTTATCCGTAAACTTGGAGGATTCTTCATACGACGGAAAATGGAGGAGACGGAGGACGGGAAGAAAGACATTCTGTACAGGTCGCTCTTACAAGCAGTAAGTCCCAAGAGTCTACTTGTCTTCTACAGGAAAGGCTGGTCTAACACATCGTTCCTATATTCAGTTAATGTATGCGTGTTTTTTTTGTTAGCATGATTTATTATGTAACTGAAGGTTGTCTTCATGCTTCTCTACTCTGTGTGCTCTTTGCATTCCCAAGTGATTGAGAGTAAAAAGCGTGGGTTACGTAATGTCAGCCCAGCTCTTTCATTTTCTCTTTTTCTAGTCTTCATTTTAAGGTGTATTGTACAATCAGTCTTTGCACGGATTGATCATGCAATTTTACATACTAGAGCATTTTAACATCAAACTATATGCTGTAAACTTTGCTCTGTGGCAAGATGGGTTTATACATCTGTGGTCTCTCTTCATTACCCACTGTTGTACTGATGAAGCCAAGGGCGAAATAAGCCTTGTCACTTCGTTCAGGCTTTGTTTGGTATCCTTGTTGCACCACATGTGATAACTCCATGCCCCCCCTCACCCCTCACTTTAGGAACTACTGTTCTAACATAATCAGATATATTGGCGTTAATGACATATGATATCAAATGAAAAGTGTAACCTGATGGATATATCAGTTATAAGTGTAGCACAGATGTCACAGTTTTAACTCCTGTTACTATTAGTCTAGGTCAGGCCTGGGTTAAATTGTGAGGGGATAATAATTTTAGTGATGGATAGTTTTGCCTTTTAAATATCCAGAAATCTGATGGTAAAATGGTTGACATATTGTTTGTGAGCATTTTAATCAGTGTAATTAAAATGCTAAGAAGAAAAGTAAGCTAAGAATTTGTTGCCTTAGTAATTCAAGTCTTTCCAGTAGAGCTGCAACGGTTAGTTCATTGAAAGAAACGCACACTATTTTGACAATCAGTAAATTGTCTCAGTTATTTTTAATCCTGAATGTTAAACATTTGCTGGTTCCAGCTTCTTAAATGTGGGATTTGCTGCTTTTCTACTTAATTTACAATAGTAAGTAGAGAGTCTTTGGTTTGACTGTTGGTTGGACAAAAGAAGCAATTTGAAGGTGTCAGTTTGGGCTCTGGAAAATTGAGACGAGCATTTTTCACATTTTTATCACCGTTTATGGACTATTAACCTTAAAGGGGATTAGGAAGATTAATCAACAGTGACAATAATTGTTAGTTGCAGCCCTACTTTCCACCCTGGTGTGTGCATTTTACATCTCTCCTAAGAAAGTCACGGGGGCAAAAGCTGTTTGAATGGGCTGAGTGAGAAATTAGCCGCTGATTAAACCTTGAATCTGAACTTTTTGTTCAGCACCAGTACTTGGATGATGTGGCTTAACAACAACCTTCTAACAAGAAAATCTGATGTAGCACAAATGTGAATGGCTACTCATGTTAATATAAAAGCTTTGTCATCATAAGCTACTTGTAGAATGAAGTCTCCTAATGTGCTTTCTACTAAGTAGCAAGGCCTCTTAGTTGATCTAATTATTTGTCCCAATCTCTCTAGTTTGAAAATTGCTGTTAATTTGTGTGTTTAGAGTCTGTGGAAGAGAGAAAGAGGAGCCATGAAACCAACAAAGACTGTGCATTGTACCTCTAAGATAATGTGTATTGCCCCCCTCAGATAAAGACATGAGCAACTGTTGGAAATGATGACCTACATTTTATCCCTTATCTACCAACAATATTTTACCTCACATTCCACAAAACAGATTATACATATTTTCCACCATATTTGTAGAAAGTGGAGCACAGAACACTTACAGATAAGATTTTAATCTGGCATGCCTGTGTCACTTGCACAAATGTAATTAGCCGAGCTCCTTCACGGGCAAAAGTGCAAGCTGTATATATAAAAAAAAAAGAAGCTGTGTGCTGCTCTAATTTCAGTTGCTCTGGTGAAAGCTGAACCTGGATGTCTGTCCTTTCTCACAGCTAAAGGCCACAGGCTGCAGTCCATTTCAGGACAAAGCTTCTCTTCTCAAAAGTGTCTACATAGCAAGAGACAGCTGTGTACATACTGTACTCAGATGGATACCGATACACAACATGGTAGAACTTGGCACATTCCCAGTTCTCTGCGGTGTGTTTAGGGGTCAAACTGTTGCTTACCACCACTCATTTTTAACTTGTATGCAGGTCGCATATACTGCGGCTGCACAGCACTCGCATTGCCACACTTCAACCTTGCAATGGAGTCAATGTCGTTCTTTCTTTTTTCCCTGTCAAAGAAGGGCTGGGAGATATGATATTTTCATTGGTCGCACTGAAAAAATTAGGCCTTTAAAAATATTTTTAATACACACCAACTGGGTGTGTAGACAGTTGCCTTTGAACAAATGTATTCCTGTTTACAATCATTTACATAATTTGTTAAAATATATAATTAAGATGTTTTACTCAGTGCACCTAAATCATTGCAACAGTGCAACCAGTGTAAAAAGTTAGTCTGGAGCCCTACCTTAAAATTGTACTTAGCAAGTATAGTACTTGAGTAAATTGTCTGACCTCTTTTCATTCAACTTTATTCCCTGTTCTGACTTTCACATTTTCTTCCTTCAGTATACGGAGGAGTTGTTGCGTCAGCAGCAGTTTTTGGAGGTCTACCTGGAGGGTACCCGCTCCCGCAGTGGCAAGCCGTCTACGGCGCGTGCAGGCATGCTGTCCCTTGTGGTAGACACGCTGTGCACTGGGTCCATCGCAGACGTGCTGGTGGTGCCAGTTGGCATCTCCTATGATCGTATCATTGAGGGCAACTACAATAGCGAGCAGCTGGTACGTGCTTTGATGATGTCTGTTGTTTTTGTGCTTTTGACTGGCAACATACAGAAATATAGAATAGACGTCATATTATTTGGGAAATTTTAGCTGTAGGGTAGTGCGAGGACAAAAGGTTTTGTAGATAACTTTAACCCTTTAAGTCATATATATGTTGTGATGATGATTATCAAGTCTGCATTGTTACCATCTGAACTTCTTAATCCCTTCAGGGCAAACCGAAGAAGAATGAGAGTTTGTGGGGAATAGCATGTGGAGTGTTCAGGATGCTGAGGAAAAACTACGGCTGTGTGAGAGTTGACTTCAACCAGCCCTTCTCCCTAAAGGTGACTGATCTCAGTATGATTGTTGATTTTGTTGAAAAACTCAAAATGTTGCAATCTTTTAATGAAACATCATGCTTTCTTTTGGTTTTTCAACATATGTATTGCAAAAAAATCTAAAGTATTAACAGAGAAAATAATAAATGTGGCTTTGTAATGAATCTCTGTGTGTCAAATGTAGGAGTACCTGGACTCCCAGAGAAGCCGCCATGTTCCACCACCAGTCTCCCTGGAGCACACCTTGATGCCCACCATCATCTCTGCTCAGTAAGGGCACTCACACTGTCTCCTCACTCTGGCAATCAGTTATATCCTCCTCTGAGCGATGCACATGCAGACACCATCAGTCCCACAGTCCCACCTGTAATATCATGAACCCTCCCTCATGTCACAGACTTGACTTCTCCCTCCTGCTACTTCACAGCAGGGTTTGTTATCTGACATCTGAGCACAGCACTTGAGTTAGCATTGGCAGGGGTCAGTATATTTCAGTGCTGTCCCTTCATAATAAAACTGATACAGACGCACAGGGACAGCAGTGTTTCATCCCAGCTGGTCTGGAGTCACAAGTTCAGAACTCATTCCAGCAGAGTCGACTGAAAACACTGTCTTGAAAATATACGGCATATAGTTAGTTGAGACTTAAGAAGACTGTGTTGTAAGCCAAGAAATACAAGTAAAGAGTAAAAGTGAGCAGATACCAGTTTAGGAGGGAACAGGTAAAGGTAACACCCTTCTTGTGAAAGACTTTCCCCACATGTTTTGATGATGATGGTGGTGGAGGAGAGCTCTGTCTTGACACGTCGCTCCAGTGTCACCCATGTATGTTCAGTTGGTTTGAGATCTGATGATTGCGATGTCCATAGCATATGATTCACATCATTTTCATATTATCATGGGATAAAGGAGATCACCCAGAACAGCTTTGTATTGATTTGTAGTGACACAAACAATTCCAGCAAAAAGCCCCCCGCAGCATTACAGCCACCATTTCTAATTCCTTTTATTCTCTACTTGTAGTAGTGTAGTGTGACGTATATCCATTTAATTGTTAAAGATTAATGTTTTTCATTCTTAAGTTAGTTACTTCACCTGTCACATTTAGTTTTGAATATATTGTTAACAGTATTGACCATTCGTCTTTGTATTTAATGTGTATACATTTAAAATGAATGTTTTTTCAGAGCTTATGTTGGGTTGCTATGGCTCTTTAAACTCAGTGACTGACGTACACTGTCTAAAGTAAGCAAGCAGTAAAGTTCATTGCTCATAAACTTGACGGTGCTTTTCTTCAGTTTGGTAGCCACCTAGGCTAGCTGATTGGCTAATCATACAAACATACAATGACAAACAGTAAATACTGTTAACAGTATGTACAAAGCTAACTGTGAAAGGCAAAGTTACTAACGGAAGGAAGGATGAAAAAACACTGTGATTACAAAGGTGTAAATCTGACAGGAAGTGAACAGACGTGCAGTTGATAAATATAGGTCACACACATTGTGCAAGCAGAAAATTTGTCACCTGTCTGTAAATAATCTATTCAAATTTATATTGGTGGCATCTTTTGTTCGCTTTCTCACCTTCTCAGGCAAGTTCTGTGAGATCAACTGGTGTAGTGTTTGTTTTGACATGAAAACCACCTTTTTAAATCATGTATACCACATCAAGCAGATACGATAAGGCTGGTTGAACATAGCTTACCTATATTTTGTGTGTGGGTTTTCCCCTTAGCATGATTTATTATGTAACTGCAGATTGTCTTCCTTCCTTTTCTGCTCTGCGTGCTCTCTTTATTCCAGAGTGACAGAGTCACATTCATCAAACAGTGTGTTTACACGTTGAGTTATTATTCTTCCAGACCCGATGCTCAGCTGTTTGAGGGGCAGGAGGAAGAGCAGCTGAACCGAGAGCTGCCCGACGACATCTTGAGACGACAACTTATTAACAACCTGGCCAAGCACGTCCTCTTCAGTAAGAATCTCTCAACTCCACAGCGGTGGATTTACCACCCCCTAACTATAGCCCTGTTGCATATTTAGGGATCATTATATTTTTAGTTTGGAGTATAGAAAGACCTGAAGGTCATGAATCGTCATAGTACTATCCTATTTAAAGTCTCCCTACCAGGATGCTACATTCAGTTAAATGCCTTGTGGCACTATGTAGCCCATCACATCCCATTTGGAGCACATTTGCTTCTTTATTCAGCATTCCTCTTTTATCCTCTTCTTCTGCACGCGCCTCCTTTTCACCCTTGTGTTAAAGGTGCACCTGCTTGAGCTAAAGCATCACGCATGATATACTATCCTTCATACTGGCTCCATTAATTGAAATCCTACACAGCACAGCATCAGTCCATCGGTTCCACATCACTCAGGGCTTTTTGCCCCAGGGTAGCACTACAGAAACCGGTTCTTCCCAGCTCATTCAGCTGCATTCTCCTACACTAGGCCCTCTTTGCTCTTTACTCCCAGCCAATCACAAAGCCTCCAGCTGGATGGCATGTTGTTTTCAGCCAATAAGGTTGAAGGGGAGGATAGAGAGGCAGAGGAGGGGAGGAATGCAGTACCACAAATGTTTAGCTCCCCTGAACTTGAGCCACGCGCAAGATGACCAAAAGTAACCTGTGTCCTTAGACATGTATACACACACACTGCATTATTTTCTGTCTGTTCTCAGTTTTGGATCTTTTTAACCCTTTTTATGTGATAAGAAAATGTCATATTTGATCACCCAAGACAAACCTGGTACCTTGCACATTTTTTATATGATTGAGAAGTTTATTTTAAGACAGTAAAATTAGCAAAATCTATAATATTTAAAGTCTTGCAGCATATTTTTAGTCATAAATTGTCTCTTAATTGTTGTCCTAACCCCCCACCAGTGTCCTGTCTAAGAGACTTTCAAGTCAGATGCTTAGAAAAGCATTAACATGTTTTTTTGTCTTGTAAATTTGAAAAGTGTAAATATTTAGGGACAGTCTCTTCACTGTAAACCTAATTAAGACATGCTTGACAAGTCTCTGTTTTGATATTGTCCTCAGTCTGTTGTGTGTTGCTCATTATATCCTCATTGTATCTTCCCTCAGCGGCTAATAAGTCCTCAGCAATCATGTCCACCCACATCATAGCCTGTCTGCTGCTCTACAGACACAGACAGGTAAGCCATGTCCTCTTTATAACCTCCTCTCCTGGCGCTAAGCCACTGTATACTGCACCTTCCTTCCTTTTTCCTTCACCCCTCTGTTCCTCAGATTTCTCCTCTTTGTCTCTTTTTCACCACTCTCTTACACCGAGGTGATCCAAATGTCACAAAGCGCTGCATGGTAGTAATGAATGTCTCACTCTGTTAGTGATCTCGCTCTTCCTGCATCCTCCCTCACCACCTCTGTGCATCAGCGGTGAGCCTCTGCCCTCTGCAGGCACTCTGCTGTAAGTGGCAGCAGAATGAGGAATTGATCAGTGCTGCATATCACAAACTCAAGCCCAGTCTAGCCTTTTGTTGTACTGAATTTTGTACTTTGGACTTTATACTCAAACCACCCGTTCTTCAGATATTTTACCCCGTTTATCTGGAATAATTTACATTGTAGACTGAAACTTAACACACTGATATGGATATGGCAATTCAAAAAAATGTATTGGTTTTAGATATGACTGTTTGCATAACATGGTTGTATTTTTATTCTTTTTTAAAATACTCCGCCAGGGACATTTAAGAATACATTTATTTATTAGACTGTTGTCTACAGAAATGGTTTTTGTTACGTATTTACTAGAGATACACCGATTCCGATTTCTTAAGAACTATAATTAACAGCATACAGAAACTATTCATAACAATTCAACTGTATGTTTGTAATAAAACACTGACTATAAATTAACTAATAAAACTTACTGTTACTGAAATGTCTAAGTGAATTTTAACTCCCTCTTATGAGTACTTACACAGTGTATACTGGTATATCCAGGACTCTTATTGTGAAAGGTAAAAACAGAAGGCATTTTTAGATTTATATGTCCTTATTATCATTATCATTTTTATTTTGTTCTATCTGATTATTTATTTTGTACTCAGGTCTCAGTTGTAAATGAGATCTCAATCTTTATTTGACTTCCTGATTATAAAAAGTAAATATACTTTGCTCCAGGGGGTGGTGCTCTCCAAGCTGGTGGAAGACTTCTTCAACATGAAGGAGGAGATCCTGTCGCGGGACTTCGATCTGGGCTTTTCGGGAAACTCTGAGGATGTGGTCATGCGTGCCCTCCACTTGCTGGGAAACTGCGTTAACGTGACCAGCAGCGCAAACCGCAACGGAGAGTTCACGATCGCACCGAGCCAAACTGTACCGGCGCTTTTCGAGCTCAACTTTTACAGCAACGGCCTTTTCCATGTCTTCATTTCTGATGCAATCATCGGTACGTTGAGCTGAGAGTCTGTTCTTGTGTTCCACGTTCACTCTGGTGTATTGCTGATCTTTGCCCTGATGTTCGATGTTTCTTTATGATTTGTCTCCAGCCTGCAGCATCCTGTCACTGCAGCGAGAGATGGTAGTGGAATCGGAGTCTGATAACCTGCCCGGTGGTCTCAATAGCCTACCTCTCAGTCAGGAGAGACTCATTCGCAAAGCCGCCGGACTGTCCCACTTCCTTATCAATGAGGTGACTGTGGCACCGGTAAGTCTTGCGTATTGTAACGTTCGAGACACCTTCATGTCTCTTACCCTTTATTATTATGGGTCATTATTATGGGTGTAGTAATAACACATGCTTGTACTGATACTAGCCTGTAATATATCACATTAGTTAAGCAATCGGATTGTTTGTTTTTGTTTTTCCTGTTGATACTGTTGAGATTTAAAGAGATTTGAAACATGTTTTATTTCCTTTTTCATTTCTTCATCTCCTCCTCTCTGTCTTGCAGCCCTGTCAGACTATTTACCAGGTTTTCCACGATGCAGTGACCCGGTTGATCCAGTACGGAGTCCTCTATGTGGCAGAGGTCAGTTTACAGATACAAAACCTCACCGCTGGTGGACAAAAACAAAAGTAACAACTATGACTAATGCTGGAAGTTTACTCATGGTGAACATTCTGGGAATTGCTGTTAAGTATAATTGCTTACTGTATGTGTAATATGTGTTTGTGTGCCAGGAGGATCAGGAGGAACTGAGTCCCAGCCCCACAGATGAACCGTGGCCCAAAAAGTTCCCCGAACCCCTTTCCTGGAGAAGCGACGAGGAGGATGAAGACAGCGACTTCGGAGAGGAGCAGAGAGATCGCTACCTAAAGGTCTAGTTTAATAATATCCTTCTAAAAACACTGTTTTATAGTGTTTTATTGAAGCCAACTGACTTGACTTTCTTTTTTTCCATCAATCAGGTGAGCGTCTCTGCAGAGCACCAGGAGTTCTTTGTCTTCTTGCAGCGACTCGTCAGCCCCGTGCTGGAGGCCTACAGTGGGGCCGCGATCTTCGTCCACAGTCTGAGTCAGCCAATGTCTGAGTCCGACTACACCGGGAGGCTCTTCAGATACCTGCTCACCCGCACAGAGCGAGGAGTGGCTGCTTATGGTAATACTGCAACAATTCCCCACATACATACTGCCTAATTATTTCATGTATCATCCTTTGATACACAGAAAAGTTATTATTTAACCACACAAATGTGCTCACACTTCTATGCAAAAAAGGAGTTTAACTGCAAATTAACTCTGGATTATAATCAGGTTTTAATTGGTGTTTTTTGAGTTGTTTGTGATCTCTTCTTTTCCAGGTGAAAGTGCAACGCATTATTTGGTGAAGAATACAGTGAGGACTTTCAAGGAGCTCGGGGTAAGAGTGTGTTCCAAAATTGTTGATTTATCGCGGTTGTGTTGAATATCCAGGTCGTGATGTTAAGATTCACCTCCCGTGTTGTAATTTTTCCGTAGGTCCTGAAGGAGAGACGAGAAAACCGGGTGACGACTCTACAGCTGAGCAGCACTTTTCTACCTCAGGCCAATCGGAACAAACTCCTGCAGTACATCTTAGGTTTCACCCTGCTGTGACCGAGACACCTTTCAGACCCCAGGCTCCTTCCAACAAAGGGCTTCTACTGGTTACTTCTAAACAATCCCAGGTGCTACTCTGTGGAAAGCTTTACCAGGAAGTGCCTTCACGTAACAGCCGCTAACGGTTAGCTGTTAGCCGGAAGAGACTTGAAGCCAGTCTTCCCTTTTTGTTCCAGTCTACGACTCCCTGTCTTAGAACTGCATAGCTGATGAAACACCTGTATCGTTCTTTGAAGAGGTACCTCCCTTTGGGAACCTCATGTCGTGAAGTCATGAGGTTTTAATATGATCACGATTTTAAGATATACTCAAGCAGGTTAGTGAATAAGAATCACTTTTACAGCAATCTGAATAAATCAAGCTGCCTTTCGTCTATACAAGTGAACAAGCAAAATATGCATAGAAAATAATGGTAAACATTACCATCAACAAAGGCATTTTTATGTTGATTCTTTCTGCTCGTTTGTAAAACTGCTGTATTCTCTCGAGTGCGCTCCACTATCATACAGTAGAAAACATGTAAAATGTAGTTTGATGAAAGGCTCATTTTGAAAATTTAAAAACTGTACATAGACCACAAGAACAATGTCTCTCATTTATAGTGCATTTAATAAATGCACTCTTGTGTCATTGGATAGAAAGATTTTTCCCTGCAAAATGCGTACATATCCAGATTTTCTTTAACAAAAACAGTTGTCAAAATCGAATCCACCCTGTAGACAGCTTTGGTCAGTTATATTCCAGCAAATTAGTCCAGCCGTGCAACAATATATACTTGGCAAACACAAAAAGAACGAGCATCTACAGTTAAGTGCATTCAAACCACTAATATCTAAGTGCATTCAGTTCCACTTTTCGTTTTTGATGAAAAGTGACTTTGACCTCTCTGTTTAACACCTTTTTCACTTTTCAATGAATGTGACATAGCACAGCACTTACAATACCAGCCATCACATCCACTTAAGTTCAGATACAACAAGCTCAGAAGCTCTTTGGTCATGCCTTTCAGGTTCAGGGAAAGCAGAGATTTGGGATAACCTCCATTTTTGTTTCTCCCCTGATTCTAAACACACTGTATAGAAGCCGTTATAGCATCACTTCGCTCCAATGGTTGGGCATTCACAAGAAAGAAGAACTGCATAGTGTGGTGAAAATAAATGGTACATATCCGCTGTGTAATCCATCCCAAGAAAAGGTCAAGTCTGTAAGAGCTGGCTGTTTGTGAAAATAAGATATAGTGTCTCTGTTGTACTGTCAAGAAAGGAAGGGGAGGACGTCTTCCTCCTTTGGTTTCTTTTACATGCAGACTGCTGCAAGGAGCAGTGATATTTCTGAAAATAACGGTCCTTAACTGTCAAGTTTACCTCTTCTTTACTGTTCTTGGTTAAGATTTTCAAAATCAGTCTGAAATTGTCATAAAAACAAACTTAGGAGCCCATGATCAAAATGCATGTGACAAAAAAATGAGTCCGGCAGGTTGTGAATAAAGAAAATGTGTTGGTCAGGAACATTGAAAACGTTGGTGAAGATTCTCGGTCATCCAGGCCCTGGTATATCTAAGTGCTATACGAAGGCAACTGGACAAGAAGTGCAAGCAAGAAACTAAAGAAAATCAAGCAAATCCAGTTGCCTTCGTACAGCACTTAGATATCAAAAAACATACCAAAACTCCATCTGTGAAATTAAACCCTCATAGTGAAACCTCACTGCACAGAGCCTGTGCAGCTGCAGAACCGTTCTCATTTTAATTGTAAGATAAAGCCACAGGACTCAATATTTAGCTCTTGTCTATATATGTGTGTAAGTCTGCGTCTGAATAGATTTTGCATTGAACATTAATGTACAACATCCAAGCTAATGTTGGTGAATGAGTGCACACCAACTGACAGGAAGAAGAAGAAGGAGAGGGAGTGTGTTCGGAGAGGACAGAGTAAGTTTGATGAATTGTTGGTGCTTTGCGACGGGAGGCTGACCCAAATCCGTGACTGATGAAGTGAAGGCAGTCTGACTGATCTGAAATGACATTCTCGGTCTGTCAGGGCAATAAAGTAAACAGGAATTGGGTGTCTGTTGGTGTATATTTAAATGAATATTTGTGCTGAAAGACAAGTCTGCAACACTGCTGGTACCAGTTAACTTAAATGCTTTTTTCTAAACTTTATTTAATAATATAAACCTGCATATTTTCATGCAGTTTTGCAAATCTGTGTACAAGATTTTCCTGAAATGGAAAAAACTCGTGGAGGATTGGTGAGTGACACCCATAGCATGTTGAAGAACAGAAAAGTATGTTATTAAAATGGGAGTGTGGTCAGGGTGCGGCAAAAAATAATGAAGTTCAGCGGGAGCATCTTGACATTCAAAGCATTTCTGAGCCCACCGTCTGTATGAGTCCCCACACCGAGGGACCCCTCCGCCAAGATACAAACCACTTTATGTACTGTACTGCATGTTTCCTCTGGTCGCCTTTAATCATGGACACGTCAATGTGAACTCTACTTAACCTGAGAATTGTATTTTACAGTTTAGTGTGTGAATTGTGTCGCAGAGACCGATAGTTTTTTGTGTAGGAGATGAAATGTGTTACCTCTTGAATGTATCTCATCTGTCCCCATAAAGGTCAATGTGATATTATAGAATACTCAGTGGAGTCGGTACAGAAACGATGGGGATGGTTGAGACTCATCGCTACTGAAGCTGCATTAACGACATCCCTCTACGACTATGTAACTTTGTAGGATAAAAACAAAATGCCTGTATCTGGGGAGCAGGTGCCTTTTTAATGCACTGTAGTGTTCTTTGGTTGTTTTTTTTTTTTTTGGTTCTGTTTTGTGCATGTTAACAAAAGGTTTATTTCGTGTGAGTATCCAAAAGAACACTGTAGATTGTAACTTTAAAAAAAAAAAAATACACACAAGAGAACTTGTGGTTACTATAAGAAGAATCACCAGCTACTAAAAGAAAAATGTCACTTTTTTTTTTGTTCTTGCTTTCTCAAAGCAAAGCACAATTGGCATTATTGGATTTTGTTTTTAAATAAATTAATGATAGATTAACAGTTGTCTCTTGTCTGTCTTTTTATTTCATTCATTTTTATTGGAGGGGACAGTTAATGTTTAGGCAGCAATAACGGTATCATTTGTTTTTGAATACACAGCAATTAATATTATCGATTTCATCAATCCAAAAGCAGCTGTGCAATTACTTAATTACACACATGAATTGCTTAGTGAAAGGTGTGACACAGTGCATCAAATCCATCAGAAGAAAACAAAAAAGCAACATACTGATAGAAATAAACAAGCTTAAGCTGCGTTGCGCTCTACAGACCTGTAAAGATTAGGCAAATTGGTCTGCTTACATATGAAAAACTGTCTGGACTTCATCTCATCCGTCTTGTTCTTTGTTTCTGTAACTCCATGTTGATGTTGTGAAGCACAGTGAACAAAAAACAAACCCTATTTGACCCTGGTCCCTGTGGAGGGTAATATTCCTGGAGTGGAAACGCAGCTTTAGCTTACCACAGGTTCAGGTGGTAGGATATTGTTCATCACTGCATTTTTACTTAAACCAAATTTTTTTCATACAAACATATTTCACCTCTCAGTTTAGTCTGAAATTTGCCCTTTAGTATGTCTCAGCTTTGACAGATCCGGTCATGCCTTGTAGTAATTCCTTTAATCATTAATCACAGACAGTTTCAGTAATTTTTCAAGCAAAAATCCCAAAACATTCACTGGTTGCAGCCTCTGCAATGTGAGGATCTGATGCTTTCCTGTGAGTCAGAAGTCATTACGTGTCAGGTTAAAGGGAGGAGAGCTGACTTGTTTCGGTCGGCTCGTGGGAGGACAGGAGGAGGATAAATTGAGGCCGGAGACGAGCTGAAGCTTGTGTGACCATGAGGACGACGCAGAAACGACAAGTGTGTATCCTTCTACCGAACAAGCAGCACCTGGACTGTACTGTCAGAGTGAGTGGCCTTTCAGTGTCCTGTTTATTTGTTTTTATTTCATTATTTCATCTTTTGATTCCAGTGCATCACGTGGAATTTGAAGAATATAGAGACCACAGATTTAATTTGAAGTTAACAGAGAGTTGTTTCATATCAAGATCACATGACTGAATCTGAACATAGTTGTCACTGATCTCGATTTTAAAGTATGTATCTATTCTTGATGTGTGTTACGCGTATTTTGTAGGTGAGATCCAGAGGCCAGGAGGTGTTGAACAGTGTGTTGAAGCAGCTCGGCGTCAGTGAGCTCCAAGTCTTCGGTCTGGCTGTTCTAAGAGGTCAGTTAGTGTCAGTGTGGGAGTTCAAGAGAAAATGTTTTGAATTCATTTATTGTGGGATGCTGAAATTTAGGGAGGCAGTTCTTACAGGACATTATAGCTTTGTTTTCTCTGTGTTAATTGAATGTATTGTGCTCTTCAGATAATGAATACCTTTTTGTTGATTTGGAGCAAAAGCTGAGTAAGTACTTTGGCAAAAGATGGAACAGAGGATCCATAACGGTGAGTTATTTTTTCTTTCTGTGTGTCAGCTGTGCAATCCTTATCTCAGAAGATTTATCTACAGTATTTTATGCAGCAGTGTGCCTCAGTGAACTCTCGAACTCGTATACAGTGATAAATACTGACACAAATACAAACTGTTCCATTATTGTTCAGGGAAGGATCTGTTATCTTACAACTTAAACAGCAAATGTGTAAGATACGGCCAGAATTCAGTTTAAAACAACTCTACGCGCTGTTTTCACTTGCTGCTGATGCCCGACTCTCTCGTGATCCTCGGCCATTTCCTGCCTCTCCTTTCCCAGAGCTGCTGTAAATCGCCTCCATACTATATCCACTGTCTTCCAACTTGCTCAGAGTGTGCAGGCAAACACCCATCAGCTAATAAGGCCACTAGCTACACAGCTTACTGAGCTAATTAGCTATGAGCAGTTATGCTGCCTCCTATATTTATGGAGCTACCTTTGAATTCCGGCCATATCTTACAAATAACACCTTTAATGTCAATCAGGTCTTTGTTACATGATTTCTGTTTGTTTCCTTGAATGTTAACTAGACAGTCAAAACAGTAGAGCCAGCATTGCAAAACTCAGGTTGAGCAATATTTTTTCTTCTTGACTCTGCTGAAATATTTATTCTACATCTTCAGATCCCATTCATCTTATTCCTGAGGGTGCAATATTATGTAGAGAGCGGGCGGCTGATATTGTAAGTTGGTCTCTCATGAGCATCTTTTTCTGAAGAATATGTATCTGTCTGCTCATATTCAAACTATGAATGTTCAGCCCTATCAGTTAAAAACATAATCTCTAATGTCTTGACAAATGATTTTGGTCATTTAAGGAGCAGCAAGGTGCAGCAGCTCTACTACGCTGAGCTGAGGCAGAAGGTGCTGCACTCACAGAGCCGCCATCAGGAAGCTTTGTTCTTCCAGCTGGCAGCTTCTGCGCTTCAGGCTGAAGTTGGAGATCTGGAGCTCAGACAGGGGAGTGATGAAGAGGAGGAGGAGGGACAGGAGAGGAAACACAGACATTACTTTCTTCCTGAAGATTACTTCCCCTCTTGGGTAAAAAAGTGGACTAATGTTGGAGTTCATAACCATATCCACACGTGTGTGTGCATGTGTGTGTGTGTGTGTGTGGGTGTGTACAGTAACCTGTGTGTGTCCTCAGCTGATAAAGCGCCGTGGACGAGACTTCCTGCTCCAGCAGTGTCCGGTGGTGCACGTCGAGCTGAGAGGTCTGTTGCACAGCCAAGCTGTCCTGCAGTTTATAAAAGAGGCCAGCAGCCTGCAGGATGGACCGGTCACCTTCTACAGGATGAGACGGGTCGGTCGCACTCAGACTGTTGAAATGAACCAAAATCTCTAGAACACTTTGACTGTAATGAAGCAGAAAGCATCAACACAACATCTGTTACATGAGCTCATGAGACATATCCTAAACTCTGCTTCCTCTTCTGTTATTTTATACGCAGGAGAAAAAAGACCTGAGGAGTTCAGTCCTTCTTGGTGTAACATTGAAAGGAGTCCATATCTATCAGGTCAGCCCAACACAAAGCATATACACATTTATATTTGAAGGGTTTGACTTATTGATGTAAACAAACTTTATAATAAATTCACTTCTGCATGTATAATTAGTGTAAACTGATTGTATTTTCTGAAGGAGGTGGAGGGGAAGCAGTGTCGACTGTATGATTTCTCCTGGACTGATATTGACCGCTTCACTTTCCAGGTTGGTCCACACCTGAGCACACATTTAATAAGAAAACATATTGAGATTATTAAGCAGCTAGATGCTGTGAGGGGCACAACACATTATTGCAATTTATATGAGTGTACAAATATATAAAAAATAAGCAATGAGAAAAAGATAAAGAACGATCAATCTTTTTGTTTGCTTGTTTTTCAGAGTAAATATAGCAACAGGGAAGAAAACAAAATGAAGACATTTGACATTTTTCCTTTATTAAGACCTTTTACTACATTTACCTTACTATAATGCTCATAACAGATTAAATTCACAGTGTGGTATTAGATTTAAATACTTCTTCCTCCACCTCTCTCTTGCTCTTCAGGGCCGCAGGTTTGAAATCTCTGCAGTCGGCTCTCTGTGCCTCCCTAAGCTGGTGTATTACTCTCCTTCAGCCTTCCACTCCAAACACATCTTGAAGCACCTCAGTGACACTCACCGGGTCCACATCAGCACCAGAGATGCAGCCAGCTACATCCAACAGCTGGAAGACATGGAGGGTCAGCTGCAATCTCATCTTCATGATCTTTCTTTGAGTTAATACAACTCTGATTTCAGATCAGTCCTCAAGTCCTTTATATGTCAAACTGAAGCTAAATTATTTTTAAATTTTTGTTGTTATTTATGTTATTATTTTGTGATTTGAGACCTGATTTTTCATGATGATTCAGTACCAAACTAAAGTGTATCATTGGTAAAACCTCATGAAGTCTATTATTCTCATCCTCAGCCAAAGTATTTTGAAAATCACACCAGTGAAACAGATATTATGGGACTTTCAAACCAGTTTCTGACACAATCACAATCCAAATGTGTCTTTTTCTTTTTCTCCGTCTCTTTGCAGCCACTCAGTTCTACAGAGAGGCCTACATCTGTGACACAAAACGCCTGACACACAGACTCCAGAGTCTCACATCCTCCATGTCTGACTGCAGCGTTGCAGTTGAAACGACCACAGCCTGGTCCAAAGATGATGATGAGGAGGAAGAAGATTCTGTCACAGGTCAGCTGAAAGGAAAATAACGGCTGCTTATCATGTTTAATCAAGACAGCTTCATGAACTACTACATTTGTTTTAGAGGTATTTTTGGCTGTAAATCGAGAGGACGCATTGAGAATCTCTGTTTCTGTTGACTGTGTCAGAGTTTGAGTTCTGTGTGGACGAACCCGAGGAGTTTCTCGTCGACAACCCAGCTGAAGTGTCGTGGCTGGCTGAGCTGCTCCACGGCGCGTCTGTGGATGGACCCTCCGCGTTACCTTCCTCTTACTGGGCAGGTTAGTCCAAAGAGACACGTCTAAAATGAGCTTGATCATGTGCTCATCGTTTTCATAATGTCCTGTGCTCTTTTCATTATCAGCTGTCACCATGGAAATGAAACAGGTGAGCAGAAGTGCAGGTCCCTCTGATTGAACGTTTCCAGCTCATCAAAGGTTTCAGTGTTTTCTCTGATCTGTGCAGGTTCTGAGGAGCAGAGATGATGAAGGGGTTTCTGTGGACTAATGTACAGCCAGAGGCAAGACAACACCACTGATGTCACTACTCTGATGCTCAGATCACTGATCACAGACTTAATATGTTATGTACCGAATATAAGAAATTGTGCTTTTGATCATGGCATATTTCACTGCAATAGAGGCTCAAACAAAGTAATAATAAAACAATAATTGTGATTATAATTAAGACTGTCTGTTTGTGCTTCCATCTACAAAATGTTTGATTTTTTTTTTTTTTAAATGAAAGCATAAGAGTGTGTGATTAGACATTTGGGAGTTATTGACATTTTTAATGAATAACATCATTTAAATTTCATGTTAAAGTCCCTACACACCCATGTACCACCCCCACTTATTAATTAAACCTCCTCTCATGACTGTGTGGGAGTGCACACACTGGGCCGTCAGTGACATCTCCCACACGTTCCTGTAGCACCTGTTAATGTGGGACAAATTTCTACTATTATATCCCAGTGCAACTCACCCAACTTCAATCAGAGCAGTCGGTGGGTGTGGGTGTGGGTGTGCAAGGCCTCTAATGAGCATTTGACAAAGACTGGAAACTAGAAACAAGTATGGGAACATTAACATTTATAATACATTTTCTATATGGAAACTATATGGTAATCAAATATAAACAAATAAAAGAAAAGAAAAAAGATTAAAAGAAAAGATTGAAGAATTAAAAGTTTTGTTTGTTTTTGTGTTTGTCTGTGTTGATGGGACGGACCTACGTCACCCTGCAGTCAGCCAATCAGCGCGATCGGCTGCAACCCAAACACGGAAGCAGCTCAGACGTCTGCGAAGGCAAAAGTTGAGGCCCTTCCGTCTCCACATAATGTCTCTTAAACATTATAATTCGTGTTCAACAGTTAAAACGCAGATAAGTTAAGTCACATTACTTGTTCTGAATGGCTTTCTCTTGGGTTCGCGTTGCTGTCCCGCTTTGTTTAGCGGTTGTATCGGCTGCTGTCGCCATCATGGTGCAAAATGAGGGTAAGTAGCTTAATCATGATGAAAGTGAATGTTTGACATGGTAAGAAGAGGGGCTGTGATGGCAGTTAGGTGGCACAACAGAGTACAGTTAGCTACCTTGACTGTTGATGATGTATGTAACGGTGTACTGTTGGCTAACAGCGCCCTCACCTGGCTCGTCCGCCTCTTACGTGTCTTCCTTGTGTAACGCTCCTCCACACAGCGATGCCGCCTCCCCTGCCCGCTGCCCTCGGTGTGTGCTCGCTGGTCGGGATGGCGCTCATTTGGAGGGACATAAGCTCGAAGATGAAGGGTGAAAAGCGGACGCTGAGCAGTCTGCTCAGTCAGTACCTGGCGGTGAAGGGAGTGGGCTGGCTGGGCAGGCGGCAGAGGAGGAAACTTGAAGCCGACACTGTGAACGTGAGGCAGGTCCAGGAGGAGACTCTGCTGGGGCGCCTGAGTAAAAACGCAAACACATGTTATGGAAGACAGTATGACTTCAGCTCAATTAAAGGTAAGAGCACAAGAGGAGAGTGTGAGGCGACATTTGGCCCTGTTGTAGTACAAATAACGGTGACGAGTGACACTGATCTGTCCTCTGTCTGCTGTGATGTAACGTTATGTATTGTATATGTAATCAGAGCCTATAGGCTGCACTGCAAGCATGACAGCAGGGCCGTAGCCAGGATTTTACTGAGGGCAAGAAGAAAGAGGGCCCCACCTCCCAAGAAATTGTGACAACAGTGAATATAATTATTTTGATCTATATAACCCAAAATCACAATCACATTGTCTCAGTGGGCTTCACAGTCTGTACAGTGAACGACATCCTCTGGCCTTTGACCCTCGATTCGAGTGAGGAAAAACTTTTAATAGGGGAAAAAAAGATTGAGGGCCACAGGACGGACAGACATAAACAACAAAATCACAGTTTACGGATTTCATTGACAGAATATGTGATACAAGTGAATTATATCAAATAAAATATTATTTAAATAAAATAATATATATATTTCCCTTATTTAACCATTAATGAGTGGCTATTTTTTGAAAAAACAAAACTCCCTATACACATCCAAAGTCCATCAATCTCCTTTTTATTGTTTTTTGAATCTATGGATCGTTTTATAAAAATGCATAAAAACCCATCACAATTTCCTGAAGCCTGAGTTTATGTCTTCAGTTTACTTCTTTTATTTGACCAAATGTCAAAAAACCCAACATATTCAATTAACACAGGACACAGAAATGCTGCAAATAGAGAGCCGAAGTCATGCCCCTTCCGGTTTCCCTCATGGGACCTTATTTCGGAATAAAAACTTTGTATGGTAGTGAATGGAGAGAGACAATTAATTTGTCGGTCCCGCTTGAATTGTACCATGAATTACACACATGATGTTTGTCAATTTAAAAGATAAACGTTACATAATTAAGATTATGTAATTAAACCGTTGTCTTCATCAGATGCCAGAATGTCAGACTGCACCTCAGCACATGTGGAGTTAAAGGTGAAAGATATTACTGTAGGTGACATCCCTTTAAACTAATGAGAATGAAGGTTCATGTGACAAATGGAACAGTATCTGTGATGTACTATAATCTCGATTTAAAGATCCACTTACGTGTCCTCTCAGCTATTACCCACATCTCATCGTCTGCATCAGTTAGATAGATAATTTAGAGAAATGGCTCATAAGGAGAGGATTGACTCGAAACTGTAAAACGGGTTGTTTTATGGTTATTTTTCAGACAGCGATGGCTTCCGGGCACGCCATCCCATCACAACGTACGAGCACTACCGTGAGCTCATCAGACGCATCGCGGGAGGCGAGGAGAAGGTGATCATCGCTGAGAAGCCGCTGATCCTGGCCATGACTTCCGGGACGTCAGGAGCCAGCGCCATGCTGCTCAGCACCAAGGACACCAACACTGAGTTCTTCCTGCAGGTGAAGCTCGACAACGATCATGTTCTTCTGACCCGCATGTTGTGCACGTAAAACTGTGTTAATAACTATATTTATTCATGTGTGTCCACCAGGGAGTGACTGTGTGTTTGGATGCCATGCGACAAGCGTTTCCTGCGACCGACAGCCTCCAGCGAACCACCAAGTTCTTCTACTCACCCACCTTTCGCCAGTCTGAGGCCGGTATTCCCATTGGACCAAACTCCTCCACACCAGCCTCCTCCCGCCACATGCTCAACCTCTACACCACGCCAGCACCCGCCTTTGAGGTACGAGACGATCAGCTGTGTGTTGTTATGTATGATTGATTGACAGTATTTGAAACAGGCAGTACTTTCATGCAGAATTTGTTGATCATCTTCCACTTTTGAACTGTACTTTCATCTGTCCTCTCTTTCAGGTTCCCAGTGAGAAGGACACTCTCTACCTGCATCTCCTGTTTGCTCTCAAAGATCCCAGTGTGGGAACACTGGAGTCCAACTTCGCCTCCACAGTCTTCTATGCTTTCAGTGCTTTACAGGTAAAGCATAGCCCATGTCATGGTGTGTTAAACAGACAAAGGTAGCATGACATGGTGACTTTTACTCCTTTGATTTTTTTATCATGCTTTTTACTTCATGTGATGAAAGACATAAAAAGAGGAAAAATACATTTTTGTCTTTTGGCATTTTCTTCCAACAGCAGCACTAGTTTATTCATTGGAAATGTCTTTTGGTCTTGTGTCCTTCGCGCATGCCCGGTTTGAGTCCCTGCAGGGCATTTTCTAGTAAAGTTTGGCGAGATCTCGAGTCAGGTGTCAGCCTCCCACCGGCCAAATGAAAAGCTCTGATAATTAGTTTGATGAACGAAGGATTAGAAAAGTAATTTCCATCCCATCTCCTCTCCGTCCCACAGGATCGCTGGCAGGAGCTGGTGGAGGACATTGAGCGAGGGAGGGTCAGCAGCGCTCTGGCCCTGGAGCCCAAAGTGAGGTCCGGGCTCGAGGCGCTGATGAAGCCGGACCCAGAGAGGGCGGCTCAGCTCCGGGCACACTTCCAGGAAGGCTTCCGTGGGATCGCCAAGCGGCTGTGGCCTCACCTCCACCTGGTGCTGGCGGTGGATTCAGGCTCCAATCAAATCTACGGGGAAATGTTGAGGGAGAACTACTGCCAAGGAGTGCCTTTCTATTCGCCTTTCTATGCTGCTACTGAAGGTAGGAGCACCACTGTGAGAACAACCATTTAAAGTACCAATAAAAGGTTTTGAAGCTGCTCGGATGTGTTTAATGCATTTCCAAGAAGAAGAAACTCATTTATGGTTAGTCTCATTAGCTCTAATGTGTACGGGCCCCTGCAGGTCTGATCGGGGTGAACCTGTGGCCTCAGGAGCCTAACAGGCGCTACATGCTGTGTCCTCGTTCAATGTTCTGCGAGTTCCTGCCAGAGAGCAGCCTGGAGGAGGAGACGCCTCACACCCTGCTGATGGAGGAGGTGGAGGAGGGACAGAACTACGAGCTTGTTGTGACAAACGCTTCAGGACTCTTCAGGTCTGATTTCATGATGAATTTAATGATGAATGAAAGTCTAAGAATCTATGATGTTGTTCCTGAGTGAAACTGAAATATCGGTCAGTTTATTTATTTTGTTAGTTGTCGCTTCAATCAGAGAGTTTAACGAACTTCCCAATCACAGGCCAGAGAAGTGAGAAATTATATTCAATAATTGCTTTGAGTCGTTGGCATTGCGATGTGGTTTCACTCGACTGCACTCTATCAAGATAAAATGAGCAGCGTCCCCAGTCTGAAAATGCTTTGTGATATCATGATCCGTGCTCTGACTCCATAATGACCCTGACACTTTTCACTGTGTTACAGATATCGCGTTGGAGACATTGTGAAAGTTGTTGGATTCCACAACAAGTGTCCCATTGTTGAGTTTCAATACAGGTAGATTTTAATATTTGTTCATATACTGCATATCATCTCATGCTGTGGCTGAGATTTACTCCTTAGCTCTCGAAATTTGGTACCAAATGACAAGCCATTTTTTGATACTCAGTAGTACATTCAGTTAGTGCCTCAGAAGTATCGAGGTTTGGTACCCAGCCCTATATGATGTTGCACGTAATGTTCTGTATGATGATTTTTAAAGTATACGACAAAGCAAAGTATTTCCCTCCCTCTTCCGTCAGACGGGGTCAGATGTTGAGCGTTCGAGGGGAGAAAGTGTCCGAGGCGTTGTTCCTCGACGCTCTGAAGAAAGCTGTTTCTCAGTGGCCAGCAGCCCAGCTGGTCGACTACTGCTGCGCTGAGAGCGGCATCATGGGTAAGACTTTTTCCATCATTCCCCTCAGTCACACCAGCATGGAACTGGTTCTGTTTCGGTTTTGCACCTACTTTGGAACGTTAAAAACATTTCGAAATGCTTCTCAAAAATAAATTTCAATCACAAGTTTTCCTTGACCTGAAGTGCACTGACCTGGATAGTCAGGGTGAGTTTGTACTTTAATAAATCTTCTCTGTGGTGTCGTAGGAGATTCAATAGGCGGCTCAGATCCTCATTACCAGGTCTTCTTGGAGCTGAAAGGCGTGAGAAACCTCACAGAGGAGCAGCGATACAAGGTAAGACGAACCTTAACACAAGTATGTAGCAACAACTCACAGCTTATTTTTCTTCAACATAAAATTCTTCATTCCTCTTTTTTCCTCTCCGTCCTCTCCAGTTGGACATCTGCCTCCAGCAGGACTCGGCCGTCTACAAGTCGTTCCGTATCAAAGGCAGCATCGGACCAATGAGGGTGCAGCTGGTGGCCGAGGGGGCGTTCGATGAGCTTCGCAAGCGCATGATGGCCTTCTCCAACACCTCACCCAACACCTTTAAGATGCATCGAGTGCTGCGCAGGAAAGAATACGCAGACTTCCTCTTGGGGAAAACGGTTTCCTGAAACCTCCCTTTGTGGAGAACGAGACAAAGCTTGTGGACTCTGACTGTTGTGAGCGATTACTGAAGGAAATGTCTCCAGTTTTTTATCAACTACTCATGAATGAGATTACAAATTGTGCCTTTTGGAACACAAAAACACAACATCTTTGACTATTAAAACTGTTCATTTGCCCCAACCATATTTATAATTATATTAAAGTAAACTGTTAAACTGAAATCATAGTTTTCTTTCATGAAATGAGCCATGACCTCATCTTGCCTCCATCTTTATCAGCGCAAAGTAAGTGATAAAAACAACAGATATTTGTTGCCTTATCACCGTCGGATTATATTCACGAGGAAGTGTTTTTTTATGACGACTGAAGAAAAATAACACCTGGAAAATCCTCCTCACCCACAGCGCTTTAGCTTGTAAAATGTTTGCATTGATTCACTATGATCTTTCCAATTGATACCATCTGGTGTTATTGAATGTTTCAGCACCGCCACATTCCCACTGTCCCATAAGTGCAGTCACCGTGAAGATTAAAGCAACATTTGGCAAGAGTTATATCTAAAAATAAATCCCTCTTGTATGCCTAATGCTCGGAGGCTGGAAGGCAACAGTGGAAAGCATCCTAAAAACACTAATTTACATTTCACTGTACATTTCTTCGATTCGCTCCGTTAAAATTCTGTGTAGGTTGTGATCTCCTATAACAGCAGCTTGTCCTCTTAGAAAAATCTGGACTCGAAAGCAATAGATACCGTGAATCTGTTGTCCCTTTAGTGTCCTCTGATGGTTTGTAAGGGTAAGCATGCAATTTTTAGCTGCATTTAATCATGTTACATAATTTATCTGGGCTGAAATGTTACGTTTTTTTCCCACTAACCTCTGATATTTGTCTCCAGACTTGTTAAACACTTTGATTTAAGACTTTTGAAAACTGTTCCAAGATTATTTTTAACCAAATTTAAGACAGATTTTTGGACAAATCATATTTTTTCTTGTCCAAGCATTGCAGGTTAAGGTATGTAGTGAATATCTGCTCCTGTACAGAGGTCGGTTTTATGTAGGAACTTGGTTATTAAAATGAGTTAGGTTAATCTACATTTTGCCACCAGGTAATTGCAAGTATAAAGCAAAAAGACAGTAATAGCTGCAGTGGTAGGTTTGAAGGGGCACTATGTAGTTTTTGGAGAAGAAATTTAAACACAGAATTTCAATATTTTCAATATTAATGAAGCAATAATACAAACTCAGAAATATATACTTTTTCCATAAATGAATAAACAAGCTGTTCTCAGAGGAAAATTAAGTCCCCAAAACGCTGTTTGAAGCTAGAAAGATGGCAGGGTCTGCCACATATAATCAACTGAACTGAACAACAGTATAAACAAACTGAGCTTCAAGGACAACACAGTTTCATACTGTTTTACTTTGTTTATATGTGGCGGACCCTGCCACCGTATTATTACATCATTAATATTGTAAATATTGAAATTCCGAGTTTGAATTCCTTCTCCAAAACTACATAGTGCCCCTTTAAACTCAATAAATGTGTTTGTAATTACTTTTTCCTATTAACGTTTATTTCATAGAGCTTGATATAAAGTCTTAAGGATAAAGGAAATAGATTTTAAAATGCCACAAAGGAAAATGTTTGTGATTTTTTTTTTGTTTTTATTGAATATAAGAAATGTTAAGAACCTGCAGGGGTCCTGTTCTCAGCAAGCTCTCCCTCCTAAATTACCATTTTCTGATAATTAATCTTTCCTTCAGAACCCCCTGCAGTGAGCTCCCAGTCTCTTCTCACTATGAGTCCAGTGGACCTTCAAGATCAGACAAGCAGATTAATGGTAAGATTTACTAAAATATAAACAATAATTCCCATGACAGCAAACACAAGGTTAGGGCTTTATTTTCACCACTAGGGGGGGATATCCCTATATGTAGAGCTTGTACAGTGGCTGTAAACATACTGTTTACTACAGATCTATCCATAATTGTTTCACTAAAATGGTTGATTCTTGGCCATAACTCACTGAAAATGACGTGTAAATGCTTAAAGAGATCATTGTTGCTGGCATATACGAGAGGAGAGACTTAAAATATCCTTTCCGAGGTGATCCTGTTGTCAGTCTGTTGTAGAAGGAAACAAAACAAGCCTTCATCCTGTGTCGTCACATGGCTGGCTTCTCTCCTGCAGGTCCCCCCGTTCACAAAGTGGGCTAATATTTTTAGTAACGTCCCATTTCAGCGTGAGATTTGACACCGCTCTCTCTTTTGGCTTCATAGTGTGATCAGACCAGAACAGGAGTCAAAATGAAAATGAGTACATATTACCTCACCAAGCAGTCTGACATGTTTCCTCTCTGGAGGTTTTAAACAGTTTACCAGTAGCCTCTTCACCTGAAGCTGTGAAAGTCTGTCATCTCATCATGTTCTCCAGCACATTAGAGGTTACGGAGGATTATTAATGACTTAGACAGCCAGGATTTGGACATCCTCCCTGGTCCCTTGAGCAAGACACCACCCAGTGTCAACCTTGTGTTACTTGGCTGGTGCCGGAGCTTAAAGGAGGAAATGGACATTTTGGGAAACACACAAATTTGCTTTCTGGCGGAGAGCTAGCTGAGATGAGGAGATTGATACCATGCTCATGTTTGTCCATCAGACTGCAGCTGGCTCGCTCAGCCGGGAAACAAAATCTAAAGCTCACTTGTGTTTGATCGGTAGAAAAACTGAAGCATAAAAACAACATGGTTGGCAGGCAGCCTAGACACCAGGAAGTAAATGCCCCAGGCCAAGAAATAGTTCCACACATAACCACGTGTAAAATGGTAAATTGTTGTTTTTAAACTTCACACAAGATACGACATGTTCATTAGTAAATCAGTCAAGGTGCTGGCAGGTTAAGTTTGTTACTTTTCAATACATCAAGGCCAGCAGCGTCCCCCGTCTCCAGGGGAGTATTTCCCCAAATGTCAAAATATTGCATCAGAGATTTTCCTTAAAAAACATTCACTTATGACTCTACAGTGGCCCTACAGTGGGAAATGACATTTCACATAACAGCTTTACACAGAACACATCTCTCATATGGTGTTGTGTTTTGTGAAATATTGTTGTCTTTTGTGAAATGTCGTTGTATTTCGACCATCAGGACCACCAACTGACTGACCAGAAGTGTGTCATGGTGTCTGTTGCCTGTCTGCAGAGATCCTTTTGCCTGAATTTCTTATTACGCTAAGTTTGGGATATTTCTGGGTGTCAGCCTTTGGCCAGTGGGTGTGTAGACCCCAGCCAATAACAGAGAGGGTGGGACTCTATAAAATAGCTGGTAGGAACCAGGTGCCAGATTGTAAATGAGGAAGCTGAGAGCCAGGGAGGAGGGGTCAACTTTGAATGTTGTGAATTATTTAATTCTGCGTAAAGGCAGCGGGTTACCAAATCATCCTGATCAACCGATGGAAAATAATTAGGAAAAACTAGGAAGGGATGGAGATAAACAATTTTATCTGAAAATGTCATTGGTGCTGAATGTCTTTCTTTTATCATGCATAATCATAATCATATATGATGACAGTATGGCGGGTAAATAAAGCATGAATCCAGTCTCTTTTTTATCCATGCTGTTTGTTTATTCATCACAGATTGTCGTCTTTCTCCGGTTTGAGTCTGGTGAGAGTGTATCTTGCTGAGTCTTTCATCCTCACGTGCCTTGAGGATTTAGACTACACACTCACACACAAGCACACACAAACACACACACACACAGCGGTCCTAAGCTCAGATGTGAGTTAATTCAACGTAAACAGCTGAGATTTGAGAATGACAGGGCTGGTTTCTCAATGGGTTTGCTGAGGGAAGGAAGACAAGTTTAATTGAGAGAAGGGCTGATGCATGTTGAGTGAATGATGCCAGAGCTTATCTATTTTACAGTTAGGGTCAGGATTAGGCCTGTGGATTTTCATTGAGGTTTGAAATAGTAAATAAAAGCCCCTTTGGTAAATATTAGCGAATGACAGAATGGAATTTAAAAGGTGAAATAGTTTCACGTGTAAAAATAGAAGAAATCAAGGTAGATGATAGCAGAGCTGAGAACTGTGGGAAATGTAGTGGGGCTAATATTTCACCTGGCCGCCTGTGCGTCACTGTTTCGTATCAGACTGTCGAGTAGATAGTGTGCATGTTTAATGGATAAGCCTCTTTATTAGCGACAAGCAGAGATGGATGAACTACAAGAAGAAAGCACAATGAGAAGCCATTAAAAATAGAAAGCAGTGAATGGCTGCCAGGGCTTGAATAGGATCCGAGATGGGGAACAATACTTCTTACAGTCTGAGAGCCAGTCTATTACTTTCACTGCCTGTCCTTTTTTCCCCTCCACCTTTGCTGCAAATGCACCTGTGCTGCCTGCTGGATGGCTTAATTGTGCATTTTTGATCACCTCCACAATCTCTCCAGCATGTTGTGACTGACGGTATAACAATGATGAGCTCATGATGTCTTCTCTCCCAAAAAATCTGAAAATGTACCACTAAGGGTGATTATTACTCACTACTTCCTTGGCCTGGTTATTCTCATCTCGGAGATCTGCAGTTGCTGCCAGGGCTGTCGATTGAGATCAAGGCCAAACTTCTTATTTTTTATTTTTTTTACCCTAAAGATTACAAACTTCATTTGTAGCTTGAGGAAACGCCCACACAGCTGCCGAATCGGCTCAACTTTTTTTTTTTTCAAGATTACCAACGCCCCCACAAGTATATTTCTATTTCTTTTCTCATCCTTTTTTTGTTTGCTGGACTCCCAATTTGCATAAAGTTACATTTGATACATCGTCTGGGAGATTGATTGTGAAGAAATGACTAGAAATGCTCCAGGTTCAAACCCACAGTGTTACAGGGAGACACTAAAAACAATTTGTCTTGATCGTCTAATTGCTGATCTGAAAATGGAGTTGAAAGTGCTGAAAGGTATATATATAAAAAAAGCTTCAAAATGATATATTGTTGTTGTAGGATCCCTTCCAGGCTTTCTTCAAGCCTCTGGGAAAATCTATACAAGTCGAGCGCCATCCTCAAGCTCCACATAAATCACACTGACAAAAATAAAACTATTTTACCCCACAATTCAGTAGAACTCGGACGTTCTCGCCTGCTAAAAAAACCTCCTATTGTGCACTTTAAAATGAGCAGAATCATCCCAGTGGTTCTGCCTATTCGCCAACACCTCCTGCAAAAGGATTAAAGGGGCACTGTGTTGTTTGGGAGAAGAAATGCAAACTCGGAATTTTGATATTTACAATATTAATAAAGCAATAATACAAACTCAGAATATTTTTTTTTTCTCAGAGGAAAATAAGGTCCCAAAAACACTGTATGAAGCTAGAAAGGTGGCAGGGTCCGCCAAATGTAAACAAAGTAAAACAGTATAAAATTGTGTTGTCCTTTAAGGTCAGTTTGTTTATTCAGTCATGAAAACAAAGTGAGTTTGTTTAAACAATCAGTCAATGAAGATCTCTCTCTTCTGATTCAAATTTCTTCCGTAAAACGGCGTAATGCACCTTTGAAATGGACAAATTATGTGAATGAACTGCATTCAAAATGTAGAAAAAGGCGAGTCGTCTGCTCAGAAATCACCCCCGAATCATCGGGTTTCTTCATGTCGTTTAAAATACTGAATATTTAATGACATCCACATTAATTAGATTAATAGCAGGATCATCTTCCCCTGATTACTGTAAAATCCAATGAGATCACCGCTGACAAACTCAATTAAACGTGCTATGATTTAAGATAAACAAATGTTTCCGTGGAGCACAGAGGTATTTCCCTCATCAGCTAAGCTGTGTTATTTGGCCGGGTCAAAGTGAGTTAAGACGTGACTTTACTTTGGTGTGTTTAGCATCAAGTCCTCATGAAAAACATCTCCAGGCTTATTCTTTTAATCCGCTCTTAGCCGCTTTCATCCCGGAGCCTTAATTCTCTGATGAGGATACTATAGGGGCCGGGAGGGCAGCGGCAGTGACCAGCTCCATCTAGAGGAGTTTGGAACAGCAATACTTCAGGAATGAAGCTCATGCAGCTCCTTCACTTATATCTAAGTAATAAATCTGAATGTTTCCTCCACACACACACTCTCTCACAGTGTCCCCCGAGTCACACTCCCATGACAAAACAGCCTACCGGCACACAGTCCGACTGAATACAATAGCTGCATTGACCGACATGCAGGTAATCCATCTTTCCTTGATTTGCAGACATTCACACAAAAGCCATGTGCTGATAGTAGCACTATGGGGTGTAATGGTGCTGTCAGCTGCTCCAAAAGCATCCTCCCTCCTCCCTCCTCCCTCCTCCCTCCACCTCCGCTCTCCCTTTCTCTATACCCCCACCACAGATGAAAACAGGTCCCCACAGAGGATGCCAGCATCTCATTGGCTGGGCTATCACAGGAGTGGATGGGAGCGAGAGAGAGCGAGAGAGAAAGAGAGAGAGAGTGTGTAGCGAGGGAGGGAGATAGCTCAAGAAGATGCAACTACTCTGCCACAGCATCCCGACAGAGCACTGAGCCTGAGGGATGCAAGAGGTGCAGACACACACACTGGCATTTTTCGGTCTTGCTTTTGTCTTGGTTTCTCCTCCTATAGATGGACTTCAAGGATAACTTCCTCCAGGTTGAGGCTGGAATGAGCTCTCTGGCTGGCAGGCGCAGACAAGCAACAGCTGGGCTGGCTGATCTGAAGCTCCTTGGATCTCATCGTCACCTGGACTTGATCCCTCCCCGCCGCTGGTGATTGCGACTCATAATTTCGACTTACCTGCGTCTGTCGGAGCGGGCTATTTTGGTCTTCCACAGGCTGCACTATTGTCTTCGGGAGAGGCGTCGCTTGGAGAAGGGTGGCTGTAAATGTGTGTCCCTGCAGCCGGCACTGGACTGTCACCCTCAAAGTCTCCTCCTGCACCCTGGAAGCCACCTGCTGTGCCTCTGGGATGGTGTGACCTGCAGCCAGCTGTTGGCCGTCCCACATCTGGGTCAAGATGCCGGTGATGAAGGGCCTCCTGGCCCCGCAGAACACCTTTCTGGACACCATCGCGACACGCTTCGATGGCACCCGTAAGTACAATTGAAACACTGAGGATGAGCTCCCTGGGTCCATGCTTATTTCCTGTCAGCCCTGCATTTTAAAGGTGTGCTATGTAGTTTTGGGGAAAAAATTTTAAACAAACACTTTTGCTTTGTCTATATGTGACGGACCCTGCCACCTGTCTGGCTCCAGGAAGTGCTCTGGGGACCTTATTTTCCTCTGAGAACTGCTTGTTTGGAAATGAATATTTCTGTGTTTGAATTTTTGCTCATTAATATTCTAAATATTACAATTCTGAGTTTTAATTTCCTCTCCAAAACAATGTAGTGCTCCTTTAAAAAAGAACGATTGCTCTCATCAGACACATCTTTCCTCAGGTCAAACTCTGTGGCTCTGTATCTGCTGGTGGTTCCGGAGGGATGTAGGGAAAAAAAAGTTTGTTTTACAGTAAGACACGAGCAGAATATTGACCTTCAGAAATCATGTTGTCTTTTCACATTTGTTTCGCACAGTTTGCTCCAATCCAGCCGCCGCAGCCATCAGCCAGCACTGCTGTTTCTGCTCGGCTTGTGTCTCTTGTTTTGTACCTTGTGCCACCTCAGGGGAGATTGTGGCTCGTTGTAAACAAATGCCGCGGGGACGTCTGTGTTTTGTTCTTGCCTGTCGACTCAGCCTCTGCCACAGCAGCTCTGAATGAACGGCTGGGCTCGGAGTTATTCTCAGAGCTGGGCCTTGGTTCAACTTGGGGAAATCAGCACGGTGAAACGGGTGACATTACTGTGTAATTGACATGTAGGTTGTGTAATTATTGCTTTGACTTGTGAGCCAGGCATTCTAATGAGGTGTTAGGGGATCTCTCGTGAGCTTAAAGCAGCCTGACACGCTGCTCATCAGGAATTGGTCTCATATCTTACAGCTGAGGTTTGTGAGATGAGAAAACACACACTGAATCCAGAGATGACGTGCACAGTTGAGCTGGAGGGGCAGGGGTCGTGCCCCCCCATGTTGCTTCTGTCCTGGTGAAGAGTCCTCGAGGCCAAACATTGTCTCCCTCCCTGCCAACTCCAGAGGGCTGCTCTCTGGATGAACCTCCCCTCTGATCCCTCAGTGAAGGGGAGCGTGAGGGACACTTCCCTTTCGGGCTTAAGTAACACCAAAGTGAAGAACCTATTGAGCCTTAGAATAATGAATAATATTAATTTGTCAGTGCCCTTAGCGAAACACCTTCCTGATCTGCCATTTTCTCTTCTGTTGTTACATTTATTCATTAATGATCAAAACATGTAGTGCCAGAGGAACCTTCCCCACATCTGTTGTGGTATTTCAGTCCAGATAAGACAGCTGAGCCCACATCCACCAATTTACAGCCACAAACTGCTTCATATTCTCAACATCCACGGTGCCCACTTCACTTTGCACCGGTTTTTACTCTCTCTCCTGCACGCTTGTGAATAAAAAAACAAATAACGTCCAATTAGAGCAACAGGTGGCTCAAATAAAAGCACGTCGGCAGCAGCAGGATACACATTTTTGCAACTGTATGCCAGTTCTTGCCACTCTCGAAGCCACCATTAGGCTGTGGCTCCGAGAGGAGTGGCACAGTGCCCGCGGCTCAAAATAGCTTCCTTCCTGTTGCCGGGGCGACAGGGTCCCGCCACTTGACATGGATGATGCTTGAAGAGTTTTTGGTCTTTGAGGAAAAAGATGGTCCGCTAAAGAGAAAACACTTGAACTTGCTTTCCAATGGAGGACTTGTAGAGCGCAGCTGGTCTCTGCTTTCTTAGAAAACAAGTGGCATTGTGGGTCGTGCAGCTGCTCTCACCTCAAACTGTCCAAGTTACAGCACTTGTTAAACTTAAAAATGTGTTTTACTTCTTGTTACTTTGCTTGGATGTTTGACATTCAGCAGAAAAACAATATTAGACACATTATTATTCGAACCAGAGTAGTTTTAAAGCTCATCTGGAGACGATCTCTCACCCTCTGAACCCTGAGCAGTTTCTGGGCATTTTTTGCTTCTGTCACATCAAGATGCAGGGAGATGTCCAAACTGTCAAATCCAGTGAAATGACGATAATTTTAATTTAATTTTAAATGAGACACGAGCAATAGAGTTACTATTTGAAGCTTGGAGTTGGTTAATTTTCCTGAAAGAAGTTTTTGTTGCACATGATTCATTCAACATGGCTCGATGTGTGAAAATCTGACAATAATTACAATTATTTTAATGTTCTGGCTATGACAAATGGTGTAATTGTGGTATTTTTGTTGTTTTGTTTTGTGTGTTGTGGAGTTCAGAGGGATAAAAAAGGGAAATGACTGGTTGCTCTATGTAAGATAATGTAGATAGCAAATGTGGTGGGTGCTTAAGAAGAGTTCTTCAAAAACCAGAAGCAATCCAGGCACTCCAAATATAACTAAATGTATCAAACAAGGAAGGAAAATATAAAAAAAACCTTTTTTATTGTGGCTAAATCATTAGAAGGCCTGTCATTAGAAAGTGTTTCAACCACTTTATCAGCCCTAAACATACGGTCGAAAAATTTTTTTAAAGACTGGCCTTAAAGTTTCTTCCTCTTTCTCATTTCTGTTTTGAAATACAATCATTATTTTTAAAATTGCATTGTTCAATATTCAACAGAGGCTGAAAATAATAATAAGAATTAATTCAACCATATTAAAACTATATTATAATTTTTAATAACAAATATCCTCACACAAAAACTACAAAAACAGTCCCGTTGTAGTCCTAAAATAAATAAAACATTATGCATGTCACATATAGTTTCACTAACACTAAGAAAAAGTGAACTTAGATCAGCAAAAACACAGAAAGCAGCAGCACTGCTGACTGAGCAGCCGCACAGATGAACACTGTCCAAAATTTGTTTCAATTATGTCCCTGTCTAGACTGAAAGTTACATTAAGTTCAATTTTTGTCAGCAAATTATACATGCAAGCATTTTTTATGCCTAAACAAACTAAATAAACAAACCGTCTTTGTTTTCATGACTGAATAAACTGAATAAACAAACTGACCTTAAAGAAGAAAACAATTTCATACGGTTTTACTTTGTTTATATGTGGCGGACCCTGCCACCTTTCTACCTTCAAACAGTGTTCTGGGGACCTTATTTTCCTCTGAGAACAGCTTGTTTATTCAGTTATGGTGAAAAAAATAATTATATATTATTTGTATTATTACCTCATTAATATTGTAAATATTAAAATTCTGAGTTTGAATTTCTTCTCCAAAAACTATTTTACTATTGTTTTACTAAAGTACTATTACTTTAAATACTCAATATAGATTTGAAGTACAGTTAATTGCACAATATCAAAAAATATGTTCTTTTATTGTATTAATGTGTAAATGTAGCCAGAGGAATGTGCAGGCATGTACAAGGACGAGAAAACAAAAGAAATAGTCATAAATAAATGTATATAAAATATTTAACATACTGACATCGTTTCAAATGTACAGATTATATACAGACATGACAAACATACACTATGCAGCCTTAAGATATGTAAAATAATGTGTATTTTCAGTGCTCGTGCAAAAGTCAGATTAGTTAAAAAAATTTCAGCGAAACAAAAGAGAGCAGCACTGCTGAGCAGCCACACAATCAATTTTTTTATCTAATGTTTCCCTCCAACATTTTCCCAGACTGCTATTTACAATAAGTACAAATTATATCAGACTATTATATATGTAAACATCATTATCCTATTACATTTATTTTTGCAGCATTTCCATGTAATTACTCAGACTCCTGCCTGTATGCTAAACAACTCCACACTGTGCCTTTGTGCGAAGCAGAACTACTTGCAATACTCTACTGGGACGAAAAATAGAGCAGTTTGGTTTTAAAAGCTCCCCCAGTCATTATCTGTTGTGCAGCTTCATATTCAACAGTTTCACACCATCAGGGGTTTTGTTTCAGTGTAATTTCTCCGGTTTGTGGCTCTGAGCGAGAGTTGTTCGCGCTCACAAATGTGGACCCTGATGACCTTACGAATAACAAGTAGGCGATTTCAGGGGGGATGCATCATGTATGATCAAAGTCTTATTTTTCCCAACGCCGGAGGTTTGGTTGAGTGTGACGGCAAATCATCAGCCTTTATGTACATTTAGAATACTTGACATTGATCTTTTTTAACTATACGATCACGATTTTCTTGTTTATCCATGTATAATATGACATCAATCAAAAAGGACTTTTATTTCAGTCTTTAGGGTTTCCCCTAAAGAAAGCAATGTAGCCCAAACCTTATAATGGTATGAGTTTTTGTTTTGCATCTCCCCTCTCATCCCCTCATAGCATAAAGAATACAAGGACAGAGGCGTTGTTTGGTTAAATATGTTAGTCTAGTCTCACTGATCCTTTACCTGACAGAGGTTTGTGTTTATTAAAATCTACGGCCCCACCATGGCTCAGAAGTATCAGCAGCCAGCCTGTGTTGTGCATTGACATATCTACGGTGCTGTTTGTGGTGCTGCAGCAGCAGATGGATTTATAATTGCACCTTTGTCTCTCTGTTTCGTCAATAACGTTCTATAAACTATAAACTATAAATACACACTTCTTTTTCTGCAACTTGTCAAATACAGCAGCTTGGTCAGTGGTCTTAAGCGTCAAACTGTGATGCTCCACTCACCCCTCTAGCATCAGTTTTGCACATGAATGGCTCTGCAGTCAAGTGAGGCACAAAAAACTACTTGCAATGTCCAGTTAGACTCAAATTAAAGCATGCTGACAAACATTTCACATATTATGACATATTATTTGGTTAGGTTTAGGCAACAGAAGCAATTGGTTAGGTGTAGACACCAGAACTACCTGGTTGGGTTTAGGAAAACATCCTGCTTTGTGTTAAATTTACATTTTGCATCCACACAGGACACAAACCTGGGACTCCTCAGGGGAAATCCTGCATATAACCCACCCAACCAACCCCCAACTTGGACTTCTGTTGCTCTTTACACAACCACACTAGAGGTGTAACTATGGCATCAATCTTAGAAGCGTAAGGGTCACAGACCAAGCTGCTGTATTTGACACTTTGGGAATTGGCTCCATATGCCTAATATTTGTAGGATCATTCAGTAGCATCTGTTCTGGAATAACATATTTTAGGGAAGACGTGGCCACAGATGTAGTTTTTTCTACAGGTTAAGGGTTAGTATAGAGTTGAGTTAGGGCTTGAGTCTTCCCCCTCGTTAAAAAGAAATCACAGAATGGGAATAACCTTTGCAAACCTGACAAGCAATTTTAAGTTGATTGTAATTTCACAGTTCCTGGACAGAAAAAAAATGCTTGTGTGTAGTGTAAAGACTCCCTATACACACACACACACACACACACAATAAGCAAAATGTCAGAACAGGTTAAGTCAGTAACCTTTGGCACTACAGAGCACAGCATCTGGCTCATGGCAATGTCAGCGTTCCTGTTCCCTCAGGATTTTTTGTGCATGTTTGTGTGTATTGGGCTCAGGGCTTAGTGTCCGTCATGTGTTTACTATACGTTGATTATATATGATATGTGTCTGTATGTTTGTCTAATGGTCCCTGAAGGGAGGTGAAAGGTGAGGGTCATCTTACAGAACAGCACCTCTGGAGCTGTATTTTGCTTCAGGGTGTTTCAGCACGCCACATGTTTTCTGTCACGCAGGCTGAAACTTGGACCTCACAGTACTTGCGCCACCACCGTGCTGTGCCATGTGTGTCGTGTGTGTGTTGCAGCATAAACGCCTGTCTGTCCTTTACACCCTTCTCCACCTCCCCCAGCTCCTTTACACGACCTCCCCGGCGGCGTTTTCACATTGACAGCCTCGCTCGCCCTGTGGGGCAGCGTAACCACAGGGCAGCTGCAGGCAAAGATAAGAAACGGGTTTATTTTCCCCCCTAAACACTTTTCTGTTAGAAGGCGACCAAAGAACCAAAGCGGAGAAAAGGAGACTGTCAGAGTGAACCATACGGAGCTCATTGTTACCCAGCTGATGAGCGGCTCTTAATAGGCAGCTGCAAAGGCCAAACCACTGCAGACAGAAGCAGGTGGAGAGCTGGAGCTATTGTGTTTCCTCTCCCTTTCTGTTAAAGCTCCCAGTATTAGGTTTACAGGTTTGATCTCAGTATTTATTTGGCTTGTCAAAGTCTTTATGGACACTGAGATCATGCAGTAATCGCAGGATTAGTGGTTTGATCCCTAGATATATCTTTTCGAGAAAGACATTGAAATCTAAATTTGCTCCTGTTATGCAGGTCTGCACCTTACATGGCAGCTCCGCCTCCATCGGTGTGTCAATGTAGGTGTTCGTAGGTGTGAGGCTTTTTGCGCTGCACGACACAAATTCAGTCATTTCGGCTTTTTTAGGAGTCAGATCACAACAGCACAGATTTGTCTGTCAAACCAGCTCAAAACAGTCATATTTCGTTGTGATGTCTACGCCTAAAATGGTTTTATAAACCACTGACGTCAAAATGTAACGTGACTGATGCCTCTTCACCACACCAGTGACCTTTTCCGCTGCCAAGTCTACTTCTCCTTGCACTCTCACCCATCCGCCCAAATAAGTAATTACATGCTCCCGGCTGGTAATTAGCTGGTGAAGCAGTGGACGAGCCTCATGGGCTTCATCTGTCTTTTATACACCAAGGAACTTCTTCTGCGCCACACACGGGCTTCTTGTTGTTAGCCGTAGCATGTAGCCTCATCATGTCAGATTACAGTTGTAGCGAGTCAGCACAGATGTGTAATTAAGGAAGCTGGCGCAGCGGAGCGGCCACTCAAAGTAATATCCCTGAGAGGATTACGGCCTAAGAATTGAGGCATTGTCACAATCTCTTCCTTGCACACAAACACACACATAAACACATGAGCTCACAGAAACTGTTGATCACGTGGGGTTCATGAGGGGGCAGGAGAAAGTTGCCAGAGGAGAGATAAGTATGTAACTGTCGAAGCTGAGGTGAATGAAGTGAAATCCTTGAGTGAAGACTTCCAGGATTTTAATTTATCTGCTTAGAAACAAGGCACGTGTTTATATTTTAACGGAATAGTTATAAAAAAAATTTAAAATACGTTTATTTGCTTTCATTTAGGGAGTCAGATGAGAAGATTGATGCAAATGTCATGTTTTTACAGCAAATATGTAGCTGGAGCACATAGCCAGTTAGCTTAGCTTAGCATAAAAACTATAAACAGGGGAAAACAAGCTAGTTTGGCTATGTCCAAAGGTCGCCTATTGATACGGTAGCTATATCTTGTTTGTTAAAAAACAAAAACAACAATTCGCCGTTTCTTAAAAGAGGCTGCGTGTCAAACTAATTCTTGGCTGAAGGCAGTGACGTCTTGAATTTTAAATAATAATATTTAATAATAATAATTAAATTAACATAGTTTCTTTACACCACTGCTCTTGGCTAGAAGGCAATAAGTATATTTTGATCTATTGGTTGAAATGCATTTTATTCAGATAAAAACTGTAAAAAATATTCTGAATAAGCATCCCAACTTGAATACACTGACTCATGCAGATAACTCCAATGACTAATCTACTCCACAGTGAAGCAGCGCGGTTTGCATTCCTCCAAACGCTGCATAAAAAAGTTTTCCAGTACGGCTCGTTGGTTTCAACACATCCTTACAAAGTGATTTATGACTACACCTGCCCTTGACCCATTTGAAGGACCGATTTAGGGATGCTGAGTAGAGGTGTACCTATTCTTGGGTAACATTACATAAACCAGAGATGAATGGGTTGTTGTCCAACACTCGCTGGCTCACTGAGTTTGGGTGTTAGAAATTTATAGAACATGAAAAAGAGGGCATGGCTGTTTGTTTTGGCGATCACATCGTGTTCAGCCATTGTTTCTAGGGCGATTTTTTTTAGACCTTGGAGCTCCAGAGTTTGTCTTCAGAGTTGCTTGAGCGTGATATAAGCAACAGTTATGTCTCTCTTCATGAAACCCATGAACTCAAAGATCTGCCGCAGACTGTACGAACAGAAAGATCCCAGTTTCTCCATGTTGAAGTCTGAGACACAGCAACAGCAGCAATGCATAGCGAAGACATAAAAGCTCCTGTGCCTGCTGATGGATCCAACTAATGCCTGTCTCTCTCTATAATTCCACAGTGACAGTTTAGTTGCCGCTCACTGCACACCCAAGAAAGGTTGTCACTGCTCAGAAAAGACATCCCCTATGGACTGCTTTTTGCTTAGCCCGGCCAATTAAAGCGCTAGATTGTGGAAAGCACCATACAGCAGCTGCTTAATACTCCTTCTTCTTAGGAGAATACAGACCGTTCTCTCGTCTGTATGTAGGCTGTTAGCTGACTCTCTGCTTGGCATTCAGACAATGTGGAGTTTGATGTTTTCAGTTAAGAAAGAAGACAGTTACTGTGAAGTGAAGTCTGATGCCTCTTTACTGACTTGCGTCATTATCACAAAATGTGTCAATGTGTCCATAAATATGTAGTCAATGTTGAGGTATTTGTACTTTACGTGTGTATTTCAATTTTCTGCTACTTAGTTACATTCCACTACATTTTGGAGGCAAATATTGTACTTTTACTCTTTACTACTTTAGTTACTAGTTACTTTGCAGGTTGCATGCTGCATCACAGCCAGAGTAGTGCTTTTATAAATGAATTTATCTACAAAAACAACAAATCAGAAAAATGCTGAATATCATCCAACAATCGTCCCAAATATGTATAATTTACTTTTGCATGTAGTAAAGTATATTACCAGAACATCACTTTTGATGGTGAAATACATTTATTATTAGACCCTATTTAAGATTTCTACTCATTTCTTTTCTTACTATATTCATCTGGGTGACTGTCACTTTTACTGTTTTGAGAAGAACTGAACAGGCTGTACTGTATTTAAAGCTCCTTCCACAGACAGACAGATGGACAAACTGTTTGGCTGACAAAGAAGCCACACTGCAGCAAGAACCTGCTTCATCTTATCAAGGTCACATTAGTCCAGCAACTCAGGGAAAGTGTGACGTCAAAGTAAGATTAATATATATGTAGATATGCGGAGCAGAGTGCGGGCACTGTGTATTTTTGTCCTGCAGATATAATACAGCAAGAAGACGGCACGTGGTACAGGCCTGCTGCAGGAAGAACTGTCCGTGGTGCTGAAAGCATGAAGGCATGAAAAAGGGCATGGATAGTTTTAGTGCTCAGATCATTTGATCTGCGTGATATAAAAGCCTGCACACAAGACTTAATAACCCAGCACTTTAATTTGACATTTAGATGTGTGGATCTTCAGCAGGTCAGAGAGGCACATTGCATTTTTCCATCTGCAGGCCATGATAGCTGCACTTTGAGATGAACCTGCAATGAACAGGTGAAGGGATGCAAGAGGGAGAGGACGATATTCCTGTGTTTTATTGGATTTTGAAATTAGGTTCAATCCACAGGGCCTGAATATGAAGATTTGATATAAAGCCATGTTCATAAGATGCATAATCACATGTAGATATATATATTATCATAAAGAAGTAATTCATGGAAGGAACAGTGGATTGCAGTGAAAGAAAAGCAGTGAAAGTTTAGACCATCTTTATCTTATACGAATATCTAAATGTTGTAATTTATGTATTCTTTTTTATATTCATTAACATTTCATAAAGTTTATAAAGTTTCTCCTAACTCAACAACTCATGATATTACACAATTTTATAAGGGAGTCTGGGGAACTTCCCTCCCTCTTCATCTTCTTGCTGTTATTGATCGTAGCTGATGTGGCTGCTTTAACCTACAGTATGTTGGTATTGTTAATAACTATTAGATGAGTTAACGGTCTCTTCTTCTTCCTTCATTTTAACGCATCCTGCAGCCTAAAATTCATAACATCACCTTCTCACAGGAAGGTAAAAGGGAGCGTGGAACAAGCTGTTATTCTTAAATCTTTCGTCTCTCCCCATTGCTCTCCTCTTGTATGCACTTTTTTCTTTATCAGCTTACATCAACCAACTAATAAAAGCCGAGAGTTACATGGAAGTCAATCACTAATGTTTGTGCTTATTTTTAAATCTCCACTCAGCTGTTTTCATATCTTGCTGTCTGCAGCTCATGATGTTGATTCCTTCAGCTGCCCACATCAGTCGTCCTGACCAACCAGTAAATTAATTAAGGCCGAAATTGAGTCTACACCAAAGTCTCTTTCATGTGTACTTTGAGCTTGTAAACTAGTGTTGACCTAAAACCTGCAGAGCTTTGACGTGAGTTCAAAGAGTCAAACAGACTTTGATTCAAGTGCAAAGAACAAATTTGCACCAAACCTCAGATGAAAACATGACGCACCCGGCTGCAGATTTGAGCAACTCAAGAATGTCCAAACGTGTGGCTCGTCACATTGCCTCTTCTGACACCCCTTCATGTTCTCCCTCTCACAGACAGTAACTTCCTGTTGGGTAATGCCCAGGGCCACCGTGGCTACCCCATCGTCTACTGCTCGGACGGCTTCTGTGAACTTACGGGCTTCACGAGAACAGAGGTGATGCAGAAGAACTGCAGCTGCCGCTTCCTGTACGGTGCTGACACCTGCGAGCACGTGGCCCAGCAGATGGAGAAGGCTCTGGAGAGCCGAGACGAGTACCAGGCCGAGGTCCACTTCTACAAGAAGAATGGTGGGTGCACTGCAAAGAAATTTAATTAAATTAAAGTGAGTTGTTGCAGCTAACTGTCCAACTAGTTTCTGTCTAACTAATTACATTTTCATCACTTTCCATCACTTCAGCAGTTCAGTCCAACTTTGCATCAATTATTTTTTTTATTTTTTTACAGTTAGCCACCTTAGTTTTTAATTTTATACCGACAAATACAACTTCAGAATCATGAATCAAATCAGGGAAGGTTAAGAAAAGTCTTCCAAAGTTGGACTGACCTGCTGATAATTGGTGAAAATGTAAATGGTAAAAAAAAATTACGTTAACTGACCTGCAGAAAGTGGTTTGAAAATAAGCTGCATTAACTCACTTCAATTCAATGGCCTGCTGAGAGGAAGTTAGACTAACTAGTTGGAAATCAGAATAAAATGATCAGCAGAAGGGTAGGCCAGCAGAATATTGTTATTCGATCATGTTGGGGTGATTTTCAATAGAGTCTGAGGTAATTATTGTGGTATTTGGGGGGTAATTTCATAGAATTTTCAAATATGATTCTTGGTATTTACCACCTACTTACCATGAAGTTTCCACACCTGTAAAATGAAGTGTTACTGAGAACAGTGAGGAAGCCTATTTCTCCATAACTTTGTAGATCTGAGTCATAGTTTGTTTCATTTAGAAGTTAAAAAAAAAGGTAATCTGAAAATTAACATCATTTAATCTTTTGTTAAGTTGATCAAACTCTTCTATGAGCCGGGGAAAATGGCAGGACTTTTTTCTTAGACTCGTCTCTGTTTTGATCAGGCTGTGATCATCTGTTCAGTTTTCAGAGTAAAATTTTAAATGGTGAGATTTTTTTCTCTCTCTCTCTCTTTTTGACATCATGAAGAGCCGTTTATCTTTAGATGAGAGCTGAACAGTTTAGTCGAATCATGAATCACCACAGTGGTGCAGAATTTTAAATGCGGCAGGTCAGCAGTGCAGCACATGCTCTTTTGTTACAGTTGGTGCCAAATTATTATTGGTAGAAAACCATCAGAGTGAAAAAGTTGCTGTTAGGTCGTGTTCATTGAACCTAAGTGCGAGAGGTGCTAAAGGGAGTTAACCCCTCTGCTGGAACAGATACATATTTCATACTTACATGTAAAGTACTGTACTGTGTGTTTATTACAGTAGCTTAAATCCTTCATTCAACTCATTCCTCCTGACTTCTAGCTAAGCCTTCTGACAAACGATGTCATGCAAGAAAAGAGAACATACAACACTGTTTAAGCCTCTCTGATTGGCACACAAGGATTATGTTCCCTCAAACCTGCAGCTTCAAAGTGTGTGAGCCGCTAATTATGCTGATGTATTACCAAATCTGCTGAAAAGTGTTTTTTTATAGCACAGTTAGTACAAATAAGGCAATGCCACTGCAACTAAAGAGGGTAAAGACACAATCATTTGTAATATGGCCAAAAAAATAACATAATGCCGTTTCAGACACAAGAGCGATAGAAAAGAGAACAAAGAGTGAGAGTGGAAATAGAAGCAGCTGGCAGATATTCATGACTGCTACAGTATTAGCAGGACTTTCATGATAAGGTCAGACATTAAAGGAAATTCACTAGACACACACACACACACACACACACACACACACGAGTCCTCAAGTGTGCGCCTGCTGCTTGCGAGCACAAATAGCTTCTCTCTATTTGTATTTACACCCACAGCCTTGTGCTAAAACACCATCTACACTGTTTTCTTCCCCTCTCTTCTTGTCTATGCCTAACACACAGACACAGACACTCATACAAAAGCACACTGGGGACACTATAGGAGATGTGAAACATCTGTTTGGTGGCAGAACACAGTTTCTACCGGGTTGCTAATGAGCGTACTGGGTTATGGCAAGGTCTTGGATCTATGCCGCTCCTTCTCCAGCCCGACTCGTTATAACCAACCCTCTCGCTTGCTCTTTCTCTTCATTCCTCCCGAACATGATCCATATCCAGTTTGTGGCGTGTATTTTTAGAAAGGCTGTGCCATACTTGACAATTATCCACGGCTCAGACATGGTGAAAGCTGACATGACATGAGAAATCACAGGCCGGGATGTGCCTGTTGAGGATTTGCATTCATTCAGCAAATGAGGAGAGAGAGAAAAATAAGCACTGAACGAATGTTTCTGATTTTGTTCCAGGTGCTGCCTTCTGGTGTCTGTTAGACATCGTGCCCATAAAGAACGAGAAAGGCGAAATGGTCCTCTTCCTCTTCTCATTCAAGGACATCACTGACAGTCATGGAAGGAGCCACCATAACAGCAAGAAGGAGGGTAGGCTACAAGCCCCATTTACAAAAAAAACTTCCGTTATTTGCTTATTTGAGCATGATTTACGAGCGGGCCGTCCTCTGCCCCCCGACTTTCATCTTCCCCGTGCTCTCCTGTTCATCACTGTCACATTCTGCCCAGCCGTTTTGTTTGGGCTGCCATTCGTTCACTGAACTCAGACAATGTTTTTGCAATGGGGAGTTTGATTTGGGCAGCGGTGTGTCTTCAAGTGGAACCAAGACACAGTCTGCCGCAAATATCAAGCAGCATGCCAGGGGAAATTGACTTGTGTGACTCTAACAGGAAAAAATAGTCAGAATATAAACCTGGACAGAGTTCAGGCATATCATTAAAGATCCAATATTGTAGAAAGTCAGAATTCAATGTCTTTTTTTATTACAAAGCAGGTCTTAGTAATATATATCTATAAATACTGTGAAACAATCTAAATCCTCAATTCCTGGAGAAATGCACACAGCCTGCGCTCAGAAAATGAGCCGTCAGATCCTCCGTAAGATTGTGATGTCAAAACTATACAGCCATCATCCTCAGCACGGCCAAGGATACAAAAACACCGGTGGAATCATGGGTCTGATATAGGAAATCTGGATACAGCATCCTAGGTGAAGCCCTGTTTATTCCTATAAGAGGTGCTCGGTGGCGCATGAAACCACAAAAGTCCTGGGTGTAAAATCTTCAGGTCTACCACATCCCTTCTGTGTCGTGCGGCCCAAAGGGCGAGGCACTAGAGACTTCCACTGGCTGAGCCGCATTCTTCCGGATTAGCCCTCTGTTAACGGTGAATAAAACAATTTAATGGTGCGGCTCGTCTAGACGTTCCGAATGATATCGGAACGAAAGGATCAAATTCTGATAGTGAAATGAGTCATTTCACAGAGGTTGTGACGCCCCAACAATTTAGCCAGCGTTTGCAGCCACTTTTTTCACAATGTAATTTTATGGGAGAAGGCTAGTGTGCATCGTAATGTTGCAATTACATGGTTTGGCCACCAGGTGAAATTGGTGGGTTGTGCCTGCTCAGGCCTGAGAGAGCAAACCGATCAGAGCAGACTGAGCTTTTCAGGAGGGAGGTCTTAAAGACACAGGCACTTAAACGGAGCATGCAGACAGAGGATGAATAGAAATGATGCAGACATGGATAGTATGAGAAAAATGTGTAAAAGGTGTAGTATGTAAGAATTTACGTTTAAAATGTTCAAGAATGAACTGAAATTATCAACAGAATATGAGAAATGACAGTTTAGTCCAATAGTAAACAATACTAACACTCACCTGGTGCTCTGAGCTCCAAGTCCAGGCAGAGTCAGCGAATAGGACCGCTCGCTAGCTGCACTGCTGAGTTTACTAGCTAACAGCAGCTACAGTTAGCAGCAGTTAGAGGCTATATTTGCAGTTGTTTGGAGCATGGTCAGTTCTTAAATATTGCACCTTAAAAGCATGTAAACATTTTCTATTAGACGCCTAAAATAAAAGTACAAACCTGAAAATGGGCCTTTAAATGACACACCATTCTCCTCAAGTATGAAATTTCTTGATCTTATTGACAATGCGCTGATCTGTGCGACTGTGCGACAGGTTCAGAGGACAAGAGGCACAGGAGGAAGAGCGGCACTCACTTCAGCGAGGCCAGGAAGCGCGGACGCACCATGTTGTACCAGCTGACCAGCCAGTTCTCGAGGGGAGGCAAAAGAGAGGTCAACCTGGGTGGCGTGAGTACTTTTACCTCTCTCCCATACTTTCTGATGTGGCCATGATTGTATTTTTGATGTGTCTCGTTTCGAATATGCTTCAGGAAAATAGCCAGTCAGGACTTACTCAGACATGCAGCGCCCTCAATCTTGAGCTTGAATTATTAATGCTGATATCTAAAAGATGAGTTTTTTAGGAAGACAATACAAGGAAAGTCTTGACCCAGATTCCTCGAGTGTGGCTTATCTCAGTGGAAAATTCATCAGATGGGTTTTCTATTTTAAGTCTCCTGAATGGTTTTAATCTTGCTTCTGTTGCATTTTTTTTTTTTTTTTTTTTACATGAAATCTGTTGTTTGGTGGCTGTAAAAGGACAAATAGCAAGGTCACTGTTGCTGCTGGGAGACACAAGATGGTTGTCACAGACGGTGAGGGGTCATTGGTCAAAGGGGAAGCTGGACGCATCAGCATTATCACTTTTTTGGGGGACTGTCCAGATGTGTTAACGCCTCACCAGTGGGAGCTCCAGGATATAGGTCATTATGTCGTCAGCATGTTCCCTTAGATTACCTTCACCTGTGCGTCCAAAGGTGGCTGCTGTGTCACTGCTTCTGTACAGTCTCACATATGTGCAACCAGTTGGAAAATCTATGGATGTATGACAAAACCCATATGGATTTCCACCCATTTTTCGATAAGTATGCCATTTTCCTGTGAATTGCCTTCATCTGTCTTTCAAGTGTGTTCATGGTTCAAGTACCTTAAGTGGCCATTTGTTGTGGCAAAATAAAGGCCAGCTTTGGTCTGTTTCATTTCCACTTATTCCTACAGAACAAAGGTTTTTGTTGCCTTTGAATAATAAAGTTACACTCCAAGCAATGTTATTCATGAGAACAAGCTCCTGTTTGCTCTCAAATGGGAGCAGTTTTTTTAGCGGAGCACCATTTCGAGATAATCTCCCTGCAGAGGCTCAGTTACCAACTGGGTCTGAACTCAAACCTGTCCTTCACAATGTGATGTTTCACCCCAGGGGGCTTAAAGCAATTCAGAACTTTTCAGGGGTAAATTAAAATGTAAAAAGAAAAAATGTTGAAAGCCAGCGAGACGTGTGCGATTTAGAAGGCTAATATTAGCATTTGTGAATGAAAAACGTGGGATAAAAAGGCTGTTGCATATTTCTGGAGAGATTCATTTACCTTTTAGGCGCCTGAAGCACTGAAAGCACTAAAATAGAGACGACCAATAACATTTTACCAGAGTAGCACTCTTTTTCAAAGTGCTTCTCCCATTTTAGAACTGCTTCTATAATTTTTAATGGTATGCCTTTTACATGAATCGAATGTTTCCCTTCCTCAGTGCTGATACACTTAGTGCTAATAACGTGCAAAAACATGATGAGAATTTCACATAAAAACTGGCTCTTGGACAATTTACTCTTATTCAAAAATGCTTTCGTTTTCCACTGAATGGGAAAATGTGTTTGCCAACTCTGCAGCTACGTTATAGACTATCACCTCTTTTGGTGGTTGAGGAAAGGAGTGGAAGCCAGACAACACATTTTTTCAGGAATTAAGAAAAGACAACCTCCAATTTGTTGCATTTATATGCCAGAGAATAATAATAAAAGAGAAAAATCACCACACATGTTGGTCAGACAAACCAAGCTATTTGAAAAGGTTATCTTGGGATTAGGGAAATGCTTGGGAAATTACTTCCATTTTTTCTGTTTTGTGACATTTTGTAAACCAAATTATTAAAGGGTTAACCCCAAAAAATAAGCATTAGAGCCCTGACACACGAGCTGTCGGTGAGCGTTGGTGGCCCTTGTTTTTGCAGTGTGTCCAGCAGCTGGGTGGCCGTCAGCTGTAGTCTTTGTAGTGTGTTCAAGTGCAGCTTTTTGACAGAGACAGAAGCAATGTATGGCGATGGATGCATGCTGCTAGTTCTTTGCTGGTTTTCAGTTTCCAAGCCCTTTAGGTTACTTGATAGGTAAAATAACTCTAAATCGCAGCCCTCTGAAGCACCATGTTTGCTCACTAAACTGGAGTTACAATGCTTTCTGAAGAAGCAGTAATTAATATCCTCATATGAACATGTGTGCAGCTGACCTGCATCCCCTTAATGCCACCCGAAAGAAAAGCTCTGCTGTTGTTTTCAGGTCCGACCCGCGGGTGCCTTCATGGGAATCAATGTGCTACACCTCCCCCTGTTTGCCAAACCTCCTGCTGCCTTGCTTCCAGTCCCACCTACTTACAGATGGCTCTGCTCACTGACACCGTACACACACCTGCTCCACGCACATGCACTTCCACAAAAACATTCACACATATAAAAACACGAGACATGTAAATGATGGCTCGCCCTCTGAGGGGAGCGGAGACGAGCATATGGCAAAACGTCAACACAATCAGAATCAGATGCGCAGTATTTATCATTCAAATTTTATTCCAGCACTCGCAGCGTGAGACTGTATTTTCACACTTTCACAGTTTCTCTCTCACATCTACAGTAGAGATAGAAAAAAAATTATCTCGGAATATGAAACGCCAGAATCAGTTAAAGTCTTTACAGACTGCTCTCTGTTTCTCATTCCCTCTCTCTCTTCTCACACTTTCACACACAAGTTACACTTTTCCATAACATCTACTGTTCCCCCATTCTTCCTCTCCCACCAGGAGGATTACCATTTGAAAGGATTTTATTGTCCAAGGTAGCTCGTGCATAATACATCCTCACAAGTGGACAGAAAGGTTACAGATGAACAAACTACTATACAGCTTGCAATTTGACATTATTTATTTGTAACCTCAGGGACTGACAGTAGTATACAGTACGTAGTCATTTCCAGCATGTATTCAGAACAAGCCCATGTTGATGTAGCATATTAAATATGTAAGCAACCAGCATGTTTTGGATGCCAAAACAAAAACATCCACCAGTTAGAATATTAATCGGATGTGCTTCTGTAAGGTGTTTGTTTTTCTGGGTCTTTGACAGCTCATTGGACTGCGCCTTGTGATTCTATCAGTGACTTTGGAAAACCTCTGCCTTGCAGATCTGTCACCACTGATACAATGCAGATTGCATGGGAATGAGATTCAAAGCAATAATGACATACAACACACTCGAGATTAATATGTTAGTGTTTGTTTGATTGTCTGCAAGAGCTTTTCTCCACATCTCACCCTCTGCATTGTCTTAATAATCATGTCGATAGGAACCAAAATTCACAAGTTGTGTCATGACAATATGGTTGCAGCTACTCTAAAACAGCCATTTTCCACAAGTGCATCAGTGTTTTTATGAAACACAATTTCACTGGACTGCAGATGGCACATTTTATTTTCCTAAATTGCCTCTTCATGAAACATAAAAACACAATATGAAATCTGAGTGAAGTTACTGCTGTTGACAGTAGAAAAAAATGATAAAGAAGAAAACGTTAGGGAGGCATAAACATAATAAACATATTCTGTTATAGCGTCATTCTATGGAAAGAAAATGATGGTTATTTGAACAATTACTGCCTTTCGGGCCATCAATTTGGCAATATTTGTTTTTTAATCAATTATTTAACATTCAAAGCGACTATTTGTCCCCACAGTCATGTATAGAAGAAAAGCGGCGTATTTTGAGTTATAAACCATGTTTTTCTACCATTTCAAATGCAATAATGTATACATAACTATCAAGTGTATGATGGAAATGACACAAAAAATAAAATTCCAAATAAATTCTAAAAAATACATAGTGAAAGTAATCGTCCCCTGGAGTCACTGGTGTTACCGTGTGATAAAAGTCTATTATTTTGAAATAAATATCACACTGACGATATCGCTTTACTACCCTCTACCTGCAGAACTATGAAGACAGGACATGGTTATGTCCACTGTCTCTTTCCATTTATAAAAAATTTACACATTTTTCGCTTTTAGTTGATGTCACTGGTGTGACCTAGTGTATTAGTGAATTGTAAAAAAAAAAAAAAAAGAAGAAGTAGAATACAAGTGAATTGAATTACATGATTTAGATTTTGTTTTACAAACTGTAAGGCAACAATTAATTACAGTTTCAACATTTTTGGAGTGAAGAGACACTTAATACATAAAATAACACATAAAACATTACCACAGAAACAATAAGATATGGTTAAAAAGAATTAAACAAAATTATCATTAAAAAAGAAAATAGGAAAATAAAAAATAAAACATTACATGATTGACAACATGTGGTTTGATGCCCTGTGGCAGCCATTTTGTGAATATTGTCACTGGTGTTACTTTGCCTTTGGGTAACACCAGTTTAAAAAACAGATACAGTCATTAAGCTTTCATGAATGTGTATTCATAGAGTCAGTGAGTTGGAATAACGTGGTCTGATTTTAAATGTTAGAAAAGGAAGTCAATTTTCATTTTTGTTCTGGCACCTGTTAGGCCTACTTTATCTCAATTAGGAATGAATTCATCCTCAAAGCGGTGTTAAACAACAAAGATTTATACGTACAGTCATACCTGGAGAGAAAAGATTAAATTAAGAGAGGAAATCAGGAGTAAAGTGGAATATCTTTCAAGAATAAGGACTAAAATATGTTCAGAAACCGTTATATTAATCAGTACGTAACCATAGCAACAGCAGCCAGTTAGCTTTTCAAGTTAGCTAACTCTCGGTTTAAAATTAAGTATGCTAGCTTAAATTTAATGCCGAATTAAACTCGCTACAAAAGACAAAATAAATGGAGGAAGTGATGGCAGTTTTGGTTGCTTTCTTTCGGGTAAGTAAGACACATAACGCTGTACTTGTTTAATTATCATAAACTATGAAAAAGCTAATAACTTTCTAGTTAGCTTAACTGACTCGAAGCAAACACTGGTGAGTGTTGCGTGTGGGAGCCATTAGCATTCACAGAGTTGTTTTTACTATTGGAAAAACCGAGAGAAAATTCTGGCAATGTTAAAATTCTCGTCTCCATCCTTGTCAGTGCCCTCAGTTTCCCTCGCTATGTTTTCAGCTGTAAGCACCCCTCGCTCGCCTTCTCTGCCGCTTTCACACATTTTCTCTCCCTCTCCTCCATCTGTCACTCTAACCTCATCTCCTTTAGGCTTCATCCCTCTGGATCCTGCTGTCTCTCCGCGTATTGTCTATCTGTCACTCTGTAGCCCCCATTTTCTTCCACTTTTAAATGATCTCTCCCTCTTCCTTTTTTCTTTCCTGCTCCTCAAATACTGAAGCCCTCCACTACTCCAACCTCCAGTGCTCCAATTTTCAAGTACTCGGTCTTAACTCGAAGACTTACATTTTCTGCAAGTTAATGCTCACACTTATGTATACTTGCAGTGTAAATCCGAGGATAATCGTGCTCTTTTTGCTGCACTAGTGCTGTGACATTTAGGGATTTTACATAAAATCTATGATAATTGGGATAATATAATACTGCACCATTGAGTACTTTTGAAACTTCAGGTATGTTTCGCTGATAATACTGCTGAGATTTCAAATACAAGACTTACTAACTTGCTATAGACTACTTTTACATTGTGGTATTTCTACCTTAACTTAAGTAATGGATCAAAATACTTCTTCCGCCACTGCCATCCTCCCACTCTGACCTTGACTATATTTTTCCCATTCTTCTTTCCATCTTTCTTTCACTTTGTCCCCCTCTCTGTTTCTTTCCGTCTGTCTCTCAGGAGCAGTTAGCTAACAATTTGAACCTCTGCCTCCACAGCACACTTGATTTTGATCTCTATTTGTAGCCCATCGGCCTACCAGGCGAGGAAGAAAGTGATGGTGCTATTTTTTTGCGAGAAAACATAGACATCGTGCATAAATCTTGCACAGGTGTAAGACCTAAAAGCATGGACATGGAGGTTTCATTTACAAATGGATGTTCTTGGAATTACTTTGTGTGCGTTTATTTTCAGACCATACACCATCACCTCCTTAAGAAATGTGTTCAAGTTGATTTTTTCTTTCTCTGAAGGCTCCTCACCAAGACACAAACGCTCTGACTGAGTTGTTTGTTTCGTCTGTTCTGGCAGTTTAGATGCTGTCAACCCATGAGTGTATCAGCTACTGTAACCAATCCAAGGCACACTGACAAGTAGTTCTGAATTGATTTCAAGCATTTCCCAGGGGAGAGCCACTCGTGCCTCCTCTCACTTTAATGCACTTGTCAGAGGGCCATGGAAGAGAAAAATAGTGCAATCTGGAGCGTTTTTAATGCAAATACTTTTTTGGGGGGGCTCAATGTGAAATCCAGAGCTCCTGGTTCACGTCCTTGGCCTGAGCTCTCATGTCTTTCTCTTTTTTTTTCTCTCCTTATTTTCTGCCTTCCACACAAACAAAAACACTTTCAGACAGTGAATGTTTATCTTCAGTCTTTTGCTGTAACGCATTTTAGTGTAGGTGAAAATTGGGATTGTTGAAGCTGAAACTGTTTGTGTAGTGGTATGAAAAGCTCGTAAGAAGTACTGGACAATTGAGAGTGCATTGTTACAGTTTTTATTGTGTTGTAGTCCTGCTGCATTGTTGCTCAATCATGTAGAAAAAAGTTTAGTAGTTATCTTTTGGTATATGAATTAAAGGCTGTGTGTTATCTGCAATAGTCTAGATTCTGTCATCACATTGTAAGCCACGTGTTTGCCATCAAGGACAGGCTTTTATCAGCGCTAAAGCCCAAAGGATGCTGGGAGACGTAGTTCGGAACAGTAAGCTCTGGGCCACAGCATGACTTAATGAAGTGCGAAGACCAGCTGTAGCTGTGTGACATGCAGTCCCATGTGTCCGCGCAGCACTGGGCTTTTCTTTTCTAATCATTGGGATGTGCTCGGCTGACCGCCTCAAGTACCAAAGGTCACGTGGGCGCCCTGACCTCTGTGATGTAAGGCAAATTAAAACAACAGTCCAGCTTTTGCTGACATTGCTTGCACTGTCATTACAGCGGCCACAGCTGTTGATGACAGTCAGCAAGGTTTTTCTTCTAGATTTTCCTTCAAGCCAAAGAAAAGCCACTGACGGAGGGACGTGTCTTTCAACCACAAATCCATGTCCAGTGTCAAGCAGCCATAATCTGACAGATATACTCAGATACGAGTGCACTGACAGACATCACACTGGGAACAATTTGTACATGTTTCCTTCATTCACACAGTGGAGTGTGTGACTGTTGTGTGGCATTTCTCTTCTCTTTAAACTACAAGAAAAGGTCATCCATCTTCTCCCAATTACTGTCAAATAGTCTCTCAGTTTCCTCCAAGTCAACCAGGCAGCTAGAGAGCCCTTACAAATACATCTCAGGTTAAGACTTCATTAACCAGCCTCCTTGTTGCTTGCCCAGATCTGTTTGTGAAGTGGCCACATTGTTCCTGGGTGGATTACTGCTCATTTGTCTCCCTTTTCTGTTTCCCTCTCACCACTGTCGACGGTAATAGCTTCTCCCCCTGTCTCCTAAACATGGTTAAGGCTATTATGCGCCAAGTGCACGGCCTCCATTTGGAGAGCTGCAGTCTCATTATGTTCCGAATGGACTCCCCACCTCATCAGCGAGAGCAATTCATACTTTCCGCAATTGGATTTTCTCAATAAAAAATTAAATGAGTGGAATGAATAAGTGACTTTCAAAAATAAAAGCAGCCGATGGTTCTGTTTCCTCTCATTTCCTTATTATGGCTCAGCTGCCATTGTACCCTACCACCTGAAACTTAAAACACTAATGGCATTTGGAGGGATGAAGCCAAGCCAAGGCCAAGTCATGTATGAAATTATCAGGGCTCGTGGTTGGTAATACGTTTCTCCCTCACTGACCCCAGTCCTATCTCTCTCATTTTGTAATGTTAATGCATGGCCGTTTAGACCCTTTATCACTGTCTATAGGAGGCTGTCAAGAATAGATAACCATGTCTGTTTCACTTGAGTTGCCTAGTGTACTGAATCGTCAGCGGTCAGAGCACAAGAGAGGGTGTTGACATTTATATTGTCTGTTTCTGCAAAATCTTGGCACTGCAGTGTCCGTCTGATTATCATTTATTTTCACAGCACTCCACCTCGTGACCATCTGGTTATCAAGTTATTCATTTATGCAGCTTCTCTAGTGTGCTTTGCGTGTTTGGTATATTTATCACTCAAAGCTTGAAATTCAAAAGGCTGCTAGTGTGTGATAGATATTTCTGTGCTCCTACACTTAGTCTACTCATTCTCTTACAGGGCATGATAGATAAGCCTTCGATGCCAGAGTACAAGGTGACGGGAGTGCAGAAGTCGCGCTTCATTCTGCTCCACTACAGTGTATCCAAAGCCCTGTGGGACTGGCTCATCCTGCTGGCTACCTTCTACGTGGCTGTCACCGTGCCCTACAACGTCAGCTTCACACCGCACAATGACGAGCACGTCACAGCTGCACGCTCCACCATCGTCAGCGACATTGTTGTGGAAATGCTCTTTATTATAGGTGAGTGTTGGAGGAAGTGACTGTGGCTTTCTGATTGTTACGTAGAGTGCTTTTGCTGCGCTCAGCTAATAACAAGTTAGGACCATCATCAGGCCAATTCAACCCACTAATTGTGAGGGTCATTTTCAGGCGTCCTTTTCCCCTGAGAGTTCAAATCAAATCAGTTTTATTTATATAGCCCAAAATCACAATCACATTACCTCAGTGGGCTTTACAATCTGTACAGTGAACGACATCCTCTGTCCTTAGACCTTCGATTCGAGTGAGGAAAAACTTCGCATAAAAAAAAACCCTTGTAGCAGAGGGCAAAAGAATAAAAGGAAAAAAAGAAAGTTCCCCCAGTTCCAGGCAACCTAGGTTTTGTAGTCCCTTTAGGGTGTCCTGGGTCTCTCCCAGGGGCTCCTCCCAGTTGGTGATGCCTGGTTAGGGCTCTACAATGTGGCCAAATATAATAAATCTTGATATTTTGAAATCTCCTCCGAAGCACTTCATAAATAAAAGGACTGGGTGACAAATTTAAACGTTACTATTACTGATATTTTTGACCAAATACCTTGATATCAATGCTGCGATAATGTTGAAGGGTTGACTATTAGTACTTTGACAAAACATTAACACAATGAGATTATTGATGAAAACTCATCAGTAATGTGGATTTAATGACTTAGTAGGTGAAGGCAAGTGTTAAAACAAGTAAAACAGGCTGGTAAGTTCAGAAATATAATTATGTATTACTTTACTGTTATTCAGCCTTTATATAATGATATCCAGAATCTGAGACAGTATATTGTAACGACAACGATGTAATAGCGATACATTTCCCACCCTTATGCCTGGTTAACCTCCAAAGGAAAGCACCCAACGGATGAATTGAGGTGACTCAATGTGCTCCAGTATTGAGAAGTGTAAATGTGAGTCCCTCAGCTTGGCACAAAGACTTGGGCCACAGGCTGTGCCAGACAAAAAACATTTTTTTCTCCTTGTTTCTGAAGGCTCATTCACGTTGTCACTACCAAGACTCTGTTTGTTTATAACAACAAATAATTCCCTTTAATTTTTGATGATTTTTACAATTAACGCTGGTCTGCACATTGCCCCGTGTGCTTTCTAAAATTCAAAAATCTTTATTCAATTTTGCAACAATCATCTAACCTTCTTTGAGTAAGGAGCCATCATCTCTGCAAATATCGACAGCTTGGATGACAGATGAGGTTTTGCTTCATCAGACACACACCCAGAGGTCTGCCTCTTATGTGCTCGCCACATTCTGACACTAAGGTCAGATGATCGGTCTATCAAAATCGCTGATCCGTATGGATGCCTTAAAACAATGACATTTTCCAGCTGGGCGTTCTTTACATCACCACTGAGACTAAATGTGAGCTTGTGACACTTCCCACTGTTCCTCACTGTATACAATCTGTTTCATTTTATCAGCCAGTTGAATGAATATGTCTATGTCTATACTGTCTTTTGTCTCTAAAAAATACCTCAACTTTTGTATTTGCAGACATTATCCTGAACTTCCGCACCACCTATGTGAGCCAGTCAGGGCAGGTGGTGTATGAGTCGCGCTCCATCTGCATTCATTACGCCACCACCTGGTTCTTTGTGGACCTGGTGGCTGCCCTGCCCTTTGACCTGCTGTATGCCTTCAACATCACAGTGGTGAGTGTATCTGGACAATAATATGATCAGCCTTTGTTTTTTTCACTGCCCTCTGTGAATGCTGACGCAAGCAGCAAATTGATGATTTACGATGCACACCAATTTCCCCTGAAATGTAAAACCTTTGGAAATACCTTGCATCTATTATGCCTGTCCCTAGACAGTGAAATGTACACAAGACAAGCTCATTTGCTTAATCTAAAAAAAAGTTGTCCAAGCTGTGATAATCAGCTGTGTATATGCAGTATATGTACAGTCAAAGTGTGTTTTCAGATATAACAAGGCAGAGGGATTCACTTTATCTCTACTTTTCTCTGGCACCATGCCTCTCCTCTTCAGACCTCCTTGGTCCACCTGCTCAAGACTGTACGCCTGCTGCGCCTCCTTCGCCTGCTTCAGAAGCTGGATCGCTACTCCCAGTACAGTGCCATGGTGCTGACCTTACTCATGTCTGTGTTTGCCCTGCTGGCACACTGGATGGCCTGCATCTGGTACATGATTGGCCGCAAGGAGATAGAGACCAATGAGACCTGGGAAACTGGTGAGTCCGAGTATGACTGTATAAAATATGGACAGGGCTTCCGAGTCTGAAAATTGAAGTCAACATGGAAGCGCTGTAGCCCTGCATTCTTTCTAATGGCCAGCTGGTTTCAAAAAGAGGTCAGATTGTATGTAAGCTTATGAGAAAATGACCCTACTTCTTACTTGATTTATTATCTCAGTAAAAAGTTTCCTAATGAGTATATGGTCTCAATCACTACTTTCAGGTTTTCTTCAATACAGCATGATGTTCATTTTATAAATTATGATTGCTTTAAAAGCAGGGTATGCTTTAGGGTGTGGCTATCATGACATCATGATGGGTTTACACTTCATCCAGCAAGGGCGGGAAATGTTTCCTTTCTCTGTAAAGGATAAATGAAGTAATAGCTCCAACTGATTGTTACTGTCACTTATCTGCTTTCTTCACTGTGCCATCTGACAGGAAATTAATCTGATATTTGTTAAACTGTTAATTTCATAACTTAAACACAGTGCTGACTATCCAGACTTGATTCAGTTGCATTAGGTGCTATGTAAGTCAGTTGTTTATTTGTTTTAAATAGGCAAAACATTTAAACAAAAAGACTTTAGATTTTGCCAATACACTGAGTAGACATTTATTGTGTTCCCGCTCAGCTATAAATAGCCACGGCTCACCTATTGGGATGTCTAGCTCTGTTCAGTGGTGAGATGGTGGCGAACAGCATACTCTGGCACTCTAATGAGGAGTGTCTGAAATCAGATCAAAAGCTGATGTAAAAAAATAACTGGTAGGAAGCAGCGCAGTAATGTCTTGTTTGTGTCACTGTTTGAAAATCCTTCAACATGAAGAACACTAAAAACCCATCAGCAAAAACTAACAGGCTTTTCTGTTCTATAAATAAATCTGAGTAGATCTAAGAGGATAGACATGATTTGGCTCTTCTTCTTTTTTTTAACCACCAAAATGACTAAACAAGTGACAAGTTTCATCCTGCACACAGCGAAATCAACCATCGGGTCCAATCTGGTCCACGCGTGTGTGTGTGTGTGTACGTGCGATTGTGCATGCTCAGGGAGGTTAGGTCATACCTGCTAATTAACACTAGGCCCTATTTATCCCTAGAGGAGCAATCTAATTCTGCCCTGTCCCGCACCGACATGCCAGCCTCCTGACACCGCTGGAAATCTCCTTCTGATACACACAATACACACACACACACACAGACCTGAACATACACTCTAAGATCAGCATTGCAGCACCATCCTGCCACTGCCATCTGAGGCCACACAGACATAAAGATGACATGAATCATAACTTTTGGACATTATTATGTCTCATGCTCCGGCTTCTCCTTCCAGGCTGGCTCCATGAGCTGGGCAAACGTCTAGAGACGCCGTACATCAACAGCACGGTGGGCGGCCCGACAGTGCGCAGCTCCTACATCGCTGCCCTTTACTTTACCCTCAGCAGCCTGACCAGTGTGGGCTTTGGCAATGTCTGTGCCAACACCGATGCTGAGAAGATCTTCTCCATCTGCACCATGCTTGTCGGCGGTACGTCTGACACTAGGGTACATTCTCCCTCTGGTGTCCTGGCATAATAGTGCCTCTGTTCGGCACACCCGTGCAAGGAATTCAGCGGGAAGTGGGTTGGATGGTTTGGCTGGCCTTTAAGATGCAGCTTGTTGCCATCTTTATATACCAATACACAGATTATTTTAGCTGAGATGGCAATTATTGGTGCAACAAACCCAGAAGATACTTATTGTGTTTATTTTTTATTCAGACCGCTTGTCACTATGTCGATCAATGAGTAAATAACCAATAAGTGTAGATGATTGGGCAGGGATATCTATCAAATATATCAAAGTGGGAAAAGTAAATATCACCCCAAAAAGTTATTTTCTTTTGTTGCAATTTAACCAGCCATGAAACAGCGGTCAGATTGTATCCAGCCTTTATATCACCATTTACTGTCTTTCATCATATTTGTTTCCGTCTCTCACACAGCACTGATGCACGCCCTGGTCTTCGGTAATGTGACGGCCATCATCCAGCGCATGTACTCAAGGCGCTCTCTTTACCACACGCGCATGAAGGACCTGAAGGACTTCATCCGTGTCCACCGTCTGCCCCAGCAGCTCAAGCAACGCATGCTGGAGTACTTCCAGACCACATGGTCTGTCAACAATGGTATAGATGCCAACGAGGTAGGAGTGCCTTTCATTGTCCTTGTCATGTAATACTTTGGTACATGGTGCTGTCTGCCCTCAACAAACTTCAGGGCGATGTTTAGATAACATGTAGCACTGAAATCTGTTCCACAATCCATTCAGAATGCTCTGCAGCTGTACTTGTTTATGATCTTTCACAACACACGGCCGCCTGAACGCCAGTAATTGACATCCTATTGAAATTCAAAAGGGGCTAACTGGTGGCAACACAATCCATTCTCTAATTACCAATCAGTGTCACACCTCATTACATCTGTCACACATGCCCAGCTCCTGCACGACTTCCCTGACGAGCTGCGGGCCGACATCGCCATGCATCTGAATAAGGACATCCTCCAGCTGCCGGTCTTTAAGGGGGCCAGTCGTGGCTGCCTACGCTCGCTCTCCCTCCATATAAAAACCTCTTTCTGCGTCCCTGGGGAGTACCTCATCCGTCAAGGCGACGCGCTGCATGCCAACTACTTTGTCTGCTCCGGGTCTCTAGAGGTGCTTAAAGACAGCATGGTGCTGGCAATATTAGGTATGTGATTTTCCTTTACAGCATCATATTTAAGGTGTTAATGAAGTATAACGTGGTGCAAGAAAGTCAATATTTAATGTTTTGATTTTAGGAAAAGGGGACCTGATTGGGTCTGATCTGCCTGGAACTGACCAGGTGATCAAGACAAACGCTGACGTGAAGGCGCTGACCTACTGTGACCTCCAGTATATCAGTGTGCGTGGCCTGAGAGAGGTGCTGGAACTCTACCCCGAGTACGCCAGTGTTTTCGCGTCCGACATCCACAACAACCTCACCTACAACCTGCGTGAGGGCAGCCAGGACGAGGTAACGCATCACACACTCACACAAACCTTCCCCAATGTCTTACTCATACGTTTGCTATTTTTTGGAGGAAGACGGTGGAGGCAATAAACAAAAACACAGGACAAACAAAGAAAAGAAGAGCAACCAATGAATACAATCAAAGATAATTAAAACATTTACAAGTATTGTTAAAAAAAACCCACCATAAGTAGGCCCTTTAAAGCAGTGATTGACATAAATGTATCCAGTTTTAGCGTTTTTTTTAGCATCAGCAGATCTTATCAGTTGGGGCTGTTATTAGTGGAGAAACTAGTATTTTTCCACTTCTGCAATGGATTTTAACCTGTAAGATGGTTAAACTTTGGTGCAAAAGATTAAGAAAATAAGCCATTGCTCTTCGATTATAGAGGGCAAATACTAAAATTGCATAAGAAAGCATAAAATCTTACACATTTGATCCTTTTTACTCACTAAAATGGACCCAGATACCTGATTGTTGTGGCTATTGTTGTAGCACCCTTCCATTTGACATTGCATCTCAGCAGACTCCAGCACCTCACCCTTTGTCTGACCATGAAACAGAGCATACAACACACCAGACAAAACATTTGTGCCCCCTAAGGTGCCTTTGTCACTCTCCTTGACACTTGTTCTACCACAGCGACCAAAGGGGCTGTTGGTGGCTTGATTGTCACACCAATTACCATGCGTGGGTGCGACTGTCAGGCGGCCGTATCGCTTGCCTGTTGCCACCCCAGAGCACGGCAGGATGACATTACACCCAGACACCGACCTCCTCTCTCGGCACTGCCTGTTACCCCTCACAGTTATTTAAGAAAGCATTACGTAAGGCAAGATAATCCTCCTGTCTGTGGAATAAACGCACCTGTTGCTGTTACACATGTAGCCACGTTATCGGGCATTGTTATATAATCTGTTTAAGGATACATCTGGAAAACAACGAAATGGAATTACGGTGGCCGTTGAGAGTGGCATTTTGTTGAACCGTACGATCAAAACAAATTAATGCCACGACGTCTTTGATGTGTGACTGACAAAGCTCCCCGAAGACTTCTCATCTGTAATGTCAGTCTCAAGCATTTGGTACGTGCTTTAAGCATTCCTCTTGGTTCCAACAGGCCTTTCCCCATTGTCTGAAGGTTTTGTTGCTCATTAGTTTTTCATTTCGGGGAAGGTTTTTTGTTTTTGTTGTTGTTTGTTTTGGAACATTAGAGACAGAACATCTGGGCGTGTTAATTACTGGATGTCTTTTTGTCAGTCAGACTAAGGGAAAACAACTTCAGCTGTATTTATGAGAGCTTCAAAAACAGACCGATTATGCTTGATTAGTTTCATTCCATAAAGAAACATCATAGATCAAATTTGGCACTTGACAGAATCCACGCGTAAGATCTGCCATAAGCATACTTACATGACTGGAGTTATTACAGACTTTAATTCTAATTCGAGCAGGCTTCTCTGGGTTGTGGGGAATCACGAGCTCTCTACATCTCTCACACCATCTGCTCAGAGTTCATGCTCAAGCACAAAGCCAGGGCACCGGCGCCCCCCTGACAGGATGAAGGAGTGCTCAGGTACCTGGCCCGAGCTGCCAGGTCCCACGTACACACACAAAGTCATACTGGTGTCATCCATATCCTCGCAGTGGGCGGTTTGAGGTGGGGGTTGCTGCAGGATGGGATGTCCCATTACACTCGAGAGATACTTGATAATTTAATGCTGACTGTACAGCAATCAGTCAAATGTAGTGAAATACTGCCAAAGAAACAGATTGCAGGAATGCCTGTTATAGTATAAGATATCCGCATGGGATTGTTTTATCTTATCTAAAAGGGAAAAACACAGACTACCAGATGGAAAATTAGGATTTTTTGTCAACTCTATAATTAATTTAAAACTTTTATTGAAGTGATGTCAATTAAATCCTTTCAGTATGTTTTGGCAGAGAACGTAAAGGCTTTACAGCAACACTGATTCCAAAATAGCTGTGACGCAGTGAGAAAAAGAAAGACAATAAAAGACAATATTTTTAATGTGTTACCTCATTTGCGTCATTGAGTTTAAAAAAAAAAAGAAAAAAGATGATCCTGAATGGGATGCTAGCAACACGCTTCAAACAAGTTGGGACAGGGCCAACAAAAGACTTGGAAAGTTGTTCGAAAAGCTAGCAAGGTTCACCACTTTGTGAAACACTTGATTGTATAAAGTATAATACTACATGGGCTTGGGAACACCTATTAAAACAGTTTACACAGCATCCCAAAGCTTTGGAAAAAGTTGTGTTCCAACTTTTTTGGAATCCAGCTTGTACTTGTGCTAAATTGCAAAAAGACACTAACAAACCCAAAAAGGAGGGTTTTCTTTGACATTCTAAGACAAGCAAGACCCTCAATCTGCTATCAAGTTGACTTTAAAGCTTGAATTTTTATAATTTCAGCGCAATTTCTTATCATGAGGATCTAAAACTTGAATAAATTGAATCACCAACTATCTAATAATGCAAAAAAACACACAAACCTTATCAATGTTCAATAATAATGCATCAAATAACAATTTAGATTAGAAAGGGGTCACTCATAGTGTTGAAGCTACAGAGAATTATCATCTTTATAGTTTCACCTCATCATTTAGCTGTCTGTCCCTTTACTTAACTGTTTTAGTTCACTGTCACCGCTCTCAATGTTGTTTTGAGTCACAGCGGGCAACTGTTTTTTAGTGAACAGGCTCTAAAAGCCCACGTTACACTTCCTGTCAGCACCAGTGGGCAGACTGCTGGAGAACATATTTAAAGATTTAGTCGTAAAGAGCTGGATATTTCTTTCTATTTTATTTTATTTATTTATTTTAACAGGGGCAGTACTCAACTTCTTAGCTGTACCAGAGTTAGCAATAAGCACATTTACATCTGTGGCCAACTGAGCTGGAAACAGAGACAACGTATCAAGAAAATTAACTCTACAAGACGATACATAGTCACTATACAACATCAGCAACCCCAACAACAACAACAATTTCAGAGATTTCATAACGGTAAAACACTACAGCAATAACAACCACTGTTCATGAGATGAAGTATTTCCCTCAAGAGTTGGTAGACACCAAAACCAGAGCTAAAAGAGGGTGAATATTGGACCAGAAACACACAGACTCTACATAAATGCTAATGCTTGACAGTAACTGCTGGATGTGTAAATAAATGTGAATAAGTGTTCACAACTTGTTTTGGCTTCCACCAAACGGCCAAAAATAATAATAATCACAGCTTTATGGTCAGGTTAAATGATTTTTGTATGCACTTAGTCAAAGAGTCTTATTTCTTAAGGGTAGTGAGTTTTGATGGATAAACAGTGATTGTACTGTCCTGGGGCAGAGTGGGAAGGTCAGTCCACCACCAGGGAGCCAGCACTGAGTCAAAATTTGTTGGACTGTAATGACCATGTCGCCACAGGGAGAGTTAAGTAGTCAGTAGTCATGGAGTGTGAAGAACAAGCTGGTCGGTCAGGAGTTATAGGGACACAACCCCCTCTGGAGCTTCATATGACAACAACAGTTTAGCAAAGTTGATAAAGGCACAAATGGTAACCAGTGGTGGGAGTGCAAAAAAAACAAAAAGCTGGAGACAAGATGAGCTCAGTGTTTTTGACATGTTGGATGGGATAACAATACCAACCAGGAGTGGGCTGACAGAGTACAGAGAGGAGATGACAAAATAAATGTCACATCAACTGTCCCAGGTGGTTTTTGTCCCAAATTACCCACCAACACCAGTTTATAAATGAATTTGTGGCAACAAACAAAGCCAACAATTTGCTCAACCATGCTTCATTTTCTATAACACTGTAACACTTGGTTTTAACATGGTGGTTCATGTTTTAGGAGTGTTTAGCCTTGAATCATGTCACGATGTAAACATCATCTATAGTTTGCTGATTTAAGTCAGTTTTTTCGAGACTGTTTTTTTAGATTCTTGTAGCAACAAGAACAGATCCTATGGCCCTATCACAGGGGATAGTATTACCTAGGGACTGCTAGTGATTTGTAATAATTGTAAAGATCATCTGTGATCTTAATCCTGTGATTATTTGCAATGTCTGTGATATGTAAAGTAAAAACTCCCCTATAAAATACGCACCGTATTTTGCCAAACATAGGTGACATGTGATATTAGTCCCATGCATTCGGGGTCATTTTTCATTTTTTAACATCTCTTTTCTGCTGTCAGACAACTGAAGGCGTTGATGAAGTTCTGTTGATGCCTTGACTGTAATTTTGGGAGGGTCAAATCAGATGAGGTCTCCTGTTAACACTAGTCTAGTGCGAATAGGGCTCATGAAATGGATCCTAGATTTAAAGCTGCTACAAGGAACTTTGATATTTTGTTGATTTTGGAGGCCCCTGTGGACAAAAGTGATCTATTTCCACTGTCAAAACCACAAAATATAATGTCAAAAATAAAATTATCTAATTAAAAATCTTTTTTTTCTTCTGCTTTTTTTTTTGAATGGCTAGTGTACAACTCACTGTGACTTTACCTGGGAAAATGTAAAAAGGCTCTTCCAGTCTGCACGCAGACCTGGTGGCAGGCATAGGTCTTATAGAGGCAAATGTCTGCTCTGTGTGTGCAAACACAAGTTTACACACTTGTGAGTCATAGAAAAAAAGTGTCTCAATTAAGTCCTGGCGAACCCACTTTGCTATGTGGGACACTTGTGGCATCAGTGCCCCATTAATTGATATTGATGTTCAATTAACGTCATTTAGCACCAATACCCCTCGCTGGCAAGTTAATCACTCTATGTTGCTCCAGGGTTCGTTTTCCTTATGAGGAGAATTTGTCTCCTCTGCCTCTCACATGGCACCACAGTCTGAAGAGATGCAAAGTTTCACAGCTTCAGTTTGATTGTTTCTTATTGGTGATGATTTTGAACTCAGTATTGCGCTTCAATGAAGGATTAAATTTTATGCGTACCCTCAGTGAATTGGCTCCCTGCGTTCAAGGAGCGTTACCGGCACTATGTGGAGCGACAGCCTGTAGCTTGTGTTGTCACATTAAGCTATGTCATCAGGAGCACATTTTTCACACATGAGGGAAAGACTTCACACTACCACAGTTTTATTTGCCATCCAGCTGGTGATTAATGGTAAATTGCTACTGATTTCTTCACACGCCATGAGAAATACAAACTTTTCGCTGGGTTCCCTGCAGTCGAGTGTAAAGAAAGGATTGGTTGTGTTAGACAAGGTCATTTGAATAGAAGCAAAAGGGAAACAACTTCCTGTGGATAAATTAGTAAATGACTAATTAAAATTTTACACAGTTTTGTGGATGCAGATACATCAGTGAATTTAATCAAAGGTTCCCTGTGGAGAATTTGACCCCTAGTAGCCGGGGGAGATGATTTTTATGAGTGTGTTCAAGTTTTGTTTATTCCATTCATGCCTGTGAGGATGCACACGCACACGGATGACGCACTACACCGCCCGAGCAATGTCTGACACTGTTCCACTGATCAACAGGTGCAAGCTAGTAAACACAGACGTAAACAAAGCCAGATTCAAAATACTTCAAAAATCAGTGAGTGTAAAATGAATCGACACATCGGTGCATTGTGGTGAGTAACACTGCATGTAGACGCAATAGTTTGTTTACAAGAAAACTCCTCAGGCCACCTTTCATTCCCAAAGATGTCATTGCAAGGGTTCATTTACAATTTTCAAGGTTTAATGAAGAGGATTCAGAGTTAAATAAATAAATACCTTTTGCCTGACGGTGTGTCTTTTGTTATCCTTGTTGCTTTATTTTTGTTCCTGCAGGGCCACAGCAGGTTCTCAAGGTCACCCAGGCTTTCCCATGTGAGTTCCCTTCAAATTCAGCCGTCTTCTTCTCTCAGAGTGTCATCATTTCTTTTCTTAAAATAAATTGACAAAACCTGCTTTTAAATTCATTTGGAGCGTGCAGGACTACAATATAATTGTCATGAAGGATGTGTCTGGTCTTTGAAGGTAAAACTCCCGTGTTTTTCTGGAACATGCTGTGTTGCTGGTGATTACTGTCGGGGGAGTTTGTGCAAGGACTTCCCCTACAGGTTGAAACTCATTTGGAACAGAGAGAGCAGTTCAGTCCCTGGAGTTAGCTCCCTAAATGGGTCAGTGGCTCTCCGAACGGGAAACCTTATGAGCTACTTTTCTCACTATTTACTGTATGCTGTATGCCCCTCCTTATTTTTATTCAAATGTTGTTTACACTGCTCACTCTGTCTAATATTAAAAGTTCTATTTAATGCGAAACTGATTGTTTTTACTCGCATGCACACAGGCAGCCATGGTTAAAGCGTAATAGATTTATAACAGGATTAAAGCAATGTGATTAAAAAATCATCAGCTGTAACTCATTAGAATCTAAATGACACAATAACAGCCCTTTATCAGCAGCTTTTAAAATAAATAGGGTTATTATGTGCAAGATTGCTCGTGAAATGTGTTAATGAGGAGAGGTATTGTGAGTGGCATTCTGAATTTGGTTTTAAATTAAATTTTTGCAATATTCTAAGATATTCTAATATAAATGTAATTATTATCCCATTATTTCCCAGTTGTATTTCTGCCCTAATATGTTTTCATTTCCTCAGGGTTTATATTTTGGCAAACACATATCAGGCAATTTCAAGATTAGTTCACCATTCAGCACTCAAAATTGTAATTTCACGTTTAAGAGTAAAGTTATTAATGCTGCACATTGTTTTTGCTGTTTTGCAGGAGCCCCGTCTCCCCTCCATCGTGGAAACAAAGGGGAATGACCAAGATGACTCCTTCCACCTCTCCCCAAACACCCGCTCCCGTCGCAACCTCCTGCTGCCCAGCTTCAGCAGCCCTGTTCGCCGTACCTCCCTGGGGAACCTCCTGGGTGATGAGCTGCGGCAGTTCAACGCCCTGCGGCGCTGCCGTTCGCCGAACCTCAGCCGTGGCTTCCTCGGGCAGAGCTCATCTCCTCAGCCACCATCGAAAAGAGAGCACAGCACCCCTGCTGCGACCCCAGCCTCAACTTCAGCCCAGGGAGAGTCAGGGGCTGAGCAGAAACCCACGAAGCTGCTTATCCCAACAGTCACATGCTTTGGACCCCCAGATCTTAGTCCCAGGTATTGTGAGAGCGATCATCACATCTTCAAAACACGCAAAAATGTATCAAAGTCTTAATTAAATGAAAGTTGGCGGCTAGATAGAAAAATGCAAACATCCATTTAATGTAATGTATTGCAATAACATTTAATAGCAATATCTCTAGTACTATCAATTAAACTTTATTTGTATAACACTTTCCACACAACAAATCATCATATCATCATATAAAATATAATCAGTAGCAACATCGTAGTGTCTCTCTTCCTTCATAAACACTGTTGTTTCTCCCAAGAGGCTGAAATTCTCTCATTTTAAAGCGTCTAAAGTGTGTGTCTACCTTAAAACCATTTCACAATAGTCTGCTTCATTAACTTGATGCCTCTGTTTCTTTGTGTTTGTTACTGTCCCATTTTCCCATTGTCAAGCAGTGCCCCCTCTACTTCATGCAGTGTTTTCCCTCAGTTTGTGGAAGACAATTTGGGGATCTTTCCACAAGAACATTTGACATTTTCAATAAAAAGGGATGAATTTTACATCACTTTTTTTCATAATTATTACCAATCTGTGTACAAAATGTTGGAAAAGCTAGATCGTATAATAAATAAACCCAAAAAGCTTCAAGACAACTTGGGGACCACTAGGGACCAACTATAACCATTAGGTCTAGTAAAAGTCATTTAGTTCGTTTTGATGCTCTCCACATTGATTTTATATTAACTCTGCATGGATCCTGCACCTAAGCCTTGTAATAGTAGGTAAAGCCCAGCTTCATATCTTTCTTAGATGCCTTGTTTTTACCTGACAGATAAGGTAAGGTAATTACCACCTACTTGCCTTGAAATATGCGGACCTGTAAAGTGAAGTGTTACCCTAATTTTATAGTCTATATATTCGACCTAGATCTGATAGCCTTCAAATGCCTGAGATGACCTGAGTAAGATGCTGCAGTAATGGACACCTAAAGTCAAGCTACAAAATCCTGCATCATCCACTTAATGTAAATGGAGTGTATTTGCATTGCATATTTCAACAGATGTCACTGCATTTCATTACCAGAGCACCTTATCCTCCTGCCCCAACCATCTGTATTCATAATGTATCCCTAAGTCATCCAGTAAGTCCTAGATATGGGTAAGTGCTGGTTCAGAGAGCTCAGGTGTCCGCCCCTCCAGACTGGGCTCTTCTCCTCATGTTCAAACCCACATGAGCCTCTGCCAGCAGCAGCTCTCATGGCACATTCCTGGGTCGTCTGTAGGCTCCAGTGATAATTGAAAAAGCTCTACTGTTACATTAACTCCGGCTTCCCTCCTCTTCACCCCTCCCGCCAGGGTTGTAGACGGCATCGAAGACAATGGACACACGTTCCATTTCAACGTGGAGCACAGCGGGCCCAAAGCCAGCACAGGAGGCAGCACCCAAGGTAAGGCAAACCGCCACCAGCTGCGAGGGTAACCTGGGTGCCAGATGGCTGGAGGTAAACTCAGGAGTTCAAATGGTGGATACAGCAGTGCTGCCCTGCCTCCTTCTGGGGAAATATGAGAGAGCAGAGGAATGACATGACAGCCAGGTGTCTGAGGAGTCAGAGAACATGTTAAAGGACAACACAGGTCAAAGCAGGGGACAGATCGTCTGAGCTGAGCTTTCACTGATGATCATTCGGGGATAAATATCCAGTTCAGTTCAGCTGAAGTTCAACTGATTTACTGTGGTATAGTGAGTGCTTTGGAAACAGAGATGTACAACGGTATACAGTAGCAATCTAGATCCTAAAAGTGGGGTTTTCTTTTTTGTGTTTCTGTTTTTCTGTCCATCCTACAGTGCCTCCTAGAGGATTGTCTGCAGTTTGTTTATTTTTTTTCTCATTCGCCTCATTCAGCTCTTCTCATTTCTCAGTTCGTACATTCTCGATTGCTTTCCTCACAAGGGACACAAGGAGAGAGGAGGCAACAGGCATTCAATAAAATGAGATATGTGCATTTCGGAGCCGTTATTTATTATATCACTGTGACGTGTGGCACAGCTGCATCATCTCTCCATTGTTTTGTTATAGCCTACCTGATCTCGGGCAGATGAGCATAACAGTGTTCTTAAGTAGTACCGAGGTGAAATGTCGTTAAGGAATCCAGATAGAACAGCGCTTTATGAGGCTGAATGATAAAGGAAGTAAAGTTTGATCGCACATTTGATCATCTTAAATAACTGATATAACCAAAGGAACATTTGTCCTGCTTCTGCCGTGGTATGTAGGTGTGTATACGCCATGGTTCTCTATCCTCGAGATGCATTTTAGGAATTGAGACATCCATCAAAATGGTGCACTGAGGAGAGAGGAAATGAGAGGAAATCATGTTTAAAGTCTTGACGAGCTTCCCCTTACATACTAGAGCAACATCATACAGTCAAGACACTTTCTACAAAGCTTGTGTGAACCATTTTTCAACTCTGGAGTCACACATCAGCATTATGTTTCATATTGATATTAAAAAAATCGTTTTGTACGACTTAATGTTTTCTCCTCCTCTTTTTCTCCAGACTCCACACAGACTCATGCCACTCTGCTGCTGGAGACAGAGGAGGTCAGACAGAGCATCAGTCAACTCAACCAGAAGGTAAGGTACAGCCCCAAAACCCAAATTAAAATCGATTGAACCAAAGATAATGTAGAATCAACGTCGCTCTGTTTCCCTCTCATTATCTCTTCTGTCTCCTGTCTGTAAAGTTTATTTAAAGGGACTGTAAGCATTAATTAATTTAGAAGAAGAATATACAACCTGCGTGCTACTTAAAGTCTGAGTTCTTCTCATAGAAGCAAAATTCTGGCCTCTCATCCCTGAATCAGCAGTGCTTGTACTGGACAGGGAGAAACACACAGTGAGATCAAGTAGACTGGTTTCTGCCGCGTATCTCAGCCCGTCCCTGCACACTTAATTTGAAAGTAAATATAGCGAAAGCAGGTGCAGCGAGAGCATCCAGATGGGCCCAGGTAGGTGCTGTCTGAAGTCGATATTAATTAATCAGCAGGGCACTCTCTGCAATGCAGAGGATAGCCGGGAGTGCTGACTCGACAATCTTAAGATGAAAAAAAGATCATTCCATGACAACCTAGCTCTACTTGTGGCCCCTCTCTGGTCCCCTTTGCCTCTCGTTTCACTCCCTCGTTCGCAGTTTTCTGTCTACTTTCTCGCCTATTTGTGTCAGTTACCTCAGCCCGTGTCCCTCTGGATTTCACCACTGCGTATGAGGCTGTATCTTACAGTCATGTTGGGGATTATAAATTGTTAAGTTCTCTTTTTGGAGGTCATCGGAAAATTACATCTGGACATGAGTCTGAGATTAAACCTCAAAGATAGAAGCTGATTAATTTGTCAGTCTGTGCTGGGGACTTAATTGGGCGGAACTGTTTCTTTTTTGGTACTGTGAAGCTGAACTGTGATTTACCACATTGTCTCAGTCTAATAATAGGATATGAAGGAGAAGGATAGCATGTGCTCAAAGTGTTTTTAACTGTGTGAATTCTCTACACAGATGGGCACATTAAACCAGGAAGTATCTGAGCTCACCAAGGGCCTGCACCACATGATGCACCTCCTCCAGGCCCACGTATCTGTGCATCACTACACCGCCTCCCTCCCCTCGTACCCGTATGGCATCCAAATGGTGTCCAGCCCTCCCACGGCCCCCAACACTGGAATGCCCTTCAACCTAGCTTCAACTTACCACCTCCACAACGATCCTGCGAGCCATGAAGGCTACACCCACCAAATCGTTGCACCAGCAGGTCACTGGAGCTACAGTGCATCTGCTGAAACCCAAACAGAGACTCACCACCGGCCTCAATCCACAAGTCCACCCGCTAACCTCTCTGTAAACTCTGCACCCAGGTCAGGCCCGTGTCACGGCTCCGAGAGCGTGAACACACATCTGTGGAGCAGCCCGTCTCTTCTGAGCGTCGGCCCAGGCCTACAGGGTGGAAGCTCAGGCCGTGCACCTCATGCCGGGCATGAAGACTCTGAAAACAGACCCCTCAGTGCTAGCCCGACCACCATCAGCCAGTCCCAGCCCACGTTGTGCCTGCAGCCTCCTAGTGATAGCGATGAATACTCTTGCCTTCTCTCCAGTGCTCCTACAGGGACGTCCACACGCAGCCTGCTGGACTCGTCCCCCAGTTCTTACCCCCATCTCTGCCTGACCTCTGACTCCCATCTCAACTTGGCCACACACGAGGACATTTGTGGTCTGATGTCTGCCCCAGCATCTCACAATCTGATCCAGGACACCTCCATCTTCCAAATGGAGGACTCACGCCCCTCAATCCACCCGGTGCCTGCCTCTCCACCCACATTACCAGGCCAGTCTCTGAGATCCTCACTGGATTCAGGATCACCGCGATCGGATGCTCCCGAGCCCCAACTTCCCCTGGGCGACCCATCTGCCATAGAACACACCAGTCTGGAGTGCCTACTGGGGAACGGGGGCTCTATGGAGAGCAGGGACAGTGAAAGCGCGTCATCGCGAAGGTCCAGCATCGGCGTCCAGACTCAGAGCACAGAGCAGTCGTGGTGTCTGGACCTCACAGATTAAACTGCTTTTTTAACGACAGGATCACTGGAACGAAAGACTGAATGAGAAACTCAAGTTATGAACATGCAACAAGTCCTGACAGTGTTTAAAGAGACTCTGCTGGAGATTGTCAATGTGCGCTGTATTTCCCTTTCTGAACTCCTGGGCTCTCATATTTGTCAAACTCCACGCAACTTACACCATTTCTATGCAAACTACGCATGTCATTTGTGCATTATCTCAGCTTTACTGAAGTGTGTCTTTAAAGAAAAAAAAGAAGCTCAACAGCAGTGGGTTCCAGTATATACTGTATATTTTTTCCAACATCCTCAGAGCAATTTGCAGTTGATAATACCTGTTACCTCCTTGCATGGTAAAGTTTTTTATTCTTTTTCCTAAGGAAAAGGTTTCCAAATCAATGTGTAAGCATTCTACATGACAACCTGTTGATTGTGTGCACAGATGCTGTATTTGTAAATCAGACAGGTCATACATGCCTCACCTTGCATATAGGGAGTAGAGTATGTGCATCACACAGCTTAGATTGTTTATTGTTTTACATTGAATGTTTTTCTCAGTTCCAACGTTTTTATTTATTTATTTGTGAGTTCTCGGTGTATGAACATCTAAAATCCAGACTCCACTAATCAGTTCACGGTACATAATTTATGGTTTCAGTTTTAATTCCATCTCCAGTTTTACGCTGTCCTAAAGATCCTTCAGGAGATGTGAATAAATTTCCTACTTATCCTTCACCAAGGCATTGAAGATAGCGCTGTGAAATAGGTTTAATTACTTGCTCCACGAAAAAAAAGCTTGAAAAATTCTTTCTCAAGGATCTACAATTCTAGAAACACAACATAGCTGCTGATAAATTAAATATAAATAAATACACATATTTAGATGAAAAGTGGGTCCCATGAAATATTTAGCACTTTCATTAATTTACAGAATACGAATGCCTCCTGGGAACAAAACATTAACTCATGATACTCATACAATATTCAGAGTATTCAGGAACTTTGTTCTTTTTGAATGATTTCTCGTTGGCTGACAAAATAAAGTATGCAGAAATGTACGAATGTGTCATTTGCTGTGTAAACACACTTATCACACTTGATGTATGTTATTTTTCTGGGAAAGAAATGTCAGAAAAAGAAACATATTATTCAAATGAGTCAGGAATAATAATTAATTAATATTCAACTCTGATTTAAGCTCAGGAACTTTGTGTCAACACTGCAGAAAAGACCTTTCTGTGCATCCATTAAGAGTATGCTTTAATTTGTGTGTTTGACAGGTTGATTCCCAAACCCCAAAGTATTGATGCATAAGTGTATTGTATGTCATAGTACTTTATTGCTTCATACAGTTGGTAAGTTTCATACCCTGAGAAAGACGGACATAGTTATAGTTCATAGGTTTATGTATGTAGTTCATACCTGTCCCGTTCCCCCACTGGAGAGGCTGGTGTGCAGTATTCTGACACTTGGGGACTTAAAGGGTAACTTTAGAGAAGGCTCCAGAGGACGCTGCATGTAATCTGATAAACTGCCTCCAGTGATGTCACTCAGTGGCTCAGTTGCACTATGGGTAATGTAGGCACCAGGGTTTCAGCCACTGAGTGACATCACTGGAGGGAATTTATCAGATTACACACAAAAGGCTTTATATTACTTTTCCACATATGCCGTTGTACTCCCCAAGACCTGTAAACCCACTTTAATGTGTAAAATTGGTGGAGTTGCTTATCTTGTTGAATTCAAAGTGTTTTCTTCTAAAATCCAAACACGTGATGCAAAAAAAGCATCAGGGAATCATTTTAATTACAGGACTTTGAGGCATTACCCTTTAAAAAAATGCAGAGGAAGATTAGAGTAAATCAAAAAAAAGTTAATTTCTGATTATAACACATTAAACAAATAATGAGTCATTAATATAATGTCACAAATATGTCAACCAAAGGCAGGTTGGATTGATTTCAGCACATGTAGTTTTAATGGAGATACTGTTGGGAAAAATTTCCTGCGTTTATTCTTTGTAACAAAACGGGGTTCAAATATGTGTTCTGACATGTTTTAGACAATTAAAAACACACTCATCATTCCCCTCAAATGTAATCTTATCTGTGATTAAAAACGTCAAATGAAAGAGCAAGAAACCTCATTAATCATTAATTAAAGCAATCAATCCTGAACAAAGAGATTCAGATCAACAGTTTTAATAGCTACAGGAGCCTCATATTCACTCTAACTGTAAAAGTATTGAAGGAGGCATATTATGCTCATTTTCAGCTTCATAATTTTATTTATGAACCTTAAAATAGAATAGGTTTACATGCTTTATGCTTAAAAAACACATCAGTTTTCTGATTCTGCAGCTCTGCATCCCCCCTCTGTCTGAAACACTCTGTTTTAGCTCCTGTCTCTTTAAAGCCCCTCCTCCTGAATACTGTGTCTGCTCTGATTGGTCATTTCTAAGTGCCAAACTAGCCATGAGGCATTACTTATGCAAATGTGTAACATGGTGAGGTAGGGTGATGTCACAAAGTCACAGAATTAAAGGCGGGACTATTGACGAGGCGTTTCAGGAGCAGAGTTTTCTGTGGGAGAGAGGAGCTTCTGCTGGTGTGGACTTTGACCTTTTTAACTTTCAGGATCTTTTACATGCAACAGAACCTGCATAAAACACTGAAGGAAAGGAACAAAATGAGGAAAAAAAGGGGTGAAATGCTCAGATGGTTCAGCATTTACATTGTGTGTGGCTCCAGTTAAATTTGTATTTCAGGACTCATGTGAATTTTTGGTTTACACCAACTTTTCAGAGCTGCTGCCAAGTTTAAAATGAGTGAATTCTCTTAATTAAATTATTAACGTATTAATGTGCAGCCACCGGGATGTTCGGCTCTCTTAAAAATAGAAGAGGATTTGCAGCTGTTGTTTCTCTCATTAACGGCCGTGGAGTTTTTGGTGGTTTATCCCTTTTTTTTCATTTGGGCTGATCTGTTCTCGGCTCGCAATCCGATTATATAAGTGAACCTACAGTATCTTTCATGTTTTTGTCCTAGAGGGAACTTCGTGAAACTCTTTATATCTATATTAACTTTCATTCAAGCAGTTTCATTTTTTTGCATTCAGGCTTTTCAAGTAACAACAACAAAAAAAAAACCCAATTGTGATTCATCTTTATTTGGAGTTCGATGTCCTCTGGCTTCAACGGGCTTCTCATGTCAACAACACAGCTTATCAGACAAACACGAGTACACACAAGTGGGGAATGTGCACCAGTGAGACAAAAAGAGCAAGAATCACAGTCTTCATGTTTTCACAGCTTCACGTATCATCGCACAAGTTTCTGTAGAAAAAAGGTGGCAAAGTGATCCAGATGAATCATCCTACTGGAGCACCAACACCCTGGCCTCCTTTATACCCACTTTTGTTGCATAATTTACAAAAAACCATTGTCATTTTATCTGAAACTTTTGAAATTGCCATCTGGGTCACAAAGTGATTCATCAAGGAAAGAAGACACCCATGAGAATCCAGATGGCAATATCAAAAGTTTCAGATAAACTGACAATGGTATTTTGTAAATTACGCAACAAAAGTGGGTATAAAGGAGGCCAGGGTGTCGGTGCTCCAGTAGGACAATTCATCTGGATCACTTCGCCACCTTTTTTCTACAGAGACTTGACGACGTGAAAACATGAAGACTGTGATTCTTGCTCTTTTTGTCGCACTGGTTGTCAGCCAGAGTGAGTTAACGTGCAGACCCGCAGTCGATTTTGACTAAATTTCACCAAGTTATTCGACATAGGACGTTGAATCACATTTCTTTTTTTTTTTCCTAGGTGAAGCCCTGAGGTGTAAGTGTGGAGGCATGAAGCGGTGCTCAAGCCCTGTGGAGACCTGCCACGGTCCGAACCCCGTCTGTGGCAGCGTCATCTTTACCGCTGGATCCAGTGAGTGCTTCATTCTTCACTGGGGACACAATAACGTGAACAGCTACTACTAATAATAATTATAATAAGAGGAGGAAGACAAATACTTTTCCTGATGATCCATCCTGTCTTTGTCCATGTTTTCACAGAAATCAACTACTTCAAGGGCTGCATGACACCATATCAGTGCACAATACTGAATCAACCTGGGATCTCAACCGCTGCATGCTGCGACACTGATGAGTGCAACATATAAATGACCCTGACGATCAACACTCTGATACTATATTGTCTTGACATGTAGTGTGTATTGTGATCATATTAAAGCATCATGTGTTTAAATGTTGCTGTTTTTCTCTTTTTATGCCTCCTAATTTTTCTCTCTTAAAGTTTGCTCTCAAACTTCAATTTCCAAGGTCAATAATGAACCTATAGGCTAAAGTTTTCTTAGGTTACACAAAACAATTGACATGTGACTTCTGTCATCACTGGTTTTCAGTCAGTGTGAGTTAACGTAAAGGAAATACAACAAACCTGCTGTGTATTTGATCAAAACTGGGCGATATTCTCCTCAAAATCAACCAGGATGCTTTCCCAATGTGTCTGTTTTGTCCAAAGGGCAGATTTAGAAACAAGTACCGGTATTTGTCCCGTCAAAATGAAACTGGTGCTGTTCATGTTTTGCACCTCTGCCTGTATTTAAGCAACAGGTTGTGTTTTAAGAACTTTTGTATTTTAGCATTTTTCTTTTCATCAGTCATACCTCCGCCCTGCTAAGAAGAGCTAACTCAGCTTGTAAGGAACATCAGTTGTTTGTTTATTCACTAGTGGGAATGAATCACAGGACCACTGATCACACACAGGACCTGCTGAGTTTTCTCTTTCTATCACATTGCACCACCTTGTGGTAGATGAGATGCTGTGAGTGTTAGAAGATGAAACCCATATTGATTTGGATTTCAGACAGCATTTTTATATCGGGCTTTAATTTTGAAATTCTACATGGGACAGTGGGGATTTGGACCAAATCCTGTCTGTGGCAACACCGTCTATTATTCTGGACCCTGAAAGTGGAGGCTGTGTACTTTTCATCTGAAAACACTCAGGTATAAAAATGCATTACCTGGATCAATTCAGAGTCATTACTTTCATTGGAAACTTGTAGAAGTTGTCTGATAGATAATCCATCCTGTCTGTTTCCACGTTCTCACAGTTCCCAGCTCTAAGGGCTGCCGGGAGCCGAGTGAGTGTGGGTGGAGATTTCATCCTTATAGATCGTATACAACCTGCTGTACCACTGATCTGTGCAACTGATGAATGAGCATCATGCAACACATCTCTCAAAATTAAGATCAGTCAGTTACCTCACTTTTGCCATTTTTCACTTTTTATATTTCATTTTTTCAAGTTTTTCCAAAGGTTTTCCAAAACCGTTAGAAAAAAAAAACAATCAAAAAAACAAAAAAACAATCGTGATTCATCTTTATTTGGAGTTTGGTTGATGTCCTCTGGCTCAGTTTCAAGGGGCCTCTCATGTCAACAACACAGCTTATCAGACAAACACATCGAGTAACACAAGTGGGGAAATATCTCGACATTGCACTGTCAAATCACAGTCTCTTCAACTCAAGGGTTGGGTCACTTATAACAAAAAGTTGACAAAATTGAGAGCATTATGAGTAGTACAGGTCTTAATATATCTTGTTTGTGTGGTTACTCTCTGTAGGGTTAATGAGCTACCTACTGTGCAGTGCTTTCCCTCTGTGAGTCATGGGTGTTTTCTTTCCTTGATGAGTCACTCTGTGGGGAAAACCCAGATGGCAATTTCAAAAGTTTCAAATAAATGCAATGGTATTTTGTAAATTACGCAACAAAAGTGGGTATAAAGGAGAACAGGGTGTTGGTGCTCCAGTAGGACAATTCATCTGGATCACTTCGCCCCCTTTTTCTACAGAGACTTGTGTGAAGAGACGTGAAGCTGTGAAAACATGAAGACTGTGATTCTTGCTCTTTTTGTAGCACTGGTTGTCAGCCAGAGTGAGTTAACGTGCAGACCCGCAGTCGATTTTGACTAAATTTCACCAAGTTATTCGACATAGGACGTTGAATCACATTTCTTTTTTTTTTCCTAGGTGAAGCCCTGAGGTGTAAGTGTGGAGGCATGAAGCGGTGCTCAAGCCCTGTGGAGACCTGCCACGGTCCGAACCCCGTCTGTGGCAGTGTCATCTTTACCGCTGGATCCAGTGAGTGCTTCATTCTTCACTGGGGACACAATAACGTGAACAGCTACTACTAATAATAATTATAATAAGAGGAGGAAGACAAATACTTTTCCTGATGATCCATCCTGTCTTTGTCCATGTTTTCACAGATATCAACTACTTCAAGGGCTGCATGACACCATATCAGTGCACGATACTGAATAAACCTGGGATCTCAACCGCTGCATGCTGCAACACTGATGAGTGCAACAGATAAATGACCCTGACGATCAACACTCTGATACTATATTGTCTTGACATGTAGTGTGTATTGTGATCATATTAAAGCATCATGTGTTTAAATGTTGCTGTTTTTCTCTTTTTATGCCTCCTCATTTTTCTCTCTTAAAGTTTGCTCTCAAACTTCAATTTCCAAGGTCAATAATGAACCTATAGGCTAAAGTTTTCTTAGGTTACACAAAACAATTGACATGTGACTTCTGTCATCATTGGTTTTCAGTCAGTGTGAGTTAACGTAAAAGGAAATACAACAAACCTTATTAACAGGACTGATTTTAATATATAGTTTGTATTTTTTATTAATTAATTTGTTCATTCATTCATTAATTATTGACAGACTGAATGAATGTGAAAACATGTTCACCAGAAGATCATTAGTTTTAATTTTGAAATTGGTTCCTCCTCGCTCTTACCGTAATGCCCAGCATATACACGCACCACTATGTTTTTTGTGTGCGAGTCATCAGGAAAGCCACGCCCAGCCTCTCCAGAGCACCTCTGCAAAGCACACAAGCACAGAAACACCACCAAAAAAAACACCACAAAATCCAAATGATGACACACCCTCTTCCAAAATTGCATCAAACTCCTTTCTGCACAGTCATAATGATTTATTTGATCCTGATTTGATTTATTATGTTTTGCTTGATTTTGTCATAGACCACCGTGAGCTCATTGTGTTTATCTGGTTGTTTGTTTTCATTACAAAACAGCTTCTCTGACTTTGGCAGACGATCACAGTACAACGTTCACTTACTGGAAAAATTCAGTTTCCAAAGGCAATAATGAACCTTTGAGCTGGACCTCTCTTGTGTTTGAAGATCTCTTCTCATTTTGTGTGATGTTCTGTTGTCGTTATTATAATTAAATGAGGAAGAATAGAATAAAAAAGAGCCTGTAAAAGTCACAATTTATCAAGCCACAGTTTTAGTTTTGTCTTTCTATCAGATTGCACCACCTTGTGGTGGCTGAGATGCTGTGACGGGTGTGTGTGTGTGTGTGTGTGTGTGTGTGTGTGTGTGTGTGTGTGTGTGTGTCTGTGTGTGTGTGTGTATTACCATCTTGGTTCAAGGTCCCCCTTACTGGAAAATCAATAACGAAGCTTAACAGTTTGTTTTATAATTGTAGATCTTTTCTCTTTTTGTGTGAGCTGTTGTTGTTGTTATAATAAAATGAAGGAAGATAAAAAATAAACAGAGCCCATTAAAGGCACAATTTGTCGAGCAAAGGGACAGCTTTATTTAAAAACCCTTTCTAGGTTTAAGTGCAACTTTGCAGATTGTTTTTTACATACCGGTGAACTCGATAAACACACCAAACCAAACCATTTTTAGCATGAAGTGCAGTTTAATAAATCACTCTGTGAGTGAAACCCAGGTGAAAATACTAAAGTTAATGATACACTGGATTTGCATCGATCACTCAGCAGATTCAGATAAAAAAAGAGGAAGCTGGTAGATTTGCAGTACACATTTGAGACATCCAACCTGCAGGAGGTGAGATATCTTGAAGTTTTTTCAAATGTGGATGATGACAGATCTCCAAACATAATATTGCACTTGATTTCTTTTGCTCTTATTCGAGCAGAGATTGGTGTACACAAGACACCGTGAAAACATGAAGACTGTGATTCTTGCTCTTCTGGTGTTGTTGGTCGTCAGCCAGGGTGAGTTAATGCACAGGAAACACAACAAACCTGCAGTCTGTTTGATCTAAAACTATCCTGGTGGCATTAAAGTCTTTATGTTCCCAGTGTGTCTGTTTTTAACAGATTTTATAGCTAAAGAACAACTATTTTGGCAGTGAAAATGAAGCCCTAGTTTGAATTCAACAATTGAAAGTGATTTTGTTAATTTTCCAGGTGAAGCATTGGAATGTAACTGTGCTGACCAGTACTGTTCAGGCACAGAAAGCTGCCTGACTTCAGATGATTTAGCATCTTTCGGACATTGGTGATTTGGACCAAATCCTGTCTGTGGCAACACCGTCTATTATTCTGGACCCTGTAAGTGGAGCCTGTGTACTTTTCATCTGAAAACACTCAGGGAAAAAAAAATGCATTACCTGGATCAATTCAGAGTCATTACTTTCATTGGAAACTTGTAGAAGTTGTCTGATAGATAATCCATCCTGTCTGTTTCCATGCTCTCACAGTTCCCAACTCTAAGGGCTGCCGGGAGCCGAGTGACTGCGGGTGGAGATTTCATCCTTATAGATCGTATACAACTTGCTGCAGCACTGATCTGTGCAACTGATGAATGAGCATCATGCAACACATCTCTCAAAATAAAGATCAGTTAGTTACCTCACTTGTGCTATTTTTCACTTTTTATATTTCATTTTTTCAAGTTTTTCCTAATGGTTTTCCAAAACGACATGAATCTGTTGGGAAACTTAAATGTGGTGCTGCTGCGTTCAGCAGCTAATGTCAGCATTCAACCACTTCCTAGCTAAGATTAACATTACCTTTTCATAGTGTTACATGATACAATAGTAAAGGCATAAATTAATTCTACATTATCAGCGCACATCAGCAACTAAAAAGACAATTGATGGTGAAAAGCTGGAAGGTCATAAGTCCAAATTTTGCGGTAAAACAACATATTTGATGACCAATTAGCTTCCGTTTGATCAGCTGACGTTAGCATTCAAATGCTTCCTAGCTAACTGTTGGATAGTGTTACTCGACACAGAAGGAAAGCTGTAAATTAATTCAAAACTATTACCACACATCTTGGACACATTTATTTAATCCTGGAAGTGAAACACACTGAATCTATTCAACAGTATAATAGCTAGGAAGTGTTTCAATGCTAGCGTTAGCTAATGGGTTATCAAATATGTTGCTTTAATGTGAAATATGGCTTGATGTCCCTCCAGGTTGTCATCATCCATTGTCTTTTCAGTTGCTCATCAACTGGCAAGTGGTAATTGATGACAAGTTTTCAGATTCCCTGCGTTTATATGGCTTGCAACCTGGAACACAGCAGCATGACATTATGTCAGCATTCAATGTCAGAAGAAAATGGCCTCAGTGAATATGGTTTATCGCACTTAGTTTGTGAGTCACAACACCTGTGTCATCTGTTTTTATCTGTCCGTTTGTTTGTTTGTTTCTTTTTTTCTTTTTTGCATTTTGCCTTTATTAGACAGAAACAAGAAAAAAATAGAGAAAATCTGTTTGAAATGGATAGGATCATAAAGGATCTTAAAGATTTCGAGTGTCCTTGTTTACAAATTTTTTTCAATTTATTTTTTAAAAACCTATATTTTGTGAATCAGCGGTATCATCGTGTATTATCCCTGCATCCATGGAACATTTGTGAGAACGACCCAGATGACAATTTTAGAGTTAATCATACACTGAATTTGCAGCGATTGCTCAACAAATACAGATTATAAAGGAAGCTGGCCGCCTGGCAAGACGCATTTGAGGTATCAAAACTCCAGTGGAACAATTCAGCAGGTGGGATATCTTTTAGTTTTTTAATATGTCAGCTGTCGTTGATCTGTAGTAAAGTATGGCACTTGATTTCTTTTGCTTTATTCAAACAGCGATTGGTGTGAAACATGAAGACTGTGATTCTTGCTCTTCTGGTGTCGTTGGTTGTCAGCGAGGGTGAGTTAATGTACAGAAAACACAACAAACCTGCAGTCTGTTAAATCAAATCATGTCCTACTCAAAACTGGCCAGGTGACACAGGGGTCTTTATTGTGGAATGTGAAAATTCAACACTAGTTTGTGTACGGTACAACAATTAAATTTTTTTGCTTTACAGGTGACGCTTTGATATGTCACTGCCAGCAGACGACCTGTACGGGCCCTGTGGAGACCTGTGAATACGGCACAGATCCTGTCTGTGCCACCATCCTCGTCAGTGGATCCTGTAAGTATAGACCGCTCCTTCAGTGAACTGCTCAGCTGGAAAACACTAAGGACAAATTACATCAGTTGCAACAATTCAGAGTCATAACTTTCAGTGAAAACATTTCAGGACATTCATCTTGTCTTTTTCCATGTTCTCACAGCTGCCAGGATAGTAAAGGGTTGCATGTCTGGATTAGATGACTGCCTGGGGTTGCATTATCCACCCTACTATTTCACCACATGCTGCAGCACTGATCTGTGCAACTGAGCAAAATCATGCAAAAAAAATGATGTACTCTCAAGTCTTGTGTACTTTAGTGTTATCATAATAAAGATCAGTTGTCATTGTTGTCATTTATGTCTTCAAATGGTTTTCTAAAACATCATGAAGCAAAATTTTTTGGTGCATCGTAACTTTTAAAATTAGTATGATGAAGTTTTTATTCAGAACATACTGTGGTACATTTTTAAATATCCTCTCTGTCGTTTTCACTAAAATCATGAAAGGCCCTGCACATCCGTGGTATACACCCACACCAGTGATTTTAATTACTTGGCTGATCAGATCTCTTTTCAGGATTGTGTGGGCTTGTACAGTCTGTGCGTCTTTGACGTCTCAGCTCTATCACACCTGTTAGGACAGGACAAACAACACCTTTATCATCCTTCATTTTTTTCTTATCTTTGGGAAGTTTCATTCGACAGTGGAAGAGAGACATGACACGCAACACAAGTGTCCAGTCAGAATCGAACTGAGGATGTTACTGTATATGGATTGCACGACATCCGCTGGCTGGGCCGTCATTGCACTTGCATAAAATACACAGTAACTAATCAGAGCAGCCAATAAAAAAGTGATGAATTGACAAAATGGTAAATAATTATGGTATAAGTACCAATATTCATTTAAAGTTTCTACGAGAAACTTTCATTATTTGTTAATTCTGGCATCGCCTGTGGACAAAAGTAAAAGAAAGTTAACATTGTTCATTTGAATTAGTTTGCTTGTGGAGATCACATAGAGGCGTCAGTATTAACTTAAGACTAGCACAAGTTAAGGAAAGCATAAAATAAAGAAAAGAAAGGGTCTGTGATGCATTTTGTTATCTGTCCACATAAACTTTATGTTTACACAACACCCAAGGTTTACGTAATACATAAACACCAATATTAACTGGTTTCAAGGTGAAGAAGAAAGAAAAAAACAAGAAACAACGTTTTGCCTGCAAGATGAAGAACTTTCATTTGTTTACAATTATGTTGAGCCATTTTCCTAGAATAAATCTAAATTCAGGCTCATCTTTGTTCCTGATTTAAATGACATCATTTTCACACCTCTGTTTCATATCGTTTTGCTTCAATTTCTCATGTCATAATTACATTTTTGTGTATCTGGTCATTTTCAACTTTGTTTTTGTTACAAAACAGCTTCTCTGATTTTGGCAGAAAAAATGAGTCAAGCACAAGGTCCACCTACGGGAACTTTTCAAAATCCAAAGTCAATAATGAACCTTAAAGCTGATCTTTTCTTATGTTTGAAGATTGTTTCTAATTTCGTGTGATCTGTTGTTGTTATTCTAATAAAATGAGGAGGAATAAAAGACACAGGGCACATAAAAGTCATAATTTGTCATGCGAATGCGCAGCTGGTTTGGCGCTTTTTTAGCATTGTTGGAAACCATTTTCTAGGTGTACAGCTTGTGCTTTACATAGTGGTAGATGTCTGAGGCACAGGGGTGAAAAAATCAAAAAGGGAACCAGCTGTATGTTGTGGGACATCAGTGCACTAAACTGTGAAAGTTGTGCATTTAAGGTGAACCTGTTTCAAACTGTGTTCTATTATGTAGAGTGGCATATACATTGGAACTGGATCAGGTCCTCTCTGCTATCTAGAGCTATAAGTATAGAGTCGTTGTCAACATTTTAAAAACATGACAATAAAAGCTATTCATATTAGGTCATACTGGGTTTTGCAAGCATCAATGTTTGACCTTGTTAAAGCGCTCTGTTTGTGTTCAAAACCCCAGTAGACAACTTTAGAGTTAATGATACACTGGGTTTGCATCGATTTCTGAACAAGTTCAAATAAAAAGGAAGCTACACATTTGAAGTATCAAAACTGCAGCGGGACAATTTACCAGGTGGGATATCTTTAAGGATTTTAATACGTGGATTATGACAGTGCTCCCTGCAAATGTGGAATTTGATTTCTCCTGCTTTATTTATACAGAGATTGGTGTGAAAACATGAAGACTGTGATTCTTCTTCCTCTTCTGGTGTCGTTGGTTGTCACTCAGGGTGAGTTAATGCGCAGGAAACACAACAAACCTGCAGTCTGTTTGATCAAAGTTGAATGAGTCCTTCTTTGAAATGTTGTGTTCCCAGTGTGTCTGCTTTGAGCAGATTTTAGAGCTAAATGAAAATAGTTTGTGGCAGAAAAAATGCAGCGTTAGTTTGAATAAAACAGTTGAGCGTTATTCTCTTTTTCCCCAGGTGAGGCCTTGACATGTAACTGCGGTGGCGTTAATCTGTGTTCAAGCCCTGTGAAGACCTGCAGCAGCTCAACTGAAGTCTGTGGCAGCGTCAGCCTAATTGGATCCAGTAAGTGTTGGCTGCTGATCAGCTAATCAAACACTGAGGAAAAAATGCATTACCAGGAGAAATTCACTCATCACACTCATTTAAAACTTGAAGATGTTGTCTGATAATCCATCCTGTCTTTTTCCATGTTTTCGCAGCTATCTTCTTCTCAAAGGATTGTATGGAATCAGACAAATGCACAGAGCTGAATCGTCCAGGTGCTCGCACATCTGTCACATGCTGCCGCACTGATCTGTGCAACAAATGAGCATGACGCAACACATCTTTCATTAACTGAATAATCTACTCTCACATGTTGTGTACTTAAGCATTGTTATAATAAAGATGATTAATGTCAACTTTTTGTATGTTTTGTTTTGTCATGTTTGCCTTTGATGGATAGATTCAAATGGGAGATTTAGAAAGGGATCACAGGAGAGAGAGGGAGGGTATGACACACAACCTTGGTGCCCCATCAGAATCATACTCGGATGTGACAGTTACTGTACTTGTTTTGCACCTCACCCTGTCTTGAATCTGAAGGTTATGCTTTTAACAATATGTATTTCAATATTTTCATTTTATCAGCAGCCTTAGTAATGTATATCCCCAGTTCTTGAAGATCCTAAGGCACATGTTGCAGCTTCTTTTAGTTCAGAATCTTTGATCTGCTCACACACAGGTTATGCTGAGTTTTCTCTGTCTCAATCAAGTTGCTCCACCTTGTGGTAGAAGAGAGGCTGAAATGAGAACATTTTTAAGTAATGATAATCCATAAATTCATCAATTTGTCCTTCTTTCAGATAAATACCAGCATTGCATCCTCATTGCATTTGCATAGAATAAAGAGAAAATAGTCAGAGCAGTAAAAAAAGATAATTAATCGATAGAAACAATGTACGGAAGCCCTAAAGGGCCATGCATTCATACATTTTATTTCCTCCGTTTTCCCTTGATAACGAGTTAATTTCATTTGTTTTCTCGAGATCTCAAGTTATTATCTCGAAATAACAACTGCATTTTTCCCGAGATAACAGGATAATTTTCTCGATATCTCGAGATAACGAAACTTTGTTTTCCCGAGATAACGATATAATTAATTCGAGATCTTGAGAAAACTACGGAAGCGAGTTAATTTCATTTGTTTTCTCGAGATCACGAGTTATTATCTCGAAATAAAACTGCAGTTGTTATTTCGAGATAATAACTCGAGATCTCGAAAAAACAAATGAAATATTCGTTATCACGGGAAAACAGAGGAAATAAAATGTATGAATGCATGGCCCTTTAGGGCTTCCCGTTATCTTGTTTTCCCAAGATAACAGAATAATTTTCTCGAGATCTCGAGATAACGAAACTTTGTTTTCCCGAGAAAACGATATAATTAATTCGAGATCTTGAGAAAACAAAACGATAGTGTAGTATATTAAATCATTGCAGGAAACATCATTCAGTGTAGCAATGTCAGAGGAGCAGGAGCATATCGATCACCACGTCACATATCTTTTCAATCAAGGCCTGACACAGGCTGAAATAGCATTATGCCTTGCTATTACAGATAATACACACATTAGTGTGAGTAATCTAAAAAGACGGTTAGCAAGGCTTCAGCTATATCGGCTGCGCAATCTAAGTGAGCCTGATGTCGTTGTTAACTACATAGCTGACCAGCTACGAGGTCCCGGGTGTCTCCACAATCTCAGGCCTATCATATCACAGTCATTATCTCGAGATCTCGAATTAATTATATCGTTATCTCGGGAAAACAAAGTTTCGTTATCTCGAGATCTCGAGAAAATTATCCCGTTATCTCGGGAAAACGCAGTTGTTATTTCGAGATAATAACTCCAGATCTCGAGAAAACAAATGAAATTAACTTGTTATCTCGGGAAAACGGCAGTTGTTATTTCGAGATAATAACTCGAGATCTCGAGAAAACAAATGAAATTAACTTGTTATCTCGGGAAAACGGCAGTTGTTATTTCGAGATAATAACTCGAGATCTCGAGAAAACAAATGAAATTAACTTGTTATCTCGGGAAAACGGCAGTTGTTATTTCGAGATAACTCGAGATCTCAAGAAAACAAATGAAATTAACTTGTTATCTCGGGAAAACGGAGGAAATAAAATGTATGAATGCATGGCCCTTTAGGGCTTCCCGTTATCTTGTTTTCCCGAGATAACAGAATAATTTTCTCGAGATCTCGAGATAACGAAACTTTGTTTTCCCGAGAAAACGATATAATTAATTCGAGATCTTGAGAAAACAAAAGGATAGTGTAGTATATTAAATCATTGCAGGAAACATCATTCAGTGTAGCAATGTCAGAGGAGCAGGAGCATATCGATCACCACGTCACATATCTTTTCAATCAAGGCCTGACACAGGCTGAAATAGCATTATGCCTTGCTATTACAGATAATACACACATTAGTGTGCGTAATCTAAAAAGAAGGTTAGCAAGGCTTCAGCTATATCGGCTGCGCAATCTAAGTGAGCCTGATGTCGTTGTTAACTACATAGCTGACCAGCTACGAGGTCCCGGGTGTCTCCACAATCTCAGGCCTATCATATCACAGTCATTATCTCGAGATCTCGAATTAATTATATCGTTATCTCGGGAAAACAAAGTTTCGTTATCTCGAGATCTCGAGAAAATTATCCCGTTATCTCGGGAAAATGGCAGTTGTTATTTCGAGATAATAACTCCAGATCTCGAGAAAACAAATGAAATTAACTTGTTATCTCGGGAAAACGGCAGTTGTTATTTCGAGATAATAACTCGAGATCTCGAGAAAACAAATGAAATTAACTTGTTATCTCGGGAAAACGGAGGAAATAAAATGTATGAATGCATGGCCCTTTAGGGCTTCTGTAGATGTAATAATAATAATAATAATAATAATAATAATAATAATAATAATAATAATAATAATAATAATTACACATATTTCGAAATAAGAATATTTCTCAATATATTTGTAGGCCTATGTGTCGGTTCAGTTGGCTCTGCTTCTGACGACTCACTTTTCGGCCATTTGATTGGTTGTGACACTGCATCACGTGACGCATGAATCCAGGAAGTGTTTTGGTTCCACAAGGCGGAAGCGTATAATTTACTGAACCTGAAAGTGTTTTAGGAGAAAACGTCGTTAACGAGGAGCAACACGGTTATAACTCACTATTCACGAGGCGGAGTGGACATAGTCTTTCGTTATTGGTAAGAGCGTCAACGTGTTATTGGTTTCCTGTCAGTATTATTTCTTGTTAGCCGAGGTTAGCATTGCTAACTCGCCTCGTCGCTGTTACAGACGAGCTTTAGCCTCGTAGCTAACTTACAGCTGGCTCTGTTTTAAGTAAAGATCGGCAGGTGTAGCCGGTGTTGTGATGTAAACAGTTTATCCCTAGGTTGTTATTCTGTAATTATTATCTATTCTCTTGACTTTGTTTATAAGATCACGATGTTACCTACAAAGAGATGTCAGTTTAGAGCTTGCGAGGTAATGTAATAAAAGCTGTGTGTCAAGCAATTTAACATTAGATAATCAACTTTTAAACTGTCAAGTGCCAGAACTTCTTCAGACACTATTACTGACAGGACTCGGTAGTTAGGTGACTGGTGAAATCTACACTGCCATGACAACTGGCATGAATTAATGTTACTTGGGAAATGTTATGAGTTGAAAACAGGATTTTAATAAGCACTTTTATTTTTAGAATGAAATAAAGATAAATGGTGCCATCAGTCCAAAACCCTCCAAATTTACAGTGTAGACAGTTTCAGTTTCGTATATGAGACACCAAATCCTCACAGTTAACAAACTGGAGCAAGCTGATGTTCTGCTTTCTCTTCTCGAGAAATGACTGAAATGATAAATCGTTTCTCAAAAGAATGGGAATGAATTTTTGTCTTTTTTGTATGTAGTATTCAAGTGTTCAGGAGATTAATGATAATTACAATAACTTTTAGTAGCAGCCCTAACAGGTATAATACAAGGAACTATTGAATTCCAGTTAGATTTTACCATTACTGTAGAACTACAGATCTGTAAAATGACACACTATAGTACTGTTCGGTGTTCTCAGAAGTAGTTCCACTGATTTTTCCTGTTTTTATTCTTCAAGGTAGACCGGCTCACTCGGATCACTCCACCACTGCCCTCCCGATCCGGTTCTTCCCCCCAGGAGTTTGGTTCCTGACCTCGCTCACCATCAGTGCCTGTTAGTCCAGACTCCCGTCTTCAACCTCGTTAACCTGCAGTTTCAGTCCGTCCCAGGCCATCTCATCCGCAACGGTCTCCGTCTCTGTCTCTGTCAATGGCTGGGCGCGGTGGAGGAGCAACCAGGCCTAATGGCGCCGCAGTAGCAAACAAAATCTGCCAGTTCAAACTGGTGCTGCTGGGGGAGTCGGCGGTGGGCAAGTCCAGCTTAGTGCTGCGCTTCGTCAAAGGCCAGTTTCATGAATTTCAGGAGAGCACCATTGGAGGTAAGAGACAAACATGTATTTCTAGAATTTTAAAGGATTCAATTTTGGGAGGTTTGGTTGTCTTAGTAGGTAGATTGTGTTGCTGTGTATGAAGGGATGAATATTTAGAAATGTATCAAAACTGCACAGATATAGGGCTTCAACTAATGATAATTTTCATTGCCAATCAATTGGCTGATTATTTTCAAGATTAATTGATTAGCCGAGTAAATGTCCAAAAAAAAAAATGACTAAGCCCAAAGTGACGTCTTCAGATTGCTTCTTTTGTCCAACCAACAATTGGAAAAAACCCCAAACTTTTCATTTACTATCAAAATAACAAAGAAAATCACCAATTCCTTATAAGAAGCTGCAACCAGAAAATATTTGTGTTGTCTCGCTCTCCTCAGCTGCCTTCCTCACTCAGACTGTCTGTCTGGACGACACCACTGTGAAGTTTGAGATCTGGGACACAGCAGGTCAGGAGCGTTACCACAGCCTGGCTCCTATGTACTACAGAGGTGCTCAAGCAGCCATCGTGGTCTACGACATCACCAACACAGTACGTGTAGGGCAACAGGCGGGGAGTCTTATCAGTTAGTTGCAACATGATGAACTCTTGCTTAAACAGTTTCGTTGTTACTTTCAGTTTCAGTTGTAATTCATTTTAATGTTTTACTGATAAGAAGTATACATGCTGTAAAGTTGTCGTGTGAATACAACCTGTTAGAGCAAAATTAATAAAGTTCTGTTGATCGATAGGACACTTTTGCACGAGCGAAAAACTGGGTGAAGGAGCTGCAGAGACAAGCCAGTCCCAACATAGTGATCGCTCTGGCTGGAAACAAGGCGGACATCGCAAACAAGCGAGCTGTAGATCTTCAGGTATGAAGTATAAATCAACTTCACAAGAAAATGATTTGAGATATTGTACATTTATTATGTCATAAAATTGTATTAAACTCGTCAGCGCAGTAAATGTCTAATATTTCTCTCAATATCTAAATTCTTAGGAGGCACAAACATACGCTGATGACAACAGTCTACTCTTCATGGAAACCTCGGCCAAGACTGCCATGAACGTCAATGAAATTTTCATGGCTATTGGTAAGTGCGTCATTCTGTTCAGTCAAATATTTCATTCCGCTGCTCCCAAAAATAGATATTTCAGGCTGCAGCTTAGTTTACCACCCCCTTGTTTCTGCAGACAAGATTAATTACACACAAATGTCAAAACTGGCACAGCTTTTCTGACCGGACCTGAATTGAATAGGTACTGTTTGATGGTGGGAGAAAGAAAAGTCAGCTGATAAACAATCAAAACAATATGGGCTATAGAAGGCGTCATGGGAAAAAATAATAGTTGGTGTTTATTAGTCATTTGTGCTCTAATATAATTATCAGTATGCACAGTTTACACATCTGTGCCCTTGACTTAATGCACGGCACTAATCTTTTTTTGCATAGCACGTGCACCTGACCATATAGGCCTGTGTTCACCCGTACAGTCCTGAAGAGACTGATTAAAATAGAGTAGCAGAACTGTGTCTCCCTCAGTCTTGAAGGAGAACTCGTGAGTGTGAGAGAGAAAAGACTGGCACGGCTTTATTAGACTGATTAAATTGGAAAGAGCTGCTTGTGTAACGTAAGGGGATACATTCATTATTTGTAGATACTAAAATACCAAAACACAGCTGTTAGCCTGCTGCTAACTGATCTTTTTTCATTTGTGCATTTGTTTGGCAATTAACATTGTAGAGATAGGCAGGAAACACCAGCAGAGAGAGGATGATTATAACAATCAACAAGGGCCAATCAGACCGGGGACATTGTGATTATTTGGCTTATGTCTCAACTTTTGCTAAAAAAATAACCTCATTTAACAGCACAGATTACTAAAAAGATAACACCAATGATTTTTTTCCTGTGACACCTGCTGGAAAACCGACAGATGTTTCATTAAATAGACCAGTGTAAACTTCGTTTCCTCTGTCAGATCTACTCTATTTAAACATCTGTGTTTCTGTCCCTTTAGCAAAGAAGCTACCGAAGAGCGACCCTCCGGGAGGAGCCGGACAAGGTGGTCGGACCAGGACAGGAGTTGATCTACAAGAAGCTGCTCCTCAGGGGCGCAGCGGCCAGTGCTGCGGCGGGGGCAATTAGCAAGTACAAAGCAACGAACTTAGAGAGCGAGCACCTGAACATCGTTGTAAGGACAGCACGTAGCTAAAACCCAGAGAGGCAGGAGAGGGCAGAGCCACTCGCCACCCCTGCACTTAAACTGAGATTACAGATGAGATTATCTGGATCCTCTTTGATTTAAGGAACATTTTTTTAAAAAGAATCATAAGCTAGAGGGAATTACCAAGATCCCTCACTACTTCTCTTCTGTCTTTCCCCCCTGTGTATCTATCTACCTCCCTGTTCATCTTCAGCCTCTGTCTCAGTTGATTGAATTCTGTCTTAAATAATTTTTTTTTTTTTTGAAGGGTGATGCTTTTGCCATTTTCCCTCTTTGTGTGAGTGTGTGTCTGTGTTATGTATGTGTATGTAATTAGTACATACTCATACATTTATATTGTCAGTTTACTTTTCTACTCTCGTCATTTCCCTCTTCATTGATCATCATTATGAAAGATACAAATACCCGACTATTAATGCTGAATTTGCAAAGGAGAGAGCAATTAATCTAAAGGATTGTTGTCTTACTGCAATGTAGATCGCAGCATTTTGTTCTTTTTAGGGACCTGGCGTGACATGACGCAGTTATAAGAAAAACGCTAGACTTGGCTCATTGAAGCTGGTCATGATTTAATAGGCTACACATCTGAAGATGTTTCTGAACTGTCCAACAAATGCAGTTGTTTGCATTCATTGTGTATTGATACCTGTAACACCAGAGAGTTGTTAGCCTTTTTTTTAAAAAAAGACAGAAATGTGAAAATAACTTGTAAATCTAAAAAGTAATAAATAACATGCAAGATTATGTTTGTTTTTGAGTTGTTTTGCACTGGTATGGTACGGAGGACATTTCTAATGATTATTTGTTTGCGTATCTTTAAGTCTGTTGGTAGTGGAGGTTCGTTGCATGGTGGGTTCAAACCATTCTGGTCTGATTTGGTATAAGAAGCAGTAAAGCCACTATAAACAGTTTTTTTAGATTGTTAAGGTATTACAAAAATAAGACACTGTTTGTTTTTTTCTGGACATAATGTGGAAAAGCAGTGACCATGTCAACTACATCATGCTAATTCTCTTTTGGATTATAAATTGCAATCAGAAAAACATTATTTTATTGAGCTTTTTTTCTTTAGATTTATTTTGTATTGATTTCCATGATATAGTTTATCTAAAGGGTAATTCCACCAATTTTACACATAAAAGTGTATTTACAGGTCTTGGGGACGACTTCTGCATATGTGAAAAAAGTAGTAGAAAGCCTTTTGTGGCTCCAGAGGAAACTGTGTGTAATATGTTGCATTGTGGGTAATTCATGGCGACAAAATTCATGTAATTAAAAAGGCGATATCTCTCATTCTTCTGTATTGATTTTGATCATGTGTTTTTAAACTGTGCATAATGAGTCCAGCAGTGTTATAGGAGTGCAATGTTAAACCTGTGGACTGCTTCTCAAAGCCTGAAGCCTACATTCCCCACAGTGCAATTTTACTGGAGGGAATTCATCAGATTTCATGCAGCTTCGTCTGGAGCCACAAAAGGCTTTCTACAACTTTTATCACATATGCAGTAGTACTCCCCAAGACTTGTAAACACACTCTAATGTGTAAAATTGGTTGAGTTACCCTTTAAGCTTGATGATAAAGATTATTTATAAGATCAGCTATGATTATATGCCAACCCTGTTGCATTCAGGGTTCTTTTTTCTAAAAATCCAAACTGGGGGATCATCTTTTAACCAGGACTGTCTTGTGTTTTAATCAAAATCAAAACATAACGGGTATCATAGCAGTATCATAACAAGATTAAAGCTGTCCTATTTTTTCTTTTCACCTTGTTATTCCCTAATCTGAAGATATTTTCTTAAAGAAAAAAATATACAGTACATAATATTTGTTTACCCAAAGCTGGGATTCATACAGGCTTGTGAGTGATAACAATACACATTAATTAGATCTATTGTTTCGCTAAATACACATTTTATTCTATATAATAGTCTTGTTTGGCAGCCAACTCAGAGATATGTCAAGGTGTGTCACTGCCTTCTCCATAAAGCTAGCCTCAATAGGGCCTCTCAATTAATTGAAATATTACCCAAATCGCAATGTGGCCGAGTGCAATATCCAAATTCCAGAAGCTGCAATTTTTTAATTAAAGTAAAATGTGTGACCAAACAGCATTATAATGAAGAACTGAAGAGTTGCAGAGATGCCTTGGCCTACAAATATTTGTTTCTTTGTTTGGCACAGACCCCACATCATTATGATTTTAATAGTTCTCTCAGTTAAAATAAAGGTTGTGATGCAAAAATGATCATTCCCTCTAATTGTGAATCATATCAAAATTTTACTATCCGTCAAAATAAGTGCAATATGATTTTTACTATATCAGGCAGCACTCGTCTTCAGCATACCTGAATCTTATGCTGTCTCTTACCTTCTCAAAATTTGAGAAGGAGCACAATGAGGCTTTAATACAGTCTTAGGTTCAGTTCGATGGACACCAGCATTGGACTCAATACACTGATGTGGAACGAGGACGTTGTCCAGTGTTTAAAAGCAATGCTATTCAAAAAGCTTTACATTACCATTATTAAATGGGCTGGGAAGAGTTTAGACCACTTACTCAAACAAATGTCTGAGTTAGATATTTGGCCACATGTCTTTGCAGTTTTGAAATGATTAGATTTATAAAATGTACATTTGTGAGCACAGCAGAAACAGCAACAGTACATTGTTCCAACCACCAGATGGCGGCACCATGCTTGAATCCAGATTCAGAGAGACAAATGATCTCCTGATTGTGCCTATTAATTAACATGTGGTCAGTAAGAAAACACATTATCTGTGCTTTCATTTGCATGCATGCCCGTATGTGTGTGTACATGTGAAAGTGTAGTGTGCATATTGACTAAGCAAAAAGCCATTACTGACAAAGTGAGGGGGTGGTGGGGGTGGTGGTTACTTTATTTGTGCTCACCTGATTATTCTACAGCTCATTTTAAAGCGGGGTTTCTCCGGGTTAATGCAGCAGTTCACTTTGTTGTGATGAATGGTGACCTTTTAATAGAGGTGCCTGAAGCTCTTTGAGGTTTAAGTCTATTAGTTAAAGAAACTGTATGATATATTAAAAGGCATCCATGCAGAGGAGGTGTTCTGAGTCCGTTAACGTATTCTCTGACTACAGTATCATATAGTGAAAATGGGTCAGTTTGTCTGGTGCATCAAGCTACAGCTAATATAGTCTGATGCAGTAAATCTTTCTTGTATGGAGGTTATAATGTTCACTTATTGTTGAAACCTTCTTCAGAGAGGTGTTAATTCAACTCCGTAGTCATTTTGGGGGCTTTAGTTTGTGCCTCTGTTGAATTCTATAGGGAGGTCTTTATTAAATCAATAAATGTTTTGTATTAATGGAATCAGTGGTGGTAGGAGCCCTAACCTGTGGTTGTATAGTGCCTAATGTTGTCTATTTGTCTGTTGTCTGTTAAGTGCAATAAATAATATCAACTTAACTACTACTCAACATTAAAGGTGAAAAAAGCAGTTCTGGAGATCCATAGTGGATTGTTGAGTCTCATTCCCAGATCGCCAAATACTGATGCTTGTGGTTGGTCAATAACGCCAAAGCCAATAATGCCAAGTCAATGCCAAGTATACAGTTTATACATACATGTATATAAGATATATATATATAGATAGATAGATAGATAGATAGATAGATAGATATATGTTTAATTAATTTTTACTTGTATTCTTGATACTTAAGTACCCTAGTATCCCTAGTCAGTGTGTTACCTGCAGTAGATGACCTGTCAGCTCTCCCCCTGTGTGGAGAAGCAGCGTGTAGCACCGACAGGGAAGCAAAGCATTGTTCTGCTAAACTGGTACAACAACAGTATTTTAGCCACCTAAAAGAAAGCACGCCTAAAAAGATATATATCCGTTTAAGTGTATGCTATTTTTAAAACATTTTTAGTGCTTTACATTGCTTCAGATAGCTGTGTAATACAGTGTGGGGCAGGCACAGCTGCAGGAATTTGGATGCTCTACGGTTGAGGGAATGTAGTGCCAAAGGAAAGGGCTGTCTGACGGCAATGTAAAGCACCAAAAATAAGTCTTGCTACAATGCTTTGCTTCCCTGTCGGTGCTACGCGCTGCTTCTCGACACAGGTGAAGAGCTGACGGTCATCTACTGCAGGTAACACACTGACTAGGGATAACTACCTCATACAACCCCACATCAAAAGGCCCAAACTACTCAAGTACTATTCATATGGGTGACTTTCACTTTTACGCAAATAATATTTTAACACTCTCTTTACTTTTACTGAAGTATGACTTTTGGGCATTTTTTACAACACTTCTTTTTTGCTCTAGTATGACCATGCAGATAAAGATGAGGCTAATGTTAGACTCTAAATGAATAATGGCTGTGTTACTAATTACTGAGTGGGTCCATTGATGTGATGATTTTTCTTCGCATGTGCTACTGCTCCGCTATGTTTTAACATTTACCATCAAATTAATCTCGCTTCATAAACACTTCCACTGGATAACAAGTTTCTCTTTGTGTCATTCTGAGCGTGAATTATACCAACACACACACCCAGCAAGCAAATCCAAACAAGAAGATTTGAGTTTCAAGTTTGTGAATGGACTCATTCATGTTTTACCCAGAGACAGGAAATACTAATGCAGGAATACATTTGCTTTAAAGGTCTCTTTGTGCTCCGACTCACAGGTACATAACATTAGGCTCTGCTCTGTTGGTCTGAGCCTCTGTGTAAACATGTAAAAATAAAACTACAACCAAGTAAAGATTTTTACACCGGAAATGGTGTGAATTGTTTTTTAGGCTGAAAGCCCTGCTATTGTGGTTTTGATGCCTCAGACCTAACATTAAATCTGCTTTTTAAGCCATTTGTACACACACACACACACACACACACACACACACACACACACACACACACACGTACACTCGCCTCAGAGACAGGCAGAGTCTCTGCCAAAAGCAGGCGGCTCCTCTGCTCACAGTAAATGATTTCTCATTTGTCGAGCTGTCAATCAAGATGTGTTCTGTCAAAAAAGAAACTAATTTCATACTTGGCCTCTGTGAATCATAATGGTGTGAGAGCTGGACTGAAATTGCTTGTGCTCACAGGAGGAGATTTGCGGACTGAAGGAAATGTGCCCTGAAAATAAATGCAGCCACAAACCATTTACACGTTAAAATCATTTGTTGTTTTCTTCTTTCATTCGTACATGAAATTAAACAGGTAAAATGGCCAGAAGCTAGCTTTAGCATGGTGTGGTTGTCATAACAACGGGGATTTTCGGATTAGCTTTAGTGCTGTAAATGTGTTTTTTGCTTGAGAAGCCGCTGGCCCGGTTCAAATAGGACAGAAAACAGTCAAACATTTCCAAACGCTCGCTCTGATGGATTCCTTCTATCATCATGGACAGAAAGAAATGTCATTAAATACCAAGGGCACAGGGACACGCTATCCGGATTGCATTCTGTGGGTTGAGATTTCTGCTGATAGCGATAGCATGTGTGATGTGGTGCAATAATTGTCTCCTATCTATAATGAAACATCTTACCGTGTTGGCACTGGATAGGAAGCTGGTGAGGGAGGAAGGCGGCGAAAGCACCTTAAACATTTGTTGAAAGCGTAGTGATTTTTGAAAATATCTCTCATTATGTCACATTGTATTTGCTGAACACTCGCACTGTCTCAGTAATACATGCACGTGTTCACTTATTACTTGTCAGGCAGCTGAAGTGGCTTGTTTAAATATTAAAGGAGTCGAGGTAATATTTTGACACATACGCCAGAAGCTACTTAGCTTAGCTTAGCATAAAGACTGGACACAAGGTAACTAAATGCACCTCTGAACATCACTAATTAACAGGTCGTCAATATCTCAGTCAATACAGATATATTGTGACACCCCTAAACTAAACTAAGAGCTGAGAGGGAGAGGCACTTCCCCTGAAAGGGAATCATCGCCGTCTCGAGCTTCCACTGCTGAGAAGTGGATTCAAGTGACATTGACCCTCAAGGACGGAGGGGACCGATATAGTGATGACGATACATTTGAGGAGCACAGCTTACCCAGAATGCATTGCGATCTTTAACCATTTTCATCAGCCGCTTTTCTGAGAAGCTTTCACCATCATTCAGCCTCAATCATTAGGCCTGCCTTGGAGTAATTGTGTCGTTTGTTAAATGCTCCCTCAGACCTGCCCCTGCTCGCTCTGAAAGTGTCCACATATGATGTAGGTTCATATTGCTCAGTGTCAGAGAGAAGTGAAGTAATGCATGTTCAATGAGCACTGGGACACGTTGCATTTCTGCCCCTGATGACTTCATAAGGGCTTTTCATAGTAAGGGACTGAAGTAGAGAAGGTCACACTATGTCAGGTATGTAGATAAACAGTGTTTAAGTAATCTCAATAAATGTCTTCTGAGGTAGTATCATTGATACATATATTTGAAATAATTTCACATGGTTGAATCAGTGGGATATGCTAAAATATGATAAGACATCTAAGCTAAGTTCCTATCAGATTGACCTCAGACAAAATCTTGTCATCTAGAGGTCTGTGGTCTAATTTGTGTCAGTTCTGTGGTCCTTGGTGTGGAAAAATTTGAGAGCCACTGGGTTAGAGGGAAAATTGAAAGTCATATTGAGTTTTTGAGAAAGGATGTGTGAACAAATCAATCTTTTTGTTTTTACTTTTACCATTTAAAATAAAAATGTTGACAGCAGAGATCAAAACACCACAATCTGAAATCTGTTCGGAAGACCTTTAGCTTCGGTGAAAGGAAAAAACTATTTTCGAAAAGTCTGTTTAATTTACTGACATTTGTCACTTTTTTCTGTCTTACCTTGAATTTACTGACTAAGAGTTGACAATGAATGTAAAGTCAAAAAATCAGTTAGGCCGTCTGACAAATAAATGGTCAAAAGGCTACTCGCTGCAGCCACTGCAGTGGACTATTAACTACTGAGGTAGTGTCTGTCGGATTGAGTCAGGAGTTGATTATTGTAGTCACGCTCAAATACTCTTTACTGCCGAGGGTTAAGCTGCTCCAGACTGTAAACTGCAGTCATTATAGAGCTCTGGAGCTTTCACAAAGGTGCTATTCTTCTCCTGCACACTCTCGGTCCATCTTTTTAAATGAGCCACTCTTATCCTTCAAGTGCCATCTCAATCAAACTTTGAAGTCAAAAGGCAAAAATGCATACGTTTTCCGAAAAAGTCGGGGTGGGAAAACAACGTTGCCATAGTGACCAGGTTAAATTGAAATGTGCAGGGGTTGATGAGCGGCCGGGTTCTTGGTAATTCTGGGACCAGAGGAATAAAAATGTCCCCCTAATGAAACCACTCAAGTTGATGATTGAAACTTTGATGCTGGGAACATGATGATTGGAGCTTCATGGAAATGGAGCAACCAATTATACCCACTGAATCCTCAACCTTAACAACATGAGGCTGAGTCTGCTTGTGGGAGTATCCAGTTTGGGCTAGCTTGGAGACACACGAGCAGAGACATCAGGAGCACTTGATGAGCCATGATATCTTACACCCTTGTCTCTGGCTGCATGTGCACACAATGCGCACCTTTATTTTTAGGGCGGCTGCCTTGTGGTGGGGTCAAGCAGGGTGCCAGAGGACTTCAATGGGAAGGACATAGCTCAAACTCCAAGTATGTTTCCACCATGCATCCATCAGTGTCTGGCTGACAGCTGACTTTAAACGCACACCCACTTGGTGGAGTTGGAAGCAGCGTTTACAGGCATGTGCCCCGCGTCACTGTACTCTGAAATTCATCTGCAGGCATTTGCTTTTGAACATAGCCCAACAATGTTAATGAGGGGGGTCTAAGGGGGTGGGATTAGGGAGCGATGGCTGGTGATAGGCCATGCAGCACACAAACAAGACCTAAAGGTGGAGGGGATTTGACAATGGCAGTGTGATACAACATTTTCCTTTGACCCCTCAACCAATTTATCTTACCCCAAGTGGTTGTTATGTGGTAGACGGTTTTAATAGAACTGTTTATGGATGTACATTAGCATTGTTTTAAGGCTGTAAATAAGCCAGGAGGTGTTTTACAAAGACTTCAAGTGAGGTCAGGCAGACTTTCACTGGACAGAATGAACAAATAATAGAAAGGCTGAATAGGACGACAAAATCAGGCACATTTTAAAGATGTCCTCCACTCGTCAGGATAATTTCAGCTTGGCCTTGGAGACTACACATTTTTAACACTAAGCTAATGCCAAAAACTTGAGGCATGGCGTTTTTAAGACATGGGCTTCTATCAGGAAGCAGGGTTGTAATAAAACACTATGCAGTTGCGTTATGGGAATTGTAGGATGAAGTGTTTTATGAGTTTGACCCGTAATGGGGACAGAAAATTGCAGACATCCTCAATTTTGACTGCTCTTATTAAAATCTCTCTCTTGCAGGAAGTGCAACATTAAATTGCCAGACAGATTCATAAGATCTTCTCTGATGTTAGCTCCTGGTATCTATGAGTGAGTACACTTTGACGCAGATGGAGAGGACTCTCTGGCATCGGCAGAGGTATACTCTCTACTGAGTGCCATTCTAGTAACACTATTAAGTAGAGCCCAGATCAGTCAGGCAGATTGGCTGATATGTTTATCGTAGATATTCTAGTAATGCCATATACGGTGGATACTGTATATTTTCAGGTAGTTTAGAAACAGTGACAGCATTAGACAGCACTAGGAAAATATCATGCTTTGGCTTGTTTCGATCGCTTTTAACAACGCTTCAGACACCCCCACTTGTTGTCATAAATGTCTGGCTTTTGTCGCCACAAACACGACTGGAAATTGTCCTGAGCTCTCCTTAAAAATATCCAGATGTGTCACGTTTAGAAAATATTGAAACGCAGCCTCAAACTGCGGTCACTGGCTCAACAGCCTTCTTGCCTTTAACTCCACCGCCATCCCCTCCAACTCCTGATGTGACAGTCAGGCCATAAACATGTAATCTAAACGTGATATGACACGTAGGCCTATTGTAGAAATGTCAGTATGGTACATAAGCATGTACATATGTGAACGTATCAGTGGTTTGAAGAAACGTTATCTGCCAATATTTTGTCCATCCTGTCTTGGCCACATGTCTTAATGTTAAAAGCAAATATTGGAATATGTTATATAATATTAAATAATCATCACTTTATTCATATAGCACATATCTAAGCGAGGTTACAAAGTGCCTCACATAAAATACAGGTTAAAGTGAGATTCACAGGATACATGAGAGCAAAACTAAAATTAAGATCCAAAGTGCCTCATAGAAGATATTAAAATAAAACAAAATGAAGAACACTGACTAGTTAAAGTGCTACACAGAATATATAAGAATAAAACAAAGTTAAGAACACGAGCCACCGTAGTTACAGATAAGAACAAATAAAAAGTAAAACACACTAGTGGTGTGTAAACTATAAATTTACTATTTATTAATGATGGTTATTTTAAAGTGTTACCCTTGTCAGTAAGTTCTTTTTAGCAAAGAAATACGCTTAATACATTTAAAGCGACTAGAGGAATCATGAGACTGTTTCATAAACACTTAAAAGCTCCTTGTAGTCACTTTAAGTCAAAATTTGTTTCTTATCTTCTTTGTCTTCTGTCAGAATTTGAGTCCAATTTCTCTATTCTATTTGCTGTTTATATGTCCTGTCAAAATGCAGAGGAATGAATATACTATAGTCTTCAAAATGTTCTGGATGGATGGATTGGTTGGGGGTGAGGGCATGACCTGCGTATTTCTTAAATCCTGGCTAAGGCCCCTGTGGGTAGCCTACTGGATGTGTCCGGACACTAAAACACCAAGAAAACCACATTTATTTAGTATAACAAAATCGAATTTACTGGAAAAACGTTTGATGGTCTTAGAAATGCTGCATTTCCCCTCTACATTTATATTCACCTCACTGCTGTGACTGTCTCCATACAGTCCTGCACACACACACACACACACACACACGCACACGCACACACACACGTCCTCTAAAAAGTGAATCATGTGGGTTTAAACACATCTAAATGTTACATTTCAAACAGTTTCCTCAGCAGCTCTGTCTTCTCTCACTGATTCATTTGTTTGCCCCCCCTCCTCTCTTTTTCTCTGTCCCTCTCTTCCTCGCGCGCAGCGGTGTGGTATCTCAGTCGCGCAGGCGGCACTTGGCACAGCGCGCGCGCGCACACACACACACACACACACACACTCACACACACTCCCCGCGTGCTTCATCTCTTCTTGACTCGCTCGCGGGACTGAAACGCCCGCAGCTGAGCTCGCGCTGTAATCTGTGACAGCCGGAGATGGACAGCAGCGACGGAGGAGCCGAGGACGCGTCTCACACAGGTAGGAGGAAAACACGTTTAATTTGAACACGCAGAGGCTGTTTGTGTGTTTGTGTCGCTTTGGACACACGGGGACTGCTCCTGTCTGTCGACCGAATGTTTTCTGAGACGTGTTTGTCTGTGACACGAGTCATGAGTGCGTGAAAATGCTGTTGTTTTGGCTAAAGCTGTTTGTTTGCTAATGAGAAAACACTTTATTGTCCCTTATTAATCCCATTAGAGGGACAGTATGTCTGTAGGTGACTTACTTTTCTAACATTAACATGATATTTCCTCAATACAGATGTTGCCTACTTTTTGTGTGTGTGTTTAATATAATGTAGTTCTTGAGCCAACTTGTTCTAAGTGTTTGGGGAGCCTTCATGCCAGGATGCAACATTTTTGCTCCTTTAACGTTTGTTGCCTTCAATTTGAAATGGTTTAAATCTTCTAGGTTAGAGAAGGATCATTTCTTGTCTGTTGATGGAGGTCAAATGTTATAAACCAGGCTAATGAATGGAGTAATTCTTTAAACCTTGGCTCTGCCCACAAAAGTCTCAGTCAAGGTGTGACTGCCTTGTGGATGTTTCACACTGTAGCCCTGTGTGTGTGTGTGTGTGTGTGTGTGTGTGTGTGTGTGTGTGTGTGTGTGTGTGTGTGTGTGTGTGTGTGTGTGCTTGTGCAGATGCCACCTGAAGTATTCTGTGGAAGAAGTTCTCAGTCGGCTTTTAATGGATATTTTCTCATGCAACAGATTGATTATAGGGCAGGGCGACATATACGATATACATATAGTTATCGTGATATGACACACATGTTGTCTTTTCCTGGTTTTAAAGGCTGTTTTACAGTAAAATGACTGAATCTGAGCTTTCGGAACCAGAATGTTCTACTTGTTCTAATACTTGCCTGTACCCACCTTAACATCATATCCACATTCCTGATGATTATTGATCAGAAATCTCAGTGTGTTAGTATTTTATAAGTTCCAATAGTCTTCCCTTCAATATTGATGATATTGATATCGAAGTAGGACCTATTTGGTAAAAAATACTGTGATATTTGTTTTTGTCGCCCAGTCCTAACATTTAGGAAATGCTTTTGAGAAGATTTCAAAATGGCGAGATACACATAGTGTATTGTGATATAGCCTAAAAATATTGTGATATTATTTTAAAGCCATAACGGCCAGCCCTAGGTAGGGCAATATATCGTTATTACATCATTATTGTGATACGAGAACATATGACATCTTAGATTTAGATATCGTTATGTCATGATATGACATAAGTATTGACTTTTCCTGGTTTTAAAGGCAGCATTACAGTAAAGCGATGTAATTTATTTACTTACCAGTTCCACTTGTTCTAATACTAATTAACAAATTAACTCAAACATGTCCTGCTACAGTTTTTTTGTTTTTACTGCTTGATACAAGAGGAAAACTTCAATGGATCTCATTTTCCCTTGACTAATCTTCAAGAGAGAAATCTGTCTAATTTAGTTTGAGTTAGGGCTTTTTGGTTACTTGAGAGTTACATGCAGGATTTGGATCCTGATAAATGCACTCTCCTCCTAAATAACCTTAATCATTCTAGCATGATTCATTTTTCCAAGTAGAGCTATTCAAGTTATCTTGTCAAAAAATCCCTGAAGTTTTTCATATCACAGTATACATCACGTAAAACCAAAATATTGCAAAATATTGCAGTTTTTTTCCAATATATTGCAGCCCTTATCCCTACTATATTGATATTGCTCAATCTTTTTTGGGTATTTGAATTTTTGCCCAGTTGTAGCATTTATAAAATGCTTTTGAGGAGACTTCCAAATATCTGGATTTTGTCTTAAGGCCTTATCACCCAGCACGAAATGATTGTGTGGTTAGATAGTGATAAATGTCATTGTTTTCTCTGACAAACAGTCTAAAACCAAACAGTATTTATTTTACTATCTTTGAGGACAAAACAAACAGCACGTATGCACATGTCAGAGGCTGGGATCACTGAATATTTGGCATTTTGCTAATTAAAAATATTTAAATCAGTGGGGCACCCCACTGGCTCATCTGGTAGAGCGCATTCCATGTACCAAGGCTGAGTCCTTAGCACAGCGGAGCGTGTTTGATTCCAGCTTTGGGCCCTTTGCTGCATGTCATCCCCTCTTTCTCCCCAGTTTCCTGTCTGTCTTTGACTGTTACTATCAAATAAAGGTTAAAAAAAAACCTAAAAACTAGAAACTTAATAATTTTCAATTGGTTGATCAACAGAGTGATTGACTTATGGCCTTAACTGTACCCCATGCATCCTCCCCTACATTATCACTATGTTGAAACAGCTTATGTGTGAGCCTTCCTTCTGATATTTCACCTCAGTCTGTTTCTTCCTATAGTATGCGTCTCACACTGTCATTATCGTGAGTGTTGCCATGGCATACTCAGCTGCTGCTCAATTCAAGCAGAGTAGGCCCACTTAAACACCCAGCGCTGGCCACATCATCATCTTCTGCATCCTCTTTAAATGACCTTGCTCTCCTCCGTCCCCCTCTGCGTCAGCTCCAAACCTAAATGGCTCCAAATGACGCCTGCCTGCCTGCCAAGCACCGCCGCACCGCAGAAGAGATGTTCTTTCCAACTGCATGCAAGCAGTCATTTTCGCTGTGAACAAAAGGTCCTTGATTCATCAAATCATGCACCTCCTACTGCCCACTCTCCAGAGTGATGCTGTAATTTTCACTAGCACTCCCCTGTGTGAGGCTGGGGGAGTTTGTAGTATTTTTTACCCCCCGTACCTTCGGTGATTCTGTCAGTCTCTTAGGTGTCTTCACAGCTGGGCCAGACTCACACTGTCTAAAAAGCATTAAGAATTAAATTCACAACAACAGCTTCCTAAAGAAAGGCAAAGCTCAGCTCAACAGACAGATGAGCAGACAGATTACAGCTCGCTCAATGGGTATCTGTTTTAAAGCTGCTTTGAAAATAAAGTGACAGTCTGAGCACATCTCCATCTCAAGTCCTCTAAAAGGCAATTTCAGTCACTAGGAGCATCAAAAATTCAGTTTCTCGAGACGACTGCAGAATGACCTGAGAGGTCTGGTTAGCTCTTCGAGCGGGTACAACAAATTGTGGTGCAAGACCACCCAGAGTATTTTTAAAGGCAATTATAGGGGGCACTGAAGAGAGACAGCTGCTTAAATAGCCAAGGAACCTGTCTTACCTGTCTGCTACCCAGAGCTTAATATTTACTGTATATGCTGATTTATGAGTATTGTTAAAATGCAGATTGCAAATGTAGGACTCAGCAGCTAATAAACAAAAAAATTAATGGGTAATTGTTTAGATAATCAAATATAATTTTTAAAGAAAAAATATCAAACATCTGCTGTTGTGCATTATTAAAAAGGGACCAAAATCCAAGACAAATCCAAAAGCTAAAGAGAAATACAAAACTTCATAAAATACAAAACACAAAAAACAGAAAAAGGGCAGAAAAAGACAGGAAGTGGAAAGTCACAAAAAGACACATGAGATCGAACCCTCCAAAATAAAACAGGAAACATCTAAGCTGAAAACCCAAATGATGACATTTCCTAATGATCGTCAGGATTTGCTACTTGAATATCTCCCGAGTGTGGAAGGGTCCCAGGTCAGCAAATGTTTTCACTGCCGCTCTTGAACTGGTGCTTGGTCTGGGTCAGTGTTTCTTTTAGTCGGCATTAGTCTCCAAGGATATAGCCATCTATACTCATTTTTTGTTATTGTCACCAAACCCATGAAAAACTCAATACACATGTTTAACACTTCTACTCCTCTACATCTCAGAGTTGCAGAGCTACTAGATTTAAAAAAGATTTCATAACATTATAGAATTCAACATATTGTTAAAGATGAAAACTGCTTGTGGTCTCAACCTTTTCAGTTTTTTTGACTGATAGACCCGGGATCTAGCTGCTCCCCATATCCCTCACCATCCTGCACCCATAGGTCACATTCACAGATTACTTCTATCCCAAACAGCGGTGATGAAGTTGAGTGACCAGCCTATCTTCTCTCTCCCTCTCTAACTTTCTCCCCCACCTAAGAGCGTTCTCCTCTGTACTTTGGCATTTGGCTGCTGCCATCTGTCTCAGTAAAAAACCATCAGCTGTGAAATTGAGAATAATCATGTGGAACGAGATTGGGATGGGAGCAGCTTGAGCTCCAGCCCTTCACTGTCAATGGACTCATGGCTCCTGCTGATAAAGTCCACCAAGGAATGAACAATCACACACCAAACATTTTTTTTGTTGACGTGTGAGGAATATTACTTTTTGTCATGACCTACCGAAGATTTTCTTCAAGACTCGTCACTCTCAGGTTGGAAAAAAGATTGTAAATACCGGAGCTGTGTGTGTGTGTGTGTGTGTGTGTGTGTGTGTGTGTGTGTGTGTGTATGTGTGTATGTGTGTGTGTGTGTGTGTGTGTGTGTGTGTGTGGGTAATTATTACACCAAAAGTATTCAAGTTTGACAGCCAACTGGTGCACAAATTTATCTGTGTTTATCCAAAAAGTCTCTTGATAGTTGGCTAGATAAATTGCAATCAAACAAGGACATTACACTACCATAGAAAACACATTTATTAAACTAAAACCACATGAGAAAATGCAAGAACCTGTATTACAAGTGTAATATATGGAAGCAAAAGGCTTAAATGTGAAAATATCATGATATATTATACATTATATTAAAGACTTTATTAGTTAAACAGGTCAAGTTTAATGTGTTGTGATCACAAAATGTCACTTAACTCCATGTAGGAATTATATTATCTAAGGAAATAATAATAATCGAATTGAATGCTGCTGTGCTGAATCAGTAGGGTGTCAAGTTTATTTATCAAACATAACCTCCTAATTTGTCTCTGTAATAATATTTTCTTTATATCCTGAATAATGCAAACTAAATTACAAAGCAAACAACGTGAAGATCACAGTTCAGTAGCGCTGATTAAAATTACAGTGTTAATACAGATCCAGTTGCACACATCTGGTGGTGCTTCCTAAATACGGAAAATAATCTTATCATATATTTCCTTAAATAGTTTAAACACGGTAGTTTGAAGTTGTAAGAAAAGTTTTTATAAGCTAAATAAGTCTGACGATTTTCATGAGACTTGGATGGATGATGGGTCTCAGCCCAGAATAGACCCCATTAATGTTTGGTGCAGATCTGGATAAATGGACGGAGCCAATCATTTTTTTCTCACTTTCGTTGCATTCAATTAAAACATTAACATTAACATTAAAAAACATTAAAACATGCTCAGTCTTAGATAGGATAATTTATGATTTTAACTGTAGCGAAGTGACTTCCCGAAGTGGTTTCCCAGAGGATGGGCCACATTCAAGAACAGCAACACATTACAAATACTTAATCATGTCTGAGATATTTACCTCCTCTGCAGTAAATTGCTTTTGAACAGATATAACTTACAGCAGGGCTCTTTGCAGCCTCTTAAAGGTGCAGATGGAGTTCACCACCTGCTCTGTGGCATCCAGGACCACAGGTCTTAAATCAGTCGGGGCGGTCCACCAATAGGAGGCAGGGCACAGCTTCAGTCACTCCTCTCACCATGGTAACCTCAGTCTGCTGGATGTATCAGGGGTTTCTTTTGTCTAATTTCACATTGCATATTCATTTATGCCCATTTAAAAATCTTTTCTTTTCATGTTGAAATCAGAATTTTGTATCTTTTACTTGGTGAAACCTAAAGTTAAGGATTATATGATTATTTCCTAAGACTTTCTTCACTTCCTAAGACGCAACCTTATAAAAAACAGTTAGATAAACATAATTCTCACTGTAATAATGAATTGGCTGAATATGTTTTAACAGGAACCGTATTTTAAGGCTTCAACTTACAACTATAATATGCAGTGTTGCACTCATTATGCCTTTTCTTTAGAGTCCGAGTTAAGGTCTTCAAAATTCTTCCTTTTTCAGTCTAAAACCCAAATATATTCAGTTTAGGGCTGCAACTAAAGATTATTTTCATTGTTGATTAATATGTCAATTATTTTCTTGATTCAGTTTACTTTCATAGAGTTAAAAAAAACAGAATATTCACATTTAAGAAGCCAGAATCAAAGAATGTTAATTATCTTCCTTGAAAAATTTAAACTGATGAATTGTTCAGTTTAAAATCAGAAAAACCAAAAATCTGACTTTAGAGAATCTAGAACCATAAAATGTTAAAATAATTGCTGATTCATTTTCTGCACTGGATTTATCGACTAGGTTTATGTCGATATATAGAAAGGAGAGTGAGAATACAGGTGAGAGACAAAGGGTGCATATGATCACTACTGCTGAGGGAACAGTGCTGCGGTCACACATTCACCACAGTGCTCCACAGCAGCCATTTTCTGCCCGGGAGTTTATTGTTGCACCCCCCCCGCCTGTGTTGTCAACACACATTTCCTGATGTGTGATGAAGCATGGAGGCAGTGACAATTAGGACAACTAATGGTGAAACAAAATACTTCTGTCTTCCTTCTGTGTGACAGATTTTATAAAAATACTCTATCTAGAACAGTAATAATTTGAAATTGACTGAAACCGTCCTCAGAGGAAGCCTCCATCAGTAAATGTGCAGCCAACACCTTATCACAACAGATTGCTCTTTCCAAACCCTCCTCTCTGAACCTCCTCACCTCAGACTCACTGAAATGGATTTCTGCTTAAGTCTCCCATCAAAGATGTGATGGCTCTCAGGCTGTGTCATTACAAGTCAGATGACAGTCTCCTTCACACTGTGGCAGCTTAAACCTGCCTCTGGACTGATAACTGATCTTTATTTGGATGTTTAGAAGCGAAGACAGGGCAAAGCCTCCTCCCAGACTCTCTACTGCTCGCCCCTAACCTCGGGTCTCGACTGCAAATGTCACATCAGTGTTGTTTCAGTGATTATCTATTCAGGTTTCATTGTTGTCTTTGATATGTGTAAATATTTGGGATCACATTTTTGTTAAACACTGATGCATACGTATTATTGACACTAAAGTCATTCATGAAATTACACTGAATCTGAAGGCAAAGTAGGTTAACTGTTTCAAAAGACTTTTTGATTTAATTTAATTTTAATGACAATTTTTCAGTACTTACAGAGCCGATGGCATATCACAAGCCACCAGTTTACAAATGTGCCAGCACAAATTTTATATGACACAAAGATAAACATCAGCCAATGCTATCGGTGAATGTCCTCTTATTTGCCGATAGGCTGATAGCATCAGCTAATGCCGATGTTCAGCTAATAAATCTGTGCATCCCTAGCTATTTTCATGTTTAAACATTACATAGCCATAGGCTACTGTATAACAAGATCATCCAGTCAGATAATAACAAAAAAATGAAGATAATGTAACGTTTAAAGAAAAGGGGACCCAAACGCGAGACACATAGGCAGGCAGATAAAAGGACAAAAAGCAAGCTTTATTTACATAAAAGATGAAATCCAAAAGTCAAAATGCAGGAAGGCAGGCAGCAAAAACACAAGAAGCAGAACTAAAGAATTACAAAAAATACTAAATAACTAAACCAAAAACTCAAACCATGACTGATCATATGATAAAAGTGATTTTTTTAAAAATGAAATGATGATAAAACCCTGGAATATATGGTAAATTGTAGTAAACCCAGGAAGTTTGAAATCATTAAATGGACGTCATTCCTCATGTTTATGTGTGTATTGTCAAAATCATTGACAGGTTACACCTGTGAGACGAGAGCCTGCACCGAGCCGGTGCAGAGGTTGAAATATGAGCGTGTCTGTTGCCTGAGACGTGAAAGTAAAAAACGTGTCTGATACGCTTGCGGTCTAGGCACGGGGGTATTTATTATCTGTCACCTGGAGCTAAGGGCAAAAAACCCATCCCTGCAGGTGCTGCAAACGTCAAGATGTCCACAAAAGATCAATGGTGACATGTAATGACAACACAAGCAGGTCGATACTGAGCTGTAATAAACTGAAAACTGAGGAGAAGCAGGCTTTCTGTCTTTAAGTTAAATCTTTAGTTACACCTTAGGTTTCACAGCTCATATACATCACTACATTGACAGTATGAATCATGTCCCCTGAAGTGGCATCATCAACTTCCCTGTGGGGACAAACATAAAGTGTTTTTCGTCAGCTGCAAAGTCTGAAAAAACATAAATGCTGACTGTCAGGAGAGATTCTGTACAGTAATCCTTACAAGGCACAAACCTGACACATACAGACACTCTTCTTCTCACACACAAGCTCTTGTGTTAGAAAAGGGCCTCCTGTCGCTGTGTACTTTAATATCAATGCACAAGGTGCTAAAGCATACACTAGTATATACTCACAGCACAGAGAGTCTCTTGATTTCTCCGTGTCTCACTTTTTTTTAAAAGCAACCTTGAAGTCACCTCTTAAATGCCAGTCACTGCTGCTGCCAGAGTATTTCTTCAAAATGCTCCCAAAACTGGTCTTTAGTGTATTTCATCCAATGCTTTGAAAAATAAGGTTTATGTTGGTTATGATGCTGCAAAAAGAGCCAGATGATGGATAGACGCTCTTTGAGTCGCCATCACATGGACAGAGGGATGGACAGACACGTTGAGGGGCAGTGTGGGAAGTTTCATACGCTCCATTACCTCTCCATTTGCCTGTGGCTGTATTGCAGGTACAGATTCAACACAGCAGGCAGCAGTGTGAAAATGTTTCTCTTCGTGTGTGTGTGTGGTTTATATACTGTAGGTATGTCTGTGTGTGTGTGTCTAAATATATATATATATATATATATATATATATATATATATATATATATATATATATATATATATATATATATATATATATATATATATTTTCTCCAGAAAAGAGCACTCTGGCCATTTTGCAACCCATTCTGGTTTTCCTTGGATCAAACAGCTTCACTCTGCACCTGATTTGTCATGCAGTCTTTTATTCTGGAATAATTTTGCTCTTTGTTCCTCCATTAAATGGTGTGTTATAGTCTCTCTAATGGCTATTACTGCCGAACACAAAAGGCCAGTCAAGCAGGCCAAATTAAATGGTGGTTAATTGAAGGAGCCATTATAGCCTGGCTCTGCTGCCTGTCCTGTGCCATCTGTTTCAGTCATGACTGGACCACAGAGAACTGATGGTGAAGCCTCTGGACCATTATGTCCACTAACAGTTATGATCATTGGACATTGGACCTGATAATAAATGTATGTTACATTAACCTTTTTATTTTATAGTCAATGAAGTGTTGCATAGTTTCTGCACTATGTGAAGTCTGCTGCTACTTTATTATCTGTGCAGCATTTAACTCCAGGGGATAGGTGATTACTTTTCAGGGTAACAGCTGCTGAGTAAGAGCTCCAGATTGTCTCATAATGCAGAAATACAGCTGGAATACAGTTAAATATTATGTTTTTGTTCAGCGTTGTACAGAAACTGTTTCTATCAATTTCAAGACTGCCAGTGTCAAAGCCAGATTGTAAGAGTCATCTGATATTCATCCAGTCAAAGTAAAAGTTGTAACATTTTTGTAACGTCATATTGTATGATATCTTACTTATGCCATACTGTGGGTGAGTGGGACCAGTTGTGCAGATGAAAACACAGGCCAATTTAGAGGCAGAAAATGCAAGTGAACGCCGCCAAAAATCGATTTTATGTTGTGCCCATGTGTTGTTGTAATGTAGTTTTAGCAGTAGCAGTTTTCATCAGCAGGATTTATAGCTCTGTGTTACATCAAGCCACAGCTGATGTGTCTCCTCAAAGATGTTAACTACATGTCGAGGCTAAAGAGACATTTTTCCTGCAATAAGAAACAAGAAACAAGTGATGAACACAACGCAAATAAATAATCACCTTTGAAGCTGATATTAGACTTGTAAGTAAACAGTTGATAAACTACAGGTCGAGCAGTTACAGAGCAACGATATCATTTCATTCAGTAGAGACACTTTAAATGACTACATTTTTATTGCAATGTGCCTGTCAGATGAGAAGTATATGTCTTTGGCGATTAGGCCCCATCGTGATGTCCATTATGTATTTTAAGAGGGAAGTTGAAACTGTGAGTAGTAGAGGAACCCCGCCTAATGGGGCCTAGATGCTGGTGGTGGTGATGGAATGAAGATGATTGGCTGAAGATCTGGATGTAATGAGGAGTGGAGTCTGATGAGCTCGACCTGGGCACTGGATATAATGAACTGGAGGTGAATGGGCGGGGGAGGGTCGCAACTAATTTGCACTGAAACGCCAGCTGACAACAGCAGCGGAGAACAAAATCTGGTTCGTTTAACTGACGGAGTAGACGCCCATAGTCAGCTGATTAAGAAGTGGGGAGGAAGAGAGTAGTGAATGAATTAACATTAAGATAGAGCTGTGTTGGCAGAGAGCTGGGGAGCGTTGGGATGAAGTGCTTGTGCACTGAGACAAACAAGAGAGACATGGGATTTGATTGATATTACTGTGGCTAGGTAGCTAACCTAACTCAACGTTAACAGGACGTTGCCTTCACAGCTAACAACAAGCTTACAACACGTAGGATGATAACGTGAAACACTCATCAGCACCATTCAGTGTCCAGCTGATCTGCTTTTCTGTCTCCATTGTGACAGTTTCTGGCCTATAAACCCATGAAAATGAGATGCTTTGTCACACCGCTATGTTACACTATTAGAAATGATGCCTCCCTCCTCTTCATCATAGGACTTACCATTGTCTAAGCTTAATAAGTACTTAGCAAGTAAGCTATCAGTTTCAAGTTTTTGTGTGACTACCCTCTAGTGGACAGAACCTATAATAACCACATGCTGATAGTGGCACTAGCAGTGCGCAAGCCTGTGTATACAGTGTAGAGGTACGTAATAAGTATTCATAATAGCCTAGATAATAGCCATGATGCTATGAAAGTGGTAAGAGTGGCAAGTTGTGGGTCGGACAGCTAAACAATGAGGTGAGCTGCAGATTCAGGTGATAATTTTCTGTAGGTTCATAATTGCGAGTGGCACCTTTCACATTGTCACATTTTTTTCATTTAATGCATTGTTGTTCTGAAAGTATTGAAGACTCAGTAATCCTTTTCAGTAACACACATCTAGCAAAACCATTTCCATTACTCCTCGCTGCAATCACAGCTCTTTATCACAGTGAATGACAGAATATAAACACAGTGACAGTATCATCGCGGTGGTGGCGGTGAGCTATTCAGTACTGAGACGAGGTGAAATGTGTTACCTGCAGGTATTGTCACACTAAAGTGCAAACTAAATTAAACAACACTGCTACCGTGGGGAATATAATTAAAGCACGATAAGGCCTGATTACAGATGATTCATCCATCTAGTGTTGTGCTGTTATTAATGTGTGAATTCCAGAGCTTATCTATAAATCTAAACCTGGAGGTATTTATAGCAGAACTGACATTACCTTTTTTGCATTAAGTATAAATTCACACTAAATATAAATTCAGGTAATGATTGTCATTAACTGCCTTTAATTATCAGTTTAATTACAACAATCTAGGGCTGGGCGATAAATCGACGTAATCGATTAATTCGAGTTTGTGGTTTAGGACGATTTTAAAAAATGAAAATCGAATTACTCTTTAAGTTCCTCCTCCGCCGCCGCCGCCGCTCCCCATGGGCTCCCGTAGTTCATAGTGGGCTCAGCCCTCCCCCGCGTTTTCTTCCCACAGAAAGACAAACACAAGCAACATGGCCGCAAGCATGGAGTTTGTCCCCAAAAAAGGCCAAGTTTCTTCAGTAGTTTGGAACTGGTTTGGTTTTGCGGCTTCCGACTTCGAACAAAGCACGGTCCGGTGTAAAGTTTGTTTAAAGCCTGTCGCCACTAAAGCTAGCAGCACGACCAATTTATTTCAGCATTTAAAACCGAAGCATGCAGCAGAGTGGGACAAATGTTGTTCTCCACGTGATGCACAAGACCGCAGCAGCCCACAAACACACGCTAAGAAGCAGTCAACTTTAGCGGAGTCATTTTCTCATTGCATCCCATATGACAAGAAAGGGTCACGGTGGAAAGCTGTAACGGATGCAATCACGGTATGTTTACAAAAGCGTTGTCAAAAAGAGAAACATTTTTTTTCCAAGAGGTAGAGCTTTTATTTATTTTTACAAAATAAAGGTGCACACTGTTTACAATGGCAGGACCATTTTGTTTACAAAAATGCTATTTTAAAGCATAAAAATAAAAGCAGTTCTTTAAAAAATGTCTGTCATTTGAAGTTTTTTTTTTTAAAGAAGGAAGAAAATCGAATACAATCGTAAATCGAGTTTGGTGCGAAAAAATCAGAGATTCAATTTTTAGGCCATATCGCCCAGCCCTACAACAATCTGATTAAAACTGACTTAACTGAAAGTGGGACTGGTTTATTTGTGCAAAAAATATGCAGCCACTTCTCCTCGCCCTCCCACCTCAAGCAACCAGTGAGATAATTCAGGCAATTAAACCCATTTACCCAGGGAGTGCATCTAATTAAAAGTCAATCCAATTTAGCCTGTCAGGTTTCCAATACGAGTGAGCAGCACAGATAAGAACTCGGAGGATGGATGATGAGGGGAATGGGAGCGAGAAAGAGCAGTGATCTTATCTGCAGTCATCTGTCAACGTTGGGATGATTTGCTCCAAAAATAAACCACCATTGTGTTTCTTCACCACATCATTAGACAACTCAGCAAATTCTCAATGACGTGATGAGTCATAAAATCTAAGATCTGGCTGGATGATTACTAATGCAGTTCAGCAAGAATCAACATAACAACACATAACTTTTGTTGTACTACATTAGAAATTAGAGCAGTATCAATACTGATGTGTAACCACAGAATTTAATTGGGACTGGCGCTGTCCACATTTGTTTTAAGTTCACTTCCTTTTCGATTATTTACTTATTTATCCGGTAGCAGAAATTGTTTTGTTTTTTTACCTCTGTACCTATGAGTCTTCTTGGATTTTACTTAAAACTAAATGTAGTTCAAAATCGTCCATACAAACTCAAAGTCATGTAATTCTCTGAACTTATCAGACTGCTCTTCTTGTATTAACACTCGTCTTTAGTCACTATATCCACATTACTGATGCTTATTTATCAAAAATCTCACTGTGTGAAGTAGTATCAAAAGATTTGATTTTGTTACCCAGACCTAGAATTTATGAAATGTAAAAATATTGAGATATCCTGCTGCGCATCTGCACAGTTTTGTGACGCCAACTTCCTTTACGGCTCAATACAGAGTGCGGTGATGAGACTATGATCAGTTAATCCCATCAGAGGACTTGAATAAATGTGAATTTAGTGTCTAATGTTTGAATAACCTCACCTTCCTGGCAATCCTGTGCATCAGTGTGATATCGTCCTCTCCCATGCCTGTTAGGAGTTTGTCTGCAGTTGCACAGAATTGGTTGAAACTGTCGTGAATCTCAACCTTTTGTTGCAATCAGTGCAGCAACACGATTGGCTGATATGTTTCTCCGTTTAGCTATGATAAAGCACACGACTGGCCTTTGCTATCTCTGGCGTTGCAGACTTTGTTTCGTCTCTTATCGGGTCTCTGGCCCTGGCATCATATGTTTCTGCCACTGCTGGGGAAAAGAAAAGATTTTGGCACCTATTGTGAAAGACCACACAATTCAAGCTTATTGACTAATTTGTCTACTCACTTATAGAGCTGACAGTCACACAGGAGTCTCACTACCAACTCCACACAATGTATATTTATCAAGTGATGAGCCAGACGTGGACGAGACAAATGACACGGAAAACCACCCTGAACTTAACTCTTAGTCATCCTCATTAGTCATCCTGGCCTCCATGCCTCCCTCCTCCCACCTCCTGCCATCACTCCATATGGAAAGCATACGTTTCCCCTCCAGATGGAAGGATTTCTACTTGGCATGCCATCAGTTAGCAGAAACATATTTAGCATTTTGCTGAAGTTATAGAAACAGTGAGAATGTAACTTGGAAAGCTAAAAATGCACTTTTAGATGGAGACGGATTGAGATGAGGCACATGTGTCTGTGATTGAGATGTCAGGAGTCCCTGCCTGTCTTATCAGTGTCATGCAGTTAGTGACCTGAGAGTTGTCAGGAGCATGAAGCCCAAAGGGAAAACGGGCAGGAAGTGGCTTAACCCCGCTCTGCCCCGGGGTCCTATCCAACTGTAAACACGTGTTCACACTCATGTATCAGTGCCAAGAGAATTGAATAGTTCTTTGCTAAAATTCTGCAAATAGCTACCCGGGTTGCCTTCACTGCCAAGTTTGCATTCAGTTATTTTCAGAAGTTAAATTCCTGGTTGCAAGAATGGATCCGACAACCCACTTCCTTTTAAAATAGACATTGGCAAGCCGTTCAAAATCAAAGTTAAAGGTGGAACTGTATTTATAAACAAGATACACTTTTAAGAGGCAGAGTTATTCAGCCAGACAGCAGATGTGATGACAGCTGTAAGAAACCAAAACCTTCGCCTAATGACTTTTTTGCCACAAATAGTAGCTTAGCAATAGTCAATAGCTTGACTCTGTTTCGGTATCAGTGGAGAAAATACATCTGAAAGTCGTTGCAATGTTAAGATGTAAAGTAAAATGTAAAACCACCGAAACACTGATAATAGTAAAGAGGGTGGATTGTGTGGACATTTAAGTGTGAGTAAGCGAGACAAAAACGAAAAGCCAAGAAAAAAGAGGAAAGCAAAAAAGGGGTCTTAAAGGGTAACTCCACCAATTTTACACGTTAAAATGGGTTTACAGGTCTCGGGGAGTACTATTGCACATGTGAAAAAGTAGTATAAAGCCTTTTGTGGCTCCAGAGTAAGCTGCATTTAATCTTATTAAAGGCCTCCAGGGATGTGACTCAATGGCTAAGTTGCATTGTGGGTAATGTAGGCAGCAGGTTATGAAAAGGACAATGAATGCATGGAATAAAAAGGTGAAATCTCTGGTTTTGCTGTATTGATTACCTGTAGCCTATACACAAGAAGAATCTGTCAACAGCCTAAATTTCGCTAAACGTATTATGTGTTTTAGGGACTCATTTGGGATGATTTCTTGTTCTGTCTGTATATGTCGACAGTCTCCTTTTACCTCTTGAGGTGCTGTGTGAGTGTGCAGTCTACCTTTTCTTCTGTCATGGTTTTTGTGACTAATCGATTAATCAGCTTATCATTGCAGCTCCATTTAAAATGAGGCAAAGTGGTCTGAAACTTGGATTTACCTTTTTTTGATGTGAGTCATCTACTGTTCTCACCTTGTTTGTGAAGAATTGCTCAGACTGTTCATGAATGAAATTAATTTTTCTTTGCAGCAAAAGCAAGTCAATGAAATGTGAATAAATCACAGTGAGGTTTCCAGTCCTTTACTGTCTTTTCTTAGCAGGCTTTAAATTTCATCTCTGTTGTATAACAAAGCATTGGTTGAATTCTCCAAACACCAACGCTGTATGTTAATTTCCTTGTCGTTATCAGGGTGCATAACACAGGAAACATAGTAGCTTGATTTCCACCAACGTACACCCCATACTGTAGAAGATTTCACACATGTTTTTGGCTTCATGTAGCATGGCTAATTCTTGCAATAAACCCTCTTTGTTAAATGTATCTAAAACTATTAAGAGAATTTAGGTCAAGTCTTGTTTTGAGCATGGAGGGAAGGAAGAGGAGGATTACAGCCGACTGCAGGCCGGTGCCTTCAACAGCCCACATCTTCCTGTCAGAAAACGGCACAGTCGTCTCAACTAATCCGTCTTATTATAATCAGCACTTCCTCGCCACATTTTTATATCTCTCGCCCTGTCTAGATGATATTTTAACAGGCCATATTTAGTGAATTTATAGCATATGCTGGCATGGTGTGTTAGTTTGAGGACTTGCTTTTTCCCTTGCAGATAAGTCGTTCCTTAATGGTATTTTTAGGGATGTTAAGATTCACAGAACTAAAAGTAGCTATAGCGTTTAGGAAGTGTAGCATGTAGCCGCAACATTTCTAGGACAATTTTGGCTGGAAAACTTCAAACTGTCAACTATCACTTCCTTTCACTGACCTTTTGTTTTCTTTTTAAGTCCTGTCCTGTCTTAATTTAACTATATTAAGTGAAAACATTTTTATTTTATAACGGCACATTTGAGAATTTTAAAATGAAAAAGTTTTTTTTCTTACCAGTGTCTTACCACACAAAATATTACAAGCTAATGCCAAAAACAAGAGAAATCTTTTTGGCTTAGAAGGAATAGTTCTGGCTGGAACCAACATACGGTTAGTTAGCTAAGCAGAAAGAAAAACAGCTAGCCTGGCTCTGTCCAAAGGTTGAAACAAAAAGAAATCAGCCAAAATATTTCTTGGACAGGAGACTCCAGAAAGTTTCTGCTCCTCACCAAGAAATAGTCCAACAGAACTCTCTACTTCAGTTTTTGCTCTAACTAAATAAACAAAATTAAAATTTAAGTTTTGAGCTTCAGAGGTGCTGGTAAGCGGATTTTGTTACATCTGGAAAAAGCCAGTTAACTGTCTCTTGTTTCATAGCTAAGCTAAGCTAACCTGCTGCCTAAAACAGTCCAAGAGAGCAAAAACCTAAACAAACCAGACTTAAATACACAGGGAGTGATTAACTAACAAGGTACAGGTGTACACAGAAAACAGGCAAGTAAAAGACAAAAACAGGACGTGTAAATAGAAACATGACACATGAGGATGTAACCTACAAAATAAAACAAGAAATGACTTAACAAAAAACCCAAACCATGACACTTGATTTATCTACACGATTAGCTGTCTGGTCTACAAACTGTCAAAAAAACCCAAATTGTCCCAAAGATTAAGATTAAGTTTCCTGTCACAGAGGAGGAAGGAAGCCAGATATTCGCGTTTAAGAAGCTTGAAGCTTTTTTCTTCTTAAAAAACGAATCAAACTGATTATTACTACTACTGATTATTATTATATTGAATTCTGTATTTACTCGTTTGATTATTATGAAATTCTAATTTTAAAAACCAAGGCACTTTTCTCTTTTCCTCCTCTTGCTTTTTTTCACTATTTGCATGTGACTGCGAGCACTGTTAGTGTTCCAGTGTACGACTGTCACTCATGCACAGGTCACATTTGCTTTGGTCCCCACTGCAGCCGGGGGGCTCTCCCAGATGGCCGATGACAGATGCCCACAATTGCTGTTGCCCTTGGTTGGAGTGCAGTCCCTCCCTCCAGATAAAAAAATAAAACTGTCCTTCCCAAGTTACCTCCAACGTCCCACTTGTCCTAGCTGGATTTTTTTGTTTTTTTCACTTATAATTTATTTTCCATCACCTTTTGTCTCTCTTGGGGTTTCGTCTGTGTATCTACTGTACAGCCTTTACTTTGCCTTTGTTTGGCTCCTCTCCTCTCCTCTCCTCTCCTCTCCTCTCCTCTCCTCTCCTCTCCTCTCCTCTCCTCTCCTCTCCTCTCCTCTCCTCTCCTCTTCTCTTCTCTTCATCCTTGGCCTGATCCCATGTCCTCTGCTCCTTCTTATCTTTGAGCTGGATGCTGACCAAGGGTTTTAGCCACAATGGGATGTCCTCCCTTATATCCTTTGGGTCCTGTCAGTGGCTTAAAAAACATGGCAGAGACTGGACATGTGGTAATGAATCATTTAATCTTTGTGACATTTACAATGAAAGGAGGTGTGTGGTGAAAGATGGACTCCACATCAGCTCTCCAGTAATGTTTTTTTTGTGCATGTTTTAGCCCATTTTCTGTAAAATACATGACATTACAATACTTTTTTTTAAGAATGCCAAGCAAAAGTAAAAACACTGTAATTAAATATATTAGTTCTCTGTTAAAACTAAAAAAGTTCAGTGCAAATTCTGCTCAATGTGGGTTATTTTCCCCCGGCTCCGCCAGACAGTAAATCTAGCCTGTACACATGCACATATGCTAAAAAACACTTCAGTTAAAGAGATGCCACCTGGGGGAAGGAGATTACATTTTGTCATTCCTGACTGCGGTCTACCTCGTCTGTGTTTACGTGGAGCCCAGAACTACCTTTTTAAGTGAATGTGCCGAGGTTTCTGCTGCAAGAAGATTAAGTGCAAAGACGAAGGGATTTATTCTAAATGTGTGACTACTGGGTTTCTGAAACAGTTTTGGCAAAATGTGGCCTATATTTAGATTACTTCTAAATCCCGCTACCAAAGTAATGACATTTAAGAAAGCAGTGGCAGTTTTGTAATTAATTGCCTTGTGTAATTGTAATCGAAATATAGTCATTTTTAGGATTACATCCTACTAAATCTAATTACAGTTCACAGTTTTTTAACGGTAGAGGATTTTTGTGGTGGTTGCATAAATCAGAAAATGTGTATCTATAAAGCAGTCCTAATAAATAAGAGGAGCTTTGCTACCTCACAGTGTTCTTTTGTTAAATTTTGACTTAACCCTTGTGTGGGGACACCACTGACAGAGAAGTATCACATAATCCTACACATAAACACGACAACAGCTGCCAACATCTAAATGATCTTATTCATAATGTGTGGCAGCCTGTCAGGATCAAATAAATGCCAAACTGTAGCTGCTCATAGTGATGTGGCATCTCAGCGCATGATTGTCTGTCTTGGTGTGATTGTCTTGTGTTCTGCATTAGCCAGAAGTATTGTGAAGTGAATTCGAAACACTACATTTCACGCAGGTTTATATGCTTGTCTATCTGTTTGTCTCTGGCTCAATGCATAAATCCTCTCTGTGACTCTGAGCAGCAATAAGCAAGTAAAAGAGATGAAAAGACATCCTGATTAGGGCTGCACCATATGGGACCATTGAAATTGCAATATTTTTCTTTTAAGAAATATATATTGAAACACGGAAAAACAGAGGAATTATAAAATCTTATGAAAAAAAGATTAAATAGCTTTGTCAAAAGGTAATAGCAATGAAATATACGTCTCCAAAAACCAGCACTGCAACAACAAATGGACCCAAGTCAGCTTTCAACATGTATATTAAGTAAAGCAAGCAAAGCAATATTGGTGTGGGTGTGTGAAAGTCTTGTCCCACAGTCCCAGGGTTCAGTCCACTTGGTAAATAGTGTGTTTCGTCTCCCCCACTATCCCAAAAAAGTTCAGTTCCAATCGAGTTCACAACCACGAAAAGAAAGACAACTCAAAATTCAGCTGCATGTTTTTCCGGGGAATCCCCACAAACCAACTCCTGATGAAACCCCGACTGGGAAAACACACATCCACCATATCAGACGAGGCTTATGTTTTAATAGAGGCTGGCTACAATGAGGCAGACTTCACAACGCTGTCTGCTTCCAAGGGTAAACCTGACGTGTCTCTCTTCCACTGAACAATTGCTGTGGATGCAAGGCCTGCATGTCACTCACTAGCAACAGACTGTTGACAAGAACCCTGAAATCAGAGCAGGTCGTGTTTGATGTAATTTGCCGACACTGCACGTCCTGCGATGTGACTATTACGCATGTGCACATTGATGAATTGATACATTGTGCAGCCCTAATCCTCACATCCCCATATGGCCTTAACACCTGTTGGTTATTCATGTAACATCTCTCTAATACTGGACCGCTGGTATGTTGCACAACTGGGTGCAGTTGATCTTCTTCCAACAACTGATGAATTTCCTGTAAACTGCTTATTGATTTTCTCATCCTCAAAATCAGTACATCCCACCCACTGGGCTGCAGACCAGTACCATTTGGTATTTTCGGAAAATCTCTCTTGGAAGGCCTTCAAAAAAAAAAAGAGTTCAAGAATAAAAATCCTTGCTCCTTTCTGACCTTCACACAGCTGTCTAATCACAGTGAAGTGGCCATGAATGTCTTTGACGCAGCCACCTCCCTTATCCAATGAAATTTGTGTTGGAGGAGGGAGTCTCAAAGATGTTCGACCATCCAACAAGCACTTCTGAAGAAACATACTGACTGCTTAACCTTCAGTTTGGTCGTGATGCCCCTCCACCTCCACAAGACCACACTGATATAAAAATGGTCTGCTGTGCAAAAACGTTTGGAAACGCCCGATCTGAGTGATTCCACTGACGAGGATAAGCTGTCCTCTACATGCACGGTGGACAAAAACTTAAACATTCAATAAGGAAAGAAAATTGGAGCCTAGTTTTCAGCTTTTGGTGGCATAAATGTCCTTTGTTTGAATTAAGATCACGATGTAAATGGTGTTTTATGTCACTTTATGTTTTAAACGCTGCCAAATCTCTCAGAGTTGAATTATTCATTCGTCTCTTGATCATCTAATGGATTCTAATGTAAATTAAGCCTGTTGGATCAGTTGAGTAGCCTGTATTGGCAAATACTGTCCAACACTGAGCCAAAGAGATGACATGCAGCGCTGCTCTGGTCCTTTGGCACCTCCCGACACATCAAAGGAGGTGACAGCTGATTGGCTGCTCCTCCTCATATCTGGCTTCCTGTGACACCAGACAGACAAACAACGTGGATAACACACACTAAGCTAGAGCAGGTGTGTGCGTATATGTGTGTGTGTGTGCGCGCGCGCGCCTGTGTGTGTGTGTGCATGTGTGTATCCGAAATGAGCATCCTTGACAGGTTATTTTGAATTTTTTCTTGAGAAATATGACGTTCTTCTGAAAGCTACATTTAGTGTGTGTGTGTGTGTGTGTGTGTGTGTGTGTGTGTGTGTGTGTGTGTGTGTGCGTGTTCGTGTGTGTGTGTGTGTGTGCGTGTTCGTGTGTGTCCCCTCAGATAGCAGTGGTCTAATTAAAGAGCTGGCATGTCAGAAACCTGCTCTCCCTCTTTGTTTAACATTGGATCTAATCTCCTGCTGCAGAGAGTGGTGTGTGTGTGTGTGTGTGTGTGTGTGTGTGTGTGTGTGTGTGTGTGTGTGTGTGTGTGTGTGTGTGTGTGTGTGTGTGTGTGTGTGTGTGTGTGTGTGTGTGTGTGTGTGTGTGTGTGTGTTCGCGCTATCTGGTGCTTGCTGTGAGGTGTATACAAGATGCATACAGACATTTGTCGGGAACCTGGCCAAGTTATCCCAGAGGTGTGTGTGTGTGTACATGATTGTGTATTTTCACATGAATTACTTGTGCTGCTGGAGCTGTGAATCTTGTGTTGCCATAATTTTCGTAGATATTTATATGTTTTGCTAAGTAATCTCGAGTGTGAGTCAACATCACATATGGTGAACTGAAACATTTTCTGTTGCACCACATTTATGTTTTATGGGAAAACATTGATGATAATCTCTCAGTATTACTGAATATAACCCAACAGTGTTGGGTAGTGTTACATTTGAAAGTAACTTGGTGCATTACATTACTTGTTATGTGACAGTTTCCCTACTATGTAACTAGTTAGAGTACTTTAGCGTGACATTTTTTTGAGGTGGTACAGTACAGGATACCAATGTTTCCATGAATTGACAGATAACATTTGACTGGAAATTTTCCAATTAATCCAGGACATTGAAATCTTCTAGGACCCATGGACCGGCACCAATTTGATTAACGGACACTCTCTCGACTAGGTCAGAAGTTGACTGCAGACGTGTTCTCGTTGTATTATTTCAGGGCTTAATCGATTTACAGAATAGCCTACATAGTCTATAAAAGTGTGTCAAAGCCTTCACGTTACGTACGACCATACGCACATACACAGTGTCATCCCATGTTCCCAGTACCAGTTGAGTCCAAGGGAAATGTAGAGACTAAAAATATGCACCCTCTTAACAGCTCCCACTCACTTACCTAACCGAGTGAATCATTGCATTATATGAGTGGAACATTTGCAAAATGACCTTGTCATAGAGATCTGACACACAGAATACCACTCGTACTGTGGGATTATGAATGCCAACACAGTTTATATATGTGTTTATACATATGTGCTGTGTGTATAGTGTGTGTGTCTTTGTGTGTTGTTCTGAGGGTCAAGGTGTGTGGTTTTGAATGTTATTGTCTTGAATGCATCCTTGTGACTCAGTTGTGAACATTCATACTCCACTCCATTCAGCGCTCCAGGTGAGTCATGCCTCTCCTTGAGCTTTTTGTCATCCTTATTTTAAAAGCACCACAGAGAGAAAACATGTTCACACAACTAAGAGAAGCCTTTACCTGTAAGATGGCCATTTAAAGCAGATATTGATAATGTTTTCAACTTTCCTCCACCCTAGTGTTTCCCTGTGGTATTACTGTTGACGCCGCTGTCACAATGGCAGCATTAGCAACATAGCTAAAGCTAGCAGTAGGAGGAAGGAAAAACACAAATACGCATGGGTTAATGAACAAGTGAAACACAGGTGTACACAGAAAAGGGTGGGAAAACAGACAAAGACAGGAAGTGGGACGTAAAACACATCACATGAGGATAAACTTTCAACATAAAACAGGAAATAAACTGAACTAAAACCTAGGACCATGACAGGGACAGGGAGACAGGGTTGGTTGTTGAGTCCTGCTTTTAAGTCCAAATTACAATTGCCAGAAACTGTTGACAACATGCCACATCCCCATTGTCCCCAACACCTAGATTTAGTACTTAGAGCAACATACATACGCAGAATATGACGCATTACTGTTTAACATGTAACTGTTTTTTTTTCTTGCACACTTAGGGACCAGACACCCACAAATAAGTCACATTATGACTACGATGTGTGAAAATGGCAGATACATTATTCTCTAATCTACTTTACCCACATTTCAGTGCAGCGATCAATACATCTTATGTCATCAGGCTGAAATCAACCAGAGTTCACTCACCTCCAGCTCCCTGAACACCTTATAGTCTGTGTTGCCCACGTTTCCTCATCCTCCACTCAGTGAAATGTGGCTTTTTGTCCATTTCTTCCCCATCTCTGCGCAAATTACAGTATAATTGAGCTGCAATTTGTCTGGAAAAGGTTCAAATTCATATTTTCACCCGTACGCGCAGGGGTTGCCTAGCAACACAACTGTAATTGTAGTCCACCTGTCGTTCAGTTGTTCAGAATTCAAAGGCTAAAAAGAACTGTTGGTGTTTGTGAGGGGTGTCTTGTCATGTGAAATCAGTGCACGTAGACACACTCATCACTCAGTAAATATATCCTGTGTAGTGAAACAACAAGATTATTACTCATATTCCTCAACCGTCCAGTCTTTCCATGTCAGGCCGAGCACTCTGTCTGCTGTCGTCTGTTGACGACGTAATGGAACAGAGATGACAGGTGTTGTGGCGAGGGAACTCATCTTGACCTTAATGTCTGGAACGATGCCATTTTCAAAAGAGCATGTGCCGAAACATCCCAATAACAGCTGCCAGTGCGTATAAATGCTGAAGGCCGGCCTCCACCTCTTAACACATCTGGATTATAACCTGCTCGTTCCAGGAAGTTTCCTAGATCGCAGACCAGAAAGAGCTGCGAAAGTTCACAGGTTCAGGTGGATTACAAGGATTTCTTCTGTCTTAATTCGGACTCGGTTCTCTGAAATATATTCTTGTAGTTGTGTGTGATTATTATAGATTCAACAGGTGTTGGATGTATAGAGACAAACGGGCAGAGTGTACAGATAAGGAACATAAAAAGCATTACACAGCCAAGCAGCCTTTATAGTGTAATAGATATACAGATGCAGGGAATTAAGAGCAGCTATATATAGAGAAGTGCCATGATCTACTGTGTCCCCTGAGACAAGATAGATCCACCTGCTGACAAGTGAGTTTATCAAATAATTAATGTGATTTAAAAATGGAACGAAAGGCTTTTACATAATTGAAAAAAGTCCAAATTAAAAGCTCTTCCTGTTAATTTTGTAACAAAAATGTGTACGTTCCTGGTGAAGAACCTATTTCACGGCATATTTTTATTCCAAATAACACTTATACACTTCGCAGTGCCAAAGCTTTTCTTCCAGCAGCCCCTCGTTTGTCAAAGCTCGGCGATAAACAAGTTCGCCCCCGATGTGAAACCCAAGCACATCGAGGCAGGCAGCACATCATGCAGATGGAGGGAGCAGCTTGCTGGAAACAGGCTGAACAGGTTGCCAGGTTTATCGCTGCCTGTCAGCCCAGTGCCCACCTGGTTGGACTGTTAGCCTCTATCCCACGATGAAAGATTAGCATTAAGGAGAGCTTCATGGAAACATTGGTAAAGCAGTTGTATAGCCAATGTAGGCAGTTACAGAGTTATAGTTATACGCAGGGTGTTGTTTTCTTTTCATGACAATCATATACACAATGGGAATTTTGTTAGTTTTGTTGTTATTTGGTCTATTAGTATTTGACTAATTAAAATTTGGAGCAGCTGTGAGCAGTTTCAATGATTTCATTCAGCAATCCATTCACTAGCTGTTGAGATATTTCTGACGTCATCATCTATAGAGCCATGTGTAGGTGTGGGCGATCGGATGATTTTAGATCCAAATATCCAAATAATAATAATAATCCAAATACACAAGGGCTAATGAACAAATTAAACACAGGTGTACACAGGAAAGGGGTGGGAAAAAGACAAAGAAAAGAAGTGGGAAGTCACAACGTGACACGAGGGTGAATTCTACAAAATAAAACGGGCAATAACTAAACTGAAAACCAAAACATTGAGATTTTATAATCAGAGATCTTCTCCAGAGTGTGTGGGATTGTGCAAACTGTGTTTGATTAATATCCTCCTTACTTTGTTAGCTTTGTAGGTTTTGCAGGTAGGACAAATTAGTTGACCAGTCGATCTTAAAGACAATTTATAAGTGGTTCACTTGTTCTTTACACACATCTCTTAATGAGCACTACCAAATCTGTCATGACACTAAATCTGTGAATTAAATATGGTTCATAGGTACTCGTAAAAAAAAAAAAAACAAGAACATCCACATGTCAAAGAGCAAAATAATCGATTCCTTATTTATGTTGGCACCCATGTGGAAAACATTACACTGCAGCTACAAGTGAGTCCCTTGATAAAGTGCTTTATGAGGCTGACAGGTCATTTCCATGCAGCTGTCTCAGACCATAAAGCAAAGATGTTGAGCACACTGTTGGCAGGGAAAGTTAGTAGAGTGTTACACAAAGAGATGAGATTTACAGACTAGTGAATTTATTATTACTCTTACACACATAGTATATCTGCTTAGTCGATTGGCTGGTGACACGAATCATTCGTTGGAGTCCTTGAACAAGATGAGGGATGTCATACAGTAGTACTGAATATACTCTGTACTGTACATAGTCGTAGCAGTAAAGAAATCAGTGTAATGTAACCTGAAAAGATTGTATAAAATGTAAGGTTAGTATTACGTTGTTTTTTTTTACCACTACCTCCTTAATGTTTTTGAACAATAAATCTTGATGATTTAATGACCTTTGGTGCATTGAATAATTTGGATATTGGCTTTTTGGCTTGGATGCTTTTAGTAAAACACATTACATTTTTAGAAATATTTATAAAAAAACACAATCAACCACATCTATTAAGTGATTTCGTAGCTGCACTATAACAAATTGCTTTAAAATATACAACATTTCTTACAATAATGTCCTGCTCTTTGCAAATACAGTATAATACCATAAATATTGATGTCTTTAAGTAACAAAATACTACAAGCTACTGTGAAATGGTATGGTATGATGCAGTATTTCTTTTTTCAGTTACTTCAGTTACAATTTTACAGTAATAAGCTGTTAATGGAAGTTACAGTAGGAACACTAAAATAATACTTTCATGCTGGCAACTGTTCTGTACAGTACTGTCATTTGTACAGTAATAAACTGTTGTTGTAGATTACAGTAGGTTAACTGAAGAATGATAGTTTAATGCAGGCAACTGTAGCTGCCAGTATTTTGCTGTAGTTTGACAGGGAAAGTGTGAAGCTTAAAGATGGATCTATATCTATCTATCTCTATAGTTCTGATGTTAAGACTTAAACGTGATAATGATAATTAATTATTATATCAAAAGAAAATTAAAACAAGTCCACAATGTTTTTATTTTTATTTTAGAGCACTTTGCAGTTGTAGAAATGTGCAGTATTGGATATCTTTGAACTATATTACATAAAGACAGCAGGAAATGACTCATTGATTTTTAATACATGATGAGTAAGACGTTCTCTTGTACTTTTTGTACAGTATGTGGTCAAGCAAACGCCTCTAGGCCATGCTGACTTGTTTATATTTTCTGTATCCGGGGCATCAGATCAGAGAGAGAGAGTAGATAAAGCAGAATTTATGACCTATGCTTTATATTCCTGGCTCTTATGCAGTCTTTCCTCATTCAGACAGGCTGATGACTGCTGGTATTTAAAGAGCTGCTGAGTGCCAGATAGCTTCACTACTAAGAGGACAGCACAACAGATACTGTGTCCACAGATAAAGCTTGTGAGTTTCTGGTGCTTGAGCTTCTCTTAGAGCTTTCTGTATAATAAAACTATGCAACAAACAAAATAGCTCCGTGATAAACAGAGATCCTACAGCCGGATGCCTGGGATTTATCTCCAACCACACTCCGTAGACTAAGCTAATGTCTCCGGCATGGATAATGCTAACAGTAAGTAACTCAAACTGTTCTACTGTACGTCAAAAAATCTGAAAGCTTTCTGCATGCTCTTATGATTTATATACAGTATGATACTGTGGAGCTAAATTCCCTCTTTGAGTGTCACTGTTTATACTAAAATGTATATTTTTGTGCATTATTTGCTTGTAGTATTTAGATATTTATAGTCTATTAGTCCCCTTGCTCATTTGCTCAATGCCACCCTTTCCTTATGAGCACAGTTTATTACCTCCGCCAGACGTTATGTTTTAGCCCATGTTTGTTGGTTGGTTGGTTTGTCAGCAGGATTACACAAAAACTACAGAAAGGATTTCCACGAAACTTAGATGGAGGATGTGTCTCGGTACAGAAGAGACCCCATTAGCTTTTTGTTGTGGATTCGGATAAAAGGACAGAGCCAGGAATTTTCTTCAACATTGCGGAAAAGGCCAATCTTTCATATTTTGGTGGCTGGTAAGAATTGATGGGGATCAGTCAGACCTAAATGCTGTTTTCTTTCTCTTTATAGTCGCACCTGCACAGGATGGAAAAATAAGCATAATTTAGATTAAATGTCCGAGATGTACTTTAGAAATTGCATCACCAATTAAAAAAACTGATTCATGGTGCTTGTTACACACGTTTGCTTTAATGGATCGAAGGGTTTAAATTAACAGACGTTAATTTACAGTGCACTTCTGCTCTATACCAGGTGTTAGGTCAGGTTAAATTAGTTGGGATGACTCATCCAGTAAATCAATGGATAACCCAGAAGAACAGCGACGGCACAGTGTAGTTTCTATCACTTGTAGAGGTTCATTATGAACGTTTTAGAAAGCCAACCTGCACTTTTATTTTACTCCTTTACGAGATGGTTCAGTCTAATATTGTTAGACTGATGTTTGCTTGATGAAATTAGTGTTGATGAAATTACCATTCAAGTCAACAAATGTTCTGGATGATTAGTCTTATTTCCATAGAAAAAACGCTGCTGTGTGCAACGTTGTTTTTGTTTCGGTTCACTTTCCTTGTTAAAATCAGCCCAAATGCTCTGTGTCATTATTTTGCACAATAAGATTCAAACAGCCTGCTCTGATTTTTATTGACATGAGATACAAAAAAAAAAACATGCATGTGCTGCCTATTGCTTTATGATTATGATGAAATCACATACAAATGGGAACAACATTTCTCTTTTCTGTTCATTATAATGACTGAAAGAAAAGAAAGAAACCTGCACACTGACAATCACTGTTTCTTTCTTCAGTTATACAGGAAGTACGAGTGACAGTGTGGATTCTTTAAATTCATAGTCAGAGTTTGGCTTTCTGGAATTCAGGAACTTTGCGGTGAGTGCTTATTACAGAAAATGCTTACCAGTCACTACGACACAGATCTAAAGGGGCCATTTTGAAGGATGTTCACATAAATACTTGTGTGGGTCAACTGCAAGACTTGTGCAACTTTTGCAATAACTTTTTTTGTGAAAGGTTTTCTCTTTCACTGTCAGCAAAATGCACTCTGGGCTGCAGTCACCACAGCTCATTCTGTGGAGCACCAGTAAGCATCCATTTGGTCCATGGCAGAGGACTGGGCTGTTCCCAGCTGCCTACTCAGGTGCCAGACAGGCAGAAAAGCCCTGGCTGTGGCACAGCTGAAACCAGCAGCTGCTGGCCGGCCGGCAACCTGTTAAAAGTGGTTTTGTAATGGGGTTGTCAGGTGCCAACTCCAGCTGACCACATAAAGATGAGTGAGTGGTGCAGCTTGGGTGGTTCCAGTGTGATAGAGGGTTTATACCAGTTTACAGCTTCAGACATTCACCAACATGAGCGCCTGTACAGTGCTTGCAATCATCCTAAACACACTCACGAGAGATAAGAAGGTTTAAACATTGACAGTACAGCCTCAAATGATGACTAAACTGACTTCCGGTAGTTTTACCACCCATTTCATCCCTGAATTGAGGGACCTTGACAATGCAAACCACCTTAAAGTGAGTTGCACGGCCCACATCTCCCTCTGACTGACCCTGTCTGCTGTCTACCCATCAATACTGTGTCGAGACAGCAGACCATTTACTTACAAAAGACTTTGGAGGCAGGAGCAAAAGTCAAAGCTCCTCTCCAGCAGCTGTCTGACAGAACTGAAACACTGATTAAGTGTCATATTTTCTGCCTAGGCCTTTGTCTTGTTTGGGCAGGAATACAATCAATGTCACATATATGACACTGCATTCATACGTAGTACAAAACAGTAATGTGTAAGGGTGAGCTAAATTCAAGCGCATAAAAGATGAGTTACTTAATCAGTCGAGCTGAAAATAAGTTTCTTTAGACTGTTGGATGGAAAATCTGGATATCTGGGTCGTCAAAATACAAAACAGTCAGTAGAATTGCGTCAATCTAAAACCGCTGATTAACTCAACCAAAATTGTTTGGAGTCAGGAGTGTGACACTGTAATCAAGCTTTGAATGATTGTGATGTGACAAAGCTCTCTCTCAGTCCTCTGTACTCCTCTGTAAAAACAGTCGATTAGTAAAGATAGCGTGCTCTTCATTGGAAATTATTCACTGGAATCAGACAAGTCAGTATAGTGATACCATCTGTTTCAAAGTCTTCACTACATAGGCTATATCAAGAAGCGGTACAGATATGGATGTAAACTGAACTAGTGTGCGGAGGCAACTAACTGCAACGCGGTGATTCTAGTTGGATTATAAAGCAGGTTCAGGTGTTATATAAATACTGTGAAAGTATCTTAACGCTCAATCCACAGAGACAGACAGCTGTATTCAGAAGCTGTGTCTTTAAACAAGCCGTCAGGACTTCCGAAAGGTCATGATGTCACAACTATAGTTACCGCCCTCAGCCACGCCCCCAGCACTCATGGTTGCAAAAACACCGGCAGAGCTAATGCGGAAGCACGGTGGGTGGTGCTTGTTTGTGCTTGTTAGGGGGCCAATCAGATCAGAGCAGACTTTTAATACAATTTCCTGTGTCAAACTAAAATTTTAATGCATATTCTAATGTGAGACATCGTGGTGTTCGTGTGCTGTACGTTGGGCTGCTCTGGATCTTCTTTCATGTCCTCGTCCATCCTTGCCTTTTAGAAATGGTGAATTTCTGACACTTTGTATGTTTCAGGCATGTGTTTGGTGTGTTAACACCTGGTCGTCTTTGAACTCATCACCATCTTTTCTTTCATGTCTCTGTCCACTGCCAGCCTGTAGTAAAACATCATTCAAATAATCACGGTGATGGCCCGCAGCTTTGAAGTCCACGTTGCTGGCTGGAAGCTGATGAGTTCCAGTGAACACATTTCCATTCCACTTTCATCTCTCCACCAGTCAAATTGAATTTTTTAGAACAGCAAAGATTTTACAAATGATGGTTTCTGTCTGGCGGGGGGAGGTGGGGTGCATTCAGCGAGGCGGGAGAGATAAAACGTCCAGCGCCACGAGGACTTAATTGATTCTATTATCATATGAACAGCAGCAAAACAAAGAATCCAGTTAGACTTCGGGTGACATTTCCACGTTCGCAACGGAGCTCGCGTTTAGCTGCGGCTCGATTTGCGCTGTCAGTCTGCCACAATTGCTCAGCCATTACAGGTATTAAAGCTGTGTGCTCTCACAAAGAAACATGTCTCTTTGTGTACCCCGGGAATCGACTTTTATTATCAGATAAATAGAGAGAAGCTGGAACAAGATACTTATCTGCAGACTGTACACGTCTCTGTTGTAATGCTGTGATGTATGCCAGAGATAGGCCAATCTTTCCAGCTAATGTGGATGTCTAATGGCTGAAGTGTTTATACCTTCTGACGGGGTGCACTGTCCTTTAGATTTGAGCCTTTTAATGGGCATTTCAGAGATTTTTAACACGTTCATGTGGACTTAATTGAAGTTTATACATGCTGACAGTGATTTAGATGAATCCAAGTGATAAGCATCCTTTGTCTGGCTGTGAAATCTCTCTGTTTGGTACAATTGCAGTTTGAATGCCACTAAAGAAAAAGAGCCACACTGCTCTGCTCTGAACGGAGCCATGCTGCTCTGTTGCCCCCCTGTGGAGGCTTTAACAACATACATACCACACATATTGATTGAAAAACACATTATTTTTTTTATTTTTTCCTCCAGATATGAAGCGCCCAAAGAGCCCCAACTGGCAGGACAGCAGCCCCCCTCCCCCTAAGAGTCAGGAGGGAAAGGAGGAGGAAGAAGAGGAGGAAGATGAAGAGGAGAGGAGGGTGACGGCAGGGCACAGGGCCAAGCGAGAGCGCCGTCAAAGCAGCAGCAGTGCCACTATGTGCCAGGTGTGCAACATACAGCTGAACTCCAGTGCCCAGGCCCAGATCCACTACAGAGGGAAGACGCACCAGAGGAGGCTGCGCAGACTGGCGAAGGCTGTCAGCACAGGTAGAGATGGACTGAATTTATGTCTTCAGTACTTGTGATTTACTGTAGATTATTATTACACTTTGAATTAAGGAATCTATATGAACCTACTAGCTCTTTTTTTTAACATTTTAAAGCACTGTGAGGTTTTGCTCATAACTTATTTGCTATTAGAACTACAAACTACTTGTCAATTAGTTATGAGCAAGAACTCACTTAAGAACGGCGAACATATTCTGAACTAGAAATACTTATTTTCGAGTTATTTTAATACTATTAAGAATTTTAATAGTTTCATGTTTCTAAAGTGTTAATAAGGTAGAATGACAGATCTTCTTCTGGTCTGATGCTGAGCAAAGCATATTAACCCATTAATGACTTACAACTTTATTTAGTATGTTGAGGAAAAGCCCCACTTATTTTTTTCTGTTAGAGTTGGAAACAAAATTCCCAGTGGAAACTGTCAGGACGTTGTTACACATGACAAAGTGATTGAGTTTTTTTTCACATATGAATGAAAATGTCCACATGTGAATCACATACATTCATACGTGAATGCCTTTTTTTGGACACATGTGGAAACGAAACAGGGCAAATGAAATCATGTGAAATTTGCTTCTGCGAAATGCGATTTAAATTTGAACATGTGAAAATAGAAATGTCACATTCAATTTCACAGTATCACAGGTAATTTACTTTTTTATGAATGAAAAGAATAAATGACAATTTCCACATGTGAATTTTACATTTTAACATGTGAATTACAGGCATATATGATTGGCTTTTATTCACATGTGGATATCTTCATTTAGATACATTGATACTTTATTGTCATTGCATACTAGAATACAACAAAAAATTGTGCGGCAGCAATCCATATCATAGCAGCATCTTTATATAAAAATGACCTATAAAAAATTATGTATATAATAAGTAGTCTATCACAAGATAAATTGTCCCTAAAATTGATAAAGTGCTAAATATATTTAAAGTTATTGCACTGGGGTCAGATAACAGGTGTTTTGGGGGGTGAGGTGAGAAAGCTTCTAACAGATTATAATTGACATTCAAGCTCACTTTGCTGAAAAACTGTGTGACAAAGTTGAAAGCAGTTTTTTGAGGATGTAGTTTGCATAATGAAAAGTTCTGTCCTTCAGAGTTGAGTCATATTTAGATGAATATCAAATAAAATTATTAGTGAGATTTGGCAAACAATCCTTGTTTTAAACTGGCTATTTAAGGCAAATGAAGACAACTTAAAGAGACAGAAAGAGGCCAAGTAGTCCCACAGCAGACATTTTGACTTGTCATAACAGGAAAAGCACAGGTGTAACTAATAATATAAATGATGGCTCCATTACATTTAAGTGTCCCAGTGCGACATGGTCATGCACAATACCAGAGCCCTCAAACTGGAGCACCTAAATGGAACAGAGACATCATTTACATTGACAAGTTAACATGTCTGCCATGAAGATTGTCTGTTGGACATAAAGGAGCTGAAAATCGTGACATTTATTACAAAAGAGGAACAGCATGTAGACCCCCACCAACATCGACTCATAACTTTTATTTGCCAACACTACAAACGGCCTCAAAATGACCAGAGTTTAATCAACAACTCTTACAGTCTGAACAAAAACAGGACATTATGAACTTCTTTTGATTGTTATTTACTGCAGGGCTGTTGTATTGTCAGTGGTTTTGTTATTTTGTCATCCGCAGCATTTTAATCAATTTTTCCTCCATGGAGAGTCTGTTTACAAGAGGTGGGAACATATGCTGCTTTGTTTCTGAGCCTCATGCTTCCTGGTATCAAGGAAATTTTCCCAATACCTGTATAAGTGTCACAGTGACTGTTTACATGCACGCTCATGTTCCACTATTATTTGGATATGATAATATTCTGAATTTGATACCGGCCATGTAAACAACATGAAGGAATTTAATATTATTCAGGTTTTAGGAGCATTGTTTGGACATGTATAAGCATTCAGAATATGTGTCTCAACTGGGTTTTTTGTCGCGGGTTGTGCAGTTGCTTACCTGTTTATGGTCAGCTCTGTTTGTTATCATGGATGTGTTGTGCACAGAACAACTAGCTAACAGTCACACTTTGCAAGGCTGGGGTAGAGATGCATGGCCAGAGTAAAGTCTTCATTTCTGGTCAGCAGGAGAAACACATTTTGAAAGACTTGGATATCAACAGTTTTATGTTACGCATAAATATCGCAATGCTGACCTTTTCAAGAAGTCATTGGAGGAACCTTTTGCACAGTAGAACATTCAAGTAGAAAAAGAGGTGACTTTGACACAAAGTAGCATTATGCAACAAGCTACTCCAGATGTTCCATTTTTCCATGTTTTGATGTGATGAATGACATGTTATGTGATGCCACATTTATTGGAGTATGCAAACAGGGATATTAGTGGAATATTTATTTTTATTAGCACCACACTAACGTTCATTTTGTTTATGTCTACTTCCCCATGAAGGCTAAGCGCTGAAGTCCAGGCCCCACTGCTGCACAAAGCAGTGTTTGCTATTCATTCAAAATGTATTACTGTTGAACATGTTGCGTGTCCAAAATGCACTAAATTCAACACTGCACTTCCTACAGTCCTCAGAAACTAACCTGTCAAGTGTGAGCAGTTCTCAAGATATGTGAATGACAGACAGACAGATTCCTTGCTTTATAGTTAGAGAAGGGCACTGGAATATTTTCTGTATGTAAACAAGGTCATCACAGGCACTGGGTCTGTTTTTTACACTGCTTTGGGTTTTTGTGCTGCACAGACACATGAAAGCAACAGAAAAAGTAAAAATGTAAGGTTTGGTGCCACCGCAACCTGTCAGAAAAGCTTTGTTTCTCCTCAGCACTGATCTTGCAAGTTCTACAAATACAGGCTGCAGTTTGGTAAAAGAAAAATGGAGGAGAGACAGGTTTTCAGCACACTTGGAAACTGTTTCCTGATTCCTAAAACACCTTGTTTAGTCAGGTGTTTATTTATTTTGACTTGTCGTTTACACGGTCTGACACCATATTGCAAATGTTCACATCTGCAAACCATGAGGGGGTGTTACGGCTGTTCTGCATTCAGCACATATTTACTATTCCAGAAGAGCCCCTTGCCATTTTCGAGCATTTTCTGCACACCTGTTTCGACGAGGGGCCATTAATCACCTTCACTCACCGCCACCTGTGTCAGTCTGCCACGCTGACCAGCTTGATCAATCAGCACGCCAAAAAAAGTCTCTAATGAACAACTGGCCGATACGATGGCACTTTTTAATGCTGATTTATGAGGCTGTCTGTCTCTGTAGGCTTACCACACATATTTAGCTGCTCCAGTCTAACACAACACGTGAAATTAAATTAATACTGTATTGTTTAATTTCTCCCTCACATCAACCTCATTTTGTTATCATCAGAACATTATTGACTTTTTTGGTGTCAGATAATGGCCTCTGCAGATCATCATTCATACTTAAAAGTGTGAGACTGATCCAGTGCATGAGAGCAGAATTTGGTGTGTGTGTTTGCATGGTGCCCATTTTTGGGGCTCTATCTATCACCTATTATATTTTTGTCCTTCCAGTATCCAAAACCAAACTTTTATTTCCTGACTCACTGATCAGGCGCTCGGATGTTAGCTGAATGTTACCCCCTTGAAACAGGTGACACCATATGGGTTGAGAAACATGGCTACAAGTCCACATATTCTCCCCATGTCATGGTCCTAGGTTTTAGTTCAGTTGATATCCCGAAAGTGTATCCTCATGTGTCATGTTTTACTTTCCACTTCCTGTCTTTGTTGTTTTTTCCTGCCCTATTTCTCTGTACACCTCTGTTTCATTTCTTCATCAGTCATTGTGTATTTAAGTCTGTTTATTCTTTAGTCTTTGTTGGTTTGTCTGTTTTCATCCTGTGTCCCCTGCAACTCCTGTGTTCCTCCCGGTCCTCATGTGTCCTCTGTGTCCCCGCTTTCTTCTTAGTGACTGCTGCTTTGTCCTCAGTTTTGTATTCCTCTTTAGTTTTTCCTTGGACTTTCCTTTGCTTGCATTTTGTTACTTGCATTTTGGATTTTAGGCTTTGAAACTTGAACATCAGCTCATCATTATAGCTTTCTTCCTGTTATTCAACCTGCCTGCCTCTGTGTTTGGGTCCTTTTTTGATCAATTGTGACAGTAAAAAACACAGACTTAAATACACAAGGGCTAATGAACAAATGAAACACAGGTGTACACAGAAAAAGGGCAGCAAAACAGACAAAGACTGGAAGTGGGAAGTAAAACATGACACATGAGGATAGACTTTCAACATAAAACAGGGAATCAACTGAACTGAAACCTCTGACCATGACACCCTGAAGGCAGATCCTGCAACTGCATGGCTTATGTCTTACCTAAAATGTCATCAGAAACACATTTCGCAGAGCTGTTTTGGCATGTAAAAGAAAGTTTCCAAACGAGCCGCCATGTTTGAAACCCTGGAGCAGCGGCCCATGAGTGGCGTTTGTGGTGCAGCCAGCAGGCTTTGTTTTTGCATGGTTGAGCCTGTTTTGGTCAGGCATGCAAAGCTGGGAAGCGTCAAACGACGCCCCTGTGGACACGTTCCTTGATTGTAACAAAACACAGACTTATAGTTGTAAGGGCTGATTAAAAAATTAAACACAGGTGTACACAGAAAAACGATGGGAAAACAAACAAAGACAACATTCTTTCAACGTTAAACACAAACCTAGAACCATGACACCGCAGGCTTATTGTTGGCACACTTAATAAATCAGCATTTTTAGCATACTGACTGTTTAAGTATACATATTATTTTGTCACTTCTCCCTTGTGAAAACAGTTTATACTCAAAAAACCTTCTTAGATTTAGTTTGTTGTATTGAACTGGGTCACAGCTTATGTCTGATTGTGGATAGCTACAGCTTTTCATTTATACTGTGTTGGCATATGGAAGTGTCTGAAGAGATTTATTATCTAGAGAAAGAAATGAGCGCCTTTCAGCGCCACAACCAACTGAGAGTGTCCTTTGAATTTGACCTCCATTCTGCTCCAGTTTGTCGGCGAGCCAGCAGGGAGCCATTTGTTCTCCTGGATGAAATGCTTCCTTTACTGACACATTTGTCCAAAACAAGGGGGAAATTATGCTGGAAATACTTCCCCGCCACAATGAACACTCCATAGTAGTAAATACACCGAATGCACTGCAAACACAGCCGTGTTGACATTTAGACTTACAAGAACTTATCATTCATCACTGCATGCTGCTCATAATGTGCACATGTTGAGATTGGACCTGTGCATCAACAATATATCAGCCCTGACAGAGTTCAAACACCCGACCCGCTGTGGGCCACAGTGTCAGAGCCATCTCCTCCATTAATTGATTGTGAAGATGACTCACTCGCGGGCAGCTCATGTCAGTCCCTCAGGGTGAAGGGCCTCTCGTTTCCCCACACAGGGCACAGAGTGATTTCACACCTGCCATGTTTGAACAGGTTAAATGAACCCTACAGCGTTTGATGATCCCTTTTGTTTGGGTTGTTGTGAATTTGACAATACCACAGTCAAATTGAGCAGTGAAGCAAACAACTAAATTAACTAGAAATAGCCATTAAATGGTTTATTTGGAGCAGGAATAGCACTAGACCACAGATAGGAAAATAGCTTGTAAATTTGCCAGTGACCTTTACTCCTTTGTCATATTTAGGCCTGCAACTAGTATTATTTTCATTATTAGCTAATCTAAAATTTGATTCTCTAGTAATTGATATTGTTTGGTGTATAGAATGTGAGAAAAATAATGAAAAATATCAGTTTGATTCAGTTTTTCAGTTTGCTTTCATAAGACAAAGAAAAGAAGAAAAAAGAAAAATAACTTAAAGTGAAGTCAGGTCTTTTGATGTGGGGTTGTATGAGGTACTACTCCCTCGTCAGTGTGTTATGTGCAGTAGATAACCATCAGCAGCAGGGCTTTGTACTGCTGAATCCATACCAGACACACGTATTTAACCACCTAAAATAAGTCCCACCTAAAATATATATATCTGTTTAAGTGTATGCAATGTTTGTAACATTTTTGGTGCTTTATGTTGCTATTAAACATCCTTTTCCTTTGGCACTACATTCCCTCAACCGTACAACGTCCGTATTCCTACGCACAAGCAGAATCTAGTGGGTAAGAATCCAGATTTTGCTTTTCAAAATCTGGTGTCTACATTACCAAAATGCAATTTAGCCACTGAGTGACATCTCTGGAGGCAGTTTATCGGATTACATGCAGCTTCCTCTGGAGCCACAAAATGCTTTATGCTATTTTTTTTCCAAATATGCAGTAGTACTCCCCGAGACTTGTAAACACGGTTAATGTGTAAAATTGTTGGAGTTACCCTTAAACCAACAGAAAACCTCCATGGAGAAGTGAACTGTAGTGGGAGATGGGAGGATTTTATAGAGCATGAAGCATTGTTTAATGGAGGAGCTGATACATCGACATGACTCATTACTGGATTCAGCCACAGATTTTGTTGGCAGAAAATGGCAGCCAAGCAGATCTTCTGTTGAATCTTGTAAACAAATAGGAAGGAAGATTCCGACACAAAGTTCACACCAATGCCAAGTTTTATATAATGTCTCACAAGCCTTTTTCTCCATATCGCCCATTTTGCAGTAGAGAGGAGAAAAAAGGAGGACGAGCCAAGTCAATTAAGGTGACTGTTAGTATAATTCAGTCTGTGCTGCAATGAAACCGGCCTAATAATACCCATTCCCTTCCCACGGCTGAACTAGCATTCCCTTTATTTAGCCTCATGAAGTGATTGCTCCAATGAAAAGAGATTTTAATGGGGTGGTTCTCACTGGGAGCCTTTTGAAAAGGGAACGGGCCACAAGCACTTACCACGTCTCCACACTAAGCTTTCCAACGACCGTGGAGTCGTTTTAGTACAGGGGTTATCGTTTTCAGATTTATTTTGTATTAATGATGTTACCATATGATTGACAAGTCACTGCCATGGTGTGTCCGCAGCCTCTCAGATCCAATAAGGATATCCTCCCCAGCTCCACTCTCTCCTCAAAATATGGTCAATTCTGGCTCCAAAAACCCAAGATGACGATGGCCTCAATGCCAAACTCGAGATATCAAAACAGTTGTCCACAAACCAACGGGTGACATTGCGGTGGGTTTACACTGAAGTGGTCAACATCCACGCAGAGAGAACTGCGTCCCATATTGCCATCTAGTGTCATGGTTTGGGTTTTTGGTTAATTTCCTAATTTATTTTGTAGGTTAAATCCTTGTCATGTTTTACTTTCCACTTCCTGTCTTTGTCTTTTTCTGTGTACACCTGAGTTTCATTAGTTAATAATTCCTGTGTATTTAAGCTTGTGTTTTCCCCTCACTCTTTGCTGGTTCATCTGTGTCTCCTCTGTTGCTGTGCCTCTTCCCCGGTCCTCGTGTGTCCTCTGTGTTCCCACTTTGCTCTCCACAGCTTCTGGTTTGTCTTCAGTTTTGTATTTCTCTTTAGATTTCTATTAGACTTTCCTTTGCTTGTCTTTTGTTGTTTGCATTTTGGATTTTGGATATTAACTCGTCATCAAAGCTTGCCTTTTGTTGGTCAACCTGCCTGCCTCTGTTTGTCTTGCATTCGGGTCCCTTTTTTGAAACTCCTAATATCTAAAATCACCAAAAAAATGTGTTATCTCAATATCATGTCAGTGTGTAAAAACTATTTTCCCTTAGGCAGTGCAACCGGAGCAGATAAGGACCTTGCAAAACCACAGTAATAATCAGACCTGCAATCTCTGCCCATAATTTCAATGTTCATGCTAGCTGGGCGGATGAATCGATGAATATCTAGCAAAACGCTTTACATATAGCATGCGGAGCAGAGTCCCAACTTAACATCCTGTCATTCACTGCTTTTGCTCCATCGGATATTAAAAAACAGGCAGCAGAACGTCGCTCTCTCATATCGTTCAGTGATGAAATTGATGTAAACATGTATTTCTGGAATCACTGTGAGAAGCATTAAGTGTTTGACGGCAAAATAAGTTATATGTAAATATTCAAATATGTGATCCTGTCTTTTTTGTTAGTTTGACAGTTTTCATATTTGCTTCATATTTGTAGTCGAGTAGGCCCAATACGCAGAATCACTAAGGGACAGGATATTTTCACAAAGTTTTTCCCTAAAAGCACTTCTTTTCACGCTTGGTGCCTTTTTACAAGGGTGTTTATGTTGCTCGGGAGGAGATATTCCTTTAAGGCACAGAGTCAGGGATTACAGGAAAGACGGTAACATAATTTCCTGCAGGTTTTACTCTGCAAGATGTCCACTCATACATATCTTTGGCTATTTTGAGGAAGAGATAGAGTTGGTGTACGCCCATATACCCTCTGGCTAGGTGTACTGGTTTCATATTAACCACATGTTACTGTACTTGGATAATCAGTCTTCTTTGGTTTGATGTTTCAAAGTAAAACTGTTCAAACACACATCCTAAATCAAACCTGAAAAATAATGTCGGTCACAGAGGTGACTTACAACATTTCCTGCTCCATTTATAGCAATTTTCCCTGTAAAAAGAGAACATTAGGTCTTTCTTCTTTCTGGAACAAAGCTTCCTCTCACTAATGGAAAATCTCTGAATTTCTGCAAAAGAGCACTGCAGATCGACTGAAGGTTGAATTGTTTCTTCTCCTGAATACATGCAGTAAATTCATGGCATCACAAAAACAACCATGAAAGCAGTATGTCTGCAGGCATACGCAGACATGTTAAAATATACTGTGTGAGCTGTGAAATGGGACATTTATCAGCTGGAGTTTTGTGCTGCTTGGCCTCGTTTCATACAGCAGAGGCAGCTTAGCAAAAGCAGCCATTTTTAAGATGTCACTTGATCTGTCATCAGCGGCCGTTCTGCACAAGTCCGAATGCCTGCAGGAGGGAGCTTAAGCTGGAGACGGAGATGTGAAGACAGAATGAAGTGGGTGATGTTTTTTCGTTTTTTGTTTTTTTTGCCACAGTGGCTGGCAGATATGGCACCGAAACCCTCTGTGACTGAGAGCGTTTAAGCAGACACTTGTTTTACAGTACTCCCTATAGCTGTGTCATCTATAGCACAGGTCAGAGATTACCCAAGGAGCTGTTAGACTAATTGACTTATTATTCTGCATGTGAAGCAATGGTCTGAATATATTTGAATACTTGAAAACAAACACAAGGAACACTGGATTCATCTGGATCGTTTGGCTGTTGTTTGGATGGTTGGCAAGATATATAAGTACATATAGGTATGTGCTCACATTTCATATGTCTAGTTAGGAAGTGTAGTTTTCATAAAAACTATATCCATACAAGCAATTGGCTTCCATATAGTTAAAAAGCAGAACAATGTTTTGGGGGATGAATTTATAGTACAATGAGAGCACAGAGGCTTTGTGAATCATTTCTAGGGCTGTAACTAACAATTATTTTCATTATGTTAATAAATTGTCAATAAAACTCACCAATTCAGTGATTTCCAAAGGTAACATAGCAAGTCCATCACACACACATACAGAGTCTATATGGGAGGATAGACAGAGGATATGTTTGGTAGGTCCATGGCCAGATGAAAGCATGCTGTGTGTTGCCGACACACAGCCGCTGTGCTCGAGGCCGTCTCCTTGCACTTTCATTTGAATGCAGCAGCCTGAAATCAAGTGTAAAGCTGTCAGGATTTGTCAGTGTTGTGCTTCCACACCACACTTATTCAAGTGGACAAGGAGCCAGCAAGGGGCACGCAGGGCAGACACAAACAGCGCGCGTGTGTGTGCGTGTGTCTTGTGTATGACATTTGAGGCCAGGGTTTCAGAGTACAGACTGTGAGAATAATTGTGTTTATTTGAAATGATTATAATGACTGTGAGATGAATAACAATGAAAACACTGAAAGCCTGCCTTCCCAGTGGTGGAGACAAGCCTATACAAATATTCAAGTGCTTCTGGAATGAGTTGAGTTTTCAGATGCACTGAAACTCTTCCTCTCCTCCTCTTTAGCAACTACATCTGAAAGTTAATGTATACTCTGTGAGGAGGGATGTCTATTTAAGAACATATTCATACCGACAACTGCCACACATTGTTAACCTGAAAGCTGGAAGAAGCTTTGATAAGTCCCTTTTACTTAAAATACATCCTCATACCTAAACGACTGTATAGGTTGATAGCTATTTGACTCCCCAAAAGAGATATCACTGTTCCCAAAACAACATGACCGTTTAGTTTTAGGCGAGAAAACTACATTAATTAAGTAACTTTAGTTATAAATGAACATACTTTACTTAACTAATAACTTAATAAGAAAAAACTCACCTTTGACTCTTGGTTTCAGACTGAACGTGAATAGCTGTCTCAAAAAAGAGAAAGTCCTGTGATCGTTAAACCCAACTGTCCAATCCCTCTTCTTGATGTTCTCTCTGTTTATAATACTTCACCTGACTTCCTCCTTTGCTGCTGTAGTCATTTTTATGGCCACTGGAGGTCACCGCCTTACAAGAAAGGTAAATGTGGGTTTGTAGTCTGTAACTATAGCTGCTATTTCTGAGTTGGCTCAGTTAGCCATTCAGCCAGCAGTCCGGACTGCAAGCTGAAACACCAGAGAAGTCTAGGTGCTAGCACAGGATATTTGGGCTGTGACGGGCTAGCTGTTGTATGCTAAACATGATTTGCAACACAATACATAGATATTATAACATTAAATGTTATTCTGTTAAAAAAAAATTTAATCACCTAACTATTAACAGCAACCACAGGAGTTAAAGAAATGAGCCAGTGAAGCTTTGAGTTGTTGGTCAGCTGCTACAAAGGCAGGTGTCTCCTTTTCTGCTGTGTATGAATGAAAAATACAACATTGCTACTGTACAAATATAAACTTTATATGTGAACTGTAGCTGGTACAGATCAACTTGAAAGACTCCTGGATGGAATATTTCCATTATGCATCAGATCATTTCCCAGGGGTAATGCAAAGAACATTCCTGTGGTTAATACAAAGAGGTATTTAAGCTAAAGATAATGCAGAAAGCTAAAAAAAAAAAAATGCTTTATTCAGCATTAAAATGACCTGTTAGCATTGTTGTGGAGCAAGATGAAGCAGCACAGAACCAAACTCTGCTCTGCAGTCTCTCAATAGATAAATCATGGAAAGATTAGTCAGGAAAATGAGCAAGCTATTGAGTAAACAATCTCTCCCACCTGCTCATTAAAATAAAAACTCTGTTAGAGCTACACGCTGTTGGTTGCTTAATCTCAAACAGTTTTAATTAGCATTGAGCAGAGAAAGAGCTGCAATATCAGGCTGCTAAGCCTCCATGATTTAGAGTTTCTTAACTCGTTACAGATTGTTAAACCTCTGCTGGAGTCTTCTGATGATGTTTCAAAAAAATAGATGGAAATTAATTATGCCTTTGCATTAGAAATGGTTACACATTATTATCTCCTAATGCCTTTACTTCCAGCCTTTTTAACTCTACACTTCACAAACTACTGTTCATATTACCATGGCCGTCGAGTGATGAGACCACATAACTGCCTCCCAAACTTGATTGTGGGATCTATTTTCCCTCACTGTCATCCCTTGGTCTAGTATGACCAGTAGCGTTTGGTGGCTAATGTTAGCAAAATTTAGACAGATAATGCCTTGTAAGGGCCAGACCTTATGAATCTGTGATTGTAACTTGTGGCCGCTCTGGTCATTAATGGAAAAGTTACACAGAGTGTTCTCTATTCTGGCAAGGGCTGATCCAAATGCTTCGAAGCTTCTAATGTTGCCAGTGAAGTCCATGTCCAAATGACTTGGACCTCTGATCTTCTGCCACATCCTAATCTGTTCATCCTTGAGTCATAGTGGACATTTGTAGCAAATCTGATGAAATTCCCTTTTTTGTGGGGGATAAAATGTGCGAGCTATGCCTTCAGCCATGGTGACAGGCTTAAGGCATTTTGAAATAAATCAGGAACCCAATATGAGATTGGATGTCAGCGAACTAGACAACTTTTTCAAGTCATTTGTGTGAAGATATTCAAGATTATCTCGTTCTTGAGTTATCGCGTTCTCAAGAATGGGACGGACGGACAGCATAAAAACGGTTCCACCCTGTTCCACCCCAAATGTAACATCATAGCCACTTTAGCTGGGTGTGCAGTCGAGGGTTAATCACAAACACAAAACTGAGGTTTTATATGGGGGGAAAAAACAGCAAATTAAATCTTACTCTGCTTACTTGAGCTGCCATCTAAACCCACCGCCGTTTAATTATGATAGCGATTATATCGGTCGATGGTGGTGAGAAAAATAATGACTTTGTGCTGCATGAGTGACTCCTCTACCTCTACAAACTCAACCTATTGGAAATGTAAACAGGAGTGTAAAAATAATTGATTCTTATCAAAAAGGACTTAGCAATCAATCATCACAAACAGCGGACTGCAGTATGAATCATATGCTGATGATGTCAATATCACTTGGATGTGAAGTGAAAGCTTCTGAATGTTTCTTCCCACATACAGTCGCACAGCTGCATTTTAAGCAGAATAGAAACAGATTGATAAATGATGCCTATTGTTGTCAAGTAATGCCAGGAAGGAAATTACATTTGAGTGTCCTTAAGGGAGCACGCAGGTGTGAACCCTGAATAGAAAATGGTGCTGGAAAGGAGTAGAAGAAGGGAGGTGGGATGTTCATGTTGTTAATAGCCAGTCCTCTGCCAGCTCTCTCTCTCTCTCTCTCTCTCTCTCCCCCCCCCACCTTACATACTCACACAGAGAAGAGAAGAATACACACTTGCTCTTCAGACTCTCACCATCACACTCTCAACCTCTTCTCCTTTTCAATCTGCCTCACCCGTTTCTCTCCTCTCGCCTCATAAAGTGCAGCGCGATCATCAGAGCACGGAGCTTTTTAATTGAAGCACACACGAGCCGCTCTTTAGCCGCGGCTGATTGGATCACAGCCAAGACGTGTCAGTGGCCGAGAGAGGACTGCCGTTTCACCTCAGCTTAGAGAATCAAAAGTGGTGGAAATAGAGACGGAGGCACTTTGTTCAACTTCTCTGATGGGAGATAAACTGGCAGGAGAAGACTGAGTCGAAGAGCGGCAAGCAGAGGAATCACAAAACACGTGGAGATGCTGTTTGGTGAGGCTGTTTACTCCTTATGCAACAATATCCTCACTTTATCTGGTTTTATTTGACTTGAGATGTGGTGTATCTGTGGATCCGTCTGCCTGAACGCATGTGAGTTCTCCCCCGTCAATGTGTGTTTTACAACAATGACTCCACATCATTGCTCAAGGGCAGGCTGAGTCTCCTGCCTCACCATCTGCCCTCGTTCAGTTCCTCTGCATCCGAAATGAGTCCCCGGCCTGTTTGTTTTTCTAATTGACCCCTTTTGATGAAGCCAAGTGCGGAGTTCAGACCGATACAACGCTGTCGCTCCCAGATGTGTCAAGTCATTTTAAAAGCCACACAAGAACAGCGCTGATATCACCGTGCAGATTGCTGGCAATTATGTCCTCGCCTCCCGAGGGAAATATGCCCAGATTAGCTTGTATAATTGGAGCCTGTTAAAGATAAAGGCAGAGCTGGGATTTTTAGTCATTTGTGTTTTCTTTTTTTCAGCTAAAGGGAGCAAAATTGTGATTGCATTTAGGGTTTTTAAATTTAGAAATGCTTTAGTTTTGCCAAGTCAATCGCTTTTATTTTTATCAGCTCATGATGTTGGAACACGTAGACAGATTACCAGTCGCAAGTTTGGCCTCTGGATGAGTGGATGCAAATTAATGAGTAAACAAGAGTTGTGTTCAGTTTGGGTTTTAATTTAATCTTGTGATAAATCTGTGCTGGTGTTCAGCTGCAAATTATCCCACGTCTCATCAAAAATATTCAGTTTAGTTGCCACAAGCTTGGCTGGAAAATGTCCCAACGTCTCATTAAAAACAACCAGTAGTTTTGTGCCTATGAAGTTAAAGGAAACCTGTTATGGTTTTTGTTTTTTTTTGTTTTACATCAGTGTTTTATATGTGCATGTAAAAGATCTTAGAAGATATAAAGCCTGAAGTCCGCACCAACAGAAGCTCCTCTCTCCCGCAGAAAACACTGCTCCTGAAACGCCTCGTCAGTAGCCCCGCCTTTAATTCCGTGACTTTGTGACATCACACAAAGTCACCATGTCACCCATGTCACTGGACAGTATAAACAGTATACTGTTTATTGGTGTTGTGTTTGTGTTGTTATTTGTTGCGTTCCGTCCAAGTGTTTGGACAGATGCTTTGGCAAAATTGTTGTTAAACTTTCATGCCAATAAAGACCCCTTTGAATTGAATTGAATTGAATTGAAAATAAGCAAACTGATGTGTTTTGAGCATTAATGCATGTAAACCTACCCTAGCAGTAACCCAAAATAAAATTATGAACCTGAAAATGAGCATATGTTTCCTTTAAAACACAGTTTTGAACAGTAGTCTCTCTCTTGGCAACCATGTCGCCTAGATGTCATGATACCGCTACCTTCTCCTCCTCCTGACATTAAAGTCAGCTCATATACACGTAATATGACACATATTGTACAAATGTTGATATCATGTGTATGAATGTACAAATTGAACATATCTGTCATTTGCAGAAACCTAAAATGGCAACATTTTTCTCTGGTGTCTCGGCTTCCAAAATAGCTGGTATCAGCTTCTTAAATGCAAGGTTTTATCTTTTATATCACTCTAAAATTGATTTTCTTTGGATTTTGCATTGTTGATTGGTCAAAACAAGCGATTTAAGAAGAAGAGAGGAACAGTGGTGATGGGCAGTTTACACAATTTAAGATATTTTATGGACAAAACAATCAATCGATTAATTAAGAATTGAATCAGTGGATTGATCTTTCATTAAAATAGCTCTTCGTTGCAGCTCTAAAAACATGTTTGTCTTGGATGAAAACTAAGCCAATAAAGGTCTTTATTGGATGAGGAAGAGAAAGAGTTAACAAAAAGCGTAGGTTTAAATTATGTGTATACATTTGCATTTTGTGATATACCTCAGTAGCTTATGGACACATACACACTGTGCCATGTGTGCCTGGATAGAAATACTCTGAAGTGTCTGTGTGGCAGCTCTGGATGCTTTCTTCTTTAAATGGCAGATTAGAGAGATCAAAGGGAAACAGTTGGAGAGGAGATAACTGTAGAGTTTTGCCTGGTGGCCATGCTGCAGCTGTCCCCACCCCTCCACCCCGCCACCCCTCGTCAAGAGCTCCGTTTGGAGGCTGCAGTGACAGCCTGTGTATTTAAATCTCATTCTCTGTTCTCAGTATGACATGCAACAGAAGCAACGGTGTGTAAAAATCCTGGATACAGAGCTCATTTCTCATATCTTTCTCTGTGTCTTTTGTTTAAAAGTAGACATAAAATGATACGTAGCACAGCAGAAACTGGAGGAATTAGATGGTGATGTTCATATTCTATCAGTACTTGCTTAATACATTAAAAAAACCTTAATAATACAGCACACCAGGAGCACTAGTGTTATAACATACACTGAGGGCTCTGATTTATACCACACGACCTCAGTGATGCAAATCTTCATTACGACATAGTGACTGGTTTTGGTAATTAAGTATTCAGAGGTTCAGAGCACAATTGCACCTCAAATAGAAATTAACTGTGTCCATTGGTGTAAGACGCCTATGAGGTGATTGTCACATGGTTGGTTCAAGTCTGGCTGAAGTGTTAAGTCTGTAAAATTATTTGTGTTGCTGTTTTCAGAAACATGTTATTGAAATAGCTCTATAACACAACAGAAAATATGAAACTGAAGCTAGCCAGGTAATGCAACAAAACACAGGATGATGAGGACTAAACACAAAAATGGACACAATGATGTTGTTAGGTACACATCCTGCATCTTTGAAGCATTCAATCTGAAAATCCGGAGTCGTGAACTCACCGTCCATGGTCCAGGGGATGCGCCATATTTCTATCCAGAAAATGCATTGTGAACAACAAATCCAATAAACAAAATGTTAGGGCTTGCAAAAAGATGAGGACCCAAATGCAGACACGACAATCAAAAAGTGGGCTTTAATAATTTAAGCTGTAGTGCAAAAATCTAAATCCAGGTAACAAAAAGAACAGGCAAAACAGGCTAGGGAAAATCCAAAACACTAAAGAGGAAAACAAAAACTAAATAATGTACAAACCAGAGGTAAACCACAGGCAGGGTAAAAAAAACAGGAGAGCAGAGAACATGAGGAGCAGACACAGACACCAGGAACACAGATTTTATACACAAGGGAGGGAAGACTAATAAGAGACAGGTGAAGCTGATGGGGCCATCAGAAACGGCGGGAAATGCACAAAGACGGGAAGTTGAAAGTAAAAACTGACACGAAAGGATAAATCTACCAAAATGAAACAAGGAACTACTTAACCAAAAACTCAATTCATGACACAAAATAAACCTTGCTTTTTTGTTCTACTGAATCTTATTATCTAATCAAGCCAATGCAAGCGTAGCTCACAAGTGTGCATGCTAGCCTTTGCTGCCTTCTAGTGATCGGGAAATTTAATGACTCCTATCACAACACCGTCTGCGTATCTATTCCACGCGGATGCAATCCTGTGTTCATAGTCTCAATCACCGCAACATTTTACTTTTCCTGAAGCAAGTCTGTCCTGGCTGCACAGATTTCAACAACCATTTCAACAATTAAAAATCAGACTTTAAAAAAACAAAAAAACAATTTAATGTATTATGACATTGCAAAATAATGTATTCCAGAGCTTAGGGGCACATTGTCTCCTCTAGTTTTGAGTTGAGTCATCAATCCCCTGTCTGCCCACCTACATATTTTCTGTTCTTCTCTACTGCCAACTAACAAATGCTGGAAAATGTCCACATAGTCGTTATAAAAAAGAAATACAGGAAATTGGCTTTGATAGAATGAATCCTGAAGTGTGACACAGGCTAGCTTGAGTCGTGTTTAACAGCCTCACTTCACTTTAAAGCTGGTGAAACAAAAGTCTGCACTTGAGCGAAATCCTTTTTGTTCATTGTCTTAAGACTAAAAGCAAGAAATGCGTTCTGTACCACATACACACTGACAGATTATCTAAAATGTAGGTTAAATTGGTAGGTTAAAAGGTTAAATTGAAACAAATGACAGTTGTCTGATCACCTTGAAACAACCTACTGCATGTTACAAATTACTGCAGTGATTGCTTGCTACTAGGAAGTTCAGTTGTATTTCAGCTTTGCTTTTCTTATTCTGGTCCTTGCCAAAATCTGTAAAGTCTCACTTCACCTTTTACAAGTTCAATATTTAAAAGATACATTTTTACACATTGGTTTAGTCTTTAGCCACAAGTAGTCCCTGTTTTCTAAGCATCAGCTTCAAAGCCTTTGCAAATATAGCCATGTTTGTTACTTTATAGGCTGAATTTAAACTAGTATTTTATGATTATACCAAAAAAGAAACAAAATGCAGACTCCAAGCAGGCAAATGGTGGGACAAAAAGCAAGCGTTAACAGTGGCAAAAACTTAGACCACAAGTAGAAGGAAAACCCAAGAACTATAAACTAAAAAATTACGGCAAATACAAACTGAATACAGTGCGTCGAAAACACGATACACAAAAACAAACACCGACAAAAACACAAGGTGCAGCTAATCAGGACAATCATAAGGGAAGGAAAACCAGACAAAGACAGGAAGTAACAAAGCATGACACATGACACACCTTACAAAATAAAACAAGAAACAGTAAAACATAATCCCAACATCATGAGTTATTCAATTCTACCTGAAATATACATAATAAAGTAAATTGTCTGTGTGAGAAAAAAGTTGAAAACTACAGATTAGAGTAAAACAGGAAATGATGTAATACACTGGAAAAAATAAAACCTTTCTGTGTGTGACTGAAGCAGTTATCCATTTAACTCTAAATCATTTATTAGTGACCTATAATATTAGATTTAAGTGTGATATTATGAACCATCATGTAAAACATTAGTCTGTGCTCTGTGGGGATGAAGAGAGATAGAGAAGTCCTTGTTTCCTTGTTAGGGTCTGTAAAAGTTTTCAAAATGTTTGAGGAGACAGAAGTTCATCAGTCGGTTTAGATGGGTCCATTAATTTTCCTGTTGGGGTTTGATTCACACTCCAGCAGCGTTAATGACTCATTATTCTAATTGTAGGGTAATGAGTATGGCGCAGTACGGTTTTAATTGCAATACAGATAGTGCAGATTATCTTAGAGAACAAATCTAATTAGGCTACTGTGCCTTGACTCTGTTCCCTGGTGTCGGTGAGATCATTTTATTTGTGCCACAGCAGTGTCTGAAACACCCGTCACCAGTGTGAAGTTTTTAGAGTTCAGTGCAGATGTGTGTCTGTGAATATTAGGTTTGGATATTTATGAAAACATGGGGCCATATTTTCGTGGTGGCTCACCAACACCAAACCAAGACTCTTTGGGTTTGCAAGAAACCATCTCTTAGATGCTGCCACTTTGGTGATTTTGTAATAACAGTAATAATGACAACAACAAAGTAAACAAATGTGCAGAAATAAGACAATAACTCTCAAAAGGTAAATTAACACATTTTCAAGCCAGTATATGTGTTGAAATCTACAAAAAATGAAACAATTTTACGTAGTTAAAGTAGGAACATTTGGCAAATCAAGACAGACGGATAAATCTGCAGCCTCAGATTGAAAACACATTGCCATTACACATGGTCGTCCACTGTGTTTACTTTGATGAAATTACATGCAAATGACTCCAGGCTCTCACAAAATAACCCCATACACCTCTAACAAGATCAGATGGGTTCATTATAACTCGTTATTCTCTCTTACCTAGAAAACTGAAATGGTTTAGATTTTATTTCTTGAAATGCATCATGATGCTAAATGACGTAGCCATTCACAACGTGAAATACAGTAGAATAATGACTGAAGCAGCATTGGATGGATGCAACATATTAAACTGCTTCACCTGGACAACGGCATGATTTCCCGGAGACCTACTACTTTGTGTCTGTCATGGCGCTTGCATGATTAAGACAAGAATCTCATACCATTAGTATGAGTTTGTTACAGAAGAGCTATTATATGTGACAACAACATGTTGTTACAATGTTACAAATTTAATATGTAACTGAAACAAATTAGTTATAGCTAGTATCTCATGTCACCCACCTGTTAACTCTACAAACAACTTTCATAAAAGTTGAGATAAGATAAGAGTCAAAGGTTAATAAAAGAAATGATTGCTAACAATAACTTTGACCATGTGATTCCACTGGGCACGTCTCTGTAACCTGCCATGTGCAACGTTGTTTTGATCCGTCCTCCATGTGACTCCACGTGTATTCTGTCATTTTTCCCTAATTTTGTTCTTCTACCATGGTTGAGAAAGCTGTGCTGTTAAATTGTTGTGTTGTTTGTGTTTTTTAAGTGTGTTTATTGTTAATATTTGCAACTTTCTTGTGCCGTAGATCCTGAGTGTGCAGCATGTTGTATTTTGAAAATTGACTGGTTGTATGGGTCGTCGGTGCGTCTGTGGCCCTGGTTTTTGTGGTGTGTCTGGCACAGCCCTTGTCGAACATGTTGAATCTCAACAGAGCTCTCCTACGATAGAAAACACTTTAATTGGCTGTTCAGCTGAGCAAGAAGAGAAATGGAAAAAGAAAAGTCGCTGTAGTAACCATTATTTGCCTCTTTTTACCAGACATATTCTCAATTAGAAGTGACGACATTAGTGAGAGTGGTGTGAAAATGGTAGGCTAACACTGCTTTATCATTACAGCGGTTTGTAAACCAGTCCTGAGTCTTCTGGTTTCTTTGATGTCGGTTAGGTGTATCCTGTGGCCTGTTTAGTTTAAGGCAAAGACACATGGCCATCAACCACCCAACCACAACACATTTACTTTCCTGAAACTACATTCTGTTGAAGAAAACATGTTTCTTGCATCCAAAAATGGAGCGCAATGCTGAATTTGAAATCAAAACACACCATGCTCATTTCATATTTTTCAGAAACCCATTTTAATACAGTATGTATACAATCTGAATGGATAAATGTGGCATCTTCTCTAAATTTGGCTGGTGCTGTAGAGGCTTGCGTCAAAACATGCCCTCCTTTACCCCTACACTGCTAACAGAGACTGACAGCCCCAATCAGTCATTGTAGAGTGTTGACAGTGTGAGTTTGATTAGCCTGACTGGTAATGACTGCAGGAGCTCAGGCACACAGACACACACACACTTGTCTCTATCACTGTGAGGACATTGCATTGACTTTCACTGTATGCTTTGCCCTATGCAAAACATGTACTGTGTGCTGAACCCCAACAATAAGATTAATCTAATACTTAACCCTTGTGGGACCTTGAGTTTTGTCCCCATATGGTAGGAGAATCGCCCTGTGGAAAGAGATTACTGTCCCCGCAAGACTAGGGTTGGTAAGATTGTAGAAAACAGAAAGAGCATGCTATATTAGTTAGTATCCAATCCTTCAGGCCTTCCTCAAAGCACATGATATGCCCTACCAGGGTACACTGACAGGTAAAATAGCCGTCTTGAACCTACTTTAGTCAGCAAAGGCTAACTGGCCATCAAAAGCTACTGCTCAAGCTGTGGGTGTGTGCTTTGTGCTAACATTACATGGTTAGCTGCTGAATGACCATCGCTGTCATCGCTAAACATATCCAGCTACCTCACGTCTCAATCACATGTAAGAAACGCCTAACATTATTATAATGAACGTAAAAAACGAATATGGCTGTTGTTAGTAGTCACCGCTGTCAAGCTAGCATGTTAGCATTTGGAAAATTTGGCTGCACTGTTTTTTGCTATTCTTGTGCAACATGCTAGCTAATAGCTCTAGCAGTATACCTTACTGATGATTGGATGGGCCTATTAGACATCGAAACAGTTTTTTTTAATTTGATTTATTGATTGCTGTCGCGATGTTAAAGGTTTTAAAGTATAACTTAAATGCTTATAAAAAACTTACCAACCCTAGCTTTAACATTTATAATTTATAAATATAATAAAAAAACAGTAGCATCAAATTTATCCTAATAAAATGAGTTTATCTTTTGAAAATTTTTTCTTTGATTTGGAGGATTTGGTGTACATCTCACACTTGGATATGCTGGATATGTTTGAGCTGTTTCATGCAGATCTGTATGAAGCATTTTCCTGGTGGCATAATTAAGTTTAAAACAAATTCAAAAACTGTTAGAAGATGAAGATTTATGCAGTGATTTTCTCTTCAAAATCAAACTCCTAGTTGTACAAGCTCAGAGTGACTCACATCCTGCATCAGAATGAGGGCAAAAATTTTTCCAAATGTGTCCTGGGAATGGAGCTGCATGCCAAGACCAACTACATTAAGTTATTTTAATGGTTTAGACACATGCCATGGATTTCTATTACATTCTGGATGTGCCAAGAGCTCATGCAGCCTCAAGATAGAGAAGATCTTGTACAGTTCATCATCAGGACAGTGTCACCAGGGCTGTGAGAAGGTAATCTCAGGGGTCTGTTGGCCACATAGTGAGGACGCTGAAGGGTTTTGTTCAATGTGTTACAGATTGCATCTCCTGCTGTGTCACTGTTATGATCCAAGTAGATTCTTAATTTCTCCAAGTAATAACCCGTGAATTAAAAAGCACATTAAATCCCTGCTAGATAAGGAGGGAAATTTAAGGGCTGGGAGAGATTTGACAATACATTACAGACAGACTGTATGATGGGAATGCAGAGTAGACGCGTAGAAACGTTTCTCTGTTGACAATCAGGAAAATACTGGGGAAGAATCAGGACACGGGAAATTGTTTTTCATCGAAATTTGACTCTGGGACCTGCTTCTCCAAAAAAAACATGAACATGTCACCATTAAGTGTAAAGAGGTAGGAAAGGAAAAAAATACTGCAGCATTAGAAATACCTGGGGATGCACAAGTTTGAAGACAAGGTAGAAGAGACATGATTGTATCCTGTTATTACTTAATCTGAGGGACCTTTTTCACCGCCTTCAACTAGATCGACTAGTCATTGAAACATTGTTCTTAAATGTTCTGCTGAATTGATGTTAAACAGGTGACTGATTAATACCTGAATGCTTGTCAACAGACACATGATCAACATGCCGTTTCATGGTTAGTGGTTCAATTTGCCGTGACTGTAATGGAAGGTAGTTGGTTAAACAGTTTCTACTGTGATGTGGGATTAATAATAAGTGAAATTAAATGAGTTTTTAGCAGCATTCATAAAGAAAATCAACACTGATATACAGTAAAAACACAGAAACATCTGTAAACTAGCACCTCTACAATCCAGCTACTCATCAACCACATTGTTGGCTATGTGAACAAATAATTAAAGTGTGTTCAGACAGAAAGCAAAGCATCATTTGTACGAATTCAGCTGTAAGCTAGTTAGCGATGGACTCACCAACCTTGTGTGCATTCAGCTCAGCATCTGACTGAACTCACAACTCACCAGAAACTCTGGTTCTTTCTGTTATTTCCTTCCAGACTCTCTTATTTCATCCAGTATTTGTAATTTTTTTCTATTTGCTTCTTTTGAAAAGATTAATTCAATAATTTAATACCCTAAAAAATATTAATTTAAGATTAGCCTTTAGTGTCTCCCTTTCGTGGGCGTTCAACGTACGAGCACACATGTCCATAATTACTGCTCCTACAAACAACTTAACACGTTTAACATTAGACAATGTAGATTTTATGAAGAAGAGGAAGCCCAGTTGCATTTTGATGTTGTGTGTTAAATAAAAAAAAAAATAACTCGAGTTGGAACATTTTTTAAATCACGCCACGACATCTGAATTTGCATCCACTTGCCCTGACTTCATTGACTTTTTGTGCACTCAAGCCACCTCTAAAGTTAATTTTAAATTCTGTCTGAACACAACGTCAGAGCTTTCAGTACATGCAACAGACTGCTTAACAAACTCTAAAAGTTGTAGCCTGCGCCCTCATCTTTGTGATGGTTTGCTGGAGAATCAGCGTCACGTTGGGATAAATAAATAAAACCTGCACAGCATGAAGTTAGAAACAGAAGGGAGGATAAACTGAGGTTTAAACAAACATCCCCGTCCTCTCAAGGTGCAAGATGGGGTGTCTGAGCGACTCTTTTGTGTCAACAGCCGACAGACTGTATAATGCTACCTTTCCAATCCTGCCTCCGCTAACAAGGAGAGAACTCAAGAACGCTGCCCGACTGTAAACGCAGACGGCCCCAGTTGCTTTTCACAAGTCTAATTTTGATATTTTCTTTTTTCTATCTACTGGTTTATATCTGGGAAAATTAAGCTGCTGAACTCTATCATTTCTAGGGGTATAAATCACCAGCTTTCATCACGATATGATATTTTATTGTATATGGATGCATCAATCCGGATCAATGGCTGATTGCACCCCTTATCATTTCAGGGTTTTGCTTCGATAGAAATACTTACGAGAGAGATTGTCACGAAATTTGGTATGGACAGGTTGTGTTAAGCACCATGATTTGATCACAGTTGCAGACTTTGCATCATAATTAGGCATCCAACACCACATTTTCATTAAATTTGCTCATGGATACTTGTGGAGGATTAATGTAGTGCCACCATCAAGTTTTTACATAATCACAGATTGGTTATCATCAGATTTACTGAGCACATTCAACCGCCAGAACGAGAGAGAAGTGAATGTGTATGATTTTTAGCCAACTAACGAGAGTGCTACTGTCTCACATCTCTGTTTGGTTTTCATTTGCACTTTCCTGTCAGAGTCCCCCTGAGAGACATTCTGTGATATGAAGAAATGATATCCTGTTCAACAACACAACTAAACACACAGTCTAAATGGGATCCAGCACTCTGGCAAAATGACAATTTGTTCTGTTGAAGCAGTTTATTTCTGTGTCGCCACCTTTGGGGAACGGACTCTGGAGGAAACTGGCACTGATACTCCTTCCATGTCCTTCAAACGGGAGCTGTTAGCCGGTGGCTCTGCTTCTGTCTGAACCCGCTGTCGACATAAACTTTGAGGAAAAGTGGACTGTTTCTAACTTTGGACATGCATAAGGTTGGCTTTGCAGTATTTCTACCTCCTGCTGGCTGCTGTACGTGATCACCTGCTGACTGAGAACATTTTCTGTTTTCTACAGAATTAATCTCTCTTTGCAGTGATGACAAACGATTAAGGGCAATTGTTACAGAAACTCTTAAACGGCTCAAATGCTGCACATGCTTCAATTTAAGATACTCACATGAATGCACACGCACACTCAAACTACACATTCTGTCAGCAAAATGCATTCACGTTTGGTATTTGCTGAAATGCTGACTTGAATGAAAATATTGTTCCTTCCAAATCCGACGACGTGCCTCGAAAATCAAGCAGGAAATGCAAACGTGCTGAAATATGCGGCTGCCAGGAGACATGACATTGCCCAAAATGTTCAAGTGCTCTCTGTTATGATTCATGCAATCAGGGTGTGTGCATGATTAGGTCAGCTCACACAGACTTTCCCCTTGTAGTTAAGATGGATGTTTTTAACCAACGTGCAACATGATATATTTAGAGGATCAATGTTTCCCCCGAAAATTTTTAATCCTGTAAATGGGGTCTTAAAGGGTAACGCCACCAATTTTACACATTAATTTGTGTTTACTTGTCTCAAAGAGTACTGCTGCACCTGTGAAAATAAAAAGTAGTATAAAGCCTTTTGTGACTCCAGAGGAAGCTGCATGTAATCTGATAAATTCCCTCCAGTGATGTCACTCAGTGGCTAAGGTGCATTGTGGGTAATGTAGGCGGCAAGTTTTGACAAGCAGTCCACTGGTTTAACATTGCACTCCTAGCACACTGGACTCAGCATCTTCATCACATGATCAATGACGAAAACATGGAAATAAAGAAGCAATAGTGTTCCTGTATTGTAGAGCTGGTTGTCCTAATATTGTACGTATGATCATCAATGTATTTTACCTCCTTATAGCTTACGTACTTCTATTTTTGTTTGTTTGTTTTCAGTATATTGTAACTTTTAGAGTGGCATCCAAAACTTGCTTTCACCATTTTCACCACAACAGGGTTAACTGCTCGAAAGTGTTTTCTTTCACTTATGATGAGCAACTGTAAGTACTCCTCCTCCCTGCAGTATTATCCAAGAATTGCAGCTAACAAATCTCTGCTAATTTAATGTGAAACACATTTAATTTCCTATAAATTCTTCTCAATAAAAGTCCCCTGTCATTTAGTCATTAAACTTTAAGTATGAAGCAGCAAAACCAGGAAATGTTGGATTTTCACCAGCAATAACTTATCTACGGAAGCCCTTTATGGTCATGGGTCAAGCATATTATTTCCCCCGTTTTCCCGTGATACAGTGAGATCACGATTTATTTATTTCATGGTTTAACTTGGCCAATGCAAAGGCCTCCTAGTTAGCCTGACGTGCTAGTGATTGAAGCTCACGAAAGAACAGATAAAGACGTTTTTTTTTAATCCAATCCTTACACTTTCGTTCTTTAGTTTTGTTTTAAGAAAGGCTGAAAAACAGAAACAAGATTCTCCAGACTTTTTATATGCTGAACATCATTCTCACGACAGGCCTGTTGTGCCTAAGCTATGATTGGACCATCACTGTTCCAGAGGGGTTTAGTGAACGGTCATTTGACAGACAGCAGCATTGTTCTCCAGAATGTCAGGTTTGATACACTTGAGCCCTGAACATACTCTTCCTGCCCTCTCCAATAAATTTGCTGATGGCTGTTCATCTTCTTGAATGCATCCCTGATAAACATCTTTAGAGATGCACCGGCAAGCAGAGATCCTGTGACTCTCATCTCTGAAGCCGCTAATGGAAGCTCCTTCAAACTCCCTCCACCAGGCACGCAGCCAGAGAGGAGCATCGAGACAGAAAGCTGCTAATTACTAAGTTCATGGGGCGGATAAAGCTGCGACAGACTTTAAATATCAATAAGTATGTGCCGCACATCTGCTGACTGCCTTTCAGCGAGTCTGATTGGACTCAGGCTTATCTCAATTCAAGCAGATGGTGGCAGTTTATTTTAAGTGTGCTTGATACAGACGTGCAGAGCGCTCTGGAAGGGCAGCAGGTCGGTAAAAGAAACAAAACACGACAAACGCTACTCTATCTGTGCTGCACTGATAGTGGATAAATGCTCATTTCCCTGCAGATCGGTGTTATCTTGTAGTGTTTGTTTATCCTTTATGGCCGTGATGCAAAAACATATCAGAATCAAAAATGTTAATGGCCGAGCACATCATGCGTATTGGATTAGGTTTTTGTGTTTACCTGTTTTTAAAGGACAAAGTCTTCGCGATGTAAGCGAAGTACAGAAATGGAAGAACTCAAATGATGCATCAGACCATTACTTTCTTAATGTACCAGACAGGGCAGTTATTAAACAGAATTTGGTGCCAGTATTTACACCAGACAAAGTATGAACCGTTGTGGAAACTCTGTGAAAATAATATAAATAAAAAGTTGCAGCCTCCAGTAAGGAGATGTGTATAACATTCAATGCTGATCTGCTGTTTTGTGGACAAAAAGATTGTGAAAGTGATTCTTTAATTCTCCTGTGTGAAAACTACTGTAAAAGCTGCTGCAGCTCGTGTCCACAGTGATCACGGTATCCTGTGATTTTTCTTTGACCAGAGGACACTCGTCCTGCGTTTCACCTTGAACAAATTCAATAGAAGTTTATGGACCCTGGGGTGAAAATGGGCCCATAGTGCTCCAGTTGAAAGTAGGACAGATTACCACGGGGAGCATGATCTGGGCTGGATGCTTCCCCGCAGGTAGAAATTCTCAGGAAGCCGCCGGCTCTGCCAGCTGCGGCTGTGTGAGTTTAAATAGACAGTGACAGCCAGCGGGAGAATTTGCCTGTTGGCCGCCAGTCGTGGCCTAAATGTACTTTGTCACAATAAAGATGATTTATTTAAAGACCACACAGTGCAAAGCGGGGGCAGCGTTTTAAGCCATCATGGAAATTAGGCCTTCACTCTCCGCCGTTTTGTTTCCAGTGGTGGGAGCTAAGCGGAGCTGTCAATGGCAGTTTTAATGGATGCTAATTCATCCTCCAGAGCTCATCATAAATGCCTCGTTCTCTGCCTGTTGTGTAAGCAATGAATGGCATCATCATTACTGCAAAAGCGCAGTGCACTAACCACTTCTGTTTTATGACTCAGAAAGCTGTGTGCCTCATGCTATTATGAAGTGGAAAACATACCATTCAATTTTCATTATTTGACGATGTGTTTTGCAGGCTTAACAGCAAGTCACTGTCAGAAGAGGCAGCTACATTTTAGTATTTCAGTTTCACATTCCCCGCTGCTTAATCCTGCCTATTCCATTAAAGTGTTTGTTGTGACTGTTTCTGCAAATAGAAAGATTATTGCTTGTTAAAGATAGAGCGAGTGGGGCTTTCTGACATGCACCTATAGAATACACTGTGCAGTAGAGGTGAATGTCAATAGAAAAAATGGCTAATTTTGACATAGGTAGGAGTATATTAAAGAGTTCTGTTGATTTAAAATGATGTCTGATGCTGTGATTGTAACAACACTACAGCAGTAGTAACAAAATATTGTGCACAGAATACTCATTATGTCCTAAATAGAGTTTTAAGAACATAAATATTAACCAGGGTGAGTTGTAAAATGTCTCGTAATTAGAAGCTTTACTTGGCGCTAACACAGATGGTTAATATGACACCATGGGCCCAGATTTAGATTGTGTGGATGCCCTCATGTCAACACCACATATTATATATTCACATTAGCAGATTTGTGGTTTCTAAAGTGATATTTAAGCCATCTGTTGACTGTAGACTCTATATTTTTGCAAACAAGATGAATTAAAAAAATTGATATCAGATGAAAAATGTTAAATGGTAAAAATGTTGCATAATGTTGCTTTAGGTTAACGAAAAAAACCCACTTAAAAATCCATTAATTTATCCAAAAATTGCATAATCACAAAGCAGGGCTGCAGTTCTTCTCATGAAAAGTCAATGTTTTGGTGATACACGTTAAGCAACAATAGGCTTAACACTATGTGGTTGCATACATTTGCTTCATTTAGAGAGAAAAGATAACAAAAAAAATGAATCTTGACTGAGATCAACCTTGAGGGAATAAAAATAAGTTTGAGCCTAATTCGTCCCAAACCTGTGAGGACAATCGGGCCAGTGCAAGTCCCTCAGGAGCAAAATAATCTGCATTTTCCTTCAGTTTTCCGTCTGCATTTTGCCTTGCTATAGATAATACTTACACCACAATGTCTCTGGTCTCTGTCGCTCTGACTGAATTTGCTCTCATGCTTAAATCGCTCTCCAGAGATGCATAATTCATTAAACATACTTTGGTGGTAATAGTAGCAAAATATGTTAAATGCCTTTCACGTTAAATTCAGTGAGATGAAGAAAAATAATTCAATTGTTAATGTCACAAAGCATTAACACCAAACAGAGAGGCTCATCAGGGGGATGTTAGTGGGTGTCAGAAAGGAGAGCGTGCCTCCACACCGCCATGTTGGTTCAAACTGAAGACGAAGAATCTGGCTCCAATAGATGATCCCGGGAAATGCATTCACCATGAAAGGAGCCGAAGCAGCCTTTCCTCTGATGCTTTCGCTCTGATTCGCCGCAATGAAAGCCTCTCATCCCCCCTCTTTTTTCCACCCTTCATGAAAAGATGCCATTTCCTTCCCTCTGTGATTGCTGTGATGTTGAGTCACCCAGAGACTAATCCTGGAAATAATAGAGATTAAGCTTTTCCCCCAGTTTTTTCAAGGTGCTATAATTTCTGCAGCTCATAATCTTTTATCCCTTCTCAATAAGGGAAGGTTGGCTGCTGTGACCTACACTTCCAGCCTCCGTGAAGAAGCTATCTTCCTGCTTAGAAAAGGGAAGTGAATACAGATTAGTGAGCAGGAACTGGCCCATTTTTGAAAAGGTGAAATAACTTTTATAGCAGCATGAATGAAGAGGAAAATCAAAATTGATGTGAGTAGAGCGCTCCACTCAATTTACTGTTTGCTAACCTCCTGCAAGGAGCAGAAGTATGATGACTAAAACAGTGTTTTACTGCTCTAACCTGCATTCGCTAGCATGTCTGGCTAAATAGCCAGTGAAAGTGTGCATTACTTCGAGGAACATATATTTAACTACATATATATACATTAGTTTGTGGGGTTACAAATTAACAGGCATGATTGTTCATAGCTAGCTGTGTATTATTTCTTGACTGTGTAGACCGTCCTGGATGCTATCAAAGGTTAGGGTAACATTAACTGCTCTGTTGTGCTCTTTATTGGAAGGTTAAACCCCAGTCAACGTATTATGTTTGGCAAACACAACAGTTAGTCCTCATCCCAAAAAAACATTTACTGTTAGTGTTAAAATTGAAAATATACTGTTTGAAAAATTAGCCCATCCTCCATCACCTTTAGCTGTCCCCCTCTTGTGTGTGAGGTTATTTTGTATCTTTAATGATTTAACTAAATCCCTCTCAGACTTTTTATTTTAAGTTCTGGGTACTGTAATTGAGTTCACGAATTCGAGTTCAACTGATGAGTGACTATTTATAAAAACTAATCAAGGCCTGCTGGTTAACACATTCCCAGCATGATTTGATGAAACTAATATAAGCTTTAGTCCATCTTGAAGCTTTTGTGACACTTTCTGGACGCAAACGAGACAGGCGACTTGAAAGGAAGAGTCCCGTCATGAGCATGTTCCTCTCGTCGTCTGATCTGTTACCAGCTCTCACAGATGACGGCAGTTTCTAGTTTGTTCAGCGCAAAATGCAGTTAATTAAACGTCTCGCCCTGCTGTGTTTTCTGAATATATGCATGGGAGATTAATGAGATCAATTTCAGATTTGTGTAGGAGAGGGAATCAATGTCCCCAAAAGTCATACTGACAGGCAGATTAAGCACATCGGCCTAGCGGAGAGAGAGGAAAAAAAACAGTCTCTCCTCTGCCTGTGGTTGTCTCTCTTTCACTTTCTCTCATTTCTCGCTACTCCGTCACTCGCTCTCGATTCAGTGTAACGTGATTCAGTACACTTTATTGGCAACGGCGGTAGATGAACAGTCCTGGTGGAGCGTTTAAATGAAATTGGAATTTATCAAAAACAAAATCAAATCAGTGAACACATATCTCGTCTGCTTGCTTTTGTGTATGTGTGTTTTCCAGGGAGATCTGTGGTGCACATTACACATGCAGGATCAAATAAACAGTCATATTCAACTTTAATCCCTCCTCTCATTTTCAATTCCAATTCAAAATTACGCATGGTATGCTGGAGTGCCTGTAAATCACTTAATACATAAAATTAACAGTGTTAAAACAAGACAAGAAGTAATGTAATGTATATTTAATGAAGATTAGGGTGGAACAACTTCAGGTTGATTACGAGTTACTTTAAGCACTGGCTGTCCCCCATTTTTTCAGTTTTCCAGAGATGATTTCCCAATAGGCTGTCTTGTTTTTACTCTGCTCAACACTGTCGTCTTTTCTCTTTTGGTAGCTGGTTCTGTATTTTTTGTCACATCTGTCTCTTCTCTGTATTGAAGAGATGTAACAGCCAATGTTGATCCACAGCGAATCAGATGGAAATTCACTTTTCTTTGTGTTTGCTATTCAGCGTTCCAGGCAGATAGTGTTAGTTTGTTCAATTTTGTGTCTCTGAGGTTTGAGGTTAATCCCTCACTGGTGTGCTGGAGTAATTTGGTTGGCCAGTCTGTCGATGAGCTGAGGGGATGAAGGCTTCTAGTAGTTCATCTTTTTAAAACATTTTTTGTGGTTTGATTCCCAGTACGTAAAATTTCAATTTGACGGATCGACGACTTTAGGCCAGCAGCGTGGCTCTAGAAGATGGCAGCATGGTCGGCGTGGCTTTCAAACTACTGTATTTTGACAGCAAGTATCTTCTGTGCCCGCAATATGTCATTCAGCACTCCGGTAGCACTGAAGCTCTATTGTTTCTCTTCTCATTTGTTGGTCAGATTTTTAACAATAGCCGTGACATTATTCAACATTTAAGCACAAGATGTAATTCTTATTTTTAATCCTAATTTAATGTTATTATGTTGTCTTATAATTATGTTTGTTATGTTTTTTTAAGTTGCTATATTTATGGTTTATTAGAAAGCTATTCACACAACATATATTTAGTTAAAACTTGAATCCATAAACTTCAGTCAGCGGCCCATTTAGGATTTTCCTTCATCACGAGTAGCCTACAGGTATAGAGAGACAAAGGGGTGAAGTATTTTTGTAGGCTAACTCAGAAGTTGGTTGCAGAAAATAAACACAAGTTTATGATCCTTACATGTTTTGTTCAGCAAGGTAATCTTCACAAATGAACACAACTTTTATGATTGTTGAAGCGTAAAAAGTGAAAAGCTAACATGAGGCTATGGACGCATTAAATCGCGGTCGCATGACTTGAACGTCACAACTACTAAGCATATTACCAGGCTACACTGATGCACACTGAAAATGCATCTAAAGTTATCAGTGTTTCCCACACATATATTTTACTTGGGTGGGCAGCCCAGGTATATTTAACATCTGCCCAAAAATATATGTAGCAACCCATTTAGCTCTTTAACTCTGTAGACGAGTACTTGCTCAACCCTGCTAACTAGGTAACAAGTGAACATGGTAAACATTATATCCGCTAAACATTAGCTTGCTAGCATTGCCATTATGAGCGTATTAGCATGCATTTAGCTCAAAGGACAGCCTCACAGAGCAGCTGGCAAGGCTGTACACTTGTTTGATATTCCCAACTGTATTTTCATAATTCACTTCCATATAAGGAATCTGTTTTGATTACTTTGAAGCAGATTTAAAACAAATGCTGGCAGGCTTTGTCATATTCACTGCCAGAAAACAGTACCCCGAGGCATTTTGTAGCTGCAGGCGGTGATAAAACAACATCACACGACACGCTGTGATGTGTTACATCAAATGCTACTGCTGCTCTGTTAGTTGTTGCTTAAAGTAAACCCCAGGTCACCTGCACGGAACGACTCGACTTCTTTAATCTCTTTTACTTTTTTTATGACTCCTAAATTCATGTTCCTGTACAGTATGAAGTGCAGTGCTGTTCATAAAATATCTTTGAGCATGTTTTGAATCTGCAAAGCTTGTTTGTTTTTTTTTCCTTTCCTCCGCTCTGCCTCTGCTCAGGCTTTAAGAAGCATTTTGAATATGGGTTTAGATAAGTGCAAACATGCTAATGCTTAAAGACTTTCAAAGCTGCATCTGCCCCAAAGATAAAACCTGAATTCCAGAGGTGAAGGAAATAGGGAAAATTGCTCTCTTGTTGCTGTGATTTACAGTTCCATGAAATATCCTCGTTAGACTCCAGCTTTAAGAATGAGTCTATTCACTCTCTGCAGTATTTAGAGAAAATGCCCAGGTGCTCATGAGCAATACACTTTGAGATAATCTTTGCTTTGATGCTGTAATAAAAACCTCTTCATTTCAGTCGTTATCGTAACCCAGAAGGAGATTAACACGCACATTGTTGGTTCCTCAAGTATCTTTCCTAAATCCAAAGTTAGTGAGTCATCTCTCTTCATCCTCCAGTCGTCATCTGGTATGTTAATACTTCTGGCTCCGTCAGTCAATTTCATTGAATTTTACTGTGCAGAAGATTCCTCCTACCAGCCAATGCTCCTTTCAGCCATCTCATCAAACCCCTTTTGACATTTTCCGTCCCGCTAAGGCCAAACCTCCCCTCCACCCTCAATAACCGCAAACTTTAAATCCATACCAAGGCCATCCAAGTCTTTCAAATGGAGGGAAAACATATTGTATTGTGTAAGAAAAAAAAGAGTAGGCTACTTGCAATGTGTCTGGTTTTCCATCGTACATTTTGTTCTTCTTTTTTTTTTTTTACCTCAAAACCTCAAAACAAAAATGTGTCATGTGGAGTTTCTAGTTTGTGTAAACTTAATTTTGGAGAGAAACTGATGTGTAACCAACAGGTTTTGAAGTCAAGTACTTATAATCAAGACATTAAACAAACTACTATCCAACTTAAAAGTAGTCAAACCATAGTGAGAAAAAGTTGGTGTACCACAACTTATGACAAGACAACTTGTGGGAAAGTAGAAAATTGGATACTGGAAAGTTGGATTCCAGTAACTTGAGCCCAGAGAATGGCAAACCCCGCCACTTACAATGAAAACTACTTTAGAGAGGTAATGAAGGAATGTAGATGCAATTGACTATTATGTCTATTATGGCTTATTATAACATACAGACCATAACTAGCTGCCAAAACAAGGTCTTGTTTTATGAAAATTAAAGGAAATATTTGGACCTTTAGGGTTCAAGTGCTTAAGGTGCTGACCAGGAACTGCAATGTCCCCTGGACCTTTTGTTTGTCTCTTTTGTTTCCTGCCATTTCTTTGCCAAAATCACCAATAAGGATACATATATACTGTACATACTGTATGTAAATGCTCAAAGTTTGAATATATAAACACACTTGTATTAAGGTCTGAGATTACACTGAAGTTGATATAAAAAAGTTGATGTACCACAGCTTATTACAAGTCAACTTTCTGAAATGCAGTGAAAATCATGAACTCTACTGCTACTGTTGTTGTGCTGCAGCCTTCAACAAACTGTTTATCCATCTGTTGTGACTGATGTTTTGGGGGAACTTGCAAAGTGATAAATACAAAAATAGACTAATAAAAATATATGACTAAAATGTTGACTAGAAACTGAAGTTAAACTAAAAACTAGGACAAGGTCATGTACAGGTCTGTAAGAATAAATAGTAATGTACATTACAAGCATACTATACATGAATGTATAGGTGTGTAATGTATTGTCTAAAAGACGAAAAGGTCTAAACTGTCTAAAGGAACTGCCTTTGCGAAAGTCAATCATCACTTGTTGTACATTTGATAACAATAAATAAATTGATTAAATAAACACGACATTCACACATAAACCAAATCTAGACCCATTGCTTATATTCACTTTAACGTGTATTCTGTCATTTACATGTGACCTTTCAACGTAACAAACATCAGGACTTTTCAGCATACCAGCATTACAAACATCCTGTAATCACCATGCTTATGTAAGACACTGTGCATTTTAATGTGAGAGCACGAATGTTTACTTTGGGTCTAGACAAAGGTCAGTGCATGAGCAGTCTGAAAGCATTCAGGTCAACCAAAATTAAGCTTGATGAGATGAGAGGTCATGTGGAAGGAGATTTCAGAGCAAAGCATGATGGTGAAATTGCTGTGGGGTTCATCAACACAAACACTGGAGGTAAAATATGCAAGAAGACAGAAAATTGGTGAGCAGTGAAATGCAAACAAATATATAACAAAGTATATGTTTGTACTATCAGTCACGTTATGCCTTAAATACTCACTACAATTCATTCGTCTTCATGTTGACTGACCATTTGCAGGATTTGAGGAACAATACCACGCTGTGCTGAAAGGCCAGAGTCATTCGTCAAGATAAACTATGGACTTGTAAAGCAGGAAAAGGCCGCGCAAAGCCTCCCATCATTTATCCCCTGCTATTATTGAAGTCATTAAAGCTTTACAGAGTGAATCATTTACTGCGGGAATGGGTCTTGATGTCAGACTCCGTCTTTATCCTCGTGTGTGTATAAGGATGTGCAGCTTTGGTGGCCTCAAATGAAAAAGGATCTCTCTCCAAATCCACAAATGTGTTAAAGATGGTAAATCTTTACAGGACTTAAAGGAAACGGTTGTAGCAATGATGTGTTTACTCAAATGTGATCATCCCTACTGTAGGTGCCCTATCCCAGAGCCAGGTCCACCCACTCCTGGGCTCCCTGCCTCTGCCAGGTCGACCCCTCCAGCCGCAGACTCATGCCCAGCTGGAGCACTTCCTGCCGCTCAGGGTCAACAGCTCCTCGCCGCTCAGCCTCTTCCCCAATTTCAACACGGTATGATGTCACATTTCTTTTTTCTAGCCCCAAACACAATGATAAAATCTCTTGTTTTCTCCTAAAACGAGGAAAGATTGTCGAGTGTTTCGGTAACATCAGACTTTAAAACTGGTTTAACCTCTTCAGCCCAAGTACATCTCATACTCACAGATATTTATTTTGAAATGTTGTCCAGATCCCAAGGATACCAAACAAACAGCAGGTTGTCACAGTAAATGTTCACAGCAAACTACTGCATTTATGCTTTTGCAATGCATGATGGGTAATTATTTGGAATATTACAGTAAGCTGCTGTGAATTTGAATTTAAGCGGCTGTAAAAAAACAAAAGTTAAAGGTATATTACATGATAGACTCTGGTGCTCATGTTAATTAATGTGCATTGTCCTTTCTTTAAATAAAATTAACATAAACAAAAACATTACAAGGAAATACTGCAATTAGGGTGCAACACCATACAGTCATTTAATAGTAAAATATTGTAGTTTTTAAAAAAAGGTACAAATGGTAACATGCTAACAGGCTAAGAACAGGCTAACAGGCCTGCAAGTTGTCCAACAAGGTACACATGCTAACAGGCTATAATTCTAACAAGCAATATGGTTGGGTTAACGTGAAAACACAGTACCTTGCTGTAATACCCCTGTAAATTTACTGTAAATTGCTATATTTACAATGACTTCAGATGTTTATTACAGTATCATAATGTAATTTTACATCAATCAATAATGTATTTATTGGCGGAATCTCAAATAAAAATGTAATAATATATATCTAAAATAGATATGTATTAAAAAAAACTTCAATTAAGATGTGAGATTATAATATTTTAATCCTGTATTCAACCCTAAAATAAATATTCAAGTTAAGTTGGACTTGATTGAGTGTGTCAGTTCCTGCCATCAGGTCCACTTGGGGTCAGGCATCATTTCTAACATCACATGAGATTTGTGATGGTTTTGAACAAATTGAGTCCAATTAAGGACTCATTAGAACAGACCATCATTCTGTCTTGTTACTTTCAGTAAGTCCACTAATTTGGTTGATGGGGTTGATTCAAGGCCTGTAGCTTGTCAAGGTTGACTAGATAACTAGGCTAACATTACTCTGTGTGACTATGCTCTATGTTCGAAACTTGCTGAATACAAATCAAAGCTCAAACGGCCTCAAATGGCATGTTAAGAAGAAGTCTAGTCAAAAACGAAACTGCACCAAACTAAAGCTCAGATTATGAAAAGTGATAACAATCAGCATTTACCTGGAGTTATCCTAAAAGCTGATGCAGCTACATCTTTGTTCCTCATGTATTTATTACCCTTTGGCCCTCACAATCCTTTAAATCCTTTATCTGTTATAGAAACAGATATCATCCACAACTTGGATAGTGTCCAAGTTATCATCAACTTGGCAGCAGGAATGCATATATTTTAGAAAGACAAAGAGAAGCTAAAATGTTGCATTGCAAGCATTTTGAATTACAAAATGGAGAAATAATTGCTTGTGATATCTGCAACACAAGCTGCTGTCAACCTGAACTCGGGCTCCAACTCACAGTTATTTTAACGATTAATAGATTAATCTTTTTGGCTATATAATGTGAAAGAATTGTGAATGTTCATCACTAATTCCCAGGGCCCAAAGTGACGTCCTCAAATTGCTTTTTTTGTTCAACCAACGGTCCATAACCCAAAGAGTCTTCTTTTACTGCCATAAACGATTAAGAAAACTTTCTGCGAAGAAGAACTAATAAACTGTAAAGTATGTCTTACATAAAGAACTTTATGTGACTTGAAATTTGCACTTTGTAGCGATGCTGTAAGGGAAAATATAATTATCTTAATATAACTTGAATCCAATCAGTGGTAAAAAAAAAATATATAACTGAGACATCCCATATATAAAGCTTCTCATACATGTTTGGTCTGGCTCTGAAGCAGCAGACCTTAACTGTCTACAAGTTGCTTTAACCCTTAATGAGTCAGAGGAACACGCAAAATGTCACCCGGCATGTGGGAGGCTGGGAGAAGATTCCTGTCTGACACTTAATGCTAAAAATATGACTCAGCTAACACAGCTGCCCTGTAGGGAGTAAAAATATGAACAGAAGAGGAGTTATTTAAAAAGTGTGAATTCAGAATTATAATGTGTTCATTTTTTATTCTAAAACAATACTCACGGCTTACATCCATTATTAACACTTAATCACACAAACAAGCACTGACAACTTGTAAATGACTGATGGTGGTGGTGGTAGTAGAGTGTATCTGTGCTCATTCAAGGACTACTCATTAATGGAAAGATAAAACAATTACAGTCTATGCGACTGCACTGTAAACACAACATGACAACAAATTGAAATGCACTGTGTTTAATTAAAAAGACTATTATGGAGTAAACACCAGGTGCTGTGAGTTAACAGTTACAGGAAGCATTTTAATATGCATCAGTTTAGGATTAACAGGATTTTTATTGACGATAAGGGTTTAACTGAATAAAGTTTTAATTACTCAGCTCAACTCAGCATGTCTTGAATAAGAATAAATGATTGAATTGGTGGGAAATAACTAAGAACATTTACATTCAATTTCCTGCTACTTTACACTTCTACTCCACTACATTTCTGTGGAAATATTGTACTTTTTACTCAAATACATTTATCTGAAAACTCTATAATATAAACTAGAATATGTTTACATGCTTTAGTGCTCAATAAACACATCAGTTTTCACATATTGTCCAATGCTGCAGCCCTGTATCCCCCCTCTGTCTGAAACACTCTGTTTTAGCTCCCATCTCTTTAAGGCCCCCGTCCCAATACCCAGACTCCTCTGATTGGTCAGCTCACACACGCCTGAGCCAGCACCGCTAACAACAACAGAGCAGCTGTGCTAAATCAATTCTTATGTGCCGAACTAGTTGCTAGGCATAAATTATGTGGGACATGGTGACATAGTGTGATGTCACCAAGTAACAGAATTAAAGGCGGGACTGTTGACGAGGCGTTTCAGGAGCAGTGTTTTCTGTGGGAGAGAGGAGCTTCTGTTGGACTTTGACCTTTTAATCGTTCACATTCTTTTACATGCACAAGAACCTGTGGAAAACACTGAAGGAAAGGAAACAAACAAAAACATATAGGTCTTTAATTACATTTTGAGGCCAATTTGTACATTAACTTCAGTAAACGATCTAAGGACTTCTTCCACCAAAGGCAGTCACAAGCATTTTCTAACGGCTGAAAATGTTCTGCATATATTGTGACACATATGTTTTGTGAGAAGGTGGATGTCAGAAATAATTCCTTCTTCATTGCACTGTTGGCTTTATAAGTCTGTGACAGTATAGAGATGACAGGAAATGAGGACAATGATCCCAAAGACTGAACTCAAACTGTCTTACAGTATTTTTTCTCATGGTATTGAGTCATCGTCGGGTAACTGCTTTACTGAAAAAGCCTGTTTGCATTCCCTGAGCATTATACTGTAAGGTCGCAGAGAGAAAACATGAAACAGGACTAACACGTTCATGAATGTGCATGTGCATGTGGCTGCGTTTCTTGTCGTAGATGGACCCAGTGCAGAAGGCAGTGATCAACCACACCTTTGGTGTAGCTCCACCCAAGAAGAAGCCCATCATCTCCTGTAACATCTGTCACCTGCGATTCAACTCCACTGTAAGTCCGATTATTATTCAGTAATTTTCTCAGAAATCCCACTTTCTTTCCTCAAGGTAAAGTTGATAGAACAACAGCTCAAACGAAGGCTGCGGGGAGTTAAAAAAACAAAACTTTGTCCACTCAGTTCTTATCTGTTTTCTGCAGAATGTACTCATTAGTCAAATCACATCAACCAGTTTGCATTTTATGACGGGAGCTTTAAATCAACATTATCTCACTTTTCTCACTGTGAGACTCTCTGACACTTGATGTTTGCATTTCTAAACGTTCGTGCTTTAAAACACAAACAACACTTGTTGTCTCATGAACTGCCATCTAAAGCTCATCTGCTGATTATTTTTTAGTCAAGCATCCAAATATTTGCATCACATTTCATACAAGCTATTCCTCTTATCAGTCCAATCAGTATATTTATGCAGCTTCCATTTTTTAATCAACCAGTGGGTTCTTAAAAGGAAGCCAGTCAGCTAGTTCTGTTGCTTCTTTCCTCCTTATCACACCTCCCTATTCATATTCATTTGGCTCCCATTCCTATGGAGTTCATTTATACATATTTGCATTTATATTGTTAGCAGGAACCTGGTGGAATGACAATGACTCTTCTTTGTGTGAACTGTGGAACGTGAAGGAAGCAGGACATTGGAGCGAGTCCATTATACCACTCTAACTTCCTCACCTCACCACACCATTTTCTCTCTCTGCTCAGTACTTTTGGACATACAGTGATGTTGTCAGGAGTTTTCTAGCTAACAGGCTCTCTCCTCCTCCCCTCTGTGTTACCTGCAGCTGAGCTGAGAGTGCTGGTTGACCCAGGAGTTGGATGCCGGGTTACAGGCAGGTACCAGGCCCCAGCAGGGGGCCGCAGTGAGCGGCTGGAATTTGCACTTGACAAGGAAAATTGACTAAAGGAATAGTTTCTGAATATCCCAAGTCTTTTGATATCTTATACTCATCGCTTGTGTTTTATATACAGTAGGTTTCATTTTCACAGTCATTTGTATATATTTGTTTTTTATATAGGACCCACAGATTCTCGTCATTTAAAGTTCAACACACTTGTGAATCCACAGTTCTTGTTTGATACAAAAAGATTTAAAAGTTCAACCAAATCTAACATTTTTTATATCCCTTTTGCTTGCCAGGAGGTTTAACTTTAGAGCTAACGTTACCAGCCAAGAAAAAAGGATGATGTCTATAATGATTAAGACACAGATAATTAAGACAATTAACACATTTTTACATGTGTATAGATATTTAAAGCAACATTAGGTTGAAGGTTATAATATTTTCACCTTAAAATAGCAGCTTCAAAATAATTTTGATGGTACAAATTGCAGAACTTGATATTTTAAAGAGGGGAATTCACAAGTAGATTGATGATGAAGTCTAATATTCCAATGCAATAAATTCAGAGGTAATAACATTTTAATATTAATTATTCAGAAGTGGTTAAACTCCACAATTTTGTATTTAATTTGCTCATAAAATTGAATTATTACAGCTATTCTTTGCTTCTACATTAGTGTGGTTTTTGGTCATTTTACACAAATCCGTAATGATAATAAACTTTATTTATATAGCCCTTTTCTTTAGAAAAGTTATAAAGTGCTTTACAAAAGAAATTAAAACCAGATGTACCTTTCAGCCAATTGTCTTGAACACAAACACACAACACACACACTTGATCTCTTTGCCAAATTTCAGCCTCTCATAGGGCAAAAACTGCATCTGCAATATGTTGGGGAACTTCTTGTGGAAAGACTGACAGACAGAGTGACCTAAAAATAGAAATCTTGAGCTGTTTGTTCAGTATGAAGACAAAGATTGATGACTATGGAAATGTAATCTACAATATATATTAGATAACTGGAGAGTATAAAAGAAGAAGTGACTTGAAGATTTTCAAATTATTTCTTTAAGGCTGCTAAACTCACTGAAAAAGCATGAAAGATTCAAGCCTGAAGGTTAACACGTGATATTCTAATTGTGCTGCCCTTTCGTAGAGGACAGTTGTTGCTCACTGTGTACGAGGAGTTTGGGCATCAGTGGTGTGAGAATGCATAAAGCTGCTTGAATCCAGCAGTCATGACGGTCTCCGTCAGGTGTCTTTAACTGAGGATCTTTGTTCTGCCGTCCTAGGACACTGACTCTACATGTTATTCTCTCTGTAAGTTACTATGGTGGAACATAGTGAACTCATACTACACTGGTAGTATGCAGACGGGAGCAGATTCATCCCTCTGACTCAGTTGGAAATCACGCTGAATGGTTAGTGTGCACTGACATTCAACGTAGCCAAAGGGCTCGTACACCCTTTGCTCAGCCCTGCATTTCTGACCCCACGGTGGTACCCTTTCTGTTTGTGTAGAGGCCCAAGCTTTATGCGAAGTGTTGATCGGGGTGGACTCGTACCCTCACCACTCTAACAATGCACACAGTCGTTAAAAGACGACCTCCATACACTGAGCTCAGAGGCTGTGCCGTGTACAGTGTGTGCCTGGAAACTGGTACGGATAATTTGAGCGATGACAAATTATCTAACGGCCTCGTGTGAAGCGAGACACTTGACCTCAGACTCACTGTTGATTTAGGGAGCACATTTGTGTCTTTCTTATACAGAAAGGCACTAGTGTTGCAAAAAATGTGTGCTCTTAAAGGATAAGGCTGGTTATGTCTTATATTTTCCTTATTGTTGAAAAATCCCATGAAAATGTTCGGTAATTAGCTGTCCATTTCTCCCTAGTGCTTGTTTTTACAGGAAACACATAACTGTGCTGAAGCAAATATCACTCCAAAAGCTGAATAGCCTCCTAAAACTGCTGGGCAGTGTTATATTTACCATGTGTTTTAAATGGGAGTAATTTGTTAGGGATTATTTTCAGTGGAGGATTAATACACTTTTCAGTGTATGTGGGATTAATAAAAAATGTAATTACAGTGCCCACGTTCATTGTAAAGAAGGAACAGTGTGGCTCATTCATATATTTTTAAAAGTATCGTGGCAACAGTGGAAGAATTAGACATTTTCAGCTTTAGCTACACAGACATTACTTATTATTAAGATCAATTAATCGTTGGTTTTGGTGTGTTCGTGGGATTATTTCCTTAATGAGAAAAATATAAAATATCACCACGCCTATCCTTTATGACTCCTGCTTGTTCTGTACTCTTGGTGTCATGGTTTTCTCAAGTTGTTGAAGCTATTTGAACTTTGCACCTTCAGAGAGTAGGTTGTCTGCCTTTTTCACATAAGACAATCAGTAGGAAAAACACAGGTGTAATTAATAAAATGAATGATTGAATTCCATTTAGCTTCATTTTCAGTGTCCTGGTATTAATCACACTGACATGGCTTTCTGGGACACTTGAATAGAACTGAGCCACTGTTAAAATCATTAGCAACACATGGGCTTTTCCTACAATGACTATTCAAAATGCTGTGAAAAGACAGGTCCAGGACTGAAGAACACTGCCCTAATGTATTTCTTCACCTGTAAAAGAGTTAGCATTTTTATTTAGTATTAAATGACAAAGAAGACTATTTAAATGAAGGATATGTTGTAAAATTTTAGGAAATATGATTTAAAAATATACAGTCAACGCCCTCAGCAATAAACCATATTCACAGGGCGGCCATTTTTCTCTGACGTTACACTCAGGGTAGCAAGCTCAATTATTGTACTGCTGTGTTCAAGATAGCAAGTCGGACCATGATACAAGATAAAACATATTGGATAACCCATAAACCTTCCTGAGACAACATATAACGTAGCATTCAACCAGATCCAGATTTTCACTGTGTCGTTGATCAATAAGGAAGCAGTTAAATGGTAACAATCCATACATTTATATGACTTGCAACCTGAAACACAGCAGAATAACATTATCCTGAGTGTGACGTCAGAGGAAAATGGCCACCATGTGGCTATGCTCTATGCCCACATGGTGTGGTTGAACAAACAGCTGCAGAGCTGATCCAAAAGCACAGTGGGTGGTGTCTGCTCAGGCCTGTGAGAGCTGACCAATCGGAGCAGACTGGGCTTTTCAGGAGCCGGGGCCTTAAAGAGACGTGCACTAAAACAGAGCATTCAGACATAGGGTGAATAGAGGTGCTGCAGCAATGTACAGGATCAGAAAATAATGTATTTTTTGAACATTAAAGCATGTAAACAAAAATAAAATAATAAACTTTATTGTTGTTCGTAGAGCCAAGTCGTGCTCATAAATGTATATATTTTATTGTGTGTCTGGTTTTCCAGATAAATGGGTTTTGCTTCAGTTGCTCTGTTGATGCACTTGCACTACATGCTGGAAGCTGATCTTACTCTGTAGAGCACATCTCGCTTTATCTGCAGCCATCCAGAGCCATTTTGAGATCACAAATCAGCATGCATCTGTTGTCGCGCTGCCACAAATGTGTTTTCTCTCACAGAGGAAGGCACAGAGGTCATTTTGTGTTGCAGTATAACGGACATGGGCCATTTTGTGTCAGAACAAATCAGTGCAAAGATGAGCCAGTGAGCTCATGAGATGCCACGAGTCCGACTGATGCTCATTTGTGCACAACCGTGACGACGATGATGATGATCAAAATGGTGATGTGACTCTTCCTTCGAGTCAAATGCTCAATCGCATAATTTCTCCCCAACTCCATGGAAGCATGTGAAGCCAAAGAGATGGAACAGATGGAAAGATTACAGTTTACTGATTTCATGCTGTCCTTCACTAATTTAATCATGTCAGAGATTCTGTTCATATACTGTACACTGAATTTCTGCTCGTGTGTGCATATTTGCGTGTGTGTGTGTCACGGTCAGACCCAGGCGGAAGCCCACTACAAAGGTCATAAACATGCTCGCAAGCTAAAGGCCTTGGAGAACCAGAGGAACCGGCAGAAGAACGGACCATCGACAACAGGAAAAGAGAGAGACAGGGAGAGGGCGATGATAGGAGGAGGAACAGTGCCCGCAGATTCACATTTGAAAGACATAACAGGTATAAATCTTTCTTTTTTTAAAGGCACCCATCACTTCATCCTCTGAGTAATTAGAGGTAATTGGTGAGACGTAAGCACTAAGGCTTGGTAGCTGCCACTCAGCTGGCTAATTACCAGCTATTACCTGTCCTGCTATCATTGGCCCTGTCAGATAGGTAATTACTCTCATCAAGCAAAGACATTCTGCAAGATGAGAAGCCTTAAAGCTCTTAAAAAGAGATGCTATCTGAAGAGGCATGTGGTGGTGTTGCTTTCTCTCATTTTGACTTTGGTTGTGGCCAAACACAACTCCCACTTAAAGTTTGTTGTTTTGATTATGAAATGCGATGATGCTTTGCTAATGGACATGTCAAAGAGTGTATGTTTTCCTGTCAAAATCAGACTAATGCTAGCCACAAAGAATAGCACAGCAAATGTGCAGAAATGTATGCAAATATCTTTCTCACTGCAAAATTATATTCAAAGATTCACTTCAATGTTAGTAGTAACTATTTAGATGCACAGTACGTTTCTGCCACTAAGGGTCCCTCAACCAAAACAAAGAAGACAAAAGATGTAGTTTGATGACGTTGTGAAATCGTGTGGGATCCTGGGAGTTGTTGTTCTCAATGTTTAACCCCCATTGCTGATGACTCAGGCAGAAATGTTCACAGATCCAGCAGCAGTAATTTCTTAACAAAATTGTTGACAATTAATCATCTTTTCTTCGACTAATAGTCCCAGCTCTAAAGATAAGACAAGATACCAAAGTACTGAACATAATAGCTTGGTGAGTTTGCGTGGTATTTTGGAGCCAAACATGGAGGATGAGGTGCAACAAAGTACATTACAAGCAGATGAGACATCTCAGGGTCAGGTGTGGGTGTTTAAGTGAAAATTGGGTTTTAAAGTTGTGCTGAGGACCAGGTATCAACTGAACGCCACCCAATTTATAATGCACTTTATGCAACCCTTTTTTGCACAATGCACTACAGTTATGTTCATAAAAATGAAGAGGTGCTGGGGTCTGTCCTCAGCGTCCTTGTGCACATAGCTTTTTACTTGTCACTGGAACATTGATATCAGCCATTTAAATCCAGCATAACTTTCTGTTATTGCTGTAAACTGCACTTTAGTTTGTTAAAATCACCCAAATTCCCCAGCATCCTTTCTATATTCTTAATGTTATAGTCAGTGGTTCTTCAGCAACATCGCCTACAAAAGAGCTGCTCTAAGAGTAACACCTTTGCTACCTTTCAGTCATTTGTCACTCAGCTTTTTTATTCTGCTCAACTCAAAAGGAAAAAAAAAATCACCATTTTCCTTTCTATACTCCGTCTAGTTTTCCTTTTCTATATTGATTTCCCCCCTCTCATTTTGTTCCAGCGCCTATCAATTTCCCTCTAACCACACAATGATAAGCTTGTTACATTCAGCCGTTACCATGGTTGTTGATTGATGGTGACAGAGCAAGAGAATAAAAGACAGCGAGACAGAGGAAGGATGATTGAGATGGCTGAAAAGAAGAGGGAAAAGATATGGAAATTAAAGAGAGAGGATAGAGCAGAAAAGGAAAGTAAGTAGCATAATAACAAGGTTACATGATAGAAATATATGTATACCGTGATTGTGCAGAATTCATGTATTGTTGCGGTCTTATATAACTACTACTGCGGTGTAATTTTTCTCTTGCTCATATTGCAGATAGCACATCCATTGTTAGGAGCTTATCTGAACGTGGCAGCTGAATTCTTACATTGTCAATTCAAAGCAACTTGTACTTTTTGTACCTGTACAGGCAGTTGTATGCTGCAGCCTGTCACACAGGTTAACAGGTACACATACACACACACACAATAGATGGCCAAAGAAAGAAAATCCCACTGTTAATCACAAAGATAAAAATACAGTTGCATTCAAAGAAAAACTACATGTGGAATTGGTTATAAATGCATGAATTAATATGTTGAAATATCTAAAGATATGATAAACCTGCTCAGTGTATGTGTGTGAAAGACACACAAAAAGTATGTACAAGTGGAAATGAACTTTAAATGCTGCGCTCACTAACAGTCGCATCTGTTGTTTTTAAATCCCATTTTAATGTTTACTATCATAATATTGTCATAAAACCTAAATGCTTTCTTGTCAGTAAATCAGTTAAATGAAAATACAAAATTCATGTCAGACTTCTTAAGCTGTGTAAACAGTGATAATAATCCTTGTATGTGAAAGGTGCTGCTCATAGTCAAACACCGACTGAGAATAATCATCTGACTCTACAGTTCCCAGCAGCTTTTTAGCTTCTTTCAGCTCATTGTTCTGGTGTTTTATGGCTCGCAGCTGTACTGTTTTGGTTCACTCTAATTGCTCTTATGTTGTCAACGCTTTCAGGCACAACAGGCAGCCGTTTTCAGTAAAAACAGGTCCAAATAACAGACTGACAAAGTTAGCAACTAGGTGGTGAACGAAGTGGAGAATTTAGCAGCCAAAGAGGTAGATATTTGTGTCCCGAGCTGGTGGAGACCAAAAACAGAGCTTAAAGAGTGTAACAGTAGCTACAATTAGCAGAAGTTAGCTGTTATTCTGGTGATATGTTGCCCCCTATTTGTTTTGAGAATGAATTCGACAGGACTCTGTTCTTTTGTATTACACCTACTAAAATATCATATTGCAGTACCAAATAACAATGGGCTTGTAGTGCAACCTCTGTGTTAATTAATCTGTCCACAGGCCCAAGTACTTCCCAACCTGCACAGCAGCAACCAGAAAAAGGCCAGTGGAGCTCGGTGACACCCACTCCTTCCTCACAGCCGGCATCCACAGACTCTCCCTCAGTTGGCTCTCCTCAGTTGTCCCCACAAATTTCGCCTGGGCCTCAGCTGTCTGATCTACCTACAGACGGTCCACCTGCGGAGAGGGACAGCCCGACCACCAGTTCAGCCGCACACCCTGACCCTCAGGGAAGCTCCACAGGAGGTGAGGAGGAGGTGGTGAAGGTGGAGGAGGCTAAGGAGGTCAAGAGCAACAAAAAACAGCAACTCCACTGTCCTACTTGCAAAGTGACGGTCAATTCCAGCTCCCAGTTGGAGGCTCACTGTAGCGGTGTGTACTATAACACTACTGGTGATACTTAAATGACATGGAAAAGTTAGAACCAGTTTTTACTTGTAAAAGTTTATGTTTCCTGTGATTCTGACATTTGGTTCTTCTCTGTGTTTGGCTAAATCAGGCTCTAAGCACAAACAGATGCTTGATGGTCAGAACAGCAGCCAGCCCCAACGCAGGGTCAAGATGACATCATCGCCCAGGCCCACTTGCCGAATTAAGCAGCGAATGGGCAGCAAGACCAGAGCGGTTGTGGGGGTATCCAGCCAGCCATTTCACTGTGAGATGTGCCAGGTGTCCGTCAACTCCGAGACACAGCTGAAGCAGGTATGAGTTTATCCTAATGTAATAAACATGAACATTTTACTGCTGACCATTGTATGAAAACTAAAAATGTACAATGCCTATCCTTTGTGTTCTACAAGGAAAAACAACCCGATTTGTTGTGGTGTGTTAGTCGGAGCTGTCCAGACTGAATCACTGTTCTGTTTATACCTGTCCCTTTTTTAGCACATGAACAGCAGGAGACACAAAGAGCGTTTGGCTGGGAAGCCTGTCAAGGTGAAGTTCACCCCCTATAATAAACTACAGCCCAGTGCTATCTTAGCGGTAAGAATTTGTCCAACACAGACACACACACATATTTGATTACTGTTTATTTTTTTTCTACATTGCAGATTGTCATTTAAGGGCCCATATTCTGTTTATTTTTAGGTTTCATACTTTTCTTTTGGATGTTGATGAGAAAATGTTTACAAGCAACATTATTTTTCTCATAGCTACCATTGCTGCAGCACCTCTATTCACCCTCTGTCTGTTTGATTAGTCAGTTTTCACAGGCATGAGCTGGCACCGCCCACCATGTTTCTGCATCAGCTTTCCCAATGTATACAAACATTCATGATTCCCAGAGGATGAATTGTAATGACATTGGTAACCCTCTGACTTTTTATCCAGTGCCATCATCAGGTCAACGTTTCAGTTTAGTTTATGGACAAACATTCACATGTACCTTAGCTGTACTATGCTAACATGCTAAACTAAGATGGTGACATGGTAAACATTATGCCTGCTAAACACCATGTTAGAATTGTCATTATAAGCATGTTAGCATGCTGATGGTATCATTTAGCTCTAAGTACAGACTCTCAGAGATACTAGCTTGACTTTAGACCATTGACTGTATATGAAGACGGAGGACACGACAGCTCCGAAAAGTAAAGTGAAATATCGCGTTCGCCTCCTGGTGGCTGGCTGCAGTATAGATCAGAACCCCTCTTGCTCAATGTTAGCAGATGGGACTTTGGCAGAACTAAAAAACTCAACACAGATGTCAAATACATTTTTTACCAAAGTTGGTTTCTGTCATTTTAAGTAGTTCAAGTCTTCATTTGGTTTTAATTAGGTATTTGATGCTGTTAAAAGGATGTCATGTCTGACAGCTGAGCCTTGCTCACACTTGAGTGGGCATTCTCTACTGTGCAAACTCCAAAGGACATTACCAGTGCAAAAAGGCTTAATTTTTCTACATTTGAAGGAAGTTTTTTATCTTTATATATCAATGTTTTAGACTCTTAGTCTTATTTAGCACTGAATATGTCTCTTTTCTGTGGTTACAGACTAAACTAGCCCTGCAGAAGCAGCTATCCAAAGCCCTGCCGGCGGGGTTCCTGACCAGCCCCTTCAACCCAGCTGCCTTGTGCACCATGGCATCTGGACCCATGGCACTACGGCTGCCACCGGGTCCCACAGCCATTATCCAGGGTCCCCTGATCAGCCCCACACTCTTCAGGCCTGCCCCTGGACCTCTGAGGGCCACACATGCACCTATTATCTTCTCTCCTTACTAGCAATGAGCCAAGCTACGCCGGAGGACCAACAGTAGAGTGGACCTAACTGAGCCAAAGCTGAACTGGCTAAAAGTTTATCTTGGCCTCGTGAGGACAAAGCATTGGACATCAGGACAATATGCAGCGACCTCAAGGGCAGAGTATCATCATGTCAAGTTTGGCAGTGTCAACTCATGAGAACAGTATGCACAATCCCTGGTGTGGATTGAGATTTCAGCACTGACTGACCTGTGTCACCCCAACCCTCCTTAAAATTGGATGGACCACCGCTCAGCTGTTTCCCCTCAACAAACTGTTGAGTGCATGTTCCCCGGGGTCTGGACCCCTCTGGAAGCCATAATGACAAGCGTCTTTAAGTTTTATTTATAAGACAGTGATAGACTAATGAACTAGGGTGTGTAAATGTGTAAGTGTTAGTTGCCAAAATTCTTTCAGTTTGAGAGCTTTCTAGTTGTACTCTGGGAGAACAAGTACAATACTTCATTCCTGCTTTAGTTTTTATAACCAAATCAAAATCAAGAAAATCTATAAAACCAATTGCTTCCATATAAACACCCTCCATTTATAACAAGAGAAAGGAGATCAAAAACAATTTTATGTCTTTACAGCCTTTCTTTTTCTTTCTTTTTTTTTAAGATAAATACATTGATTCATCTTCTCTGTGTCTGTGTCTTGAAGTGACAATCAACCACCACCCTGATATGATGCCAAGAAAGCTATCTATATGGAGACAGACAAGATGTAATGCTTAAAAAGAGATGGTTTAATTTAAGTTATAAAATTTGAAAACTGTATTTTCTTGACACGAGCCATTACAACAAGCTCTTCAGATAAATAAGCTACGTTTTTGTAACAGCTTGATGCTGTTTGTGCAATATGGAGTGACAAGGATTCAAAGATTCTTTGTCACATTCACAGAGATACAACGTAAAACATGCAGTGAAATGAAGAGGATGCTCAGATACTGTGCAAAGGGATCAACAATAAAATAGATTAAGTAAAATAGATGTACTGGTGCAAGATAAAACTATATATATATATATATATATACAGTAAATCTAGGTAAAACATAGAAAATCTATACATACAAATCTGACTTGTGTCCAGAATCTACCAGTATTTACCCTTAAAGTGTCCTGGTGTGTAAGTTAAAGCGTTATTATGGATCCAATTGCTTTTCTTGCAAGACCTGACCTACTACCCCTCTGATAGGTTTCCTTCATTGGTTGCGTTGATTCAGCAACATTGAGTTAAAAGTTGAGGTTGTATTTTATGTAACACTGGTCGTGTCTGTGTTTGTCTTACGGTTGGTTTGTACCGCCGCTGGCTGTTTCTTTTAGAAACCAACTGGAAGACAAACACAGACAGCCAGAAAGAACAGCCTCTATGCCTGTTAGCTCATTTAACAGTAACGTTAAAGGAGCAGTTTATAAGATATGGCCAGATTTTGATTAAAACATTCAATTTTGGTCTAGATGAATCCTCAATTCACCCGCTGCTGATGTCCGACTCTGTCGATTCTCTCCCGCTGCACGTCTGTCCCCCCCCCTCGCCAGCCTTGTCTTGTCGTCCCTGTAGTGGTAGTCCTGGTTAGATCACCTCGCACTGTATCCCCTATTGTCAAACTGACCTCTGGGCCACTGGCTCCACAGCTCACTGAGCCATGAGCTAACTAGTTAATGGTAGCTAGCTACAGACAAGGATAGCTAATAAAGTGCAGCCGTTGTCAGTTACTCTGGTGATATGCTGCCCCCTGTGTTTTTGGAGCTACCTTCTAATTCTGGCCATGTTCTACAAATAATACCTTTTAAATTCAGTGTGTTTTTTATCTAAACTGGGTTAGCATAGGAATATCAGGGCAGGGCAGTTCTTTTCAAGAAAAGCAGTGGGATCCATAATAACGAGTGGCAGAAACAAACAGTGTGTGCAGTCTTGCAAGTGTGACAATGTTTGACAATGTGTTTTGAGGATTTGGATGTCCTGAGGATAGAAAATCCTCCTCAGTCTTTCAGTTTTGGCCGTGTGACTGCAGAGGTGTCTGCCGGACCTCAGCAGGCTAAACAGTCCATTGTTGGGGTGTGAGTTGTCTCTTCTGATATGTTGGGCTCTCAGCTTCACCCTAGGTGTCCTGCAGGGTGGTGGGAGGTGTTCGGCTGAAAGTAGCACTCTCTGCAGGGTGCCGCGGTCAGGACAGGCTGGGGCCTGCTGTTCCCCAAAAGTTTAAATGATTCATCCACAAGTTTTTAAATGTGTCTTTGATGTCTTTATTAAGCCTGTTATTTTTGATAGAATTGTATTAAAAAACAAAGTTCTTTCAATTAGAAATCCCTCCCACCTGATTGTGCTGAATCATCCTAAGCAATATGTATTTTTGAAGTGTCACTTGGTGAAATTACTGACTATTGTAACTGTGCATCAATTGCAATAATGTACATTATTATGTGATTAAAAATGATGATACTGTATTCTATATGAACTTATAAATAGTACTGTTTTTTACACAGTTGTGGCAGCTTCTTTCTTCGTATATATGGACATCTCTTTTACCATTCATTATACATTTACAAGGAAAACAGGCTTACTTCATGCATGAAAAATAGAGATTATTTATTCTATAGGATGGCTGAGTCGGGAAGAATAATTAACGCAGTCGTCGTTCATGTGCCACCAACACAGGCGTATACGCCATACTTTATAATACTCTAGTGCCCTCTAGTGGTATTTTGGAAAAAAGAGCAAGGGGCCAATGAGGTAGGATGACATCAGTGCTTTTTCCTGCAATTAAATACATTTATATAAATCCAGCAAACAACAAATCATGAATAAGAGCATCCTTTAATATTTACGCAGGGAGAGAGAACAATATTCTCTCCAGAGAATATAATTTGCTTACTTTACTTTTAACAATGAATATTATACATTTAATAGGCTACATGTATTAGGACACAGTCGAGGTTCAGTGGTTACTGGTTATGACTCCTCACAATTATTAATATTTTATCAAGCAAATATAGGAAAACAGATATATATTTAAACATGAAGGTTAATGTTGATCCAAACAATTTGTTTCAACAATTGAAAGTAAATCAATATCACGTTTAATATCAGCAATTAATTTGAAAAGCTTGTTTCCTTTCCTTATAATGTATTATTACCTCATTAATATTGATTGAAATTTCTACTCCAAAACTACATGCCACTAAGTGCCACTTTAATAAAGATGTTTTACTTTGCGATAGATAATGTTATGTGTCTGCATGTTTACAGTGATTTTACTGGAACTAAAGCAGGTGTGGCAGCAGGCTCTCAGGTGAGCTCTGACGTCATGGTGACATGCCTGGTTGTCATGAGTTCATTGTTAAAATTATGTAAGTAGAAGTCTGTGGGATGGTTTTAAAAAAAATAGCTGATGCTTTACGACGGTTTAACAGAATCTCAGGCGAGGTTTAAAGCTGGTTAGCACATCACTGGTCATTTTTCATTTATTTTACGTGACATTTATTTTGAAAAGACAAGATATGTAAGTTTGTAATATCGAGTTCAGTCACACGTTTTCATGAATGGAATATAATGTGTTAGATTTAGAAATTCAAATGAAATATATGTAACATGTTTTATGCTATCCTTTCTTTGTTGTAGTGGCCTAGTTTCTCATGACCTCAATAAAATAAATAAATAAATAAATAAATAAATAAATAAATAAATAAATAAATAAATAAATCAACTAAAGAAGGCCAACAGTAGGCGGAAGTGACGTCTGTTCGTCCTTCTTGGAAAAAATGGCAGCTGTTGACATCGACGTGCCGGTGGACACAGAATCCCAAATCCGCAGTCCAGAGGAGATGGAGCGGTAGATATATATTTGACTGCTTTGTTTCATTGTGTTTTGTGTTAGATGTCAAAATAACCGAGGATGACCCGAGTGAGTTCAGCCATTTTTAGCTGACAAGGCTCCCGCGAAGAGCCCGGAGACAAGCTAACCAGGCTAGCTTGCTTGGGGGTGGTGGAGGGGGGGGGGACGGATTACTTTAGCTAAATCTTAAGATTTTATTGGTTTTCATGAACACCAGGCTTCGGTGTACGGCTCTACAGATATCCAAGCACGTCTTTAAATGTTCGTACGAAGAATAAAGCAGCGGTTCAGCGTCTTTCTGGACACTAGTTAGCACATGGTTAGCATCCAGTGTTTTCGAGAAAGTTCCGTAAGAGCAAGCCAGACATCTTCAGCTGGACTTGGTTTGCAAACCAGCACACACAGTTACAGTAATTATCCAGCTAAATAAACTTTCCGTGCTGTCTCGCTTACTTAAACAGCTAATACAACACCGTAGTTTTCAATACACGATAGCTTCCGTTAGGTATGGCTCATTTTACCTCACCTCCCCGGATGAATCATCCCGGTCAACAATCATGACAGCACACTATTATTGGTGTCCTGTCATTTACTGCAGCTAGCTATGCCACCTGCGCTACATTACAGGTATTTTTCATTCTAGATGAGAAGTAACACATTTGTTTGTTTTATTAATGACAAAAAACGCTTTGTGTATGTCACATCTGAAACAATGTGAACGATGAAACAGGAATGGGTACATTCTCACATTAAGTGCTTTGTTAAGTGCCACTGTAACACATTTGACATTCCTAGGCCTGGAAAACAAGCAAAAAGAGGCAAAGAGTTGAGTGACGTTAATGGACTCTTTTTCATAAAACTGAAATTATATTTAGGCAACCAAATCAAATTGAGTTCTCAACTAGTGCCTGACCAATACTGGAGTTTTGAGTAACACATTTCCAATATAGGTATGTCGGCTGATATCCTTATATACACAGAATGTATACATAAACTGTCATCTTTTGCAGTTATTCCTCGATTGTGGTTATCAAACGCTTGTGACAAAGATACGTACGAAATGGCGGCAGGATATTTTATAGTTGAACAATAAACTTTATGGTCCGAAATGACATCAGTGCAATGTAGGGATGCAATGATACCCATGGTTCGATACTTACCTCGGTTTTTGGGTCATGGTTTAGGTTCGGTACGCATTTCTTGTGAGGACAAAAAAAAAGCAACTTAATTTTGCTTATTAGCAACAACATAAAGCCTTTCACATTTCTGGTGTATTCTATAATGTCAAGTAAATAAACTCACCTTCAAATGTGAAAAGTGTCTCTTGACCTTGACTACTTGTAAACTAATAAGACAAATAATTATCAACTGTCCGTGGTGAGTGGAAGGCACTGTGTTTTAGCCAGTTTGCGCTCTATAGCTTCTTCGTGTCTTTTCATAGACGTCGAGAATAACTTGGCTGTCATTGTGGTTGTGATGACTGTGAGGTTTGCTGTGATTCTACCGTACTCCTTTACCCCCTCCAGTGCTATTACACTAGCCCCATTCACACTGCCCTTTGAGTGCGAGGATCCTGCGGCAGTTCTCCGCATCCTCCTCTGTCTGAAAGTTTCAGATGCGTCGAGGAGTGAAATTTCGCTGGGCCTCCCAGAGGTAGTATCAGAGGCGCAGCAGAGGCGAACCGGCGTCTGTGTGAATGGATAAGCTGGTGGCGCGGAGCGGGGTCGTGTTGATCTGATGGTGTTAACAGTCTGATAACTAATCAGATCCTTCACTCAACAAAATAAAGAGAAATATCCCACAAAGCAACATTACATGACCAAACATCAGTAATGCAGTAACTGGTAGTGTCTTTGGCAACTTGTATGAGGACAAAAATACCGCAGTTATACGTGGAGAAGTGTCTGTCATCCTGTCTGTCCTACCGACTCTTCGTCACATTTTTGCCCGAAAAACAGCGTTCGTCCCCAGCAAAAAACTTTAACTCGCCAAGTGTTTGTCTCCGTACACTAATGTGTTGTTGTAGTTACTGTCTTGAAAAAAATCACCTCGACGGTCTGCCCTCCCGACCGAGACTTCAGTGAACCACTTAGTTTTTACATTCAGTTTTACATAATAATGACATTATAAACCAGAGTCATGCAAACCGATTAATGCATTTTTATAAATATAAATAAAAATAAATATATATATATATATATATATATATATGTGTATGTGTATATGTATATATATGTATATATGTTTGCAAAACTAATACTTGGTTGAGCAGTTGTGTGGCCTAACTTTACATTTATTGGCCAATACCAGCTATAGTATATCGATATTGTCATTGTTTACATGGTTGTGTTTTGATTGGTCTAAATAGGGGGGGTGTAGCCTGAAGTTTTAAATGCTTCAAATCACAGAAACCAGCACAGCAGTAACTTCTTCCATATGTGAATTAGCTTTGATGTACAGTTTAAATTAACACTTTTGACAGGACCGCAGCAGGTGAGTTTCACTGCTATGTTTAGCACTGGAGCTATCTCAGGACTGTGTGTACCCTGCTCTGCTGTCCCAGTTCCAGGTGTAACACACTTGAGCCCTTTCAGTCTCTGCATCATTTGCAAGAAATTCTTCCCTGGATACAACTAGTTGTTAGCAAACCAGCTCGGCTGGTCTCATTTGACATTTGAAAACCATCATGTGAAAACCTCTCTTAAATTTGTGGGGCCTTGTAAAATCCTGTTGCTGTACTTGCTGTAATACTTTTTGCAGTTATGAATTTTTACCATTTGGCCCTTGGAACCAATTTCATTATTTCTGCGATTCCTTAGATGTGTGTTCTACGGCTCACTATTGCATATTTGTCACTGGATTGGGTTGAAATTTGTCCAGAACATCCAAGAAACCATTATGATAATTTACCCATATTATATGTATATATATATATATATATATATATATATATATATATATATATATATATATATATATATATATATATATATATATATATATATATATGTATATATATTACGGAAGACCTAAAGGGCCATGCATTCATACATTTTATTTCCTCCGTTTTCCCGTGATAACAAGTTAATTTCATTTGTTTTCTCGAGATCTTGAGTTATTATCTCGAAATAACAACTGCCGTTTTCCCGAGATAACGGGATAATTTTCTCGAGATATCGAGATAACAAAACTTTGTTTTCCCGAGATAACGATATAATTAATTTGAGATCTTGAGAAAACAAAACGATAGTGTAGTATATTAAATCATTGCAGGAAACATCATTCAGTGCAATGTCAGAGGAGCAGGAGCATATCGATCACCGCGTCACATATCTTTTCAATCAAGGCCTGACACAGGCTGAAATAGCATTATGCCTTGCTATTACACATAATATACACATTAGTGTGCATAATCTAAAAAGACGGTTAGTAAGGCTTCAGCTATATCGGCGGCGCAATCTAAGTGAGCCTGATGTCGTTGTTAACTACATAGCTGACCAGCTACGAGGTCCCGAGCGTCTCCATAATCTCAGGCCTATCATATCACAGTCATTATCTCGAGATCTCGAATTAATTATATCGTTATTACATTTTTTTTTTAAAAATTGGTTAAATCCATGGCAATAATTGGTAAAAGTTATAATTTCTGGTTGAGTTGGCATCCAATGGCCCTTAAGCAGTCTTTCAATTTTACAGTACAACATAAACATATTAATAAATGCTCCTGCTAAAGCTGAGCCGAAGCCTGATTGAGTTGATCACTTTGGAAGCACTGTGTGTTCATTCATTGCTGAATAGTTTTTTGTCTTTGTTTTATATTGTATCAGCTAAGCTTCTGTTATCTTGTGTCCCAATTTGACTTTGGTTTCTGTTTCTCCTCTCTCCAGTCAGGCTGAAGGCTTCAAAGAGCAAGGAAATGCATTCTACAGCCAGAAAGATTACTCTGAGGCTTTCAACTACTATACTAGGGCCATCGGTGAGATTACCATTTATTAATTGATGGAATTAACTGAGTCATTGCCTTCTCTTGACATATTTTCCAGCACATGCTTCCATCATGTACTTTAAAACTGTATCAGGGCATTGTTAGTTCTTTACCGACATCTTAGTTTCCCTTTGTGACATGGACTTTTCCTTTTATCTTAAGATGCGTCTCCCAAAACTGCCAGTTATTATGGCAACAGAGCTGCCACACTCATGATGCTCAGTCGCTTCAGAGAGGCCCTGGAGGATTCCCAGCAGGCTGTTCGGCTGGATGACTGTTTCATGAAGGTCAGTGTGAACAGTCTTTATTCTGCAAGGGCAACTGGGGTTTCAAGACAATAAGTTGCATGAAAAGATGAGAATAGAGAGAAATATGTCAAGTATTTGTACAGCCCTAAGCAGGAAGTGTGTCACTCCTGTCCTACAGGGTCATCTGCGTGAGGGCAAGTGCCACCTGTCGTTGGGAAATGCGATGGCGGCCAGTCGCTGCTTTCAGAAGGTTTTGGAGCTGGAGCCCAGCAACAGAGAGGCCCAGCAGGAGGTGAGGATCACCTGAGCCTTTCACATTTTACTTAATGTATCACCGTGTGAGAATGCTGAAGACTGAATTATGCAACTCAAACTTGTCTATTATCGTTGTAAAGACAGTACTGATGGGTGATGTGTTTTTTAGAATAAGACTGCAGAGACTCTACTGGAGTTTGAACGAATGGCGGACTTTGGCTTCGAAAAGCGGGATTTCAGAAAGGTACTTAACACCCATTCTCTGTTTTCATCAAGCTCACAAACAGCGCTGCCCCAAATTAGTTTCTTGTCACATAATTAGTTGACTTGGCTGATTCTTATAACTGGGAAAAGTAAGCAACACATGTGACAGCACAATATGATATATGAAAATTCTTTGATTCGTAAAAAGCTCCAGATTTAAGAGTTTCCATTGACAGATTCTCAAGTCATCTACTTGAGAAGGTAAGGTTTTCTTTTGACATTTTTTAAATGAGTATTTGGCTTTTGTCTCTGTTCCAGGTGGTATTCTGTATGGACCGCGCTTTAGCTGTGGCTTCTGCCTGCCACCGCTTCAAGATCCTGAAGGCTGAGTGTCTTGCTCTGCTGGGACGCTATCCAGAAGCTCAGTCTGTAGCCAGGTAAGAGCAACTGGTGGTGTTAATGGTGTATGATGATTTAGTCACAGTGATGCTATTTTTCCACTTTTTATAGAACTTGCGTCTTGGATTATCATAACCTCTAAAATATGAGTACAGGATCTGCTTTCCAATAAGATTTGATTTAGCAGGTCTTCTAATAAAACTTTAATTTACAGTGATATCCTGCGAATGGATTCCACGAACGCAGACGCACTGTACGTGAGAGGCCTGTGTCTCTATTATGAGGACTGCATCGACAAAGCTGTACAGTTCTTTGTCCAGGCTTTGCGCATGGCACCTGACCACGAAAAGGCCCGGCTAGCCTGCAGGGTAAGATCATCATTTTGTCTCAATCCTCCTCATTTAATCATCGTTAGAAAGAAACAGATGTGTGGTCCAAGGAAACAAGGACAAGGACAAGTTTTGTGTACATAACTCCACAGGGTGCCTTTTTAAGACTGCTAAAATAAATAGACTGAACAATTTCTCTACAGTTCACATACATGTGGCACGTTAGCATTGTAAATCCATGTTTCAGGACATAATAAATTGTTGAGAATTACTTCAATTTCACTACTTGTGAGTTTGAGTAAATGTTTTATAAGAAAAATGACGACATGCTTTCTCTCTAAACCAGAATGCAAAGGCCTTAAAAGCCAAGAAGGAGGAGGGCAACCAGGCATTTAAGAACAACAACTATGAAGCTGCCTACCAGCTGTACACTGAGGCCCTGATGATAGACCCCAACAACATCAAGACCAACGCTAAACTTTACTGCAACAGAGCCACGGCAGGAGCAAAGGTAAAAGGCAACAAATCCACTCATTTTTGGCGTGTTAATTTTGCAGATGCAGTTGCAAAATTACATATTACCAGCAAATAGCATATTATCCATAATGCTGTCTGATTATTGGTTTAAAATAAGCAACGTTGCACAGTACTCAGTCTCTTCCAGCTCTTTGTTTCTAATAAGTTCACTGTAATTAACTTGTTCCCTCTCAACAGCTGAAGAAACTTCAACAAGCCATTGAAGACTGCACCAGTGCAATCAAACTAGATGACACTTATATCAAGGCCTACTTAAGAAGAGCTCAGTGGTATGTTATACAGTCAATATGAGCACATATCTTTCCTCTTTATGTGCAGTTTTTGACTGACTTTGTGTCACTCACAGTTACATGGACACAGAGCAGTACGAGGAGGCCGTACGGGACTATGAAAAAGTTTACCAGACAGAAAAAACATCAGGTTAGCTGCTGTCTATTGTTTTGCTCACTATATATATACACTAACTGGTCAGGTTATCTCACACTAACGTGGCTTGATTTTTCCCTCTAGATCACAAGCACCTGTTGAAGAATGCACAGCTGGAGCTGAAGAAGAGCAAAAGGAAAGATTACTACAAGGTGCTGGGGGTCGGCAAGAACGCCACTGAGGACGAGATTAAGAAGGCCTATCGCAAACGAGCACTTATGCACCACCCAGGTAGCCCTGTTTGAGTTTACACAGACGTGCAGTATAACGATTTTGTTTGTGTTCAGTGGTTATTTATCTTTGTTTTGTGTCATCATCCTGCAGACCGCCACAGCGCTGCAACTCCAGAGGTGCAAAAGGAGGAGGAAAAGAAATTCAAGGAGGTGGGGGAGGCCTTCACTGTGCTCTCCGACCCAAAGAAGAAGATCCGCTATGACAACGGACATGACCTGGATGACGATGGCGGCTTTGAAGGGAGAGGTATGTGCCTCTAGATTTTTACTTTGCTTCGGATAGATTTACATTCCACCTGCTGGTCATTAGTAAGATGAAAGAGAACTTTTCTGTGCTCCTCTCATCTTAAAGGAATGCATTTCAAAACAGAAAAGTCAACCACTAATAGGTGCTTCTTTGATGGCTGAATAAACCTTATTCACAGCAGAAAAAAGCACAGGTGTAGTTAATCAAATTGATGACAGCTAAGTTCCATTCAGCTGCTAAAATGTCAGGTTCTGGGTATTTGGCTGACTTACTGGGACAGTTCAATAGAACAGAGACATTTTTAATGTTATTAGCAAACACTTGTGCTTTTCCTACCATGACAAGTAAAAATGTCTGCTGTGAAAATGGTTTGTTGTAGCCAAATCTTAAGACCTACCTCTAGGGGGCGCCATAAGCTAAAAGAAATACTGTACTGTAACAGATACTGTGCTGAAAACAAAGTTTTCTACAATGAAGTTGATGTTGATGTGAATCTATGGTCATGTTCAAGTTGCCATGGGAAATTGTTTGTGGTTAATGGTTTTATAGCCAAATAATTGAAATTTTTGAAATTTTGCTCTCCAAACATTCAAAAGAAATTGTCAGCTCAACTAATGAATTCTGTGTTACTGTGACACATGTTGAAATATGTGAAGATAAAGACTTTGGTTCACTTTACTCTATGGTCAAGTCCGTTAGGGCTGCAACTGACTATCATTTACATTGAAGATTAAAATTCTGTGTTGTGGTGGAAGCCGGTCGTTAATTTATGTCAGTGGACTCCATTTCTAAACTAACAGTAGCTACTGTTGCTCTCTGTGAGTGGAGAGAGGCACTTGCATTGAATCACATTCTTTGGACTGTCACGGAAAATCCGACCCAAGTCCTTCACAAAAAAATCAACAGTCCAGCAGCATTAAATCACTTCTGTAAATGAATCGTCCACAGGCTTGTATAGGCAACCAAGAAAGACAGGGAAGGTCTCGCGTCACGTTACAATTCGCTCACATAAGGCCAACAAAAAGGTGATTAATACATCTAAATTGCTACAAAACTTTATATAGAGCCCCTTTTAAAACGTGTATAAAAGAGCCACATAAACGTTTAATTTCTGCTCCATTATTTCTCACACAATCCCACATATATTGAAAACCGTAGACCCTTATTGATGGTTTTTTTTAAGTTATTTTTTTGGCCTTTTATATGGCTTTATTGACAGAACAGCTGAAGATACGACAGAAAACAGGATGAGAGAGAGGGGGAGTGACACTCAGCAAAGAGCCCCAGGCCGGGACTCGAGCCCGGGGCCGCTGCAGCGAGGACAAAGCCTCTGTACATAAGACGCCTGCTCTACCAACTGAGCTAAACAGCGCCCACCCTATTCATGTTTTAAAGTATTAAGCACTGCGCTGATAGCCCTAACTGTGTTTTATAAATAAGATCAGTTTGACACTCTTGCTGTGCGTCTTGGTGGTCTAGCAATATCTGTATACAACATGTCTAACAGCTTGATTCACCTCCATACTGTGTTTAGTTTGGTCGTCATCTGTTGTTCTGTCTTGTTCTTCCTTGAGGTCGTCATCACAAGCTAATTCTGCTGTATTTGCCTTTGCTTTCTCTCTAGATTTTGACGCAAACAACATCTTCAGGGCTTTCTTTGGCGGCCACGGTGGAGGATTCAATTTCGACTCCAGTCCAGGTGTGTTTTTCTCTCCCAGTTAAGACTTCCTTAACTTTGTTAATGAACAAAAGAATCAATCAGAGAAAGTACATCCTGTTGACAAACTTCTTTTTTGTTCTTTTTTTCTCTTGTAGACTCTGGACCTGGAAATTTCTTTTTCCAATTTGGTTAAAGTGGCGGAGCATGTGGGAAAATGCAGCCCTGCAGTGGACAAAATGAAGTTGGACTCAGAGTCACGCATGATGCTCATTCTCCTGAGTGTCTTGCAAAAAAACAAAAAAAATCTCCTCCCTTTTCTCTTTCAAGAGGTTTTTGATGATTGCATTCACTCCCAAATTTACTCCTGACATTGATGCTAACAAACACTGGGAAGGATAATTCAGAGGCTTTAGTTTTGAATTAACAATGTAAATAAAGAAGTTCTCAAATCTGTTTTAAAGAGGTTTGGAGCTGATTGGCGCATGCCCCTATTGCCAAAATCAAATGATATTAAAAAAAATCTTATCAAACTGCCTCAACCTTCATGAAGGTGATCAGTGGTAAGAAATGCATTGGAAATAAGCATCATGGTTGATTAGTTTTAGAAGACATAACGTGGTATAAGTTTTTAAGGTTCTCTCGGGACAGCGTGTCTCTATAGAGCAAGAGTCAATGTACTGTGGAAGTTCAATGTCAAACCTGACCTCAGGACAGCCTGTTAAGGACAACGCTGGTCTCTTGCGGGTGTGTGTCCAGGTTTTATTGGCTCACTTGCCAAATATAGAACTTGCAGGGTTTTTGTTTCTTCTTCTTTTCTTCATGCTGCATTGTATATTTGACTCGAATGTAAATCATTTTTGTGTCCATAAATTGTTCTTCTTCAGTCTTCCCTCGGTCTATTTATATTTATTGTACTGTATATTCTAACCTGTACACAGCAGAGTGCCAGTGTTCATTGTTTTCCCCCCCGTTTTTTTTTTTTTTTTGCTTCTTTTTTTTTTAAGAGACTCATTTGTAAATGTTTTCTCTTCACTCTCAGATTGTGAGGCCAAAATCAGCACACATACACCTACAGGTTGTCTTCTGTTGAAAGCACCGACCACACTGTCCTACTGTCCCATTGAAATTCAAGTGGTGCCTTACAAGAATGAGCATTAAGAATTAACCTTCTTACAGTACATCAAAAAGCTGCAGAGCATGCCACATCCTATTTGCACCAGTCATGTATAGCATGTTGTTTTTGAGCTCTTTCATATAAAAAAAACCCAACTTTTTTCATATCTGGCCAGGAAACGAACCTGTTAGTGAATTCTTCATCCCGACAAACATGAAAGACTTTTAAATTTCTTTTCATGTGACCATCAATCACACCCAGCTGTCCTCCACCTATTCTTGTCATGCACGTTCCATCAGTACAGCCCCTGCCCTGACGTGTTCCACCTGTTTTTAAACGGGGCGCTGATAGTAGATAGGTTGGAAACTTCTCTTGTTAATAGTTCTGTCACTGATGTATCATTTTTAAAATTTGTCACAGTATTAACAAGACATGCTTTTCTTATTGCGAAAATAAAGGCTCGTCTTTTACTGTAATGCTGGACTCTTCTTTTCCAATTTATATTGCTGGGAAATGAAGTATATTTACTCAGGTATTGTATTTAAGCAGATTTAATTTAACTATTTTACATGTTATGCTACTTGCACTTAGAGTTCAGTACATTTCAGAGGAAGATCTTGTACTTTTTACTCCACTACATTAGCTTGATGGCTGTAGTTACTCGGCTTCATTTTAAGATTTGACATTAAAATACATGATGCAATGTTACAGATTAAGCTGCCAAACAGGAAATACTGTAAAGTAAATTATCTCATCTTGTGCCTGAACAGTCATTCTGCTTTATGATTTTATATTGGGGCTTTCACAATATCCATTCACATTTCAATATTATTGTGGTATCTATTGATATTTTTTTTTTAAATCAAGTCTATCTTTCACTGTGTTGACTGTGTTTTGTCATTTTTTGGCAAATAAATGACCCTCAGTATATGAGTGTAGGGAGGTGGAGAGAGTCTGTAACCATAACTGTTAAAACTGTACAAAAAGCAATTATACTCACTCACTAGTAAAAAGACAACCAAATGATATCACAAACAAAAGATGCCCTGAAAAGACTAATTTCCCTGGATAAGTCGTGTTTAATATTAACACAATATTACTATTTAAAGGGGCACCATGTAGTTTTGGAGAAGAAATTCAAACTCAGAATTTTACTATTTACAATATTAATGAGGTAATAATACAAACTCAGACATATTTATATTTTCCATAACTAAATAAACAAGCTGTTTTCAGAGGAAAATAAGGTCCCCAGAACACTGTTTGACGCTAGAACGGTGGCAGGGTCCGCCAAATATGTATGTATTAAAACAGTATGATATTGTTTTTGTTTAACAGAGGAGAGAGATCTTTATTGACAGATTTGTTAATGCCTAAACAAACTGTCTTTTTGATGTTAGGACTTACTAAAGAGATTGACCTTAAAGGACAACACAGTTTCTTACTGTTTTACTTTCTATATAAGGTGGACCCTGCCACCTTTCTAGCTTCAAACATTGATCTGGAGACCTTTTTTTCCTCTGAGAACAAAAGGTGTGTGTGTGTGTGTGTGTATTAATACCTCATTAATCTTGTAAATATTAAAATTCTGGGTTTGAATTTCTTCTCCAGAACTACGTAGTGACCCTTGAACCCACGTTTACAAGATGTTTCACCTGGAAATTAACAGTATTAAGCACACGCTTAACAGTTTTTTTTTTCTTTTTTTTCTTTTTTAAGAACTGAACTGAATTTTTTTTAAAAATAGAAGAAATTTCCCTGTAAATCATGTGTAATTTTTGACGTGTGGTTATCTAAGTTGCTACAGTTTAATAGTGATTTATTACAGGCTTCTTATTATAAAGCTGGGGGCGGGACTGTCATCACCACGTGATCGCGTTTCAGCCAATCAGGCGCCGGCATCGACGTGTAATCGGTCGCCAGATTATGGTGCGACAGGACGAGAGTGAGGTGGCAGCTGACAGGCGCAGACTCCGGTACGAGCAGAAGTTCCTCTTTTAACCGTGACATTTTGAACCAGGATACGACTCCTGTACTTCAGGGAGGTGCTACTTTCATTGACAAGGTAACACGTTTCGCTCAATTGTGGGTTTTTTTTTACGCACCGCCGTTAGCTAGCTTCTCTTATCACCATTAAGCTAGCTAACGGCTGTCTGCACCAGCGTGAGGCTACAGCAGCAGTTAGCCAGTCAGTCCGGACTCGAGGCTAGCGGATGTGAGATGCTGTGAGGTTTGTCTGCAGCAAAACTGCAGTCACTGTCATCCTGCCAGAGAGAGAAAAGACACTGCTCGTAGCTTTATTGCGTTTCTTACAGTGGCTGGGAATTAAAGTTCATGCTCAAAACTGAAATGATAACAGAGAGGAAATGAGTGAGCTCATATTAATCAGGAACGCAGGCTAACTTCACATGAAATCATCAGTTCCTTGGTAGGCTTGTCATCTCGCCTCATGTCTCAATCTGCAGGTTCTGCAATACTTACACCTCCATTGTGCAAAAGTTGTTCTTCATGTACACAGTGCGAGCCAAGCTAAAGTTATTAAAACTTGTTCGGCTATAGCTAGTTGAGGCTACAGTCTGTGGGAGTGGGTGTGGTGGCTGGTACAGGATGTTCATCACTTGTACTGGCCTGACGCACATGATGTAGCACGGGAGAAGTGATGCCATAGCACCGCCAGGCAGTGTCTGAAGCGGTGTACCCCCCTCGCTGGGCCCCTGTGATGCTGCTGCCTCCAAAGCCAGTTTCCTTCATCTCAGGAGCCTGTACAGTGGCTCAAATTTCACGGCTTGGTGGCTTCAAACAATGGACTGGACCCGTGGATTATGGCAGGCTAAATACTGGGACATCTGCCCCTGAAGGCATGACAGGATAGCCTGCTAAGCTAAATCCTAGCCAGGATCCCCAGGTTAGACATCACAGATATCCCCCCAGACTGACTTTTTGTGTTAAAAGTGCTGCAGCTGACGCAGGAGCTGCTGCCACAAAGCCACTGCTTGCATTACAGAAGCTGAAATAAAAACCACCGTAAAATGTTATCAGTCACATAGAGGAGATAGGATGCATATTGTCATGGCTCACTGCTTATCACTGTTTAGACTGTGGTGGTGGTGGTGGTAGTGGGAGTAAAAGTACTTTATGGACCAGTTCCACACACCAGCCTTCAGAGTTGGGTCTCTTTAGATTGGGGTTGTAAACTCAAGGCACCAGGCCAAATGAAACATGAACTATAAATGCATGGGTGTGTGCTTGTTTGACTGTGATGAGTTGGCTGAGCAGGTCTGACAACATAAGGTGATGACACAGGAATGTGAGGATCATTAATGCAACCTGTTGTGTTTGTGTTGGGTCATCTCTTTCCACAGGTACACGTGTAGTTGTGAAATTCCCCAAAGATATTACATGGCAAGGTTTGGTAATCGAGAAATGTATTTTGATGGAGATATACAGTAGTAGGAGAAATTCTTGTCAGTCTTTGTCAATCTTATCTTGTTGTTGTCACTTGCTATCTTTTAAGGTGTGACTGTGCCTCTGAATTTGGCCTGGGTGTGTTTCAGTTATCTTTTTGGCTTGATGTGTCAGGAAATATAAGGGTTTTAAAGTGTGAAAGCAAGTGTAGTTGGTGTTGTTTTTTTCAGTAGGTGCATTTAGGGCTGCCTATTACAGTTTTACCGCAGTCGAAGGTGACACCTTGCTTGTATGAGCAACGGTTCAAAACCCAAAGATTTTAAAACTACTTAACTAAAACAGAAAAATAAAAAATAGCCAGAAAATTGTTGGCACTTTTGTTTGAAAAATGACTACCACGACTACTAAAATGGGATTTCGTCTTTGTCTGTTTTCTTTTTTTTTTTTTATATATCCATCCATATGTTAAGCCCAATTTCCACCAAGCAGATCAGTTCACGATGCAGTTTTTGGGGGGATTTTCATTATCAAAAGTCGTGGATGGTACCGAAAGAAATGCTCCATGTCATCCCGATTTTTTTTTTACCCTTCTGTTTAGGGTTAAGGTTTGACAAAAGCAGGTTTGTTGATCGAAGGAAGGTGGCTAGACTTCAGGGTGTATGCACTATTTTTGGAAACCTGTTCCAGTGTTCAAATATTATTTTACCAGGCGTATTTAATCTTTAAAGTGGTTAAAAAGAAGAACAAATCACTTTGAATATTCACTAACTTCTCCTCTTTTAAAATGTGTGATGACAGTTTGACATATCACCAGTGAGGTGGCACCAAATCACAGTGTAGCTCAATTGGTAAAGACGAGGGACAAAGGGTTATGCTTTCAGTGTAGATCCCTATCCCTTCTATGTCTATTACAAAGACTAATAGAGCTGTCATCAGTCACAAACCATAAAACTCAGAAGTACGACTGTTTAATCTGTGCTTTTTCCAGTGGCCAACTGTGTTAGTCTTAACAGAGGAATGATTCTTTCAAATGACTAAAGGCAGATGACTGCTTACATAATAAGATGAGTTGATAAATGACGGATGTAATACTATGCCCAAAGGATACTAGTGTATGCAGCTGTACATTCTGGTGCATAGAATCATCTTGCACAATCTCTAGGTCTGTTTTTGATTTGAATAGTCACCAACATTCAAGCACATGGGATAAATATGTTGCCGTGCAGCAGATAGGGACTACTTTTACAGTTTATCTCAGTTAGAGCACAGCTTGTAGCAAGGGTTTTATCACTGTGGAAATCTCAAACACAGATAAATTTTGCTGGCAGTGAATCAGAAAGCTGAGAAGGCCATTTAGCTTGAATTCAATAAAGCATGTGACCCATTTAAAGCTATGACTTCGTAACACATCACTATGTCAGTTTTCAATTATAGCCCATTTAATCAATCACTTGCACCCAGTGTCCCACAGACAGACTCATGTAAGCAAAACCTGGATTGTTTTCCATTGTTTTTCTCTGGATCTCGGGGCTTCAAGAGAGTTGTCTTACACAGGACGAGCTGTATGGAGACATTTTGTGTGTTTTTTTTTCGGTTGGTTTTTAATGTTTTTAAATTTTAAAACATTCATCATCTACTTCAGTTGTTTAGAAGAATGTTGCGATGCTGTTTTGCTGTGAAGCTCCAGAAATGTTTTGTAGACTACAGAACTTCACCTGACTTTCCATCAGCATGGAGGTGACTAGATAATGACAAAATATTCATTTTTGGGTTAACTGTTTATTAAAAGCACATCATACTGTGTGCTTACATATTCATCAATGCTTGGCTGAAAACCAGAACTGACTCCGTTTATAGGTTGTAGTTGCTCAGAATGCATCTATGCTCAGTTTTTTGTTTGTTTTATCTGTCGGTATACATTATGCTGCAGTGACTCTGAAATTAACTGCTGGCCTCCCTCTCCCAAAGGTCCTGTGCTGTCCAGCGCTGCCATGTCGGCGAAAGCCATCTCAGAGCAGACAGGAAAAGAGTTCTTGTACAAGTATATCTGCACCTCAGCGGCCGTGCAGAACCGCTTCCGCTATGCAAACGTCACCGCTGAGACTGACTGGGACCGTCTCACACAGGACCATCCATGGCTACTAACCGAGGTAAGGCTGCTGTGACAGACTCAGCAGGACCTCGAGACCTTCTACTAGCATGTCTTCGTTCTAGGTTGTGTCCTCAGCTGGCAGTATTGAAATCACGAGGCTAATTACATGCTGAATGTCACTGAAACTCTTTATACGGTTTGCAGGACATTATGTCATTACCATCACAGTGGCATGTGACTTTGTTTTTAGATGCACTGCAGATGCATGCAACTTGTAATGTTGAAGCATGACTTCCTTACAAACTGGGACAACCGAAAGTGGGCTTGTGTGATCTTGGTAATAAAATTTAGACAAGTTGTGCATCATATTATACGTTAAATTGTTTTATTAGCACATGCAAATGCCTAATATGTCTACAATCTGATATTTTCAAGTAAACTAGTGTGAGAAATGGATAAAGAGTGTCCTAGCTATGGACAAACAGCTGACACAAGGATATTTTCTCACCATCATTGTGTGTTTGTGTGTGTACTTTTGTTAAAATTTACTATAAAGTAATATCTTCTCATGCAAACCTTGCCATATTTGGACATTTTTACGCAATGGGGGACATTTTGTGACATCAGTTTTGTTTGTCACATCAGTATTACTGCAAATCTATAGCTTTTGTTTAACATTCGGTTTTATTATTCTGTCTTCCTCTGTAGCGCCTGGTAGTAAAGCCAGATCAACTCATCAAACGGCGCGGGAAGCTCGGCCTGGTTGGCATCAACCTGGACCTGCAGGGTGTCCAAGAGTGGCTCAAAGCCCGCCACATGAAAGAGACCACTGTGAGTCGACAGCAATCTGCCTGTTTGTCTTTGTGAGCATTTACAATGACTGAAAATACAGTGTAATTACAAATTAAATGCAATCAGGGGGAAACAAAAACATAGATAAAGGTGCCAAGATCATAATCAGAAGAAAACTCTCAAGCTGTTTTCAAAAGAGGAAACTGATTCTCATTGGAAGTTTTATTCCATAGTTGTGGAGCTCTGAAGGGAAATACCCTACTACCTTCTGTCATAAGCTTTGCCCTGGGGACAGAGAGTAGCAGCTGGTCTGCAGATCTACGCGTACAAGCAGGAGTTAAAAGGTCATCAATGTAAATGGGGGGCCAGGTCGATTTAAAGAGGAGCAATAAAAATGGAAAATCAATTCTAAAACCATGGGTAACCAATGCAACGTTAGACCAGAAGAAGCCCAGTGTTACGTTTCAGACGGTGAAATGTGATCCAGGGAGTTCAGCTGGAGTTACAGATCCAAGAGTAGGACCAGAACACCACACAGTGGCTCATAACACTATGAGGAAGATTTTACTCCCCCGGAAAGTTATTATTTGTTGGTAAAACAGTAAAAATATGCTGTTCATGTTACAAACTTATCTATCTGATATATGTACTTGTAGTCTGGCAAGAGTTAGTTCAGCTTTTTTGACAAATGCCAGTCTTTTTAAATGAAGGACTAGCTACTCTTTGTCTGTACTCCTATTAAAATAACATAACTTACTATGAATTTGCCACTGTTCGTTGGTGTATTCTTATAGATAGGGGTATATTACCACATGGTCCCTGCTCCTGCTTTTAGTTTTTCAGACTTATTATGTCATAAATACAGATAACAATGCAGCTTATCGGTCTGACCCTGGCAGTAAATCAAATGACTGCCTCGCTGTGTTTTGTACTGCATTTGAAGAGAATGTTAGCCACAGTTCCTGGTCCATTAGTCCCTGTCATGTGTAGAAGGTTGCTGTGTTTCGTGCCAGAGACCATGGGCTTAAGTTTAGATCTGCCAGGTCAGAGGTTATGTAATGCAGTGGAGGAGGGTAGTCAGTTCTGGTCCACTATACATACAAGCTGTGCTGCACTTCAAAGAGGCTGTCGCTATACATACTTCCATTACATAAGAAAGGGAATTAATGCACTAGTCATGCGATTAGTTGTTGCTTCTGAACATCATATGTCATTTGCTCTTAATAAAAGATGGTATGTGTACTGGTATGATAACAGTCATAAACAAACAGGGTGTGTAAAGAAGACAAGAGACAGTAAATTAAACCTGGTAGCGACACCTTTCCACCAAGTTTTCCTACAAGAAAAGATGTTTAGTGTTTTCTGGTTCGGGACAAAAAATAATAATTTTTCTGGTTTCTGGTGTATAAGTAGGTTAGGCTAACTTACTTTTGGTTTGTGACATCATGTGTTCTTTTAACAGGTGGGAAAGGCAAAGGGTGTGTTGAAAAACTTCCTCATTGAGCCGTTTGTTCCACACACACAGGTAATGTATGCTTGTGTTTTTGCATTCCAGATCCTGTTTGTTATGTTTGGAAGCTGACTTGTGTAGCCTGTATGTGTGTTTATGTATTGAGGTTAGCGTGCATATAATTTGGATGGATAGAGTTGGATGATTTCTGTTCAGTTTCAGGAAGGTCAGACTGGTTAAAATAGGGAACTGGGTGTTCTTCAAGACTGTTAATGAAACAGTTTGTCAGCCTTTTGTAGATATGTGAAAATGCAAGCTCTGCTGATCTGTGAAAATGTGTTTGTGTATCCTTGTATTTGCCCTCTACTGACAGGAGGAGGAGTTTTATGTGTGTATTTATGCCACGCGCGAGGGCGACCATGTGCTTTTCCACCACGAGGGGGGAGTGGAGGTTGGCGACGTGGACGCCAAGGCCCAGAGGCTGATGGTCGCAGTTGATGACAAGCTGAGTGAGGACCAAGTCACAGAGCAGCTCCTCACACACATTCCTGAGGATAAGAAAGAGTATGGACACATCCTTTTTTATTTATTCAGTTTTTAAATATACATTTTATTGAATGAACACACACAGGCACATCAAAAATAAAACATTTATATTTGTGTATTATGTCAACCCCTAAATCCAGAGTCACAGCAATGTCACAAAATATATTACAAGACTGGAGTAGCACAAGAAGAGAGAGAGGCTAAGGAAGAAGATGAGAAGGAAATTTTAATTCAGTTTGCTTCTTAGACGAGCTTAATTGCCTCATTAACTCACCGCAAAACACACTTCATTCAAACTTGACATAAACAAAATAAAACTCAGGCAAACCGTCTTGGTTTGTCTGGAAAAAAAAGCGTACTGCATCTAAATCATTGTGTCCATCGAACCCAACAATGAGGTCATCTTGTATCCATTTAGTAGAGGACAGGAATTAAAGGGCACTTTGTGATGTGATACTATAACAATTATATGATGCCAGTATTGCAATTTTGTGTTTATTTGATACTTTACTGGACTAAGAGACAAAGAGTTGATGCTTCCTGTGATATTCTGTATCCAGGGTTGCTATGAAGCACTCTGCTGATTTAACTTTGCTTCAGAAAGCCTTCGATGTGTTTATATATTATGATATATCTTTATTATCCCACTTACTGTCACTAGAATCCTAGTTGTGGTGGATTTATTTGCTACCGTTTGTTATATATTTCTGTTTTTCTTCATCAAAGAGGCTCTCTGTCTTCAGTGTAGTTTGTGAGTCCTTTGCTGTTGTTTGACCTTGAGCAGTGTGTTTTAGTTTGATCATTTACCACCTGTTCCAATTACCATCCCCAGTGTTTTAAGAAAGTTCTGTTCTGCAGTTTTACGCAGGCTAACCTATCTGCTAAGGACTCAGCTTTGCCTTTTGGACCAAAGTTTCATCCACTGTGAATTCTGTCTTTGCTGCCCTGTTTTTTATGTTGTAGTTGAATAATAAGACGTTTTATGGCTATTCTCTACTTTTCTCTTGTTTTTTGTCTTCTTGAAGCGTCTTGGCCAGTTTTATAGTGGGTCTCTTCAGCTTATATGAGGACCTCTACTTCACCTATCTTGAGATCAACCCTCTAGGTATGTTTTTCTTAACATGCATCTCAACTTTGTATATTTATATTAATTTCTCTTGGAAGCAAGAGCCAGTGTTACTCCTCGGTTTCCTCAGTTGGGGAGATGGGAACTGTTTTATTACTATAACAACTCCATAATGCATCGTCAATTAACAAGAATGAATTAAGTACTTCACGCTTCATTATTAATTCATGGGAAGTTATTAATTTATGCACGTTGATCAAATCTACCACTGATACACACTCTTCTGCAGCGCCTTTGCTTGAGGAAAACATCACAATGTCGAATGAATGGATAACACAACTTTTATTCTTTGTACCAGTTGTCAACCAAGATGGAGTTTTCGTCCTCGACATGGCAGCCAAAATTGATGCCACAGCAGATTACATTTGCAAGGCTAAATGGGGTGATGTGGAGTTTCCGCCTCCCTTTGGCAGGGAAGCATATCCAGAGGTAAGATCTGAAGGGCAGTGAGGCAGTAAAGCAGGTTTTTATACATTATGATTTAAGTTTTTTAGGCAGGGTTTTGTGCATATTGCAGTGTGTTTAAGTAAATGGGTCCTGTGCAAGTTCAATGTTTTGGAGGAGTCTCTCTTTTTTGTTTACATATCAATAATCTTCTATATCCAATAAGTTGCTTGTATCTCAGGTTATGCCTCCGTCCTTGTCCTTGTGGTCTCATTTTCCAAAATGTTTTATCACAATATGGTTTTGTCCATTGTAGGAGGCGTACATAGCTGATCTGGATGCAAAGAGCGGTGCCAGTCTGAAGTTAACCCTGCTGAACCCCCGTGGCAGGATCTGGACCATGGTGGCTGGAGGAGGGGCTTCAGTAGTTTACAGGTACATCATGGAGTGTTTTTTTTATATATCAAGCATTTTTATCAACTAGAATCAGGACACAGTACTTGACCATCCATCTTCCCTCTTCTTCAGCGACACCATCTGCGACCTGGGCGGGGTGGATGAACTGGCCAACTATGGCGAGTACTCTGGCGCACCCAGTGAACAGCAGACCTACGACTACGCTAAAACCATCCTCTCTCTCATGACACAGGAGAAACATCCTGAAGGTGGGTGCAGCTGACACGTCATTAAGGCGGTTACCCCAAACAGGGTGAGAAAAGTAGGCCAGAGGTGAAAGTGGGTTGAGGGAGTTACCAGACACTCTTAAGGATGGAAATCACTGTTGGATGTTTTTCTGCAATCTGACCTGCTTGCTCTCTGTGAGTGTGTTGCAAGGCCTCTGTTCACTGTGCATTTGTTGTCAGCAATAGACTTCATGGCTGTCACCAAACTATGTTACTGTGGTGTCAACTTTCAGTCCTGAACATGTTCTTAACATATCACCTCCCGTCTCTGTCTCCTACAGGGAAAGTGCTGATCATCGGAGGAAGTATCGCCAACTTCACCAATGTAGCAGCCACATTCAAGGTGAAACACATTGATTTACTTATCTGAAACACCATGACAAGGAAACTGTCAGCTTCAATAATTTATCCTAAGAGAAAAGTCCAACACAATATTTTGTTCTTTCTGAATCTATCAGAGGAACTGGTCTCTGTGTCTGCTAGTCAGAGCTTCTGCAGCTTCATTGCTTTTTGAGACACACACTCAGTATGAAAATTAACATAAAATGAATGTTTATAGTTACTAGTGTACATCCATGTTCAGTGGTGACATGTTTGCAAACTATTTATCTTATATTTCCTCCCAAATAACGTTTTTAGTCAGTGTCAACTGTAAAAAATGATTACTAAAATATTTAAGTACATTATCTGTCAGCACCATGACTCATGAATAATACATGACAACACCACATAACACACAAATATTTAACAAGAATCCGAGGTCTGTGATCCACATAGTTGACCTGGCCCTTCCTGTATCCTCAGGGCATCGTCAGGGCCATCAAAGACTACCAAGGTCCTCTGAAGGAGAACGAGGTCACCATCTTTGTTCGACGTGGTGGGCCCAACTACCAGGAGGGACTGAGGGTGATGGGGGAAGTAGGTGAGTGAGATGAAACTGAGGGTCATAGGAAGGGGGGGGATGACTCTAGTATGCAGTTTGTTATTTTGGAAATACTTGGTGTCAAGAAATGTTTAAGATTCTTTTATTGGACTACACATGACCAGAAAGAGGGATACTAATGCAGGTTGAATCTGTGCACAGGTATAAATTGAGTTGTTTAACTCTGTTTTTCTTTTCTTTGGTGCAGGGAAGACCACGGGTATTCCTATCCATGTGTTTGGTACGGAGACCCACATGACAGCTATTGTTGGAATGGCTCTGGGCCATCGGGAAATCCCTAACCAGCCCCCGATGGATGCTCACACTGCCAACTTCCTCCTCAATGCCAGCAACAGTGCAATGGTATTTTCATTCAGTCACACAGGAAACTTAAGATGATCTGCAAGTCTTTTGCATCCCTTTTAAAACACATTATAGATGTTGTATTGCTTGAGACAGGCACCACATTTCCATGTGTGAATTGTCCAGTGAGTTAAAGACATTTGAGCTGTAAAACTGTCCAGTTGAAGAAAAGGATTATTGACAAGTAATACATTAACATTTGAGATTGCACAAATATGCAGCTTTTGTTCACATGTAGCAGAGGGTGTAGCATGTTTAAGGACATTCAATAACTGATACAATTCAGTCATACATGTTCAAACACAATTTAAGCTCTGAAAGGTTTGTACTTTGGAACTTGTTGGAGTTGCTCTATTGCAAAGTGTTACATGGTTTTCTTTTCATGTAGTCGGTGTGCTCTTAAGCCTTTTCATGTGTTGGGTGTTGGCCTCCGTGTCTGCTAGACGTCATTTGTTGCAGAATGTTTTCTTTGAAAATCGAAAGCCAGATATCACTATTTCCTAAAACGGGTGGTGTTTCTGTTGGTGTATTTGTAAAGACATACAACTCCAAATTGTCACTGGAGTACCTTATAATTCGCATATGCCATTGTATACAATGGTTTGTCAAAAATGCCTACCATCAAGGCTGTATTGATTGTATTGATGAGCTCATATGTGGTGTGTGTCTGTGTTTTCTGTATCAGACTCCAGCTACAACCAGGACCGCTTCATTCTCTGAGCCCAGGACGTCTAACGATATCACCCCTGCCAAAAAGTCTAAAGCGGGTCTTCCAGCAGGTAATTAACACAGAAGCACTCGCCTCTCCATCGCTTCTGATCAGCAAGACTCCATATGTACTCATACTCTTCTGCTTTTTCATTTTTCTTCTCCTTGCGTCCTGTATTTCTCCCCTCCCTTCTTCCTCGCAAATGCCACCACTGCTCTTCTGCATTTTAATTCTCTTTCTGTTTCTCCCTCCTCCTCCTCCTCTTCTCGTTTTTGCTGCACAAACTGTCCGCTCACCTTCATCTTTTTTCACGCTTGTTTCTCTAAGACTGTCTTCATTCTATACTGTGGCCTCTGAAGAATGTGGTCACAGGCGATTGGAAAGGTAAGTAATGGGCGTGCCATGCTCACACTGCGCTCGGCTGCCCACACACTCTCCACTGGTTTGCCTTTGATTCTTCCTACCCCTCACCTTCATTATCTTGGTAGAAAGGAGTGTGTCTTTATGTGGCACCTCATGTTTGCTTCGCCTCAGTAGCTCAGTGGGTACATTAAAGTGTCGGGAATAAGTCATCCTTTAAACAATTAACCATTGTAAAAAGAATTGTAGATAATCCACAAATAAGAATATCTCATCAGGTTTCTGATGTTAAGACTCATAAATTCAAGGATCTGTAGAAGAGATTTGTCCTCTTTAGAGTTGTGTGCTGTTGTGTAGGCATAGTTTTGATTGCAGTGTCAGAAACCATGCTGAGATAAGTTTGCGATTGTGGCTAAACTATACTTTCAAGATTGCTTTTCACAGCAGCGCAGTAAAGGCATGCCCTGTAGCAGCTGCTTTGCATGGTTTTTCCTCTGGCGTGCCATTTATGGAGTGTTTTTTCCGAGATGACACACAGTTGATCAAATGCACTGAAGTCTGTTCAATAAATACGATACAGATGCACTCATTCTTTTCTCCCTTTTTGTTTTTGTGCTCATTTTGTCATTTTTTGTGTTCCCGTCCCGTGGGGTCACAGAAGCGCAAGCCTCTTCAGGCTGCAGCGGAGGTATGGAAGGGTGTGAAAAAACCTGTCTTCCTGCCCTCTCTGCCCTCTGTCCACTTCCCCCTGCCTTCTCATTTTGCCTTCCTGGTTTTTCCTTCTTTTTCGCATTCTTTATGGTGGCCTACTCACCTTCAGGGATGCTGTGTAACGTCTCTGAACATACATTTGTTCAAAAAGCATTTCCATCCAGATTGACATTGGTGAATCGTCTCAAATTTGTTTAGTACAACATATAATTATTGTGAAAATAAACCAAGACAGACGGTTCTTTTAATAATAGAAATCCCAATGTAGGAGTTTCTCAAGAAAAAAACATGACCCACCACAGCTGAAAGAAAAATTTGAACAATTGCACTTTCCCTTCAAGATCAGTTTCATCCTAAAACTAGGGTATCTGCAGGTCTTGAAAAGTTTAATAAAGCATTGAATTCAATTTCCTCAAAAAATGTCTTAGAAGGTATTTAAAACATCTAAAACCCTTAATGAAACCTGCAGAAATCTCTTGAGCTGTCTGTTAAAGACATGGTGACGGTGCTGGACCTGCTCTGTGCACAGCTTTGTTTGCATCAGATCAGAGAACAACACAAGGCAGTGAGCCTGGACAGAGAAGAGAGATCTGGGATGACTGGAACAAACGTGTGGCAACATGGTGTTTACTTAACAGCAAATGCTGCAAACCACATTGTAGATTAACATGGCAGTCTTCATTCAAAACAAAACATTTGACACTCTGTTTCAGAATAATGTCCTTTTTTAAATGCCTCAGCTTTTCTTGCACCATTGCTGGGTTGCTGTGGTATCTGGAGCTTGCCTTGAAAGTATTAATTGAATTACCAGTAGACAGCTGTGTCATCAACACTTTCAGACAAGCTTGGTAAGTGAGGTCATGACTCTAAGAGCACACAGCAACTTTTACAAACATACAGTGGAAAAAGCTGCAGAAAAATCTTTTCTTTTGGGAACAATGGAATTAAAACCACTAATGAAAGTGTATTAACTGGAAAAGAAAAAGATCTTTTATTGAACTGAAACTCAGGGGGTCATAAGAAAAAGTCTAACTTCAAACAATATTCCAAATGAATTCCAAATCTGCTACCACAACCACTGATGCCTTCTTAATGTTAACATATTGAGACCCAAATTAATCCTTTTAACTTGGAGGTGGACAAAATAATAGACTATTACAGTAACACTTATAAATGTGACTTTATATTAGGTTGAATGAAACAGCACAATTTATCAGCTAAAAACAGACGTGTGCCCAAATTACAATAAGACAAAAAAAACAGCTAAATTAGTTGGTATGCTAATGGAGAAAGTGAGTGAAAAAAGACAACATACAGAAGTGTATGTCTGATGCAGGCAAATTGCATCAACTACAAGTAACATGAGTGCAGCGTTTGTGCTGTTGATTTTGTAACTACAAAGTATTTAGTCATGCAGTGTTATTTTCTCTACCTCCTGTGTCTCTGTCCTCAGAGTAAGGTCTCTCTGTACTCTGCTTGTTACCATCCACATTCCTGCTGTTTTCCTCAGCCTTACCACCCCTCTCTCTCGCCTGTGATTGTTTTTGTTTCTGCTTCCACCCCTCACTTCTCTTTCTCTCTCTTTGTGCCTCTGCCTTCTCCCTCCTTCAGCCAAAGCCACCACACTCTTCAGAAAACAAACCAAGGCCATCGTTTGGGGCATGCAGACACGTGCCGTGCAAGGCATGCTGGACTTCGACTATGTCTGCTCCCGGGACGAACCCTCTGTGGCAGCCATGGTCTACCCCTTCACGTATGTTCCCCAACATTACATTACAATCTTGATACTCCACTGATTAAGGACATCCCTACATTGTCACAACAGATAATATCTGCAGTGAAATGTATTTACGATTAAGTGTGTGGTTGTTGCAGTTCAGACCCATGATTAGGGCTGCAACTAATGTTATTTTGCTCATCACAATTTCCAAGTGACATCTTCAAATTGCTTCTTTTGTCCAACCAACAGTTCAAAACCCAAAGACTCATAAATGTCAAATAAAAGCAGCAAATCCTCCTATTTAAGAAGCTGCAAGCAGTAAATGTTTGACTGAAAAATGACTAATTAATTTTTCAAAATAGTTGACAAATTTTTTTAGAAAGCAAAATGCAAAAATGTTATCAGCGATGACAGTTGACCTCCGAATTTTCACTTCACCAAAAAGTTGTCCTTACATTTCTGTTTTTCTCAGTGGTGATCACAAGCAGAAATTCTACTGGGGCCACAAAGAGATCCTGCTGCCGGTGTATAAGAACATGGCCGACGCCATGAAGAAGCACACCGAGGTGGACGTCCTGATCAGCTTTGCTTCACTGCGGTCAGCCTTCGACAGCACAATGGAGGCCATGCAGTACTCACAGGTAGAAAAGACATACTGTTCATTTATGTTTACATAAAGCCTGTACATCACTGCAGACATGAAAGTCTCTTATCTTAATGCACTTTCAGATCCACACTATCGCCATCATTGCTGAAGGCATCCCTGAAGCTCAGACCAGGAGGATGATCAAGATGGCTGACGAGAAAGGCGTCACTATCATTGGCCCTGCTACGGTATGCAGCCATGTCACACCAACAGAGACCATAAACGAAGGCACTCTTTAAAGCACCGCATTGTAACGTGAATATTGTGGTCGTTGTCTCTGAGAGTGTTTAGATGTGTTTCATCAGTAATGTATGGAAACAGAAAATGACACCTATGAACTGGCACAGATAAGTTAATTTGATACTGAGTACTTTCTGTCTCCCAGGTCGGAGGCATCAAGCCAGGCTGTTTTAAGATCGGTAACACAGGTGGCATGCTGGACAACATCCTGGCTTCCAAACTTTATCGTCCCGGCAGCGTAGCATACGTGTCACGCTCTGGGGGTATGTCCAACGAGCTGAACAACATCATCTCCCGCACCACAGATGGTGTCTATGAAGGGGTGGCCATCGGAGGAGACAGGTACATTAGCAAATGATTTGCTTAGGAGTGAAGAGAAAACTATTGTACATGTGTGACTATACATTTTTTAAATTCTGATATTAATTTATCCCAGCTCCAGAAACATGTTGTTGTCGGAAAGACTTTTAAGTCCCTGAGTTTTGTTCCTGTTTGTCCAGATATCCAGGCTCCACCTTCATGGACCACGTCCTTCGCTACCAGGACACTCCAGGGATCAAGATGATTGTGGTACTGGGAGAGGTGGGTGTAGCTCTGAAAATGTTAATATTTTCTGATTTTAAATCAACCTAATGTTTCTGTTTTTCATTTACTTTAATTTAGAGCATTTCCGCTGTGTTCCATGTATATTTTATGATCTCTTTCTGTCTGACTACCTAGATTGGAGGCACAGAGGAGTACAAGATCTGCCAAGGCATCAGAGAAGGGAGAATAACTAAGCCTGTGGTGTGCTGGTGTATTGGAACCTGCGCCACCATGTTCGCTTCAGAGGTTTGTTGGTTGTATTGACATAACTGGCTTTGCATTCTGTTGTTGTTGTTGCCTGGGGAGTTTTGAGTTGTCGAACTCAACTTGTGATGCTGCCATCTTCAGGTTCAGTTTGGCCATGCAGGGGCCTGCGCCAACCAGGCTTCAGAAACAGCAGTGGCCAAGAACCAGGCCCTGAGGGATGCTGGAGCTTTTGTACCAAAGAGCTTTGATGAGCTAGGGGACGTCATCAAGTGAGTAATCCATCACATGGTCTAGAGTTTGTCATTGAATTCATATTGTGGTTTTCCACTAATAACGTGTGTCTATATGGTGAAATAGGACTGTTTATGATGATCTGGTAGCCAATGGTACCATCATTCCTGCTCAGGAAGTTCCTCCCCCAACAGTACCTATGGATTACTCTTGGGCCAGGGTAAGAACCATCATCCTTACTCTGCCATAAACCCAAAAACTGCTTTTTATTTTCTCCACAGCATCTGTCTTGGTGACAAAGAATGTAATAGTTGTTGAATTTTATAGAGTAAAAATATTATAGCTCATTATTACAGAAATGTATTAGTTTCATACTAGATTACTAAAAACTTGCAGCTGATTTTTTTTTTTTCAAATAGACAAATAATATGATTTGTTGTTGCTTATTAGATAAATGTGACCATGGTATGTAGAGAATGGGAGACTTAACAACTTTTCAGTGTCCTCTGGTGGACAAAATATGTAATGACGCCACTGTTCCCTCTTACCAACTGATTTCTGCATCACACTCTGCAAACATTGTCAGCCTGTCCATTGCCTGTGTGTTGGAATCGATCTTACATTTGTTTTACTCTCCACTGGATTTCCTTCAGGAGTTGGGCCTGATCCGTAAACCTGCCTCATTCATGACGAGCATCTGTGATGAGCGTGGCCAGGAGCTCATCTACGCTGGCATGCCCATCACTGAGGTCTTTAAAGAGGAGATGGGTTTAGGAGGAGTGCTGGGCTTGCTTTGGTTTCAACGCAGGTTAGTATGATGACTGTGAAACAGCTGGTGTTAATCAGTTTCTGAAAGAAGAAGTCTTGGATTTATTTTTTTTTAAATGTGTAATGTTTCTGTGTAGGTTGCCGCGCTATGCCTGCCAGTTTATTGAGATGTGCCTGATGGTAACTGCTGATCACGGGCCTGCTGTCTCTGGTGCACACAACACCATTGTCTGTGCTCGTGCTGGCAAGGACCTTATCTCAAGTCTCACCTCTGGCCTGCTCACTATCGTCAGTACTGCTCATACACTTAAGCATACACTGTGTTGGGACGCTCTATAAAACCTAGATAAAACAGAATGTGATAATCTGCAAATCCTTTTTGAATACACTCAACTGAGAGCTCGAGAACACTTCCTAAAACTGCCAGTAAACACAGTTAATTTACAGATGAGTTTTTATTTACGTTTTACACAGTGTCCCAACTTTTTTGGTCACAAAAAGGTTCTTGTCTTTCACTAACTACGCGGGCAAGTTGCGTCTGTACTGAAACATGATTTATATTTACATTCCAGGGAGATCGTTTTGGAGGTGCTTTGGATGCAGCTGCGAAGCAGTTCAGCAAGGCATTCGACAGCGGCATGCTGCCCATGGAGTTTGTCAACAAGATGAAGAAGGATGGCAAGCTGATAATGGGCATCGGCCACAGAGTCAAATCAGTAGGAAGATTCAGTCAAGTCACATTATTAAGATCCATAAATGATGCAGCATTTTTATATTATATTAGAAAGTTAAAATTATACTTCTTATTAGATTAATTCATTAAAACAAGACGATAAAACCATGCCTTAACAAAGCTTGTCTCCGTTTCCAGATCAATAACCCAGACATGCGTGTGCAGATTCTGAAGGACTTTGTTAAGCAGCATTTTACCTCCACCCAGCTACTTGACTACGCGCTAGATGTAGAGAAGATCACCACCTCAAAGGTATTTTTCAGCGGATTTAGCAAGAGTGAAGCAAAACGTGTCAAGACCTTAATAAAATCAAATGGTCAGAGGGACTGGTGTGTCATAAAAGCCACCATCAAAACAGTGAAATAAGTAAAGGAACCTGCAGCTTGTGTTTGTCAATAAAATGTTCCCATTGGACAACATTTCAATGTGACTTCGTTGGTCAATGTGCAGATCCATTCCTCCTTTTTTATGTTACATTTGGCAGAGCTTGGCTGGCTAACTGATATTCGATATTTAGATATTTTTTTAATTCTTCTTCTCAGAAACCCAACCTGATCCTCAACGTAGACGGTTTTATTGGTGTTGCCTTTGTGGACCTGCTCAGGACGTGTGGCGGCTTCACACGGTAAGAATATCAAAACTGAAGGGATGCTTTTTACACCAAAACAAATTCTTAAGCTCTTTTTAATTCAGTTTAGCTTTGGTTAATATTCAGACTGGCTCTTGAGGTATTTTCTGTATGAAATTTCCCATTGTAAAATCAAGTTTTTCAAAAGGCAGACAACTGTTATTTCTTTAGATTAATAGAGAACCCTCCATAGATCATCATGAACAGAAGATTGATGTCTTCTGCCCATTTTTTATTTAGCATTCATAAGCACTATATAAACCTTTTTAATAAATGGTTTATAGCTCATACAAGTTTGGTATGTGTGCAGATGGACTGAAGATGTCTCTGTACACGACTCTGCAATGCTCACTTGTGGTCATACCACAAAATAGCAAGCGTACAGAGACTTCAAGTGGCTTTTAATGGCGCCATGAGAATATAACTTGACTTATAACTTTTAACCCTTTTTCCAACATTTTATAGACCAAATAACTAATCGAGTAAATCGAGAAAATAATCAACAGCATTAGCATAAGTTGTATCCCAAATCTGTTTGACTACACAAGTGTGTTATAAACAGTGTTAATAAAATGTGTTATTCATCGGTCAGATGCCAAAAGTCCATTGTCTGTATTGTTTGTGTTGATGGCACAATATCCAGTATTGTTTCTCACATGAATGTTGAACTGGTTCCAGAGACGAGGCTGATGAGTTTGTGGAGATCGGTGCACTAAATGGGATCTTTGTCCTCGGCCGTAGTATGGGTTTTATTGGTGAGTCCCATTCAGATACAAGCATGACACAAACTCTCAGAGTATTCAAACAGGACATCTAACTCGTGTCTGTCTCACATTAGGACATTACCTGGACCAGAAGAGGCTGAAACAGGGTTTGTACCGTCACCCCTGGGATGATATCTCCTATGTGCTCCCTGAACATATGTCCATGTAATCCCCACATCGCAGGATGGGACGCACTTCCAGATGTGACTGCTCTATTTGGTCAGGCAGCATTACACTCCAAACTTAATGTATATTTATGTACTCTATGGTTACAACAACAGCTGCCTGGGGAAAACTGGGCAGGATGATTCTGGAAAGTGGAAGTACTGTCTGACTGAGGGATCAGGGTAGAGGCTTTCGATCTAGTTTTTACGGAGAAAAAGGGGAAGTATATTTTCAGATTTTGTTTTCTGCAAATTATTTAGTCTGAGATGTAATTTATTACGTTTTGAATGAAGAGCCAAACCAATGCACGCTGCAGCAGTTGCAGGAGCACAAAATCAATTGGTACTCTGAAAAAAATTGCAAAAAAACCTGTTTTGCGTAGTCGGTACGATGGCAGGATTCAAAGCACATTTCAATCTTGACTCCTGTATCACAGAGTCCGATTAGTTCATCTGGAGTAACAGCTGCTGATGTGAAATTTGTTCAAGCTCGGCAATACAGTATATGTCTTTTTATACTACTTACAACAACTAACTAAAATAATTATTTTAATCAGCGTTTGCCTGTTTTAGACAAGTATGTTTTCTGGCTTTCTGAGTATTGCACCTTAGTTTAAACACTAGCAAATCTAGATTTAATATCTGTTTAAATTTCCTTGTCCAAGTAACACTCCCACTGAGAAAAATCTTCGTCATCACAAGATAAACCAAAGTTATTTTTAGAAAGTTGTTGTCTTTGATTTAAGTAAAAAAGAAAACAGGGTCCTGTGGTTGATATTACAGAGCTTATCCAGATCATGTGTCTGAAAAAGGGTCATCGTAATGTGATAAAAGAATTAAACAAACACATGACGATTTAAATGTCACTCCAGCATTGCCTTTCCTAGAGCAGCCCCGTTTACAACCCTGGGTGTAAACTAGTGGTTGAGGTTCATCAGCTACTGTAAAGTTAGATGCCGTTTTGAGGTGTTCAAGTCTTTCACAGCCAGTATGTGTTGAACTGCTTGTGTTGCTGTTCTGATTTAACTGTCAGGAAATGGGAACATGTAGAAGCATGAAAAGAGGGTGAACAAAATGCTTCATGAATGAGCCCTGTGAGTCTTTTGAAAGCATCTTTTTGCGAGGGACCATGAAAGCTTTACTTGGGGGGGATGAGGGATACAGATGTCGCCGCTGTAAAAGAATTATCCGGCTTTGACTCAAGACCTGACACCAACTCAAAACGCTTCGTAACTGCCCACTGTACGGCCTGCTGTGTTTGATCTTTGTTTTGCTGTTTTTATTTAACTGTGAAAAAAAAGCTTTGTTTTTTGTAATATGCTGTCATATAATAGTATAATGATAATAAAGAACTTCTTGTTTTACTTTTCATTTTGGTCTATAAGTCTATAATGTCTATCTGTTGTAGGTAGAGAGGTGTTTCTGTGACAGGGGGATATCTATCATATCATCACCCAGGAGACATACTGTACATTAGAACTTGAAATTTAAAAAAATATGGTTTATATAAAGTTATATATTATATTGATCTGTGTGTAGCATTCAGTAAATACTAACTACCACCCTCCATACAAATAAAACACTGCTGGCTTCTAAGGAATGGTATACTCAGACAAAAATCCAGATGAAAATGAGCATTTCGTCCAAAGAGGTGGACGATATGACCAGTCGGAATTTTCAGCTGACACACATTGTTTATCATAAAAACCATTATTGTGCTTCTCTTGTTGATCTTATTAATCGATTGTGAGACAAACACAAAAAAAGTTTAAACATGTTAAAAACTAAAAAAAACGCTCTCCGGAAATCCAAAAACACATCACAGTGTAAGAAATAAAAAAAATAACTCCCACACATAAAAAAAAGCAACAATGTCATTGCAAATTTCTTTTTAAATCTGTCTAAAATCCTTGTGTAGCCTCAGGGTGTTCAACAACATGGCATCACCTGGCTTCATTATACACTTGAGACATGTAACGTGAACACACACTGGCCCTGGTATGTTATGCTGAGTATGGACCACTGTTATCTGACAACACAAATGTTGTATTCTCTTCACAGAGAAAGAAACCGTATAACTTTGTTTTTTTGAAAGTTAGGTCAGTCATTTTAGCACACTTTGACAAAATAACAACACTGACTTAATTAGATGTGTTTACTAGCAAATAATATGGTATTACAGTCAGTTGGCTGTGACTTGCTAAAATATAAAGATGACTAAAATTTAAAAAAACAAAAAGTCTGACTGATAGCGCCTGGTCTATGATTTATGCTATAAAAGATCAGTTATTAAACAGGTGCTTTTATTTATTTAAAGGGACACTATGTTGTTTTGGAGAAGTAATTCAAACTCAGGATTTTAATATTTACAATATTAATGAGGTAATAATACAAACTCAGAAATATTTATCTTTTCCATAACTGAATAAACAAGCTGTTCTCAGCGGAAAATAAGGTCCCCAGAACAGTGTTTGAAGCTAGAAAGGTGGCAGGGTCCGCCAAATATAGCAGTAGTATAGCAGTGTGAAACTGTGTTGTCCTTTAATGTCTGCCCCAAAACTACATAGTGCACCTATAATAGCTATAAACTACAGTCATACTAGTTCAATAAGCAAAAACAAGGATACAAAGGGGGGAAAAAAATATTATAAATAAAAAATTAAAATGGTGACAGACTTTAGAGAGTACATTTTATCTGCTGAAATGCATCTTTAGAGACTCAAAGTAACAATCAGTTTCAATTCAAAATAACTTAAAGGATGCAGTTGAATTAAAACATTCAGCTTTATGAATATGGAACCACTCCAATAAAATAAGAAGGTTAAAATAGTGAATAAATGCTTATCTATGCAGGTGTTAACAAAGTACATCATCAGCCGCTAGATAATTCGCTACGCGCATGCGCGACAACGACGCATCACTCAAAGTTAAATGTCGCTCAAATAAAGACGCATTAATGTGTCATAGCCATACAAAACATATCGATAACACCTCGGACTCTTCTGTATTTCAGTCATGGACACGTGTCTCCAGTGTGAACGCAGATATTAGCTTGAATCTGAGAGCCTCCTATTGACGCTCCAGCCACAACCTCAGTACATTTGGGCAGCTTGTTAAATACGGAAGTGAAGCACTCCTGTTTTCAGAGCGGGGCTGTGGACCTACTGCGCATGCATGTTAGTTTTTGAATGTTTATTTGCGTGTGTTATATATGCCTATGAGTTCCTCCCGAAGATAGTTAAGCGCCTTCACCTGCCACCGAGTGTTTCCCGCTGCGGTATGGCAGCGGCGGCAGAGGAGCCGGAGGACGGCGGCCGGAGCAGCGGCGCACCGGGAGCGCGGACAGGTGACGGGGAGCCTGAGGAGGCCGAGGAGTTCACCTGCTGGGCCTACTGCTCCGAGCTCTCCCGGCGGCAAAACGAGCAGAGGAAGGCGGGGCTGTTCTGCGACGTGACGCTGGTCTTCAGCGGGGTGTCCGCGGAGAGGGTCCAGACCTTAACCGCCCACCGCTCGGTGCTGTCGGCGGCGTCGCAGTACTTCACGCTGCTGCTCGGCGGACAGTTTTCAGAGTCCGTGTCCGGGCGTGTGGAGCTGAAGGAGTGGAGCTCCACCACGGGACCAGAGCCAGAGACAGTGGAGAGTGTCATACAGTTCATGTACACTGGACAGATCAGGGTCACCACTGCCAATGTGCACGAAGTGCTGGAACTCGCTGACAGGTAATTTTGATTTAAAAACCACACATTTTATCAACCTGGCTCCCCTTATTACACACGGATGTGTTGGCCTGCTGCCTACAGGCTTGTGTTTGTGGCACACGAGCCACACCTGTCTCCTCATGCCAGCAGGTTTGACCTGTTCACACACCTGTGGAGCTTGGCACTACATGTTTAGACAGTGTTTCATTATAGAAACGTCAGCCAGGACAGTGCAGTTGGGAATGTGGGCCAAATGATTGAATAAAGGCCTACATTTTGGCCCAGATCTTTACCAATAGTCTGTATGATCTAGGGCAGCAGCTAATGATTATTTTCATTAGAGCCTGATCAATACTGGGTGCTTTGGGCCTTGGGATGGTGGTCGACCCATCCTACAATCCCAAAGTGTTGGCAAGGAGACTCAAAAATCAACTTTTCTTACAAATAGGACCTTAAAATGTAGTTAAACAGTCATGACAAAGATATGTAATGGAGGCAGGATATTTTACGGTTTAACAATCAACTTTTATCGTCTATAAAAACATCAGTGCACTGACACAGTAAACTAACTGGGAACTGAATAATTCTCAGTCATCCCAAGCATCTTCTTCTGCATTATCATCTCTAAAAAAAAAAGGTTTCATATCAGCGCATATCAGGCAACATATACACCGACACAAATATATCTGTGATACGCCAGTATAAGCCGATAATATCAGCCAATCCATATATAGGTCGGAAGGCTCATTTTCCTTATTAATTTATCCAAAAAAAGCTGATTACAATTTCACAAAAAGCCCAAGTTGATGTATTTAAATTGTTTGTTCTCGACATTCACATTGGAGAAAAGGGAACAAGTGAATTTTTGGCATTTTTGCAAAACAAGTTACTTACTTGAATGATCATTAAACTAGTTGTCAATCCATGTAATTTCTTTCAATTGGCTTCAAATTATTAAATTCTTAGTCAGTTGACCGATAACTTCAACTACAATGTGAACCATTACTTAGCTGTACAATTATAAGAGTGAGCCAATCACTAAACACACCCATGTTACACCCAGATGGGTGTTTTCACTTTTGCCTGATTAGTCAGAGCTGGTCAGGGTGCACACATTGTTCCTGACCGACGGCTCCCTCATTCTCCCGTGTTGCTGCATCTGTTTGTTGTTGTTTGGACATTGGTTACCGCATGTTATTTCCATCATAGCTGCACCTAACTTCAGCTTGGACGAAGGACTTTTTAGCCAGAATAATTGAAAAATAAAGCCACAAAATATTTGTTTTTGATGAACTCCACTTTTATACATGATTGGACTGATAATTCCAACATGCTCACACAGGTTCCTGTTGGCGCAGCTGAAGAACTTCTGTGGAGAGTTTCTGATGAAGAAGTTGAGCTTGTCCAACTGTGTCGCCGTGCACAGCCTCGGCCACATGTACAGCCTGGAACAGCTGGCCAAGGGAGCTGCCGTGATGATCAGGAGGAACTTCCACAAGATTATCTGCAACGAGGAATTCTACACACTGCCGTTCCACCTGGTGCGGGACTGGCTGTCTGACTCGGAAATTACTGTGGATTCTGAACAGGAGCTGTTCGAGGCTATTGTGAAATGGGTGAGCCAAAACACAGAGGAGCGGGAGAAGCATTTTGAGGAGCTGTTCAGGCTTTTGCGGCTGCCTCAGATTGCTCCCACCTACCTGACACGGGTGGTGAGGAAGGATGCCTTAGTTGGAAACAATGCAGCTTGTCAGCAGCTGGTGTCTGACGCTCTTGAGGTCCACGCTGTTCACCTTGAGACCCTCAAGGCAGCTGACCTGGAGCCGTGTGCCTCCTCCACGCCAGCAATCCAGCCACGTTTTGGCCAGAACATGGATGTAATCATGGTAGTGGGTGGTGTTTCAGAAGGTGGAGACTATTTGAGTGAGTGTGTGGGCTACTTCATTGCTGAGGACCGTTGGGTGAACCTGCCACACATTCACAACCACCTTGACGGACACGCCATCGCAGTCACTGACAGCCATGTTTATGTGGCCGGCTCCATGGAGCCGGGCTTCGCCAAGATGGTGGAGCGCTACAACCCCAACCTCAACACCTGGGAGCAGGTCTGCAGCCTGACAACTCGCAAGCATTCCTTCGGCCTCACATGTGTTAAAGACATCCTGTACAGCATCGGTGGTCATGGAAACTTCAGTCCTGGCTTTAAGGACGTCACTGTCTACGAGCCTGAGCAGGACGAGTGGCAAAACCTTGACCCAGCACCAAAGATACTACGAGACGTAAAAACAGTGAGCGTGGAGGATCGTTATGTGTACGTGATGGCCAGGACCCCTGTAGACCTGGACAATGATGATGGACTGAGCACTCTGACCACTTGCTATGACACAGAGAGTCACAAGTGGCAGGAAGTGGACTCCTTACCGCTCATCGATAACTACTGTAGTTTTCAGATGGCTGTTGCAACCACCAACTTCTATCATACAGCTTCCTGCTGCGCCAAGAGCTACAAGGTCACAGCTGAGGCCGCTCAGCAGAAAATAAGCAGAAACATCCCTGACGAAATCCTCGACAGCCTCCCTCCAGAGGTCCTCAGCGTGGAGGGCGCTGCTGTTTGCTACCTGGGTGAAGACATATTCATCGTTGGTGGGTGGAGGAACAGCACCAACATGGACAAGCAGTACCGCAGGGAGGCCTACCGTTACTGTGCAGAGAGGAAGCGCTGGATGCTGCTGCCGCCGTTACCTCAGCCACGCTGCCGGGCCGCAGCCAGCCACGTTCGCATCCCGTACCAGTATCTTCATGGCTGCCAGCACTACCCCATGCCCCAGAACCTGGCTCGCCAGCGAGATCGCATGCAGCAGATGCAGCAGCTCCATCGCCGCACGCTCACTCTGCGCAGGCAGCTGCAGTCACAAATCGAATGTTGAGATTGAAAGCATTTTGCACTTAATCTGCTGATAAATGCCTTGTTGTAACCGCAATTTTATCTTATTTTATGCCTTTATTGAGGTGAAATGTCTGCATGAGTTTTCCTGGGGCTGCTTTGCAGGAAGATTTCAGTCTTACCTAATCATTTTGGCCTTACATTATAGCTTATGCCTTACTTTTATTCTGGTAGTAAATGATACTGTGATGAAAAACAAAGTTGATTTCTTTGCTAAAAAACTTAGTTGAGCTTTTATATGTGGTCTGTGTTACAGTAACTCTTAAATGATGTCAACATATGTTGTGGTGCAAGTCAGAATAAAATTATGACAGTTCTCAGTGAAACTGATTTGAATGTTGAGATGTAAAGTTAGATAAGTAAATGATGTCTACATTTTTTGTGATTTAAACGTATCAGTGTGGGGGTAATGAACTCACCGTAACAACCAGCTTCAGCTTTTTACTCCTGTCATTACTTGCATCTAATTTCTACCTACCTCCAATTTCCACCTTGGTTTTTATCTTTTTGCACTGTAGGGATTGAACGATCTGAATGTTGGTCATATATAGCATATATAGTGTGTATGTAGTGTGTGCCCCACTTGAAATAGACAATCATTTCTGAATTTTTGTAGCAAGAATGAAGTATTGAGAAAAGCACATATTGGGGAACAGGGTGTTCAGATTAAATGATCCCCCCTCATTAAAATCTGTTTAATACAGTGTTGCACAAAATATATATTTTGCCATTCCAACGGATGTGTAAAATTGTGTATGATTAAGTTCTTTAGTATTTCCACTGGCCAAAAATGGTTTTATTTGATATATACCAGGTTGTTGCTCAGCTTCAAAGATGGACCAAATACAACCATGATAATGTTGAGAAGTTTCTGGTTTAAATGTGGTTTGTTTTGCCTTCTTGTTTTTGAATTAGAGCTCATGTTCACAAATGGACACTGCACTGTGGAAAAATATGTGTGAAACTCATTACAACAGGAGGTTGGTATGTTTTTGTACGTGGTTCTCTAAATGTTCCCGATTGTGCCATAAAATCCCAACTGCCCCTTATTGATAAAGTTGAATTAACTGTATTTACAGGACCTTGAATGTTAACTTGTAAAAACATTGTACAGTGTTGCTTTTTTGGCTACGATCTTCAGAGTGTTGTGTGGACCAGTTGCTGAGCTCAGTGTATTTCTCCAACACTGGGGAAATTGCTAATGCCTGCGGTATCCCCAGCTAAGCTGCTTATTAATATTATCTAATTCGGCTTTGTGAGCCTAATAATTTTGCGTTAACATGCTGTACATAATGTGAACAGCTTTAATTGATCAGTTCTAGGTGGAGATTTTGATCTAATTTTCTCATGTAAAGTGCACACAGCCACAGGATTACAGCAGAATGCAACAGTGCGGACATAAACAGATATTAGTGATTGGCAGTAGTATATCAATATCACATTTGAGGCTGGGTGTCAAGGTCAGGTTTTTAAAGCATGATTTGCCAGTGCCATATATGCAGATTTCATGCAGCCAAATATACTGTGTTACATATTGTGTCATTCCATTTGTATGTGCAACAGCTGCAAGTGTACAGATATTTGCAATAAATGATAAATAATGAAATCTGTTTGTTGTCATCTATCTATCTGAGGATTTAGTACTAAAATTAGCACAAAAATTTACTGTGGCTACTTTGTGACAATGTTATACCACAGTGATCACATAGCTAGCAAAACTAGCGAAAATGCTATAGTTTGAATGTGATTTTTTACAATATAAATTCAATATATTTTTTCATTTAATTCAATTTCTAACACAATGCATTTTATTTATAATTAAACGTCTAAACATTGTTTAATTTAATGTATTATTTTTTATTGTGTGCGAGGTGACACGGTACCACGGCGGAAATGCTCCCAATGAGGTAGGAACCAAAGTGCGTCGGAACCAAAGTGCTTATCAGGTAGAAGACGGAAGTGCGACAAACGCAGATGTAAACAAATCAATCCAGCCGACTGCTAGGTGCTACATTACTGGTTGCTTAATTATTTCATGTCATATATACGTTAGATAAACGCAGTCTTTTAACATTATGCACATTTAGCCGTCGCTCCGTAAAGCAGTGCACAGCTCGCTAACTCGTGAGTTTGAAAATGGTAAGTTGTAACGGCTGGATGTTACGTAATCATGGCAGTCACACACAGCAGCGTTAGCAGCTTGCTAGTCAAACAGGCTATTTAAATGGCAATAATGTCAGATTTTGGATGCAAAAACAACAAAATACAATGTGGTTTAATTCAAATATGGTGTACTTTTGTATAACGACTAAAACATGGTGTGAAAACATTTAAACAATATACTGCATTGTCAGGCAGTTTGTTACTAGCTGTAACTAAAGACTGTAACGTGAGCACTGTTGTTTAAAGGCAATAAGTTAGACATAGTTTAAGGCGTTATGTAATGTATGTAAATTTAAACTAATCATAAGGATTTTTGTTAACGTGTAAGAACAGCTCAATTTTAACCCAAGTGAATATTAGTTTATTTTTTATCAGGGAAAACCTTATTTTCCATTTATGTTGGATTACATGCTAACTTAAAGGGGCACTATGTAGTTTTGGGGAAGAAATTCAAACTCAGAATTTGAATATTTACAACATCAATGAAGTAATAATACAAACTCAGGAATATTTATTGTTTCCATAACTGAATAAACAAGCTGTTCTCAAAGGAAAATAAGGTGCCCAGAACACTGTTTGAGGCTAGGAAGGTGGCAGGGTCCGCCACATATAAACAAAGTAAAACAGGATGAAATTGTGTTGTCCTGTAAGGTCAGTTTGTTTATTCAGTTTATTCAGTCATGAAATCAAAGAGTTTGTTTATTTAGTTTGTTTAGGCATAAAAGAAAATCAGTCAATGAAGATCTTTCTCTTCTGAGTAAAATTTCTTCCCCAAAACTACATAGTGCACCTTTAACTGAAAGCCTCCTCTGGGTAACACTGTGAATTAATGGAACTACTCTTCCTTTTCACCAAAAGTACCAAAAAAACAGTTATGTCCTTGAAAACTGAAGAAATTACAGATAAATAAAATGAAGCATTGCTCAAATGAGTTTTTCCTTTGGCTTTAAATTCAGATATACCATATTCCCTGGATTTACACACCAGTGCGGACTGTGTTGGCAATCTGGCACCATCTGACCAAGACCGAGGTGAGAAAGCTTTAAGTAAACAAGGTCTGATTTGAAAGTGTTTGTGCATGTGTGCTGGGTTTTAAATGTATCAATGTACACTCACTAAAAATCAAGATGCCTGACATAAGACGTAATATAATAATATAAAAATAATAAAGACTTCTTTCCCAGGTACTGTGACTTTTATAATAAATAATAATACTAAACTCTGTTCAGATCTCAGAGCTGGCCAAGTGTTCAGTTCTGATGAGGGAGCGCAGCAGAGTGGAGGAGACAATCCACGCCATGCAGCGCGCAGGTGCAGGAAACCTGCAGGTGAGTTTTGGACATTGAATCAGGAGTGAGATTATATTCTGACACCAAAACAAGGCTTTTATGCATATAAGGTAATACTATAGTCAGCTATTAGTCATGCCAATGTTTAGCTAATTACATTAATGGTAGACAGTCCAGACAAGACCATATTTCTTAAAGATTGAAGTTATGGGGAGTGAAAGTAGGTTTGACTGCTGTTCCATCACCAAAATCTTGTTTATGTCTTCGTCATATTTCCTCAGGTTATCTCAGACTTCGATATGACACTGACCAGATTTGCTCACAATGGCAAGAGAGTGCCCACCACGCACAGTAAGCTCACAGGCCACACATAACTGACTCTTTTAAAAGATTGTCATCTTGGCCAAATGTCATTATTTGTTGCCCTTTTTGAGACTGTAAAAAATGTTTTCCTTGCTTGTTGCAGACATCCTGGATAACCGGTTGTTGATCAACGAAGACTGTACCAAAAAGGTAAATGTGCTACAGGTATAGCGAAAGCCATGAATTAGTGTCACTTCTACACTTGTTTAATTGTTCCCACTGCAGTATCTGTAGCTGTTTTCATTCAGTGACATTTAATACTTGATATGAGCTGTCAGATAAACTTTTCTTGTCTGTAACCAGTAGATCCTGACACATCTGTAAATATGTGTTCATTATGTTTTGTTGATCTGCTGTAGATGAGGGAGCTGCTGAACACCTACTATCCCATAGAGATTGACCCGGGCAGGACTGCTGAAGAAAAGCTGCCTCTCATGGTGGAGTGGTAAGAAACAAATAAACAGTTGTAAATCAGTATTTTAAACGTCTTCATTGCTGAAAAGACTACAGAAAAATCAATCAAAACATGATGGAGATATTATATTTTTCTTGTGCTTCTCTCTACAGGTGGACTAAAGTCCATGAGCTGCTGATTCAGCAGAGGATTAGGAAGGACATGCTGGCCCAGGCTGTCAAGGAATCCAGCGCTATGCTCAGGTACACACTGTGTTCAGATCTGGTGCAGCAGAGAATAAAATAGAAAATTAAGTTTATTCCATTGTCATGTATAAAGAAAACTCAAAAAGTCAAGGTTCTCTGCAATAAAAACATTAAATTTATATGTGCTCAACATGATTAAAAATTCAGACAGGCAGTAATTTAAACCAGGTGTTGTTGGTTCTTGTGTCATCTTTTATCTCGGTGTGTGCGATTTCTTCAGGGACGGCTACAAAGTGTTTTTCGACCGTCTGGCTGAGCAGCGGGTCCCTCTGTTGATCTTCTCGGCCGGCGTGGGTGACGTCCTGGAGGAGGTGATTCAACAGAACCACGTCTTCCATCCCAACGTCCAAATCATCTCCAACTACATGGACTTTGATCAGACTGTGAGTTTGACCACATTTCTTACCATGTGCATTATTGTGTGAAGTGCCCTGCATAATATTTAAATAAATGAGAAGCTCTTCCATTATACCTAAAAGATAATCATGGGCTAGGGACTTAACGCCCGTGACGCCAGACATTAACTGGAATATGAAGCACAAAAAAATTAGCAAGAGTCTTCCTGCCTCACAGCAATGCACAATATGAGTTTTCATAAGTTTATCAATAAATACTAATAGTACCAAAATAATTTCCCCATAACTTAAACACCGTCTTGTTAATAAGGGGGTCCTGCGAGCCTTCAAAGGCCAACTGATCCACACCTTCAACAAGAGAGAAGGTGCTCTGTCGCGTGCAGCCGGCCTCAGAGAGCTGCAGGGTCGACCCAACGTGCTGCTGCTGGGAGATTCTTTAGGAGACCTGACCATGGCTGACGGGGTCTCTGAGCACCAGAACCTCCTCACCATCGGCTTCCTCAACGACCAGGTCAGACTAATCTACAGTGTCATCCTGGGATTCCTTATATCAAAACACTGAGTTTTAGAACATGGGTCCTGACTGTCTGTGTTTTGTTTTTCAGGTGGAGGAGAGAAAAGAGTCGTACGTCAACTCCTTTGACATCGTGCTGGTGAAGGACGAGACGCTGGACGTCCCCAACGCCATCCTCGGATACATTACCTCATGTAGAGACAACAAGTAAAACGCACAAGGTGGAACAGGACACTAATGGACAATATACATACAGACGGACATGTTCACTCCATTCATGTGCTGCATGCTGGACAATCACACATCATCACTTACCTCAAACCAGACCTTAAGACTGGGCTTTTTTTAACCGCTGTGTTTACCAGAGTGGTAGATGTTGCAAAAACACTCTCAGTATTTTTGACCTGTGTTCAAAGTCCAAAGGTTTAAAATATGTAATTATGGTCGTACATTTGCAACTTAGTTTAGAAGAATCCATAGTTTATGCTGCGAATATCACAGACTATTACAGGGCTGGGCTTTCAGTAAAACTCTTTTCTATTCAGGAAAACCAATGCACCACCTCAACAGAACTCAGTGAAGGGAGTTTATTTGTCTTGTTTCAAATGCATAAAAAGTACTTACCAGCAGCCCTCCCTCTGAAAACAAATTCACTCCATTTTAAGATAAGAACTTTTTACTTACTAAATTTTACTTTACAGTATGAGGTTGGGCTGTGTTTAAAGGAATAGTTCTGTTTTTTTAAGTTGGGTTGTATGAGATACTTATCCATAGTCTGTGTTTCTACTGTCGATGGCGACCCCAGTTTGGAAGCTTAGCAATGTTGTCCTGTGGATGGGGGCAGCAGCAAAACTTATCTAGACACCTAAAAAAGGCCCACTTAAAAAAAATCAATACAAGCTTCTTGTTTTTTCGGTTGGCCTTTTTCTGTAGAGCTAAAATATGTTTTGCTTCTGCCCCTGTACACAGGAGTACATTGATTAGCTTCTTACACCACTAATTCTGCTGTTTCTCCGAGCTGTGAATACATCCCCACTTCAAAAAGCTCTATAAAGCAGGGTGCTAGTCTATCAGTCTTAAAGCTATTCTACTAGTCATTGAGTTTTTCTAACAGTTTCTTTAACCTGTGACAGTAAAGACAAACACATGCATCAAACACACAGGAGTTTAACAGAATATACAATCTGGGATGAGTGTGTTCCTGATGAGTGTCTTTTAATTGAAACACTGTGAATTAGAATTTAACAATGCTAGTTGCACTCTATACTGTATATACTGTATAGAGTTTTACTAATCATATGTTGGGAGAAAGTTACAGGGCAATGAAGATGCATTATTGTTTAAGTTGACTCATGGGAGTCTAAAAACTGTGAACTATCCCTTTAACCAACATTTTTGCATCGTCTCCGTTTCCTACTAATAACGTCTTGCAATGCAGTCTTATGATAGCAAGGTCGTGGCCGTGACTCATGTTATAACTTTAAATTGTTCTTAGCGATGCATCAATAATAATAATAATACCTGTTTTAATATTTCTAATAAGATGATAGCAGTATTCAATAGTTTCTTAACAACACTAGTACATATGCAGGTGTACAACATGTTGAGATTTTCAGATTTTTCTATGTTACGTTAAATCTGTGCTTTTTAAAATGACAAAAATGCTTTTGTGTCACTCATTTGACCCTAAATGACACACTGAGCCTGTTTATACCTGGGATTAACATGTGTCCTGGTATTAGAAACCTCTTGAGTGACTCACTTGTGAGCGGATCTTAATTCCCTGCTCTATATGCAAATAAGCACATACATCGCTGGGACACGACCTTTTTTAAACAAAGAAAGAAATATGTTAAAGTATTACCAGAAGGTCCAAATTAATAACAGCTTTTCACAAAGTTTATAAAGTTTCTCCTGACTCAGCAACTCTCAAAATTGAGAGATTTTTTAAGGGAGTCTTGGGACTTCCTCCATGGGCGACAAAGAAGTAGCCTTTATTGGTTACTCTTTACTGTAATTTGAAAATTTGACATGGTCACCATTAATAAAATGTTGTCTTCTTTCATAAATGAAGTGTAAATGGTGAAAGTCAGTGTGTTCAAACAGCTGGAACAGTAAATAGTAACTGCTCTTGGACAAAGTCCCCAGACTCCATTACAAAAACACTACATTTTGTGAGTTTTTGAGTTGCAATTCTCTGGCAACAAAAAGTGCAACTTTAAAAAAAAAAAAATTTTTAAAGGTGATATCAGCTGCTATCAACAGTTTATAGATGTACTGGTGCAACTCTTCATTTGTCATAAATACAGGTGCTTCCATATCAGATGATTTCTTTTGCTGGGTTAAAAATGAAACAATCGTCTGTTTTTTTTACAAACATTTTAATCAATGTGACTTTCAGGGACAAATAAAGGTGCTTGTTTGGTTTTCTGAAATGCAAAAATCAAAAACAAACATACAACAACACAACACTCCACAAAAAGGCCCTTTGCACTATTTTCTTGTCATTTAAAAAAGACTGTCCAAAGTGTAACAGAAAGCAATAAACCAAGATTCTGTATGTGAAAAAGTCTCTCGTTGCTTGTTTTTTAAGGTGTTGGGGTTTATCCCTGAGAGAGAATGAGAGCGTCTGTCCTCATCACAGCTCGTCGTGGTTTGCCTCTCTTTCTTTATCTTCTTCTACCTTCAGTTTGAGCTCTTCTGCCTTGATCAGTCCGTCTTTATTTCGGTCCTGGTTGTTGAACATGTCGGTGATGACCTGGTCCATGGTCAGGCCAGGCTTTATTCGACCTTTGCCTTCTTCCACCTGCAGCTTGATGAACTCCCCGAACTAAAAAAGTGTCAACAGATAAAAGAGTGAAGTTGTAGATTTGTAGAGCACTTTTCCAGTGATGGTGTGAGATGTTAGCATTCAGGAAAACACTGCAGTCAAAACACCAAGACACCCTCATGTCTCACCTGTAGCGTCCACAAGTGTTCAGGGAATTAACTCATGAAGCTCATTGATTTGACTATTATTCACTATCATTTATTAATAATGGGAAATGAGATTGTCTCTCTTGAAGGTTCCTTTAGTGGCTGTTTGGAGTTTTCAATCATGTTACATGATCTTCAACAGCAGATGGCGTTTGCTTTATTTCTTTCTTTTCTTCAGACATTTAAAAACCATTTTGTGAATGTTGGCTTCCTTGTAAGACGGTACAATATTTATTTATGACAACTGTACAACTGTCTGCTGATGAAGATCATGTGCTATGTTTGTGCTATGCTCTAGAAAAGCCACTAACTGGACCTCGGGGTGAGATTATTTTGCCAACTACTGTTCCTAAATTCAAGAATGCACTTTGGATCTCAATCATTTGAGTTGAGTTGACCACCAGATGGCGCCAAACTACAATAATTTTTGGTCTTCACCAATTTAGGTTGGAGTTTTTTCATTACTTTTAGGAGCAGAAGTACATTTACTCAAGTACATTACTTAAATAATTTTTTTAGGTATTTGTACTTTACTTAATATTGAAATTTTACACTACCTAAACTTTTATTTTACTACATTTAGGAGGGAAATATTGTACTTTTTACTCTACTACCTTTCTGTGTGTAGTGTAGCTTAATAGTTACTTTGGAAATTACAATTTTACTTTTAAAACCATCTTGTAAAATATTTGCTGTAAACAACTAAAATTAGCAAAATCTAGACTGACTAACAACAACCATAAAATGCTACTTACACATGAAAGCATCAATGACAAACTGTCCCTTTAACTAAAAGACAACAAATGCCTCTGTGAATAGAGATAATTCAGTTATTATCTGCCGTGTGAAATAGTGCAGGTGGTAGTGACACTGTCAGCAGTAACGTACCTCTTCCTGCGGCACCTCTTCGTTCTTGTCGACGTCCAGAGCTGCGAACAGGTCTGCAGGACTGTCCTGGAGCCACACGAACAGGTAACCAGGCGGCACTCCCTTCTCGAAGCTCACCAGCTCGATGTCAAAGACCAGCACGGCACTGCTCGGCACACCAGTGGCTGCCGGACAGAAAACAAGAAGGCACCGTTTAACTATTTCCGTCTTAGAATCTGTGAAGTTTAACTTTTTATATGCAGAACTACCTTTTTTAATGATTGTCTGGACTGTTTGTGTTTTATGTTATCCTGTATTTTCTTGACTAAAAGACAAAGTTGTAGCCTCACCTCCTTTCTCTCCATGTCCGAGGTGAGGCGGCACCGTCACCAGCCTCCTCTCCCCCACGCACATGCCTCGCAGGCCCGTGTCCAGCCCGTCGATCACCTTGTCCCACCCGAGAACCGCATCCTGAAGGTGGTCGTAGTCGTGTCTGAGGACAAATCACAGTGGTTACTTATGTTTATTTGTATTGATCTAAAATATATGTGGGGCGTCTGGGGGACTCACGAGGAGAAAAGCGGCGTGCCGTCCACCAGTGTGCAGTTGTAGTGGTAACGGACGAGGTCGTTCACCTCGGTGGTCTCGTTGCACACCTCGGGTTTGTGGATGGTCTGGATGTCCACGGTGTCGTTGGGGTTGTGGAAGTCGATGACATGAATGTCGAACACCAGCACAGCTGAAGGGGGGATGACGTTACCTGGACAGAACACAAGTGCACATGATTTAATCTTTATGATGGCAGTGTTGGGAATTATTCTGCTTCTATTCAGAGAGTGTTATCTGCCATCTGTCATTTACTCTTGAATGTTTTAAGCCCCTATCCAGATTTTCAGCTCTGCATCAATACAGATGTGGAACAATGAACCAACAGTTGTTACAACTTACTGCGAGCTACAGTAACTTACCTGCTCCTTGCTCTCCATACGCCAGGTGTGGAGGGATGATGACCCTCCTCCTCTCCCCGATGCAGACTCCCAGCAGGGCATGGTCCATGCCTGGAATCACATACCCCATCCCGATGTAGGTGTTGTATGTGCTGTTCCTCTGGTAGCTGTAACACACGAGCACGGTTTAAATTCTAATAGGATTTTTAATAGAGTTTTATTAGAGTCACAGAACAGTAAATGGTCTTTACCAGTGAATAGGATTAATCCTCCAAATGACAATGCGTTATAACTGGCGTGTGACCTGAGCTCACCTGCTGTCAAAGGTGACTCCGTTCAGGAAGGAACCGTTGTAGTGGTACCGAACGTAATCCCCAACAATAGTCCTGCGAGTGCACGACTCGGGAACCACCTGTTCGTCAACAGTGACGTTGTCTTTTGGGTTATGAATGTCCACCAACAGGACGTCAAACACCAACGTCGCCTGGGAGGGAATCTCTGTCCCTGGTGAGCAGAGAGAGGGCGGAGAATTTATATATATATATACATATATATATGTATATATATATATGTATATGTGTGTGTGTGTGTATATATATATATGTATATATGTGTGTATATATATATATATATATATATATATATATATATATATATATATATATATATATATATATGTATATATATATATATATATATATAATATATATATATGTATATATATATATATATATATATAATATATATATATGTATATATATATATATGTAATATATAATATATATATATGTATATATATATATATGTAATATATAATATATATATGTATATATATATGTATATATATATATATATATATATATAATATATATATATATATATATATATATATATATATATATATAGATATGTGTGTGTGTGTGTGGAGATATATATATATATGATCTATTTATTTAACAGAATATTACATAATCACTTGTTTCACTACAAAACATTACAAATTAAAGGCCCAATTTGTGAGAAAAGATGATTTCTGAGTCTCATTCCCAACTTGTCAAACACAAATAGGACATTTTAAAGTATTTTTTAAAATACAATTACATTTTTGCTTTTAACTTTTAAATTTCTACATCAATTTTTTTATGGTTTTAACTTTCGCCTCGCCCTACTTGATTTTCTGCTCTGTGGGTTTTCCTTGTAAACAAATCAAAGTTATGTTTACATTCTCAGTTTCTCACCAAAACACACTGTGTATCCCTGAGGCCTAACAAGCGTGAAGAAAGTATTTCCTCCCTCTTCTTCCATTTGCAAAGCTGTTGAAATTATTTTGAATTGTGCATGTTTTTACATCCATGTTTAATTACCTGTGCTCCCTCACGTAAACAAACATGATCCCGTGGGGAAGCAGACATAAACAAAATGGGAATAAGCGTGGTGTAGCAACTTGCTGTGATAAAAAAAAACAAAAGCAGGAGGTTAAACAACAAACTGGATTGAGCGGGGAGATGTTAGCCTAAGGGCTGGAATGTTAAACGTTGCTTGATGAGCCTGGATCAGTCAACCCCTCACATTACCAGATAATCTGTCTTACAGCATGTTTTGAACAAGCTCTGCACTAGTATGATCCAGGTTAGGTGAGGTTTAGGAAAAGATCATGGTGTGGTTTAAAATAACTACGTAAGTTGCTGTATTTGACACGCTGGGAGTGAGAACAGGCTGCGATTTCTTGTCTTAAGTTTAACCATCATTTACTCTCCTCTGCTGCCATTTGTACTCACCTGATCCTTTTTCTCCGTAGGCTTTGAAGGGTGGGATGACAATGTGTCGGCTCTCTCCCACACACATGCCCAGCAGGCCCTCATCCATGCCCTTGATCAGCCAACCCTCGCCCACTAACGAGTCGTGGGTCTGCTTCTTGGTGTAGCTACGTAGGGCTCATACAAGCGCAAAGTCAAACACACAACACACCTGGTAGAACAGTACAAATACAGAAGAGCTGTCACTCAGACGGGCCTTGATTCAGAGCTTTAGATAAGAATGAGAATTAACTTTAGAAAAAGGACTGTGGTATTTAGGGTCAACACATCACTTCATTAGAGCATTTTAGACAGACATTTTAGATATCACCTGGAGTCGAAGACGGTGCCGTCGAGCAGCGTGCCGTTGAAGTGGTAGCGCACAAAGTCAGTGCGCATCACAGAGCGTTTGCAGTCTTTGGGAGTGTTGATGGTTTTGGTGACAACCAGGTCGGCTTTGTTCCACAGATCCAACAGGTGGATGTCAAACACCAGGGTGGCGTCTGGAGGAATCACATCAGCTGTACACATGGTTAGATGAAGGTTAGATTGGGCTTACACATCAGTCTTAAGAAGTGTTGAGAAGAAACAACACTATTATCAACACACCTCTGTGAAATGACACCTTGAATGATCTTATTTCCTTATATGAGCTCCCAAGATGAAACAGGATGTTGGGAAAGAAAGCTAAAGATCGCATAAATCGCGTTTAATTTATTCACGCCCACTAGAACTCGATAAAGTAACCACTTAATGTACACTGTGAAATAAAAGATACACTTCAAGCAACTTAAATAAAAACATTTTAATGCACGGGTTGACATGAACTCAAGCTTTTAGCCACAATTTAGTCCACAATCTTTGCCCCAAACACTCACGGTGCCCAGAGGATGAATCTTACTGACTCTGGTGAACCCCCTGAGTATTCTTGGGATTACTTCACAGTTATTTCACAGTATGCTGTGACACTTCACAGTATGTTGTGAAATTTCTCAACATCTACCAGATGGCGTGTAAATTGATGTCCCCAGAGGATGAACCCTCCTGACTTTGGTGATCCTCTGACATCTTCTGTAGCACCGCCATGAAGCTGACATTCATGGTTTTCAGTGAAGTAATGGACTAATTGCCATGAACTTTGGCACACACGTTCATGTCCCCTTCAGAATAACCTGTAATTTTGGGGTTCACAGCAGAAACAAGGTCTTCTATGCTGGAATTCTGCCATAAATCCAGTTTGATGTGTCTTAGTTAGTTAGATCATTTTAACAGAAGCTAATTTTTTAAGAATAATATCAAGCTTATGTTCCCTCTAAGCAAAAACATATCCAAAAGACATCCAGTGGAGAGCCATGACGAATGAACGTCCTTTTGACGTCTTTTCACTAGTGATGCCCATGTGACATCGTGGCAGGGTTCAAAATTAAAGCTCAACAGGCTGAATGAGGCATGCGCTTTACCAGGAGAGCTATTTATCAGCTTTAATAGGTATTATGTTTTCATCCAACTTTAATCAGGTAGGCTAATGTTTCCTAGGTTGAATGACCAAACTCTTAATTTTTAATAAAGCTGATAAATAGCTCTCCTGGTAAAGTGCATGCCTCGTGCAGGCCGCTGAGGTTGAAGCTCGGGGTTCAAATCCTCCCTGTAGCTTCTGCTGCACGGAGCAAAATACAGCCGTCGTTAAAAAATTTCATTTTGAACCACAAGAAGTTCTTTGGCCGTCTATGACTGAAGCTGAAAAAATGTCCTTAATTACATTGTAAACATTTTAATTTTGAAGTGTGTCAGTATAAAATCAACTGAAATACAAAACATTTAAACTACATTTTGACATGGGGCCCCTATAAAAGCCACAGGATATGCTTTAGTACGCACATTTTACCAGACAGAAATGTGTAATTACATAACCACAGGGTATTTTCCACATATACATACAGGAGCATTGGAGGCCCTTGAGGGTCTGGGGCCAATGACCCCCTGAATGATCACTCTGGGAAATCTGCTGTGCTGCATTTAAACATCCTGTTAAGGGGTCTTTAAATTCTGCAACACAATTCCAACCTCGTTCTTGTGCAGAATGATATTTTCACTTACCTACACCGGTGCTTCCGTAGGCCAGGTGAGGCGGTATTGTGATTTTTCTGCGCTCGTTCACACACATGCCCTGCAGGCCCTTATCAATGCCAGCGATGAGCCGACCCTCCCCGAGCAGGCCCACCTTGGCTTCTCCTCTCTGATGGCTGCAAAATGTTGTCAAAGACGAAGGAAATGTCAGAAGTGGCTACTTTCTGGCTCTCAGCTCTGATACTTCTCTGAAAACTTCACCAACCCTTGCAGCGGATTGTCTGGCCTCTGCAGCGTAATTACAAAGTTTGCAGGGAGGGACAAGCAAAGACAGAAAACTCTTGACAAATGCATTGAAATTTTCAGATAAACTTACCTCGAATCAAATGTTTTCCCATCGACAAACGTGGCGTTGTAGTGATACCGGACCATATCTCCACTTTTGGATTCCCTCACACAGGCTTTGGGGATGAAGTATCTGTCCACGAGTACATCTCCAAGAACGGGACTGGGGTTGCACTCCACGGATGACCACGTAGTGAGGAGGAACAGGGCAAAGCAGCAGGAAAACATCTCTACAGAATCACGACAAATAACTTAGAAGGATAATAATGCCACAAAACGGGTAAACTTGAGGCCTACAGCCGTGTGCGCGCTTTTACGCAGAAGGGCCGAGGCTGCAGATGTGGAGCAGGGCAGCGGTGTCTGAATGCTGTAAACGTGGACAATCCCCAGGTTGGTGTGAAGACTTTTTCACCACAGGGTAGGAGTGACGGAGTTTGGGAGTGGGAGGCGCTGTGAAGCCGACTACAACGAGAAGAGAGCGCCACTTCCTTTAAGAAAATAAAAGAATGTCGCAGCAGAAAGGAGTTTTTGCTGCTGAAAAGACGCAAAGAAAGGAAATTAGAGCTTTAACTCACACATAGTTCTACTTTCAAAACAAAACAGTGACCACAGTGTGGGATTTTTGTATGTTAAGTAAAAATAAATGTCTGCATTTTTTCCTCTAAATGATCCACTTCCGTTTTTATTCTGAAAGCAAAGCCACCCATCGCTCCTCTGCCCTGCACCGCTGTATGCAGCTGCAGGCTGCGGAGAGATCCGCCTCTCTGGATCTCTGGATCAGCCTCTCTGAGCCGTAAAGCGTCCTGAGAGGCCCCAAAGTTTCAGCCTTTTTCATTAATGCCGTGAAAATAAGCAGCGCTTACGAGAAGCGATTAAAAGCTCCAAGTGGATCAAAATACCTCATCCAGTCTGGCATGCAAAACCGTCTCCAATCAATGCCTCGAAAACACCGAACATGTGATTACTTTATCCTAAAACCCTTAAAAAAAACGCAAAAAAACAGAGCTTTTCATTTAAAACTGGGACTTTCTGAATAAATCTCATCACATTTAGGGTGAAAACAAACTTGCATGAATGAGAAATAATCAACACCAGAGGGAACAAATTAAAAAATAACTTCAATGCGCTCATGCGGTCACTTTTACGCACGGCTATTCTTGTGCCTAATAAAGAAACACGGCTGTATGTGTGTGACAGCTGCTGGAAACCCGAGACAGTCACCTCTGAAAGGCCCAATCCCGGAATTCCCACAGACCCCTGAGCACTTCAGCAGACCACCGCACAACAGCGGAAAAGAGAGAAGGCGCGGACTAATATGTCGGATATTTTCTTATCATGGTTGCATTCTGCGCGCAAGGAAACTCGTTGTTGTTGTTGCTTTGTTTGACTTTTATTTTCATGACAGCTGCTCAATATGAAAGCTACAATTTCAAAAACTTCCCCAAAGAGGAGCTCATGCCTCTCACCGCCGCGTATGGACTCGCTCTGGACCATTACGCAGCAGAGAACTGGACCGAATCCATCAAGTATTTGGATTTAAGTTTGCGTTTGCGCCGGCTTCTTACAGACAGCGTGAGATACTGCGTGCTGCACTGTAACAGCAGCCGACACGAAGAACCGTCCTCTGAAGGGAACCGGGAGCTCCGCGTCCGCTGGCACCTTCTGGTGAGAGCGTCCTGCCAGAAGAAGTGCAGGGCGCATTTCCCAGCGCTGCAGCTGGCTCCCCCGGGCAGACTCATCCTGGAGGAGTTCAGCAGCAGAGCCCCCTACAGATATCTGCACTTTGCACACGCCAGGGTGAGACACTGATAGAAAATCAACTCATGGTGCACGACATTTACTGGGATGCAAGGGCCGTGCTCTGATCTGTTTAGGTTTCGACACAAAAACCAGCTTGTTAGGATTAGGAGAAGATCATGTTTTGCCTTAAAATACCTGGTTGTGTTGCCACAAACGCAGCTGGAGAAGCCTTTCCCAACCTTCTTGCCTACGTTACGTATAATGCCACCACCATCAACTTGATAAGGCACATATTGTACTAGAGCCCCACCGATATTTGATTTTGGGGGGTTGATGCTGATATTAGGAAGTAAAATATTGACTATGTAGTAGGTGTGTATACAACCAGCCAGCAAAACAGACTCAGAATTAACATTTCCCATCACTAAACACTGATAAACAAGGCTGGTCTGATGTGCTGGCTCTCTGTAACGTTATATAAAGTAATCTGCACCTCACACGCATGCGATAGCAGTTCGAGTGCTCATTGCAGTCAAACATAGCCCTGATATACAGTTTTTCGGATCTCTTTTTACTATGTACTTTATACGTACATATTCATAATGACCAAGCCAAACAAAAAATCCTAGACAAAGGTGCCTTTAAAAAACATTAAATCCTCAGTTGTGTCTGAGAGGCACCAGACATGAAATGAGAGAGACAATATCACTAGTCAGCAGTCTCCCTGGGGTAACTCAGTGTTTTTCTCCCAGCTGAAGGACCTGCAGAAGGCTGTCCCATGTGCCTACACCTACCTCCAGAAGAACCCAGAGGACCAGGAGATGCACCAACTGATGGAGGAGTACAAGAGCCAGTACGACCTGAGCGGCTACCTCACCGACCACGAAGAGCAACCATACGAGGTGAGGACAGGCTCGACCCTGGACTCAACAAATAAAACACGGAAATAAAAACACAGAAAGCATTTTGTGTTCCTTTTGTAACGTACACACACTTCAACATCACAGCTTTCCCCACATGACTGACATGACAATCATTTCCTTTCAGGCCTCCTTCCTCAGAGGAGTGAAACTCATCACTTCCGGCGACTACAGCAGCAGTGTGGAGCACATGGAGGAAGCTCTGAGGCTCTACCTGCAGGAGTTTGACCTCTGTCAGGCCGACTGTGAAGGGATCAGCCAGCTCTCACCAGACACTGACTTCTACACACTCATAGCAGGTTAGTGAGCAGTCCTGAAAAACGTACTGCTACTTTTACTTTTTTTCCATCACTGCCTGGTTTCATTTTGTGACAGTCCTAATAAATAATCTCTGCTATGCTTTTCTTCCCCACAGACGTCTACATCGACACATTACAGTGTCAGCTGAAGTGTGAAGAAAACCTGAAGCCTAATGTTGGGGGGTATTTTGTGGAGAAATTGGTGGCCACTATTTACCACTATCTCCAGTACGCTTATTATAAATGTACGCTTACTGTCAGCGGATTCATATTTTTATATAATATCATCCTGTCTAAAAATATTCTTTATCTCTCATCATCCGTGTGTCTGATCTTTCCTTCGACCAGTGAACGAGGGTCGCAGCGCTGTGCCCTGTGCGTACAGCTACTTCCTGTTTGAGCCTGAAGACCAGGTCATGAAGCAGAACCTGCTGTACTATGAAGCCTACAGTGAACAGTGGGGCCTTCAGCCTGAACACTTCACAGCCAGGACGGTGAGAACCAAACACACCATCGCAGCGCTGCTAAAGCCAAAAAATGGCTGAAACACAAAGTAAACCTGGTCTTCATGAAGGTTTCATCATAAATCATTGGCTGCACTGTGTCCGCTGAAATCCACCAACCAACCACTTGTTCTCGGCTAACAGGTAATTAGTTTGTCATGTGATCCGTCTGTTTGAACAGGAAGCTCTCAAACACTACAACCAGACCGTCACGCAGAAGCAGATGCTCACGTTTGCGAAGAAATACTTACAGATGGACGTTACGGTGAGGTTAAAGACATTTTGAATTGAGGTCCTTTTTTAACAAGCATCTGTGATTTCTTTGAGGAACTTTAAATGACCGTATCAAGAGAAATCCTTTAAGAATATTGATCTTGTAAAAAGTAATGTATGTTAGTAATCCCTGTGAAACATTTATGGAAAATGTTTTTAATGGTTTTTTTTAGGATTTTCTCGGACAAGAGCAAGCTGCACTTCTGGCCTCCGAGTCTCCAGATGTTGAGTTTGAAGGGATGGGAGACTACGAGGAGTCGATCTACGCTGACTGGAGTCAGCCGAAGGGCAAAGGAGACGCTGGGGAGTCAGATATCTGAAGGGTTACATTACAGTAGATATGAATATGATATGAATATGTTGTTAATGTGTTTGATTAGTCAGGATGCAGATAAAGAAGTGCAGGTTCTCTTCTGTCCTCACAGTTTGGTTTTATTACTCCATCTACTGTTTTTTCAGAAATAAAAGAAAGTTGATTAAAACTGTTGACACTTTTTTTCCACATTTTTATCCTCTTGATTGAGTAAAACACTGTATATTACAGTAGATGTGTGAGTGGTGCTCTAAAAGTATATTTAACTCTTTTACAGCTGTGAATAACACTTCCATATGTATGTATATACCCTTTGAGTATATTACATATATACTGAATTGTAAGGGTTGACAGAGAAGTGTTGTCTGTGCTCAGATATCCAGTTCTCAGTGAACTCTGTGGGAACTTCACTGACTTCCTGCAAATATTCAAAAATATTTACAAACCAAAGTAGGAACAACTGAAAGCCAGTTTCATGTGAACTCTTCACCACCACAGGTGGTGCTGTTTATCTGTATTATTACAGAATGACAGTCCGAACAAACTTACATGTTGATATTTAGTATTTCAGCAACATTTTATAAAATGCTTTAAAACGAGAGCTGTAAACGTAATTTACTATTAACGAAAGGCAAAAGATTACAACTTAATTGTGTTTCATGCTCAAAACACTAACATTTCTACACATAATGAGCCCGTTAGAGTTCAGAGAACATCATCTTGGTTTTTTAAGACTGGATTTATACAACACAGACGTCCACACAGTCACTGTTATTCAGATATGTTTTAATATGTATCTTAATATACAGTAATATGAGTATTTACATAGAAAGCTAATACTGGTTACCTTCCTGTAAGACTAAACAATGTTTATCTTGTGTATGAATGGTGCCAAAGTCCTTTGATGAGTCCAAGTACGATGTGTGATCACAAACAGTGGCGGTAAACACAGTGTGACCTTTCAGCCCAGTCTGTCCTTGAGTAGTTTACACAGCGTGTATACGGAATAAAGAGTTCAAGTAGGATTAAAGGGATATGGTGACATTTTAAATTTAGTCTGAGAAAAAGTTTAACGTCACCTGAATAAAGTTAGCATCTTGTCTTGACTGACGAGACTCATTTTGGTCATATAGGAATGTTTTTATTGATTAGCGTCCACTCAAAGCGTCACCATATTCCTTTAAGGCTACTGCAGGTCGACTGGCAGTGGATCATCTCTTCTGGCACTTGTGCTAATGCACAGTTCCTTGTCGTTTTTGGTGAAACGAAGCATCTCGAGCAGTCTGTATATAATAACGACCACCAAAGGACATCTTTTAAACCTGATTTCAGACTCTCTGACGTCCAGAGAGGATTAATATAGAGAGTGATGCACATAAAAGCTGCAGAATTGGACTCTTGAGGGAAAACATGTTCGATACTTCACCTTGAACACGCTCAGCTAATTAGTTGTTTTTTTTAAATGTACATATTTATTGCTTATTATATATATCTGCTCAGTCAGAATTAAATTATCTGAAGCCATTTAGAGATGAAGCATAAGTGACATCTAATTTTAATTTGCCATTTCTACCATTACCTCAGCTTGAACAGAAGCCAAATCATATTTAATGCATATTAGGGGTGTCAAGATACACTGGTATCGACAATAACCATTATTTTGACATTGTGTTAAAGGGGAATTCGAGTATTTTTTGACCTGGGTCCTATTTTAACATGTTTTGATGTGTAAATGATACATACTTACCAAAAGTCTGGGAATTAGTCCAGTAGATCGCCTCAGCTGGCAGCTACAACACGACTGCTGTGACTGCAATGTAATCCTTTGGAGTTGCTTGTTTGGACACTGACAGGCTGAGGTTGGTAATATAAGTGTCTGACAAAATTATGGACACAATTCCTACAGAGATAGATCTTTTTATAAACTAATAAGAACCGTTTAGTAACCAGAAACACAAGGAGAAGTCTTGTCTGAAACTTTGCGAGGCGAGTTGTTTCAGTTGCTTCATCTAGATTGTCAAAATCAGTTAAATATTCAGCCATGGCTTTGGAAATAAATTCTTGCTGGTAGTTTCTCTGAGTAAACTCTCTGACTCAAGTTTCCACTGTTGTCTTCCTGCAGAGCGAGACTAGACTTGTGTTTCTGGTCACAAAAAGGATCTTATTATTTCACAAACAGATCTGTCAGTTCTTTCCATAACATTCAAGACACTTAGAATAACAGCCTCAGCCTGACGATGGCAAAAACAAGCAGTTTTAGGGCACGTAACTTTGACAATCGCAGTTGCCCCAAAGGATGCCAGCTGAGGAAATCTGCTGGATTGATTCCAAAAGTGTGAATCATATACACAGCAAAACATGTAAATATAGGGCCCAGGTTTAAAAAATACCAGAATTTTCCTTTAATAATCTTAAACCTTAAAACAATTTCATTTCTTTCCATTTTCGCTGCACCTTCACGTTGGCTGCCACCCGCCATAAAACGGAAAAAATAAGACGCAGTAACCAGCTGGCTTCTTCCACAGTGTGTGGCTACTACTGTCGCGCAAAATCATGCTTGAAGGAGATGACGGACGAAAGCGAGACAATCTATAATAGCGTTACCATGAATTCTAGGAATAGTGAAAATCTGATATCGTGACAGCCCTGATGCTAATGCATCTAGAATTGAGGGCGGCCCTGTGTCACATCTGATCTTGGAAATATCTGATCCTGGTCATAATTATGCAGCTTGAAAATCTCTAAGAGGCATGTGCCCAACAGGAGTAGCTCAAATGTCCCTGAAACTGCAAAGACTTGAATCCTCTCCTGCTAAGTAAATCTTTAAAATGTGCAGTTTTGAGGCTGAGAGGCAGGAAAAGTCGTCTCTCTTTAGACTTGTGCTTCAATTCAGAGCGGCAGTGAGTCACTGCTGTCTAAACGAGTCAACCTTATGATACACTATGTACATCAGCACCCATGTTCAGCATACTTGCACTTTGCGTATGCATATTAGTTGTATATGGATTACTTATCATACAGCAGGATAAAACATTCGGTGTGTACATGTGCAACTGTCTATCCGGCCCCGGACTATACATTCATACAATGATGCATATTATGTAGAAGCGTTGATTTATGATGGACTACTGTTTGATAATGAAAGGCAGCATTAGTATGGCTATTACTGTGGAATGTACAGGCCAGCCTAGCACAGAAAAATAACCCTCATCTAGACAGATAAAATATCAACATTCACTATTTCTACACTTCTATTGCAGTTACACCACTAAAAGAAGGTGGTTGTGTTTTCCTTGAGGTTAAATATGTTAACAGAAGGTTCCCCCCAAAAAACATCCAGCCTGGGAGATGAACATGGCCTCCTTCCATGAAACCACTTAAAGGGGTAAAGCATAATAACAGTCAGTATGGCAGAAGAACAGCTGGAAGGGAAAAGAAAAGAAGTTTGATCCCTGAAGGCCTTTTGGATCTGTTGGAAATGCATCCTCAGGGCTTCCACAGTAATTTGACTTTGCAGGAGGAGAAGACCACCAGTGAAATCAAAGAGGGAAACAGAAAGGGTCTGAGGGCTCGGAAGTGGAAGACATCTTTGTTTTGTCTCCTCAGAGCGGACTGGACACAGTGTAAGGTAGACAGGAGGACAGCGCAGAGATACGACTCAAACTCCAGAAGATCTGGGGGAAAGAAGAGGGATGACGTGGAGAAGGAAGAGAAAGAAGAAGAGAAAAACATTGAGTAATCTGATATAAACCGACATGGCAGCCGAGATGGATAAAAACGTGGAAAAGACCAATGCAGAGGAGGGTGGTAGCGAACTATTATTTTCATGAAATATTCATTTTCTGTCCAAAACACAACAATTTTAAATCAACTACATTGTAAGGCGAAGGAAATCTCTCATTTGAGAACCTTCTCGTGATCGACTACTCGGTAAATCGGCTAATTGTTACAGATGAAAACACAAAATGAAAGAAAAAAATAACCCAAAACAAAAACTTAAAAGAGACGTTCACCTTTTATTATTGAAAGTCTTATGAAACATACATTACAAAGACGACACAGCAGCTATGTCTAGAGATGGCAGCCAAGTTATTGAGGGGACATGCAGTATTATATAAGTATTAAATAATAATTATAATTGAGTTGAATTAAGTTTTGTGTATTTTAAAAAGGCCACCAATCGAAAAGTAACTGTAGCAAAGGCTTTATAAATGCTGTGGTATTTGTTTTATGCAGGTACATGGTTCATATGCTTAGGAAATTTTAGATAAAAAATGTGTGAAAGGTGAGAAGTAAGGCCATAGAAGCTGTGAAATATCTTTAAGAGGACTCTTATAAAACAGATGGCATTATATTGACAGAATTAACGCTGATTTAAGACTCTGACAACGTTGTGGTGTCGGGAATCAGGACTGAAAGGCGGGATCGTACCTTCCTCTTCGGATGTTTCTGGATCCGCAGTGAGGCGGGAACAAGATGGCGGGAGCAGACAAAAACAAAGAAAGAGAACAAGTGAAGTAGAGAGACAGGTGAGACTATCAACTGTTGTTTCATGTGAGCAAGAAGCAGCGTGGAAAAAAAAGAAACATGCAATGAACCCAGGGCCTTAGAAGCAAAGCATTAAACAGGCATTTAAAGCTCCCATCTTTATCTTTGGATATCCACAAAGTAGTGTCTCCTACCTAGGAACCTGCATTAGGAGATTTGATGATATCATACAAACTAAAGTCACGAGATTTCAGTCTGAGACAAGTATGTTTGTTTCTTTGCATCCCGCAGGCATGTCACAGCAAAGCCAGCATGAGAGCAGACAGCACTGTAGAGTGTGAGGAAAACAAATTAAGAAAGACGACCTGAAGTCAAGTCCAGTCGTGCGGAGAAGTCTGTGTTGGGATTGAGCACTACGGGAAATCTGCATCACCACATCAACCTTAAAAGAGTCCTCCAACAAAACGACAAGATATCGATCATCTTTTCATGCCATGCATTCCTCTTCCTTGACGCGAGTCAAAAACGTGACGCGCAGGAGAGGAGCACCCGCCAGGTGCACTGTACCATAGAAAGCTAGGATTTGGCTGACGATATGTGGTCGACCCCTTAATCTTCAGTCGCAACCGTCTCTGACTCAAGTGATGACTTTATGATTAATCAGTCTATAAAAAAAATCCCAAAATATTTAGAAACACCCGTCACCCTTTCACAATAACCAAATATATCCGAAAACCAGCATTTTTGGTTGATTAATTACTTGAAAAGTGCTAAAAGTAACAATTATATTCATTACTGATTAATATACTTCTTATATTGTTAGTTAATCGATTAACTGACCATAAAATACCAGTAATTGGTGAAAAATGCCAACGGTGATGCCTTTAAATGTCCTGTTTGGTTTGATTGACAGTCCAAACTTAAAGATATACAGTTTACTATAATAGAAGACTAAGAAAACCAGAAAATGCTCACTTAAAAAATGTGGAGCCAGTGAAATTTAGCCAACTTTGGGAAAAAAAATAGTCAAACGATTGATCTATTTTTAAGCAACCAAATGTTCCACAGCCCCCCCCCCCCCCCAAAAAAATATTGCAGTTTTTTGCAGTAAAATAAATAGAAATATTCCAAAGAGGTGTCTATCCTGCCTCCCATCTCACGCCAAGACATTACTAGCCAGAAGGACTAATGAGGGTTTGTAGAAACCATCATTCATGCTCCCTTCCTCTTAAAGACCCCGCAGATGGAAAACCATCCCCTGCACTTCCAGCAGCGTTAACAATAAACCCACACAGTCTCTCAGTTGGGAGTATGGATCAGACAGCAAGCAGAGGAGCATTCAGCAGCGAGCCGCAGGCATGTGTGTTAGCTGACAGAGGAACACAGCAGGCACACACAGATGGAGGCATGCCAGAGCTCTTACTTAAATCCCCAGCCAGTTCCCCCCAGGACTATCGCTGCCAGCAGAATTTGCACCAGCAACCGAACCTATTATGATATTGGTACCACTGGGACCTGTGGGAGTGAAGGAGTCAGCCAGTGAGGGAACAAAAAATAAAGTAAAAGAACAGCATGTGAGAGTGCCGAGTAGCTAAAAATTAGAATATGTTTGGTTATCTTTTTATATATTTTTGTATCTCTGTCGACTGTAAAGCATCAAAAAGTAGTTTAGTGTTTTTGAATTGGTGCTATGATTTTAAGATGATATTGATATCATGATATTGAATTCATATTATCTTTATTGTCAGTTTTATTATGAGTGTGCTTTGCTTTCTTATTTTTGTCGGTAATGTGCTGCATAGTTTTGCATATTTGTATTTTTTTCCTGTTGCAACTATATTCCAAAAGCTGCTGTTCAGCGCGTTCATTAAACATGCTGTAATTCATACATCTGAACCCGTTTCATTCACATATTTCTGTTTTGTTTTTGTTTCATTACTGTGTCTACTTTTGCTACTCTTTGCACTACAATTACCCCTGAAGCTGCCTTAAGTGGTGCCCGCGGGCCACAGTTTGCTCATCATAAGTTTACCCATGGTCTGGCGAATGTTTGTGTTTCAAAAAAAACAATCAGTAACTTTTTTTTAACTGCTGTTTATTACGTTTTATTTTTCGTGAGGTAAAAATGCTCTTTAAATATGTAGGATCCCTAATTATTAATTATTTTTCAAAACCTGAGCACAGAGGGCAGATGCACAAGTTTAATTTTATCACATACAGTGAGTCGCGTTCCAGTCTAACTTCATTAGTTTTGTGGTGGGATGGATTTCAGTTTATACAGCCCGAGCAGAGAAGAAATAAAGTTAGTTACTGACAACAAATGGTGAAAGTTCGTACAGTTTTCTTTGAAACGTCTAAACCCACAACTCAAAGCAGTGGTTGTATGTCACGGTCTGTTCTTATGAATCTAATGAAGTCATTGTCTTTTGATAAATGATATCATTATCTTGAGAAATGGGTTGTTTGTTTTCTCGAGATAACAAGATAAATTAACACGTTATCACAAGAACACAAGCAATTGTTAACTTATGATCTCAAGATAGCGGCATTGAAAAAAAACAATTGCACATGTGTCCGTTCTTGGCTTTCACACATTTGTCTTTTTTGTTTGTTTGTTTGTTCGGGGAGACATAAATTATACATACAGTTATTGATTTGTTCATATTTATCTGCCATTGCAGTTTATTTTACAGAGGTGGGGAGCCACTGTAACTCTACTCTGGAGTCAAACTGTTCAGCGTGGTTACCTTTGTATTTCTCTGGGCCCTCTGGTGGGGTGGGGATGGGGATCGGGTCGAACACGCTACAGTCCTTGCCAGTGTAGTCTGGATCACAGATACACTTCACCTCGTTACTGCAAGTCTGCGGCACAGAGAGGAGAATGTTTGATCTCATTAATAAAACCTTTGTTCTGCCACAAATGTCCACAAAACAAACAACTAAGAAAATCCTGCGGTGGGACCGGGCAGCAGTGACAGACTCACCCCGTGGTGGGAGCAGATGCGTGAGGGCGAAGAGCCCGGGCAGACGCTGAGGTTGAAGGTGTTGACGGGGTGGCAGCGACGCTCCAAACACATCATGTTCGGCCCGCATGGCGTCCCGTCCTCCACGTAGCCCAGGTCCAAGCCGTCATCCAGCACTGCGTGGCCGCCCCTGCAGGTCAGACGGTCACATTATTTTAAGTCCTTGTTCAAATTTTACCCAAAACAAAACCCTTGCACCATCCAGATCCTGTAAAAACCAAACAAAAACATTCTTCTTCTTCTGTATTTGTTATCATCTCACCTGCAGTCCATGTATCTGTTCTGATGGTGGATGGTCAGACTGGTGAGCTTCCCCTGAAGTTCACCAAACCTCGGCTTCTCTGTCAGATTGGTGCACAGCAGCAAACCACACAGAACGTCTCTGATGGAGAAAAGGGTGTGAATTCAGGTTTTCTCTGCAACGTCCTCCATCAATCCAAGTTGTTTTCTTACATTAAAATCATGTGCATGCGTTGTTAAAATGAGGCAAGGCTGTTCACTCACTGCTTGTTGCACTGCACCCATCCCTGACCACTGGTGTCCGGGCCACAGTTTCCTTTCTCGTTGCCTTCAGAGTTCAGCTTTTCATAGCAGAACCTGTCAGCTGAGTCTGAGAACAGAGAAAACAGCATTTCTTTAATTGTCACAGCTATTAAATCTTGGTTTTAATGATCAGAGGGCCGTGCAACATGGAGAAATAAAGCTCAGTATCCAATCCAAACCTACTGTAGCCCCACAGGGTCCTGCACTGGCCATCTCTGGTCTTACAGCGACCTCCATAACAACGACCCTGACGAGACAGAAAGAGAAGTATGTTTTATTAAATGTTTCTGAGCACTTCTCCTGTCACTTTTAATTAACAGCGTGACTTTACCTGTCCAGCATCACACATGTAGCCATCCAGTTTGTGGACATTATGAGGACACTGCAAGAGAGAGAACGTTATCTGTCCATTGAATTTTTCAAGCATCTCAACACATGCACAGATGCATTGTTGGACTTTCTTTACCTGACTGGAGTCTCCTGTGCAGGTCTCGGGAATGTCACAGTCGTTAACGGCGTTTCTGCACGTCGCCCCTCTCAGCTCGTACTGGCAAACAACAACCACAGAAGAAGATGAAGAACAGAGAGATGCGGGGGAAGACAGTAAAAGAGTCAAACAAACAGCTTAAGTGGCATCGTGTGTTAAAGCAGCTCACCTTGCAGTCCCTGCAGCAGAGCCCGTTGCTGCACATTGCGTTGTGGGTAAGGGTGCACTTCTTACAGCAGTTGGCTCCACTCCTCGCACACTCCTACAGGTCAGAGAGGGTTTGGGGGTATTGTAATAATTATTCATTTAATATACTGTTTTCCATTCTTTGATGTTGTTCATTACTGAATCCATGTGATTGTCACTACAGTCTCAACTTTACCAACCAGGCTGACTGGGTGAACTTGTTGTGTATAAGATAATGGGTATGAAATGAGTTGATTCAAATCTACTCACCACTAGTGATCCACAGTCACATTCCTCTCCCAGCTCCACATATCCATTCCCACACTCAGATGGGTCTAACAACTACAGGAAGAAATGCAGAATGTGGGATTACTGTTACAGTTTTCCTTCAGTTTCTATCTATGTGATGATGAAACCCACTTTCAGAGTCTCTTTGATGACGACCAACCACGTCTCACCTTGCTGGGCTTGTTGAAGAGACAGCTGCCTCCTCCCTGTTGGAGGAAGCGCAGGTACTCGTCTATACTGCAGCGGGAGAACTTCCTGGGCAGGTAGTAACTGATTGATACAAAAAACAAAGAACAACCACACAGAAATCACTGAGTTTGCAATATTGCTTAAAGAAAGAAGTCAGAAAATATGATAACCTCTTTTTACTGAAAATGTTCAAAAAGGAAACATTATATTAATAAATTATACATTTTCTTCTCTTTTCCCAAAGATAACCCTACACACACCCCCACCCTGGATCTCTCTGAACTCTCTTCACTCGTTAACTTGTTGTAAAGTAATTCATACCCTGTATCCTCCATGATGCAGCCCAGCCATGGGTCTGGACACCTGCAGTCTCCTGGACACACACAAAACATTTCTGCGGTCAGGACAGGCCATGATGGAGATAAGTAAATATTTTAAAGCACCGCTGTGATCTCACCACTTGAGGGAGCTGTTGGTACAGTGGTTCACTCAGTGATTAATTCAGTAATACAGTGAGCTCATTCGCAGCGGAAAATCTGAGCGCTGACAGATTTTAGATATAACAGGACAATAAAATGTAGAATTTTATGTGACACAACTTGAAGATGTTTTTGCTGAAATAACCAAACATTGCAAGAAGGAATAGTTAAAAAACAAAAAAAAGAAAACACAGGGAGATCTTTGAGTATGAGCGAGCATGAGTGTTAGTCTTACCGGCAGCCGGTCTCTCTTTGTTTCTCAGCATGCCGATGTTCTGGCCAAGACTCTGACACAAAGTGATGGCCATGGGACCCACACTGCCAAACTGAACACACACAATGAAATCAAGTTCATGACAACAACTAGAAAAGAGAGTAAACTGAACTGAATGACCGACTACATCTACACAGTGTAACAAAAATAAGCCTCACCTCATTGATGCCTCCACCCCTGGTGAGGGAGCAGATGCCCCCGATGTAGGCCGCCTCGCTGCGGCTGCTCATGAACGTCCTCCCACTGCAGTAAAGACAGGGAGACTGCTGTTATACAAGGAGGAGGAGGAGGAAGAGGAAAAAGAAGAAGAAGAAGAAGAAGAAGTAGAGGAAGATAACGACACCACCAACTAGAATCAGGAGATTGAACCCACGAGAAAAGGTGAACAGCGTCGCAGCGCTCCTTGATGCTCTCCTTCCTGTACTTCATGAAGTCGCGCAGGGTGAGCAGGGCATCGTCGCCTACGGAGACCCTGTTTTCAGACGACCAGGTTTCCATGGCCACCAGGACGATGCGAGTGTTGAGCTGCTCCTTGTAGATCTGGACACATGAAAAGCAAAACCATGAACAAGAATTATAAAACATGTGAGGACATGAGACCAAAAAACATTAAGAAAATTACCGCTTTGCTCTTGTTTTGTTTGTCACTGTTGTCTTTTTACGTACTATATTGTATCTCTGTGAGAGCCGTCCACCAGCAAAAGAAAAATAGCCATTGTTGCTGCATTAATAGATACAAAGGATAAATGAAATGTCCGAATATCTGAATATCTTCTTGAACGTCAAAAAACAACAAAAAAGCATTAATTAAAATGTCTAATACAATAAATAAGTATTAAGAAATTTAAGTAAGTGTTGAGATGACATACATTTTTAAAATGTAGCCCCATTTCTACATGAGAAATGGTAAGAATAAGTATTAATAAATAATTAGTGTAAAAAAAATCTGATATTAGGGGTTTTAAGTGAGAGTAAGACATGCGGACGGTTGAGATAGTCTTCTTCTGAAGGAAGGGGGCGCTCTAGGAGAGGGCTTTTCTGTCATTCGTGTAACTTGTATGATGTGGATTAACTATATTTGAAAAAAAAGCTATAATATAAAAGTAATAATAAAGAAAACTGCATCCTTTTAGAAGAGAAGAGCAGCTAAACATCAAGTGAAATCAAGTACTCGGGATAGTTGGGATAAAGATCTTACAACATTCAAAATAGTATGAATTCAGTGAAATATTGCAGATAATGGATGCAGCTGCATCTGTCTACTTTAGACATCTGGAGGGGGAGAAGGCAGGAAGCAGATGGTTGCCATGGAAACCAGCATCACCGTGTTTGTCCCCAGTCAGTGAAGGGTTTCCCCACACTGCTGCTGCAGCAGAGGACACGAGCACAGACTGAATCTTTCTGCATTGTATTTATAAAGCTATCCTGGGTAAGCCTCTCTCCAACCTCCATGTATATTGTTGTGCAGCGTTCATTTTGAAACCGCTGAATCGGCGGATCATAAGATGTATATTTGTCATCTGTCCCCAAAGCTCTGATGACTCAGGAGGGAGAAAGCTTTGATGTTCTCTGTTGCAGTAATCTGCAAATTACTGTAAAGGACGTGTGAAAGCATTTGAAATACAAGATCAGTGCTGAACTCACCGCATCGGCCATGTTCACCACCGCTTTGGCAAAGTTCTTAGTCTGAGTGGCCGACCGCCGGAGCTGCACGAACTAACAAGAAAAAAGGAGAAACACACCATTAGTGCTTTTCATCTATTACCTGTGCTGATTATAAAGTCTTATCAACAGGGCACACCTGATTAAATCCCTATTTCAACTTCTTATTATTGCCTTTGCGCAGCAGCTACAGAGATAAGGAAAAAGTAAACACCTCGGAGCTGTCAGCTGCACACCTACCAGCTCGTGGTCGTTGACCACCATTAGCTCGATGTACTTGGTCTCAGTTTGGACGGTGCGCTGGCCTCGCCGCACCTGGAAGGGGCAAAAAAGATCCACACAGTTTGAGTCTGCCGTCATAATCACCTTCACACAGGACAAACTGACACACAAACACAATGCACACACACACCCAGCAGGTGAAACCATTCCTCTCACACACACACACGTGCTGATGCTGGTGAAACTCTAGTCTTTGTCCTTGAGAGGACAAACAACAACTTGGAGAGCAACAATCATTCATTCATTAAGCTGAATATTTGCTCTGCATCTAAAAATACAAACCGCAGCCTCCTTATCCGATGAGCTCAAGGGCATGATCAGGAAGAAAATAACTTCATAAAGTAATAATAAATCCTAGGTTAATGAATGAAATCTGGGAACAAGATGCCTTTGCTAAAGAAAAGTCAGACAGGGCAAGGAACACACGCACACGTTGAACAAAAACTACCAGCCTTCGTGGATTCAACAATAAACAACAAAGGGATTAAATTCATTTTACTACAAAGTTTGGTTTTATTAAATCTGCCCTGAGTAAACCCTCTTCCCTAATAATGGTGCTAAGTAATAAGTCAGCAATCACAAAATTATTTTCCTGAGGGGAACATGAATGCCTGTATATATTTCAGTCAGTCCTTTGCTGTTTGGTCACCATGTTTGGTGCCAGGTTTGGAAAAGGAAGAAGAATATGTGGAAGAAAAAAGGTGATATCTCTGGTTCTGCTGGATCGATTTAGCTGCCTACACTACTCATGACATCACTGGAGGCAATTTATTAGATTACATGCAGCTTCCACTGGAGCCACAGAAGGCTTTATACTGCTATTTCACATATGCAGTAGCACTCCCCAAGACCTGTAAACACACGTTAATGTGTAGAATTGGCAGAGTTAACCTTTAAGTTATGAACAAAGTGTTATGAACCCAACACTGACATCCCGAGAGGCAAGTTCCAGGGATGCAGCAGAGGACTAGCATCTTTAGCATCTGCAACCATCTTTGTTTTATTTTTAATTTTTTTTTTGTGGAAATTTGTAGCCCAAGCTCAGCAAAAAGTACTCCAATGGTCTAACTTGAGTCCTTTTCTCAGATTTGATAAATCTCCTCCAGACGTACGACACTCGTCTTACTTATGTTCGGATTCTATTTTCATTAGCATAAAAGCTGAGACAAGCTATCAGCATGAGTGTGGAAATTTGGCATCACTTGGCAGACTGTAAAATATTAATCGTGTTTGCATATCTCAACTCTGATGTTTCCCACATGGTGACACTTGCTTGCCACACGTTCCATGAAGGTGTGAGTGACTGAAAACTGACTTGTCTCTTTGAGCGTCTCAGGCCTCCTGTGAAGACGGGCTTCTCCTCTTCAGACCGGTCGTCTCCATCCTTCAGCTCGCCGTCTCCTTCACTGTTTGCCTGCCCCTCAGGCTCTGTGCTGTTCACGGAGCACCCTGAGAAACACACACATACACACACAAACACACACAAACACACAGAGTAAGTGAGAGTGAGAGAGAAAAGTGGCTAGTCATCAGTCCGTGGATGGATGTAACCATGTATTTTAGTCTGCAGGAGAAATCAATACCACACAGCCAGCGGAGGAGAGAGGAGGAAAGGGGAGAGTATAACTGGCCAAATGGGAAGGGAGAGAGGGGTGAGGGAGGAATGGCAGGGGTTGGGTGACAGGAAGGAGTGTGGGAGATGAATCCAAGAGGTCGGACGAGTGTGAGGGACAAAGAGGAGAGGCGGAGAAGAGGCAGCCAAATGAGACGTTAAGCAAGGGCGGGGAGGGCAGCTGGACAACCTGAGGAGGATATTGGACGCTGTGGTGTGCGTGAAAAGCAGCCAAAAAACAGACTGGCAGTACAGAACATTTCATTTAGACCATTCAATGTCAAGGACGAGGCTGAACGTGCAGCTTCAGAACAAGTAACAGCAAGCAGACTTTAGGTTTACAAGCAACCAGCTCTTTTGAACACAATCTGGTCTTTTAACAGCAAAACTTCCAAAATTATGTATCACATCACAAAGTTCAATTCAACTCAAGTCTGAGATGTCATAAAAGTGTATCATTTGGATTATAGCAGCAGGTATTGTGTCACTAAAGTTTAGGATTTAGACATTAGAGGGAGGACAAAGGCAGAGGGATTATCATTGCAGCAGGAGGGACTGAAATGCTTCAGTGATGAAGTTCAGAGCGAGGAGCCTCTCTGTGGAGTCCTGGTGGACCTACCTGGACAGGGAGGTGGAAAGAGGTCGACGTCCGGCATGCGATACACAATGTGGTCATTCTGCCCCTGGAAGGCGTCACAACAAACAGAATGACAGAGAGAGGAGAAAGGAATTAGTGGTTTTCTGCTGAGTCCAAAACTTTTTCTTGGTTTCAAAACTCTTCTTTTCTGAGTGGCCCTCGAATGGGCACCAGAACCAGAGCCGGCAATCAAGGGGTAAAATCCTTTTTGTTTAACCAGAAACGGCTGCTTTGTTGCTTTCGCCAACTCCACCAGAATCCATTTACAGAAACAGTAATTTGATCATCGTACGACACACTTTGTTCAAACTAGACAGAAACAAATTAAAATCATCTCGGTTCGTGTTTCAAAAGAGCCACTTTTGGATTCAAGCTCTGTGTCTGCCTGAACAGCAATTACAGATGTGAAAATGTTAAATTTAAGTTCAACTTCACCTCAAACCAAAAGGAAAGCAGAGTCTAAATTATCTCTGCCACTAAAGAGGAACCACAGCTGAGCCAGACTAGGTTGTAGGACGGGACAAATGCTCCTGTCAGAGTGTTTTAAATCAAAAAGAGATAGCATATCACACCATTTAGAAAAATCTTAGTTTTAAGCATTCAAGCTGCAAAATAATTTTTTGTCTGTGGTAATTTTTAATAGAAGAAAATGACTTTAAAGTACTTTGATAAACAGGAGTGAAAGTGCTTATTATAACCTTAGATTTGCTGACACATGCAGCTCTGCAGGAGAGATGACATCCTCTCAAGCAGAAGAAAAACACAATCTTAAAATCATTCAAGCCTTGAAATGACTTCTTCAAATCCTAAACTTCAATCCACAGCTTTTCTGTCTGAGACAAAAAAAAAAAAAAAAACACCGCCGTGTCCGCTGAGGTAGAGACGGATCAGCGGGAAGGAAAGTGCTCTGATGCATAATTAATCAATCACTGGGCTGTCATAATGGCAATAACACTACTGGACACTGTGGTGCACTTGAGCTGGGGATAAATACTTTATGAAAATGACCCATCTGAGATAGAGCGAGCCGAGGAGAGCGAAAGCGAGCGAGGGAGTTTGAAGATGAGCTGGGAGGCCATTGATCCATCTCTGCAGTCTATGTAATTGAGCTGCGCTTCGATTACTGTGGGCCTTAATGGAACAAAAGCTCAGCCTCTTTCACTCTAAACACTTTCCTCCAACTCCCTCCAGTCACTCTGGTTTTACATCTATTTCTCTTTAATACTTCTGCGTATCTCCTCTAAAAATCAAAGTGTTTTTGACATCTTTAAAGCCTCTTAAACTTTCCGTTTTTGTCGATGATTTTAAATGTCGCCTGACTCTGTGAGATGATGATGATGTCTCCCTCAGATATGAGACAGGAGATGTGTTTCAGCTATGGTGGATTGTGTATCAACTCAATACTTTCCATACAGCAACTCTCAGAGATAGAATAACACTGTCTGGACTGACGGTAAGTCACGGTGAGATATGGAGACGGAGAGAGAAAGTGAGACCGTAGGCGGCTTCACTGTAAAGATTTCAACCACGTTTGGAGGAGTTCGAAGTATCGCGACACCTTCTTCACATCACCTTGTTGCTGTCCTGATCTGACGCTTAGAAATATGAAGAAGACGTGTGTGTGTTGACTAATAATCCAACTGGTTGATTCACTCTGCTGGGTTTCACCTCTTAAATTGGCTGACTCACCTCGCCGCTGCCTACAGGTTCGATGCCATACGAGAAGTTCCCGTCGGAAAACATCCCCCTGAAACAAACAGAGCACAGCGGTATGTTACAGTACAGTACATCTGGGGGTGTTTGTGCCAGTCTGTGTTGTTGGAGGTGGATGACTGGATGGCAGCCAGGATACATAGAGAGGAAGTGTTTAGGGGAAATACTGCACCAGCGCCAGGCTCCAGCTACATATTTACAGTACGGATGAGTGTGCAAATAAGTGGACTTCTGAAAATGTCAAACTATTATTTGGATTATGGATTTTCCACTAAACTAAAAAGGGAAAAACTGATTTCCTACTTGATGACTCTTTAGAAAAACGTCACTGAGCTCTCTTTTTTCATCTTTGAACATTTGAATCGCATAAAAACACAAAACTTTGTGTCCTGACTGAGTCTAGATTTCAGATGAGGAGACAACGTTTACTCAACGTGTTCAACTCACCGTAAGCCGTGGCAGGTGGACAGAGCCGCCCAGGAGCCCGGCAGGCCCCGGATGCGCCCATGGTAGTAGCAGTGCTCTCCTCCCTGGAAACAAATCACACAATGACACACTGAACGCTCCATCATCCAGTAACATGTTAATGTCAAAAAAATGAAACCAACGCTGACTGCGAACCACTCGCTGTGGTTGATCTCCTGGCCCCTAAATCCACACATGGCAGGCATTTACTGTCAGGCTGAGGCCTTCGGCTTGACCTGGTGGGTCGACTGAAGGATATCGGTGACTACTGTACGACTCAGGGTCCGGGAAAGCCTACACCTGCAGAGGCTGCAGCTGAGTTTAGTTTCACCGAGGAAAAGCTGCGTGCATACGCCATGTTAAGTGATGGAGAGAGCGGTTAAAATGCGAGGACGGGGAGAGACTTAGCGAGGGACGTGTTTAGCAAGCAGCTTATGTTTGCACCTACACACATAGTGAGGGCAGAAGAATTCATAAATGTCAAACTGTAGTGGTTATGAATGAACAATAACCTGTAAGTGAAGCCTTTTCCTTTCTAAAGCAAAGGGTAGTCCATCTGTTTGTGAGAGAACTGAATGTCAGTATACTACTGATGGTGTAACCTGTATGTAGGTCTGTCTGTGGCAGTTTTAGCTGTAAGGTGTTAGCTGTACGACCTGCTTCCAAATACCTGCACCTGATTATTCATAATCCCCTGGAAGGCTCCGACTCCATGATCATGTCTTGAATATAGTGTTTCTACGCTGCCTCTCACAGTACAGGAATGATCAGATTACGATAATCGGAGAGGAGACTTGCCTCCTGTCAGTCAAGCAACACGTGTGTGTATAAATGTGCGAGCTGACAAAAGCAGCTGAGAAGAAATTAAACTGTGCGTGGCAGACAGAATTACACTTGGGAGGATTTTTTTTATAATCAAGTGGGCTTAAGTGGATGGAGTTTACAGTCATGTGTTCTTAGGTTGAACTTCAGAGTGTGTGTATGCGTGTGTGTGTGTGTGTGAAAGACAGGGTCAGTGTCAGGTGTTTGTAATGAACCCAAATAAGTCATGTCTGCCACCTGAGCCTGCCATTGTCTGGCACGGCTGATGGACCACAAAGAAAAGAGTGGACGTGGACCTGCTGTTCTTTATGCTTGGTCAACCTTTACTCTGAGCTACAGCTCAAACCTGGAAAATCTCTCCAGCATCCTTCCAAGTCAAGTACGAACTTGCAAATGATCTCCCGTTACGAGTAAGACCGAAGTGAGCTGCTTCTGTGCATTTAGTGGCTTGATCACTGGATCTAAAAGGGAACAACTGTACACAAAATATCCTCTCTAAATCACACACAGTCAGTCAGGTTCCTGTTTGTGAAAAATCAATGGCTGACCCGGTTGTCTGTCTGTTATCTGTCAACAAGGACATCCTCATCTTGCCTCACGTCAATCACACACAGCCCTGAGAGACCAGGTGAGAGTCCAGCTCCAGATGAAGCTGTCCGTCCAACAAACCTGATGTCTCAAATCTCAGAGGACACAAAGCGCTGCTTTGCTTTTGATGAAATTTGGAGGACAGGACGTTAATGCGTTTAGTCTGTTTTGGTTTTAGACTGATCTGATTACACTAAGGAAGCTGTTAAAAACGGCAAACCTTAAAAGGCTGTAATTGCTTTACCAGCAGTTCCATGTATGGACACTAAGGGATGAGTCTTCCACTGAAGACTGTCTGCTTCGTTTTTGGAGGATGAAATCAAATCAGATGTAAGCCTCCAAACGTGGACACAGGTCCACATTTGGAGGCTTTGCAGGCTGCAGCGTCCCCCGAAAGGCAATGGATTGTCCACATGATATAAAAAAAACCTTTATTTGATCACAAAGCCTAACGTTACTTGACAGTTCTCTGGCTTATCATTCAAGTGTATGAACAACACTGCAGATGGGAATCTCTGTTAAAAATGACAAACAGGCATAGTATATCCTCTAACGCCTCTAACACCTTAACTCCCTAACATGAATGTCGCACACCATTTACTACAACATCGTTAAATAGACCCCCCGACTGTGACTGACTTCCAGCATCTTCATGTTTCTGCATTAACATCACCACAACCAACTCTTACTGTAATTGTTGCTGTTAATTCCTCTCATTGATTGATACAAAAACACTAAATGCAAATAAACAAATAACGTATGTCAAAACTTTAACAAACAAGATTAGGATCCTACAGCCGTGCTAGCAGCTCTGTGAAGCTATTCTTGGACACAGCGGTGAGCTGAATGCTATTATCAACATCAGCATGTTACTACATGCTCACAATGAGTTTGCAGGTTCGCAATGTTCGCAGGTTTTTATAGATAAATTTGAGTGACACTGGCTTGTGGGTTAATGTAGGCCTGTAGATTCTCCAAAAAGTTTATACTGTAAAGTCAAGTTTTACTTTTTATATCTTCACTTTATTATTTAAAAGGAGCAGTTCAAAGTTATGAAATCCTCCCATGAGTTTTTTTTATATATATATACGTAGATTTAATATAAAATCAAAGAATATCACAGTAATAATTGCTCATTATTGTGTCAATTAAACAGTGTTGTGACAGAAGTTTCACCTTGTTATTACATTTCATATGTGAAGAGTTGACAGGCTGATGTTTGAAATAAATGCTATCTTCATATGTATGAACTATATATTTAATGATGTATTTGAACATATCAAATTACAGTAGTCTCTCTCTATATATATATATATATATATATATATATATATAAATGTACCAATATAAAATCTAATCTAAATCAAAATATATTATCTAGTATATGCAAAATATGTTTTAATTGATAGATCTTTTATATACATATTACCAATGTATTTTCAAAATGTACATTCATTATATTTTGTATTACATTCTTGGTGTATTGTTGGATATATGTGAACTCTTAAAATGCGTTTTTTGATTTATTATATTATGTTCTTCAGTGTATGTCAACATATGGTTGTTCCTGAAGTCTGACATTTTCTTAACAGTTCCAGATCCACTTAAATTTAGTCCCAGTATTTTTCATAGAGCTTATTTAGATTCAGTGTTAGTTCATCTGTTAAGGAAGAAAAGGACTTTAATCATTCATACGGAATAGTGAGACAGCCCGCAGCACTTAGTCCGGGGCAAGATAATAAATAAATAAAAGGCAGGATTACAAGGCTAAATGGAGGAAATCAAATTGCCTAACACAGCAGACGCGCACTGACTTTGAGGGGCTGAGTGTGCTTTTTTAAAATAGTAGCCACTCACACAGGCAAATAATTAATCTTGAAATATCATCAGTGCTGTGAGGACAGGGACAGGTAACCAGGAGGCTAGACACAGGACATAAGGAGTGAAAGAACTGCGTGACTAACATGAAAGCTGCATACGCCCACAAATGGAGGCGAATAAACAGTTACATCCTGCAGAGTCAGGAGGGATTAAACTTGACATTAAAAACTCAAACTGAATTAGGAAAGCAATAGTTTGCTGCATGTCTGCACTCTGACTCAGCATCGTTGAGCTGAGAGGAGCGGGGGGAAAGGTAATGACACAACAGGATGAAAAGTACAGTGAAGGGAGACAAGAAGAGAGAAGCATTGGTTGGGAATATCAGACTTCCTCAGTGAGTAAGAGAAGCATGTTTACTCCTAGATACAATAAAGCCACACTGAATAATTTAACAATAAAACTATTTAGGGAAAAACATTAAGAGGGTTAAATTAATGAGAACAGCGAACGCAAAACACTTTCACCTCCCTCTGATTGTGTTCGACTGAAGCTAATTCAGGCGCTGATAATATTTAATATGCAACGCTGCAAGCTGATAGAGGGTGGTAAACATCGTCTATCAATTCATTAATATGTTTGCTGCAGCTCTGTGTCCTCTACTGTTTCCCCCATGGTCATCTTACATGTTTCAACCAATATACAAAAGAGCGTGTTGGTGCTCAAGCTCCTAAAAGCATTTGAATATATAGTAAATATAAATGTGCCAATTGTCACGAATCAAAGAACCAAGTATTCAGCAGGAAACTGACAAATATATAAAATAGCTCCCATCAATTCCAGCACATCCTCATCCATAATTCAACTCCTCGTTTAGTCGTGTGTCATGGCGATTCAGTCCGAGCGGGCCAGTCACCCACTCAATGTAATAGCGTGGATCCACGGGGACCAATAAAAAAGTAACATACAAAGGCAGTGGCAATTTATTGGCATGTCGATGAAACTCAATAAATCAAGATGGAGATGTTAGTAGCGGGGGAGGGGGCTTTATAAAGCAGGTTCTTAATCCTGCATGCAGAAAAGAGAAATATAAGCAATTTGTGCAGTTTGAGGTGCATTTCTCTCCATAGACACGTGAAAATTGCAGGTATTTGCATATGTTTAGCTCATACAGCAGTAAAATTACAAACAAACTATATACTGTTAATTGGCATTGGCCAACCATTTCATAGTCATAGTAAAAATGGGTATAAATGTGAAAAATCCAAGCCAATCATAAACAACTTTTAGTCCCTACAAAGGGATACGATTAATAAACAGCCATACAAATCTTTAAGTAGATAACAACTACTTAAAGTCTTGTGATGACTTTTTGTTTTGTTTAGACAGCTATCTCTATCGATCTATCTCTATTTGCTTCATCTGATTGACAAAATATCTACAGTGTTTGACATTAGCTTCTTCTTTTGAAACATAATATCATGGAGTACACACAGGACTATCTTTTAGCTTAATGGGCTGCCATTCTAATGACATGTGATTTCTTGGTGTGCCCCAAGGATCCGTCCTTAGGCTACTATTATTTCTAAATTATATAAATGATTTGCCCAATGAATACAACATTTAAAGAACTACTACCAACTTCACTATTTTTAGTAGGGAAAAAGACATATTAGAAACATGTAGAGCCTGACAGGAAGTGGATGGAAGTTGTCAATATTTAAAAATTACAAATAAATCTAATTTGATATATTGGTCACACTTTTGAGGAGGATCCTTTAAACTCAGTTTTGAGAGAATTTTGACCAAGATATATACAGATGAAAAATAAACTTGTCTGTGCTCTCCAGTGGACAAACACTTGATAGAGAAAGTGTTCCTATATTAATGTACCCTATCTGATTAATCGGGCTCTGAAAAAATGATCAATGATCTCAGTTGAGAATAATAAAATGCCTCAGGTCTGAGCTTCCCAAACACCTTACAAGCAACTTACTGACTCATGTAGCTCCTTTCTCAAAGTAACATCTTCCTTTAAGCCTTTAATTCAGGTTTTTAATGTTTTTTCCTTAAATAATCTACATATATCTTTGATATTGTCATTTTTTTAAAATTACATTGCTGGAGAGATAATCAACAAATCCATTTGGGACTTTATAGCCTCCCTGTACACAAAATTCCACTTTTTTGTCATTTGTTTGATTTTAACCTGTGCAGATAAAGCCCATAACTCAATGACTGTGCTCATATTGCACATCTGGATCCAAAGGTCAAGGCAAAGGATGGTTGTAAGATTTGGTTTAGTCGGTTCTGGAAATGGACATGATTTGAATTCCCCTCACGACACGACAAAATAGACCCTAGTTGCTGCTGCTGCTGCTGCTGCTGCTGACTGCTGGTACCCATGGCAACCATCTACTGATTGGTCAGGTGGTCTTTGGCAGAGAAAAAGAGAGTGAAAGACACACAGGGAGATAGGGACAGAAAGGGAAGTACAGAGGCTGAAATAACGCAGAGGACACAGACCGTGACTGTCTGCACTGACTGCCTGTCTCTGACACTGTGTAAACAAACTAGACTTAGGACATTATTATAGGGCAGTTATCTCAAACTCATAATGCATGATGGAGCAGACAAAAACAACAACTCAATCATCAGTCCATTTGCAAATGCAGCTAGAAAGACGTTTTTGGACACATTTTGAAAGACTCGGTATGATGTGTGGCGAACACCGAAACAAAACAACTTCATCGGCACTTAGGCTTGCCTCAAAACATTCATAAACATTTGCCATTTCAATGAGTTTCTGCCTGTAGATATACAAGCGCTGCTGCTACTGTCATTGAGTCTGTTCAATTTCACTCAGGGGGAAAATACACCATCGGAAACATGTTCTATTACACACTGGACATAAAAGCTACAAGGTTGTAGCCATTCGCGCAAAATCAATCCCTATCAAATTGGCAGTGATGGAAAACTAGCTCACTGACTTCTATTAAATTCTGATAGAAATGAGGATGCCTGGAGCACCTTGGTATCCGAATGGTTACAGCGCATACACCGTGGACTAATGGTTGCGACCGCTGTGGTGTGGTTTCAGCAGGAAACGTTTGCTGCATGTCAGACGAGGGGTATGACATGCAACAAACGTTTCAAGCCACCTCCCCAGTTTCCCGTCTGCCTCTACACCTTTCACTGTCCAATAAAGGAATGGTCTGACATTTTGGAAAATATGCTTTATTATTTTCTTGTCCAAGGTCAGATGAGAAAATCAATACCACTCTACTGTCTTTGTGGTTAATGTGAAGCTAATGACAGCAAGTGCTTAGGATAACTTAGCATAAAGACTGGAAGTAGGGGGAAACAGCTAGCCAGCAACTGGGTAGCTTGACTTAGCATAAAGACTGGAAAACAGGGAGAATAAGCATATTCAGCAAAATGTCTTTTTATTATATAATCTTACCATATTCTGTGACAGCTGCCCGTCCTCGTCATAGTGACGCTCCACATAGTCCGTCGACAGGAGGTTGCTGGAAAGAAGAGGAAGAAAAATGTGAGAAGAACCATAATTATTCTAACATTAGCATCAACCTGAATTCAACACATCCATAAAGCAAGATTGTAGCACAAAGTGACTATTAGAGCCCATTATGCACACGTATTCATTATAATGACTTGCGCAAATCTAGTCAGCAAATGGGTGAATTATGAGTAAAACCCAAATGTGTGAAGAATCATTTATTCTAAGTGCTTAGAAAGCCAGTGAAAGGTATGACATAAATGCAAGTCCATTAGAGCAGAGTGTGTGGCGAGTGAGAAGAGGGGGAGGGGAGGTATACATTCATACTGTCATTTAGCCTGCAGTCAGTCTATACAATGCCAACAAACAGGATGTAGAGGACAATACTGTAGGTGGGCAGGAGAGACGGATGATGAAACACCTGCAGTAAGCGTATTGATGTAAGTACGGCCATGCAAGTGATTGCTGCAAGCAAGGTCTCAAACACTGTTGTGTTCCTCTGTGGTGGATGTGGAGGCATGTGTTGACTTACTGGTTGAGCTCCAGGTCAAGGATGAAGGATGTGCCGAAGGCCTCCACCAAGAAGCTGCTCTGGGCCAGATGGATGGGCTGAAGGAGGAGAAGTTGGGGAAAGGAGGCGAAGATATGTAGATTTGATTAATTTATTGAGATACTGACATAAGTAGCTACAAAAACTCAGAGCAAAATGTGACGGATTATATCTGTATGTTGATATCTATCTATCTATCTCAATTCATGCTACATAATATATACAGTATATGTGCTATGTACCAATCCTTCTGATATACCACTTTTATAGTTAGTATACAGTAATGCTACCAACTCCAATACCAAATCATGTCAATTTTAAGTTACTTTAATTATATTTTCCAAATCAGAGATTTGTCTCAGAGGGGTTTTTGCACATTAGCACACACCCAACCATCTTACACCTCTAGTTTGATAAGATAAAACCTTTAAGTTGAAAAAAAAGGGTTGATAAAAGTATCCAAAAGTCATACTTAAATATATCGTGTTACAATATTATTTTGGTAATTTTGAGTAAGAGTCTTAAAGTATCTGACATTAAATGTGCTGGCGATAAATGTACAAGTACAAGTAATTTATCTATATTTTCAGGTATGTATATACTGTATACAATGGGTCCACCGATTATCTGACTAGCTGATTTTCGGATCCAATATTCAGCATTTTTCTCATTATTGGAATCAGTGTTGTTTTCATCTGATTGCCAACAAAATAAAAAATGATTATAAAATATGCTACTTTGTGTGCTTTGGCTCTGATGCAGCATGTAATTTGAAAAGTAACTAGTAACTAAAGTACAATCAAATATATGTAGTGAGTAAAAAGCCCAGTATTTGCTTCTAAAATGTAGTGCAGAAGAGTAGACGGGAGTAGCAGTAGTCAAATTACCATATGGAAACTGTCTACATTCCTCTGTGTCAAGGTCATGCATTCATTTTGTGACACGGTTCCTTGTCCATGTCTCGCAATCACTACACTGGTAGATAAAGATATCTAAAACTTATGTTCAGACTAATAAAGCGTGCATTTCTAATTCTTATTCATGCACGGTGTTCATCCCAGACACTGACTCAGACAAATGACTCACTGATTTGTCAAGGAAATTGACAGTCTTTCAGGAAATTGTGAATAACATCTTGTAGAAAAATGTGACAGAGTATGAAAAGAGCGGGAGAGACAGAGAGTGCAGGAGGGAAGATGGATGTTCAATATGAAATCTTTTAGCAACAATGACTGAGATAATAAAGGGACGTCCCCGCTCCAGTAGCCTCTCCCTGAAGGCGCGACAGCCTCATCCATCCCTGAGGCCTTCGGGATGAAACTGAGTGTTGGGGCTCATCAGCTCTGTCTAACCTTGCTTCAAGGTGAACCCAATCCACATTATAAGACGGAGAAGCTCTGCAGTGGCTCCCATCAGTACTTACTGGCCAGCTGAAAGGCAGGTCTCATTAGTATTACCGTGCACTCTCTGCAAACCACTTAGTATCGGTCTAAGCCTCCACCGGGTCTATATACTGTACAATAAAAAAGCCCACAGTGGTGCCTGTGAGCCGAGATAAGAGAGCTGCATCTGAGCTCTGACTCTGAAGATTTATCATTGTATTGTGTCTTTTAATTCAACCTTAAATTGCAAATATTCCCTTTTGAAACACCAAGCAGCACCTCAGCTGAAGACGATGAATCATATTGTGAATAGACACAAACAGGATGAAATTTTTTAAAATGATTAGTAACTCTACTGGCTGCAACTATGCATGAGCTAATTGCTTCGGTTTGACATTTTACGGACTAAATAGGCTACTAAACCTAAAGTTAAAGCCCTTTAACTCTTCTTGTTAAATCAGCAAAAGCACCTCACAGTGCGGACTAATCATCTTCATTTCAGCTCTTTAAACCTGCAACGATGGGTATTTCTGACCTTGTTTATGGCCTTTTAAAGGGACAGTTCACCCCAAAATCAAAAATACATACTTTATTTTCCTCTTGCCTGTAGTGCTATTTATCTATCTACATTGTTTTGGTGTGAGTTGCTGAGTTTTAGAAATATCTGCCTTCTCTCACAAACACAAGAAACAGATGGCACTCGGCTTGTGGTCCTCGAAGTGCCAAAAAATGCATTTAAAAAAACTAAACCGCAATGTTTCTTCCCAGAAATCATGACCCTGTTTCTAAAAATAATCTACAGATCATGTTGGGAGCAGTTTCATGTAGGAACTTCTTACTTTTTACTGGACTACACCGTGTCACTGAGCAGAAGGAAACTGCATCTACTCATTGATGAGAGGCTAGCTAAATAAGCTAATTAAGCTAGCTGACGTTACAGTTGAGCCGAGGAGGAGGCAATTAATGTTTGCATCACAAGCACAAACCTCTTGTTAGCAATAAGCTACCTATTTAAATACCTACTTTTAGCTTTGTTCTTGGTCACTACCGACTCCTCAGGGAAATCTCCAGCTACATGCTCCACAATGTTCACAAGCTAGTCGCTAACTTTGACTGTCTGCTGCAGGTAGCGTATAGTACAGGTTTTTTTTAATGCCTTTTCACTGAAAAACAGCTTCCTGCTTTAGAGATCAGGTTGATGAGAGGACTGAGAATGACTCAAAACAGTAAAGTTTCAGGTTGTAGAATAAAAACAAACAGCTAAAAGACACTAGAAACAGAGAACTGCAGAGCCGGGTCAAGATTAGCTTCGGGTTCGTCAGTACCAGCGACATCTCTCACATTACACATAATCATTTGAGTTATTGCTAATACAAAAATATGAATTATAGCAGCTGCTCAGTGGCACATGAAGCCAAAAAAGCTCAACTTCCCAGGTATAAAATCGCCTGGTTCTTCTGCGTTGTGGGGCCCATATAGCATGCACGCTAGAGCTGGCTAACTTCTGGTTTAGCGCTCGGCTAACCTGATAGGGAACAAAATGATTTAATCGCGCAGCAAGCTAAAAACAAACAAACTTTATCCACCGTTTTACAGACGCTTCTTTCACAATGTAAGCTTTGCCCACTACAAAAGTTGGCTTCAAAGCTTGGCACTGTTCTCAAGGGCTTGCTCCCAACTGTAGCTGCCGTTAACTAGTTAGCTCAGTTAGCCGTGCAGCTAGCGAGTTGTTTTTTTAAATTGTTGATCAACAATTTAAAAAAGAATCATGAACATTAAACAACTTACAAAAGATCATCGATGCGTGTTAGGATTCATTTTCTTGAGTTTATAGCAACTAGATATGCTATGAAAGGACTCCGCTGACTCAACCTCACAACTGAGCGCAACAAAATACTCAAAATACTACACATCTTCCAGAGGGTTCTGACAGAAAGAGATCATGAGACGCTGACCACAGAGGGCAGCTCAAGGTCAGACCTGTGTCATATCCACTGACCGGCCTGCCAGCTGACTGACAGACACTATTCATAGTGAAGGTAACGAGAGAGGACAGGTAGAGGTGTGAAATATTATCTAATGGACTGGAAATGAGGAGGCCCGGGCAAGCTGGGCATCATGTGTTGGGGGTGTCACAGGGTAGGAGTGACGGACACATGACCTCAAAAGAGGGGACGAGCAGGAGGTGAATCAGGTCATGATGGGGAGCAGATGAATGTTCAGCTATCTGAGATATAACAAGGCGTGTTTCCCTTTTTAAATGTAATTATGAATCTTCTTATTATGTAATTTATTTTATTACATTGAAATCTCTTGGATATTCTTTGTTTTATTTTGACTGTATGGGGTAGGGGTTGGAGAGATGGAGGGGGGAGTGTGCTGTACAGACAATATACAGTGTAATACGGTCATGTGTGGCTATACTATATCCTCTTGCAGGATTAAAACAATAGTAAAGGCATTTAAAACTTTAAAAAATAAGTACATTTAAAATGGAAATAATTCTTTCCAGTATAAATAGAGGTATATAAAAAGAAGAATATATATATGAATAACAGTTTCCTCAAATCATGCATCATAAAATGTGAAAAATGACACCTTTTCTGTAATTTAACCATTTCAACTCTGACTTTGTTTCTGAGATTTTAAGTTTCGGTGACGTGAGGATTCCTAGAGAGGGTGGTGTCTCAGTAAGAGGTTAGACAGCTGAATGGGATCCCTCCATTATTTGAATTTGTTTGTTGGAGCTCAGATATTGTTCCCAGGATGAACGAACCTGCTCCATGAGGAGTTTAATCAACCTTGCAGTCAGACTTCTTAAAGCATAAGACCTCGCTCACAGTTTGATCCCGACAGCTTCTCAGATTATGTAGAAACTGGGATTAAATGAAGGTGGATGATAACACATCTCTGGGTGGATGGATGCGAAACAAAACTCACCTGTGCTCCGGCTGTGGAGTTGTTGACCCGGGTGTCCAGGCGGCTGTGGAGCAGCTCCTCCTCGGTGTGGATCTGTTGCACGAGCCGCTTGGGCTGGACGACCTCTTCTGCAGGCGGCAGCCTTCCCTCCAGACTCACCCATTCCCTCAGACCTGCAGAGCACAGACACATGTAGGGAGATGCATGAGCTCTGAATGTGAGGTTGTGATGTTAAATGCCTCATTTCTTTGCAGATCAAACAGCTGGTGATGGTGAGCTGCTTGTTGATATCATGCAACAATACACAGTCCCAGTCATCAGAGAGATACAACAATGAACACAAACCCCCTGTGAGTACAGGCTGACTGTAATAAATGAAATGTTAAGATAAAAAGGAGACTCCTACCTGTCACGGCGCACCGTGCACACACTGCAGCGAACAGCAGGCATCTCACAGCGAGCATGATGCTCACATAGTCCTTGTGATTTCCTCGGAGCAGCGCCGTTAAATGAGCTGAGAGGCGTGCAGCGGGACTGTTGTTGACAGTGAACGCGAACACAAACTGCGGGGTTCCTCTGAACGCAGCGCCCGCATCTCTCACCTCCCCGCTTCCCTTCTCGCTTCTGGCGATTTTAAAAGCTCCCCGACGACGCTGCTGCTGCGCTCGGCTCCGGCTGCATGCTGCGTGTCGGTGTCACCGAGCTCCGCCACGCGATCACACACACACACACACACACACACCGGCCTGTTGGGTTTCGCTCGAGGCAGTGAGGCTGCGCGAGGGGCCGTGGAAACAAGGAGCACGTGGGGCTGGACGGGCCCACCCATCTTTGATGTGACCTGTAGGAGTCCGAACCCGGGGCACCAAAGGGTAACACCTGATGATGCAGCCAATAAACTATAAATCATTTATTTTATTTATTTCATCTTGAGGATACATGGGAAATAACTTTTATTTTGCGCTTTAATCAGTGTTTTCTCTTTTGTTTCTGCCTCAGTTGATTATAAGCAAACCCACAGGTGTCCCCATCACCACTTTTAAAAAGCACAATTACTTAAAATTTACTAAAATGTTTATTCATCTGAGCCCTCATGTCCCCACCACTTGCTGGGATCGACTGGTATTAACGCCAACGTGAATCATTTGCCCATAAGTCCTTGATTTGTACCAACTCTTCGCCACCACCTTTCACCGCAAAGTGACACCCTTGAGCAAATCTGGTCAAAAATATGTTAACCATTAATTTTGGTGTCATGGTATTATTTCTGTCTCATATGTGGGATGTGTAACTAAAGGGACGTTCCATGCCAACTCCCCTATAGGGCCCCTCAAATCTTAAATTCAACACAGTACAGATATCTACCCAACAGCTACTTAAATGAATAGCCGAGCTTCCTTATGGTCTCCTGTATGTTCAGGACAAATTTCAACCCAATCCAGTGAAAAATGAGCAATTGGTGAGGCTGAGAATACACATACAAGGAATCACAGAAATGCTGAAATTTGACTCAGAGGGTCAAACTTAAAAAAATCTCTGTTCTTCTCACTGGTTTGGGCTGGGTCAGCAGATACTTTACTGGATTTAGAAACATTTTTAACACATTCATGAAGATTAGTTTATTTTTTGACTGTTAAAGCGTTGTTTAATAATACCCAAAGATGTTATTAACTTTAAATCAGAACGTTTCTTACTTAGTCATGACTTTTAAACAGTTTTGATGCCCTTCGTCCTGTGAAGTTTACCTTCATTTGTCAATTCCTTATTAAAAATAAGATTTAAATCAAGTCATCTTCAGCAATTCTGGGACTTCACTCTGCACTGAATGTCTATTTTCAATATATAATACCTTTCTTCTAATTAGTGTACTCCTATTGGGAGTTAAAGTTCAGTCTTGACCTTGGAGACAGCATTAAACAAAACAATTAACCTTCAGACCCAACTTTTACTCCAACATCGTACGACCAAAAACTCCAGTAGAGCTGGTGAATGAACTTTAAAAAGGTGTACTATGCAGGATTTCCCTTAAAAGATGTAGATTGTTCTCCCACACAAAGAACCTCTTCATACCAACCAATCTGGATGGTGAAGGGTTACGTAACAAGGCATGGAGATTAGATATCAAATATTGTTTGTGTCAGCTGGAAGCTGGGCGGATGAGCCACACAGGACAGATCGACCCTCTGTTGCCCTTCATCATCCTTTCCTCCCCATTTGGCTGCTTAAGCCTTCAAGCAGAGTCAGCATTTAATAAGACGAAAGGAAAATCATCTCAACAGTTCTTAATGTTGCTTCACCTGAGCAACTTTTCTGCACTATGCAGCAGGAAGTGTTTATGGTTAAAAACATTTATTTAAAAACACTGTACAAGGATGGACTTCACATTTTCATAAAGAGAACTGAGATCACACGGTGTCTCTCTTTGCTTGTTGAAAAAGGTGCAACTTTTAGGCAACATGTGGTTCTGAGTTTTGTCTGTTCCTGATTAAAAATGACAAGTCTTTAATGGTAGATGACCTTACACTTCAAAAACTGACAAGTGGAGATAATAAACCTCCCTGTGGCTGCGGCACACTGCTGTGAAACAGTCGTCTCTCCTTGACAAAGCCCGTCCTCTGGCCCACATTCAAACGGCAGAAAGAGCCGTTTGACATCTCACAGGTTGTGCGAGTCCTCCACTCTACTAACGCCTCATCAACGGCGGCGCGAGTGGGATGTGATCCAGATGCAGCACTTACAGTAATTGAGTAATGCCCCCTTCAGAAAAGCCTCATTAAATTCTCAATACCACCATGTGTTCCCGGACATAGCTGCTCAAAGACTGCAGTCAGCAAGATATACAGAATATAACTTAGAGATCTGTGCACAAGGAGGATTAGGGGGTTGAGAGGAAAAATGATAATGGATGCTCCACAAGTTCCTGAGAAGGAGCATCCACTGCAACAAAAAAAAGTAAAAATAAAAATCTGCACCTCTAAAAACAGCAAAATATTACATTTTAGCTTGCGCTAAGCCTTGAATATTTATTCAGTGTACATTTTACTGACTTATTTTGATGAGCTTAAGTGCTGCCCATTGGGATATGCAGCTGCACAGTCGTGGTTCTTCCAGTTCTTTGAAATGATCAAGAAAATAACCATCAGTGCTGAACTTCAACAATCTGTACCACAGTCCTGGAAAATGCAGAGGGGTCCATGTCCTCACCACACAGTGAGGTAGTCGGAGTCGACGGCTGAAGGGCGGTGTGCAGACGCGACTCGTAGCTGGTGTTGTGCATCCAGGTGCACGGCCTGTGGAGGAGTTCCTTGTCGAGCTCGCGGCTCTGCTCGGTGGGCGACAGAGGAGCCGCCGTGCTCGGTCCCAGCCGCGACAACAGCTCACAGTCCCAATCGGACTCTGATGATGATGGAGAAAGTGTGGCTAAGTCTGGGATGAGGGCTGACTCGATGCACACCGACGTAGAGTGGGATAGTGAGCGTTGAGAGTCTTGACTGGAAAATGTACTGTGAGATTTTTCGTTAGGGAGCTGAAGCGGGGGATCAGAAGTCTTTGGGTGTGATGGCTGATCTGCAACTAAAGTGCTACCTTGACCTAAAATGTCCCTTTGAGTAAAAATCTGTACAGTAGGAACACAAAACATGGTAAAAGTCTGTTTTGAACCAAGTGTTTCCACAGTCCATGTTGTGTCAGATAATAAACAGCCATTAGATTTTGCCATAATGTCACTTTCTGGTTTTGCACATTCATTCCCTCGTTCAGTCCAGATACCACTGTTTGCTGTTTTCCTCCTCCTTTTGCGGTGATTGTGTTCGGGGCTGGCCGATCTACAGCGCTTTTTGGGGTTTGGTGTCGTCGCTGATTGTCGAGGGAGGGAACGAGATCTACATGAAAACAGCGTGGTACACTCCAAACTATTAGAGGAACATTTGATCCCATTTATTCCTACAAGACTTTCTGCATGTACTCCTTCAGAATTTGATAAAGCTAACGAGGGAAGATGTAGGGTGGAGACGGGAATTGTGACAGCAGGGATGGACTCAAACACACTTTCCGCACTGTCCATTTCACAAGCATGTCCTTCCACAGCGTCTTCAGCAGGATATTGTTGAGGACTGAGGACAGGAGGATCTGAATACAGACAGTGTAGCTCCATACTGTTGGAAGGATAAGGGACTTGTGGGCTCAGAACTGGAGGCATGGAGTAAGGGTCAGGAGAAAGACATGGTGTATCAGGGCAGGAGGAGAGATGTTGAGTATCATGCTGCCGGCTGGCTGGGTCGTGGGCTTGTAGTTCAACATCTAATACAGGCATGGTTGGACTTGAAGAGCGAGGATGGCAGTCTGTGTCAGCAGTGACAGGCTGGATGTCAGCAGGTGGAGGGGCTGGATCTGGGATGGGAAGCTGAACACCTGGTGATGGGCTGCCTGGGCCACAGTAAAGAGGACCCCTATTAGGGCTGGAGAGGTGAGTATTGAATGATGAACCTTGTCTCTGTAGGGCCTGAACAGCATGCTCCGTCTCGACATCAGTGAGAGGCTCAAGTTCACAGATATCTTGGATGGGCAAGGGAGTTGGTGGTCTAGAAGAAATACATAGAAAATACTAAAAATCCTCCATTTAAATCACAGAAAACATATTTTGGTGTAGTGAGAAGAATTTTTTTTCCAACATAAGGACATTGCTAGGTAATAATCAAAACTCACCTGTTCAGTGTTTCTTCTGTTTGTTGAGGTGGATCAGGGTCGAATCCAGGAAGCATTTCAGGCACGAGTTGGTCTACCATGCTGTAGTTCGAGAGATCCAGCACAAACGCACGGTGCTGATCCGACTGCAAGTGCTGCAGGGACAAACAAAGACCACAAGTTGAAGTTACAAGCCAAAAATTGAAGGAGGAAAAACATCAGTTATGTGCCAATAAAAGTAATTCTTAAAGATGTCCACCTCCTCTAGATTAGTGAAGGGTTGATGGCAGCATTCACAGTAAGACAGGTCCTTTTTGCGTGGCCTCCAAAGTGATTGGTTACAGCTGAGTGGAGTTTGAGATTTATCCTGAATGCTTTCAACTTTCTTCTTTTCCCTAATTAACAAAGAAAGAGCCAAAATTATGACAAATCCTTATTTTACCTTTTTAACAGAATGAAACAAAACTCTTAAAAATGATGCAGTTTATTTCCTGTTGCATTTAAACAAACCTTGTTTTATTTTCTCCGTGCTCTGTTGGTTTTTCAAACTGAGGAGGAGGAGATTCAAAGGGACTAAATCGGCCCGAGTACCACAGAGTAGGGAAGGTCATAGACTGCATGCTCAAGGGCTTGTATTTCCTAGACAGAAAACAAAACAGAACGTAATACATAAAAATTAAGTTAAAGAAGAACGTTCTAGCTTGAAATAGTTATACAAGGAAAAACAAATACAATCTGAATGCAGATAAAAGACATTATCACCATGATCATATGTTCAAGTTCAACATATTTCAAACATCTTCTCAAAACTGAAGGTGAGGTTACATGTGAGATCAACCCCTGAGAGACTAATATTCAAATGTTTCAGATTTCATGGGTTCAGTTTCTCACAGCGACAGCCTATGCATTAGCCAGAGCACTTCAATTAACTGAAATGAGAGGGCAAATGAAAAGAGCTGTTAGCACATGGAGATCCCCTGCAGGAACAGGCAGTGGAGCTTGCAAAGCCTCATCGAATAGAAATCGTATCCGCTTGGGCTCTGGCCTCTGCGGGAGCAGCATCACTCAGGGGGGCTTGTCACATTACACGATGGGACTCCTTAACAGCTTCAATTAAGAAAATCATCTGGGCTGAAATGTAAACCCCCAGAACTCGCTCCCAGTGGGGTAGGAAGGGCAGAAACATGGGGACAGGTCACTGCCACCCATTGTTGTTTCACTGTCATTATGCATGAACGGCAAAATAGGATCTAATCTGATACTTAACAACCATTACATGAAACCTGGCAGGCCTTAAAGCTTAATTTATTCCAGCTTGTCTTTCTTGATTAACTGGAATAAAGAAACAGAGGCTACGACCAATATCTTACACTAACAATGTATAAAATGATAATATGAAAACAAGGGTACAAAGTGAGAATTATCACCTGAATCTGCAGCTCTGGTCAGCTTTATGGACCTTTATAGTGAGTTTCCGTTCATTGTCTAGCTTTCTGCCCTGTAAATGTACCGTTTTTGGTTCCCTCATACTGCTATCAGTGTCGTTTTCTGCAAAAGAGCTTTAAAAGCCAACTGCTCACTGCCTGCTCAACACCAAAAAGCAGACAGACCCAGTGAGAGACTAGCTGTTCAAACATTTAGCAGCTTTAAGAGCCATATACTTCCCTCCAGAGTCAGCAGATACCAAAAACAAAGCTACAGCAGAGTGAATAATGGACCTGCCATCACAAAATGACCAAATTAATGCTCCATTAATACTGGATGTATAAATATGCAACTATTTGCCATCATGCCAACTTAAAAGGTGATGATATGTCTGTGCTTTGTTCATAACATATCAAATACCCCCCCCCAAAAATGGCTTTGCAGTTTTAAGGAAGAGGATTCCAAATCCTCCTTCCTCATGAGAGAAAATAAACTAAAACAAAACTGAGCGGGGGGTGAAACTCACCTGCTTGAATCTTCAATTTTAAGATAGGGAGATCTCAAAGCTGCAGCTGTAGACCACGAGATATAAAAAAAACATTAAATTAGCCACAGTTACACCCACAGAAATACAGCACTGTTGAGAAATTAACACATTAGCTTAACATTGACATAAACTAACCTTTGACAACATGAGGACCTTGTTTGGTAGAAGTTCTCTGCATTAAAACAAGAAAAGACAAAACAGGACTTATTAAAATCAAAGAGTAAAGGCAGATGTGAATTACAATTGCTCTTTATAAACAAACAAAAACTCCTTACACGTAAAACTGGTACATTTGGAACTCTTGTAAAGTGAAAAGACATTCAGTCCAAACATCATACCTCTTGTCTCTTGTGTACAACACTGAAGCGCTCTTGAGTCAACTGTTTCAAATATAAAAGGACATCTGATACTTCATTAAGGAATAATACAGGACTTTCACAGACTGTTACATATCTATGCTGGTTAACAGATTTCTCCAGCTTGCATCAGTAAGACACAGCATCCCAGAACAAAACAAAAGCACTTACATGGTGCCATCTGCTGTGAGCAAAGGTTCACTGCACTACAGATGTGAACACATACAAGCCAGATAAGAGCTTCGATCAAATCATGATATTATATTGACATGGAATTTCTCATCACTGCTGGAGTTAGTCAAAAGGATACCATCCACATACAAAATCTTCACTCCCCATGATCGGGCGTTGGCCAAAACACTGCTCCTCTGCAGTTGTTCCTATAAGACAACATCAAGTCAATAAACAAACCCATGTTGGTCTTCAGTGTTTCACCAATACCCACAAACTGAAAGCTGATCTGTGAGATAAATGCTAATTTGGCTGCACTGACTTACATTGTTACGAATGGCTTTTTCAAGCAGGGCCTTCCCACGGCTGCCACAAGCCTGTAGAGAAAATATAGCACAGATATGAGGTTTATTCTACTTACAATTTACAGCCACTAGGATAATGAACAAATGAGTTGGTGATGAAAAGATGTCAATGGAAAGTCTGAATCTTTAAAATGCATTTGTCTTTCGATGCTTGTATGTAGCATTTTTGTAATTTCTCATATACATTAAATATACATATAAAAATGTCCACTATAGACAAAAAATAATAATTAATTTTAAATAATCAGCTGTTTGATTTGACCTCAGTAAAATGTAACTTCATCCTTTGGTTATTTTTGCCAGTTATCAGGTTAAATAATATTTAATATAATTTCTTGAGCACTAACACCTTTGCAAGCTATAAAAGGTTTTAGAAAATGCGTGGGTGATGATCAGTACCATTGGTCTAGGAGTTCCTGGTCGCCGTTTGTCACTGCTTAGGACATTGTCCCGTGTCATTATAGGACGTTGAGCTTCTTCACTCGTCTCCTTCGCCCCTGCTTTTGTATCAGCACATTTCTGGTCTTTCAGGTACTCTTGGTTTCCAGTCACAACAAAGCTCACATCCTTGTGCAGGAAACTCTCAACCCTCTTTAGAAAAAGGAAACAAAACATCTGCTCATCAGTTTCTGATGAATGATATCTGTCATAGGCTGACCTTCATCTTTTTTTTGCACAAAATATAACTTCATCAATAACATAAACATTTCTTTGCTGTGAATTATTATTTACTCTGTATAGTTATTTTTAAATCAGTGCTATACTCCATGCGCCTTCTGTTTCAAGACAGCAACAAAGCAATGTTATTGTAGTGTTATTATTCTAAGGACCATAAGACACATTATCACATTGTTAAATAGCTGATTTTCAAGAATGTGGTGCACTGTTAGTAGTGGGCTCAGCCACTATATCTTCTACAAAACTGGGCCAAACTACCACATTTTTCCTGACATAGATCAAGGAATAAAGTTGGATTTTTCTCAGACTTTAAAGGAAGCAAGGCAGAAAAATTGATGCTGTATCTAGAATGTCACTGCGCAGACTAAAACTTCATAACAATTCTTGAATATAGCTAAACAACAATAAGCAACGTTTACTGCCCTCATCCCCACACAGGCTTACCCCTCCTAGAAGAGATATGGCCTCCAACAGCAGGGCTGTTGAGCGTTTCTTCACACTGTCCAGGTAGAAGGTCTTCCCCTCCAGCTTCTTCCTCCCCGGACACAGTGAGCCCAGAAGGCCTTCCTCCTCTGCACACTGCTGGTGCAGCATGATCCTGGTGCAGTAAAGGAGCTTACAACTTTACAGACAAAACACCAGGATCCACCTTAAAATATAGAACAGAGAACAAAGTTGTGAATTAAATCTTATGAGTCGACATTGAGAGCAATTTAAAAACAAAATATCTCCGATATAAACAGTTGTTGTACTACTAGTGTTTAACAACACTGTTTTGACAATGGTGTCTTAAAGTTTGTTGAGTAATGTAATGCAAGGTCTTTAAGGCCTTGAGTAAAAGAACAGTATATACCAGTAGTTACATAATCATGCAAGACGTTTTTTAATACATTGCCTGAATTTCTACAATTGCTATCAGTAAAATGCAATCAGGTTTCTTCTCAATGGTCGAATAAATGTACAATTTACAATAACCAATTTGCTCATAACAAAGTTGCAAGGGTTTTACAAGTTGCCATCGAAAACAAAAGGCATGCAGTGTTAGTTTACTGCCAAACTAAAACAGCGCTGTAAGTGGAAGGCATCGTTAACCTAGCCACCTTCCTTGTTAGCAATCTTAGCTGCCATTAGTTAGCATTAGCTGACATTAGCTAGCTTTCCTCGCCATAGACAGCGGCTGGGAAACAAAAAAAGTGCAGCTAGTTTGAAGTGAGGATTAATTAGCCGCTGAATATTTTTCTATGTCGTCGGAGGAAAAGCAAAGAAAGAAGACATAATGACTGTGCGCTTACGTTTTGTTACTGAACTGGAGAAATGCGAGAAATATTGTTGCTATTCACCAGAAGGTGCTCGAGGAGCAACCGCCGCTTTTTAAAAACACTGGCGGAGACGTGAACGTGAAAGTATCGTCACATCCGGTAAAACGCTGCCTTCAAGTGCTTGTTTCATATCCCTGAAAAGCAGCCATTTGTCCTTTGGGGCTAGGCAAATACTATTGTTATGTAATTTAGCAAAGAGGTGAAACGGGATTGAAATTCGGTATAATTATCAGGCAGCTTCTTACAAGTCAACCTGTTGAGCTTCAGCGTACTTTCTCAAAGTCGATGACGTGCGAACTGCTTCTATAAGATTTTCACGTAAGGTTCTGACAGTACCATAAACGCAGCACAAAGGATGTTGCAGCATGATCTCTGGTAACTTAACATTTGGGGTATTTTGTTACTTTAGGTCCTTTTTTTCCGGGAAATAATTTCCAGAATGCTGGATATAGCCCATTCGGAGACACGTTTGTCACTTCATACATTTATTCATGCAGGCTTTAGGTTTTTGGAGTGGGAAGTGAGACACAACAGAGTCAATATCAGCCAAAACTGCAATACCAAAAAGTACAGTAAATTTAAATAATCAGTAGTCTGTTTTCTGTATCCTTGTGGTCAGTTTGCAGTTTGTGTATTTACCTTATTGCTCTCTATCAGTTTTTGTTGACTTTCATCACCAGTTTCATTCAGCTGCTCAAACACTTGCTTACTAAGAGACCTACAGGGAAAAAACTTTAAATAATACAATATGATCCCCTCTGACTTTGCGAGACACATAGGTTGATCCTTTAAAAAGTGTTGATATGTACTTGTCTCAAGCAAACCAAAAACTGTAGCTATCACGAGAAGGAATAATTAAAAATGAAAACGTGTTTGTTCATTAACCCTCTAGGCGCCAAAGTCGCATTATTGCGACAGGCAACATTGCTCATTAAAACAGCCTGTATCTTTAAATCTACTGCCTTGTGCTGTTACTGCTTGCTACCACTAGATAGCCAATAGATTCAGCTTCAATCCTGACGTCATTTGGGGGTGTGTTTCTATGCAAAATACCTGAGAAAAAAAAGTTTGAAACCCGACACCGGCTGTCGGAGCGGCAGCGGCTAAGCGGGCAGAGTGGAGAGGAGAGAGCCGCGGAGCGGTGGCGGAAGTGTGCTGGACAGATCGAGACACAGATAGCGATTTTTGTAATAAAAAACAAAATGCCCAAGAGACTTTACAGTGTAGATGAGGTGCTTGCACAGATCTTTGCTGATCGCGATTCAGAAGCGGACGATTTGCCCTCTGATGACGATCGCTCGTCAGAGACGAGTGACTGACGATGCTGCAGCTGCGCACACTGTCACACAAGCAGCACACGCTGATCACGGCGAGAGTTTTCTTTTCTTTTTACAAGTTAGATTAGGACATTTACTCCTATCAGATTCCTGTTCATTTACTCTGAGGATGAGAGGATGAAAAAAAAAAAATCTACTGTGTAAATATGTTCAGAATTCCGTTTTACTGAATTTTACCTGGTGACATACAAATTAGATTAGTAAATTTACTCCAATCAAACTCCTGTTCCTTTATTTTGAGGATGAGATGACAATATAAATATTTTTTCTCTGTGTAAATATGTTCAAAAATCAGTTTTACTGAAAGTTACTTTCAGTCACCTGGTGACGTCACAATATGCAAATTAGATGATTAAATTTACTCCCATCACAAACTTTAGGTCATTATGAATATTTTTCTCATTTACACTATGAATTTATCTCTCACCACTTCCAAGCTACAGCCTTTTGAAATCTTACAATCCAAACGGAATATTTTCCTAAATAAACTCTGGCGCCTAGAGGGTTAAGTTGGTCACATTTGCCTGAGCATGTATTTTTTAATTTCACTAAAACGACAAAAGTCAATGGGTGTGCCTCTCCAACGTCATTAACATTGTTTAGAAAAACTAACTCAATCATTTTTGACGTTGTGCTTAAAGCCAGGTTCTGTCAATTGGAGCCTCATTTAAGAGGGAACATATGTTTGATCCCTTCCTGTCCAGCAGGGGGCAGTGTCCCTGTAAATACAATAATCCCAGCGAGGGAAGTAAATTAACAATTTCAATCTTTATCTATACTTGTGTTCCTTGAGAAAACTCTGACCCATGTGTTAATAAATCCACCTTTAGGTTGATTTAACACTAAACATACTATGATTCATAAGGTCATGATGCCAAATTTGTTAATTGTAAGACAAAGACCACAAGACAAATAATACCAATTCTTTATTCAAAACGTGCACTTTTTGTTTAGAAAAATATTTTAACAAAAACACTGGCACAGTGCAAAGGACTAGCCTTAATGACATTTCAATTTGAAAATCTGAAAATAAAAGCATGTATTAATGATTACTTTTAACAAAAAAACACAAACTAATGGAGTACTACTGATAAAAACCTTCATAGCAATAACTTTAAACAAACAAAAAATCTTTCAAAAATGTTAACGGCTTAACAATAAGACACTGACAACAGTTTGGACAACAAGGTTAGGACATTAAACTTTGCCAAACACTTCCATTGAATGATAACATTTCAAAATCCGTCAAAGCATTAAGGATTAATCCTTTCCCTCTTTCTCTCAGAAAAATGACACAGAAACACTGTAAAATAACCAACTAACAAACATACTCCACATCAATCCACATCAAACCTGGTTTGGTGAAAATATCAATACAATTTTGCATATTCAGAAACAACAATATTGTTCAAAGCTTAACCCCTTGGTGGTAATGAAACTAGTCAAGCAGACAGTAGGAATTGGCTCCTGTTTCCAGTCTGTATTGTTACAACATTTTGTAGAAAACAATTACCTGGTCAACGGTTGTACTCAAAGTGATGCAGAGTCAACAAGAAGCAGCACTTTGACTGTTTAAGTAAGGCACCTTAGGTTGCAAAGAAGCCTCTGCATATTCACCAGGAATCGAAGACAGCACCAACATCTTCCTGCACAAGCTATTTAACAAAACATACAATTATTTTGATATTTTTACTCCACTGTAATACAGCGGCAAACTACAGTTGTCAAGCTTTGTCACAGAATCATTTCCCATCCTCTTTACATTTTTACTGGAGGTTTTCTTACACGTTGTCATCTATGTATTTTAGTTGCAGGATCTATCTTGTACTGTTGAGTCCTAGGACTAAATACTGCTGTATACACTATACTGACACAGTAAAGAAAAAACCTTAACCCTAAAGCACAAGCTGATCCTCATCATAAAAACAAATGAACATTTTTCATTTGCTGTTATCTTTTTGAAGAGACTGTTATTGAAATACAGTACAAACATATCAAACAAAAACATCAAATACAAAGCTACAGTTTAAGAACAGGAAATTTTAGCCATTTGTCCTTGAAAAAGATGACAAATAATGAACCGATTATCAAAACTGTTGACGATTATTTTTCTGTAGATCAACTAATGCATTCGAATCACTGTCTGTAATATATCGACATGAATGTGTACCATTTATTATCACTGGGTCTGTTTAGGTTTATAGATTTGTGGGTAAATTATTCAACTGTTTGATCCTCAGAGGATGGAGCTGTCAGTGGACTGCTACAAGGTAGGTCCTGACACTAATAATAATTTATAACTTTTTTAATGGTATGAATACTCAAGAAAAGAATGCAATCTGGGCGCCGTGTCTATTTTTTTTCAACACAGTATGCACAAATAAACGTAAATACTGAGTCAGTCTGAGAAGGTTGAATCATAACAAGAACTTCAGTCACAGTCTGTATTTCAGATCCACTCAGAGCCCTTTATGACTCCATATTTGCTGCCACTGCTGGTGCTGCCGCTGCCTCTGTCTGCGTCTGCCTTGCTGGAGGTGTGTTTGGAGGTCTGTCGGTGTTTCCGTTCACGGTGAGGATTGCTGTGGTTGTTGCAGTTGCTCTGTGGCTGGCTGTAGGCCTGATTGTCAGCCTCCAGCCTGTTCTGAGGCTGACGGACGTCCTTGAGGACACCTCTGGGGGCGTCTCCCATCCCCGCTTTGCACAGGTTGTCGTCATTATTGGTGTACTGCTGGCGCTCCTCTTGAGCAATGTTCACATGGTTCTGCCGGCATGCCATCTTGGCGTTAGTGAGATCGGTGATGGGTAGTGGTTTCTCGTGGTGCCCTGTAGATACCAGAGAAGGCTTGATGGCGATGTTGTACCCAGGTGGAGCTGATGGTGCATTCCAGGAAAAAGGGTAGCTGCTGTAATCCTCTCCGCTCAGCCCAGCCTTATTTAGAGCACCATGTCCCCGTGTCAGCCCGTACAGCTCGTCGTCTGGGAGCCGCACACGGCGGGAGCGCACGATCTCACAGATGGTACCTACGCCCAGATGAAGCATCTCCCATATATTGAGTGCCAGACAGAGCAGGGAGACCGCGTACATGATGAGGAGGAAGATGGTTTTCTCAGTGGGCCGTGACACAAAGCAGTCCACGTTGTGAGGGCAGGGCTGGGAGGAGCATACGTAGGTGCCGGGCACAGCAAATCCATACAGCGCGTACTGTCCACACAAGAAAGCCACCTCCAGCAAGGAGCGCGCCAAGAGCTGAAGGACATAAATCCGCATCAGTCCGTCCTCTCTGATACGCTGGCACCCATCATGGCGCACCTTAGCCTTCCGTTTTCCTTCACCACTGTCTTCTTTTGCTGCTCCATCACTCTCCATTTCTGCCATTTCATAGATCATTGGGTCTTCCTCTTGGTCATCCTCAGCCTCTTCGATGCCCCTGTGCTGCTTTCTGCCTGCGAGATAGTGCTTCTTGGGTTTCCTCCCCGAAAATCTCCTCACTCCCCCACTGTCGGCCTGCTCCTCTGCACGAGCAATTTTGTTGACAGCGTAGCCGAGATACATGAGCGAAGGGGTGGCCACCAGGATGATTTGGAAAACCCAGAAGCGGACGTGCGAGAGCGGAGCGAAGGCGTCATAGCAGATGTTCTCGCAGCCTGGCTGGCCCGTGTTGCAGACAAACTTGCTCTGCTCATCGTAGTAGATGGACTCACCTCCTACGGCCGTCAGCACGATGCGGAAAACAATGAGGACGGTGAGCCAGATCTTGCCCACGAATGTAGAGTGGTTGTGGATTTCTTCCAGCAGGCGAGTCAGGAAACTCCAACTCATGGTAGTGGCAGGGAAACTACAGTGAGAGGCAACATACACCTCCTATTACTCCCCTGTGGAGAGAGCAGAAATGATTAACCTCCGTACCATGTGTTCAACACTAGTATCAACATTAAAATTCCTCCTTAACAGTGTCTGGCACGTGGAGAGAAAAGCAAAAACTAATCATATACTGGCTTATTGTGCGTGACTCTCAGTGTGTCTCGTTCCCACACAAACAGAATAAATCAAAAAGGTTCATGCTGCAAATTAAGAAACCCCACACTCCTCTGCTGTGTCCACAAACTAGTTTAGCTCCAAGCACTTACTCTCTCCAGCACTATACATGGTTATCTAATAGGGAATTTCTTCATATTAACAACACGTTTATCCTTGATTCTTTTAATAGCTGTGCCCTAAAGCTCATATGTAAACATACCCTTGGCATTGGTACATGCAGGGGAGAGTAATGACAACACTGGAATGTGTAACCATAATTGCTATTGTTAACTGAATGTCTCTTATAGGCATTTACATTATCTGTCCATCCAGATGTTCCATAAGCTAAAGACTTTCTCATCTGGTGCACGAGATGAAAACTTGTTTGTGCTTGAAAACTGAAGAGTAAACAGCAAACTTATTTTTTCACTGCCACTTTCAGTCTTATTAATATCAAAGTACTGATTGCTTCATTCAAATATTACAAAATTAAAATGATACACTTAAAAGAACAGTCCCCCCGAAAATGAAAATTCAGTCATTATCTACTCCGATGGCCAATTAAAAGTCAGGTGAAGTTTTGTAGTTGGCAAAACATTTCTGGAACTTCACAGCAAAACAGCGCTGCAGAATTCTCCTAAACAACTGAGTGAGTGAAGGTGAAATCTGAAACGATGCAAAGCAAGGAATGAAACCACTCCGTGTGATTGGTATTCATGTGTAAAACATACTTTCCTCTTTTGATGCTGATATCCTTTTTGTCCTCTAATAAACTAGACCACGTCATACTGTATCTAACCCTGAAAGAACTCAGTTTGACCTGCAGACATCCATCTGCCCAAACCTTATGCTGCAGACATCTCTACGAGTCACTCATGTGAGAAGAAATCTACGAGGTTCAGACTTCTGCGGGATAGGCTGTGTCTGCATGTGTGTTAATTGGAGGGTTTCTAAGGATAGTTTATAATCCAACAATCAAGGTTCCTGCATGGTTGCAGAATACGATGCTCTTCACATACATTTACCAACAGGGACAGAGACTGAGGCAAACAAGGCCAGGTTATAAAGGACCAGCCTTGAGGTTGTTCTGAGTCTGTCGCTGTATGAAGTCAATTATGTTATCATACTGTATGGCAAAAAAAACACATTTGTTTTAGTGTTTAGGTGTTAAATCAAAATTCTATTCTTTCAATCAGCAGGTCTGAACTTAGTGTGATTTGTTTTATGACTGGAAAGATGAATTCATTGGTCAATGGATGAAAATGTGTTCAGCAAAAACGTTGACATTTGATTGTTTTCTTGAAAATCGAAAGGAAAAAAAGGAAATTTTTGCATGTGCAAAACTCCGGTAAACCCTGATTTTAATGTATTTATAAACTGTAAGTGAATATGCAATTCTCTAAGTGCATATAAAGGGCTGCCCACACGTTTATTGATGCCATGCCACTGAAAATGTCTCTCACTGACATACTAGACATTCTGACACACTGTCACATTGAGTCAGTGAGACATTTTATGACAAAAAAAAAAAAAAAAACTCCTACAAAACGAGGTCCAGCTGCTGTTAACATGCTGTTGTGTCTCACTATAAAGAAAAATACAGTCTTGAATGTCTCATTAAGAGTCACATGCCCTCTAAAACTGCACATCTGGCCCTGTTGTGTAATCTACTATTTGGAGGCCCAGTGGCACAACTACCACCACCAAAACACAAGTATGGCGGATGGCAAGAAACTGGGAAGAATCCTTCACAATGCTCATATTCAGCAAAGCAAATCATGCCGCTGAACAGAAATAAAGAGAGAAGCAAATTTAATTGCAAGACACAGAATCATCCATCTTAGGTAATGACAAACCTCCGTCAGGAAAACATCCTTCCTACGCGGACCCAAACAAATGAAATAAGATGAACCGGTGTTTAGATGATTACCTTTCAGTTTTTTATGCTGGATTTTTTGGAAATGTGAAACTCATGTGAAAATAACCTGTGAATACTAGAAGCTTCTGCTAATGATATGAGTCAATAAGACACAAGGACAGGAGGCTACCGTCAAACTCCTCACAGCCCTGTGCTGGCAGGACGGCAGAGCAGAAATGTGTCCTCGCGAAGATGCTTTTATACTCGCTCCACATTCACACCGTGTGCATTCACCTGGATTTTATGTGCACAGGCTGTAAGACTAATTGACCACCAATGAAGAGCTCTAATCCGCGCTCTTTATCAGTCTTTTGCCCCTTTTTCGGTGCAGCCGATGCACCATCTCCTAGAAGCATTCGAATACTGATTTGGTTGTTGATAGCCATGGAAACAGTCGAGGCTTCGAAGCATTTCAGTCAGCCCTTAAACACACCATCCTCTTTTGTTACACATGTATGCACAAAACCAGAGGCTGCTGTTACGGTTTTTTTTCTGGTATCTATGTAGAACCACCAATTGCAGCAGTAAGTGGACCAGAGAAGATCCCTTTTTAAATAAAACTGCAACTAAAGTCCAGTCATTATTTGAAAAAAACCTGCCTGGTCTCAGTATATATCAACAGCTCCATTGCCCAAGTTGCCCATAGTGCCACATCCTGCCATGCCTGAAGGTGATACAGTGCATTTTCCCCAGATGTCTCCCAGCCCCAGACCCAGAGCCTCCAGTTTCCTACAGAGCCAGTAAAAGAACTATTTGAGGAGTGTAACTTTAAAGAGCAGGCACATGCCTATCTAAGAAGGCTTCAAGCTGTGAACGTGAAGGTCTGTGGCTTCCTTCAAAGCTGTTAAAGTGATTCTCCACCCAAAATCTATCTTTTCAGTATGAAATACTCACCCGCTATAAACTTGAAAGGTGACTGTAAAAGGTTTGTAGCTTGCTGACACTGCACTTCCTTTTTTTCTTGATTAGAGACATACTATACACTAGGACGCTCGTGGGGCAAAAAAAGAAAAATGAGAGGAGGAAATAACATGCAACAAATGTCCCTAGCTGGACTCAAACACTGACCACACCTTCAGCATCTTAAATGCAAGAACACCTGCCATCTCAAATAGACAGGAGAAAAATAGCTTTGATATGACGATCCAGCAACATGCACCACGACGGTGAAGTTTGCTACGACTTCACCATCATGCATTTAGTGCAGATGAAGAGTAGGGAAGTACTTTGCCTTCTGAGGAAGTAGCTGATTCCATGTTGCGACTGGGAGCCAATAAGTCGACTACAACAGGAATTCGGACCAACAAAAAAGCCTGAGGAAGGACTGTCAAGCTAGCCAATGAGCATTGATAAAAACTGAATCAAAACTAAAGAGCAATGACTATAGCATGCAGATAAAATTCATTTCATTACCACGTTACGCAAGACCTGTAAACTTACTTAATAATCTGTCCTCAGGAAAGGCCTGCAAGTGTGATTACCTATATTTTGGACTCAGCATCACCCATCACTATATACCCAGACATGGAGCCCACAGGGTGCTGGGGCCACCTACTCAAAGATGTCAAACTACACACAGAAGAGGCACGACATAATGTTATCTACACACCAGCCTCTGGCGTGGAGAGCTCATCTGTCCAGCCGAAGAAGCCAATACAAGTACACTATGCTTGCAGAAGTAATCAATTGTCCAGCTAAAAAGAGCTGGGAGTATTGTTATATGATCTGGAGAATGAGCGCCTTGTACAAGAGCATCTTCGTCATCTTATGATAGTAATTACTTTGCTCTTTTGCCCTGTGTCATGTTGTGAATTTAAGTGTTTTCAGTTAGAAGCTTACTTTGTCTTACCACCTTTCACTATATTTTACAATGACAGTAAACACGATCCATTAACTACATTGGCCTCCTCTGCAAAATAGTCCTTTAGCATTAATGTATCTGTGATTTGATTATCATTGCAAGAAGAATTCTGAACAAACTATGACAGATACCAGGGGCCGCATGCATGCATAAAACCGTGTTTATTCACGACAAAAACTGTGTGACGCACAAAGACAAAGAAAATCGTTACACGGTCAAATTTATAAAGCTGTGCATTCACCTGATTCTGATTTATAAATATCAAAAATTGGAGAACAGGCACAAGAGCACAAGCTTCATTTCTACTCCAACAACTATCCATACTTGGAAATTGGCAAGCAACCTAAACAAACTGTGTTTTACTCTGAAGCTACATCTCACCTTATCTTTCATGTCGACCTCATTGTTTCACGCTCAGCCATCTAGAAAAACGTGTACGCTGGGCTGAAGCATGTGTGTTCACCACACAGTCCTCTATAACTGCCATATCATGTCTGGGAAAAGGCTTACATTTTTGTATACATCGTTTAATACATCCGGCCCCTGGTCTCTAGTGTAAACAACAACCTCATTATGTTGGAAACTGAGAGGAGTACAAATAAGCATTTTGGGACTCAAAAACCAGCAGTGTCCTTTGTCCTAATAATAACAGGATCTAAATTTTAGTGTTCTCACAGCACAGGGTCGAATGAATTTAAATTTGAAGTATTTCTGCATATTTGAAGACAATCTTATTACCTCTTTTTGTTTTATCCTTTCTATCCTCCTTGTTTTCGCAGCCAGAATTCTGAGATATGTCAAACCCCATGTGCCTGCAAAGCAAAAAGAGAGATAACAAGTGTTTAATACAATTCCATCCATTGTCTGTAATCGCTTATCCCTCTCAGGTTCACGGGGGGCTGGAGCCGATCCCAGCTGACATCGGAATAGCGGCAGGGTACGTCCTGGGTAAGTCGCCGGTTCATCACAGGGCTGACATATACGGACAAACAACCATTCACACTCACATTCACACCTACTCACAATTTAGAGTAGCAATTAACCTAACTTTTGCATGATTTTGGGTTGTGGGAGGAAGCCGGAGTACCGGAGAGAGCCCACGCAGACAAGGGGAGAACATGCAAACTCTGGATAGGTCTGGAGCCCAGGACCTTCTTGCTGTGGGGCAGTGGCGCTTATTATTAGACATGAGAATTGCTGTTAATTCACAGTTTCATGGTGATTTTTAAGAGCATATGCCTCCAGTTTGAAATCTAAAATGAGAAAGAGAAAACCCTGAAGACGATAATTACAATCACAGATCGTTCCTTTCTCATTTACTACTAAACAACGCTGTAAAGATAAAGGTTACACAGCTCTCTCAAATCAAATACCCCTATAAAAGAACAGCATGAACAGTCACACATCCTGATAATTATAGAAAGAATGTGTGATATTGGTCTATTTGGTTTCCAATTAAGCACAAAATAATTTAACATTAACCAGCTGTTTTACCATTATTCTTTTCTTAGAGATTTCTGGGGAATTGCGAAAAAGAGTCGATTAATCAATTTTCGTCAGTCAGGTTAGCTAATTAAATATCTTTTGGTTTTGGACTGCTGGTAAACAAGCTGTTTGAGTTGGGAATGAGGACAATTTTAATGCTGTTTTCACCTTTTTCCCCCCAGATATTTCTCCAGTAAATGGAAGTAAAAGTTTTTTGCACCCACTGATCCTTCAAACCCACAACTGGAGGTGTCTGAAGACCTCCAGTCCTGTTTTTGGATGCTAGCAACTTACGCTAACCTTAAGTTAAGCTGTAGCTAACAATAACATTAATAAAAGACTGTCAAAAAGTCCCCTAACAGATTTGTTTCATCTTTTTAACATGTAGTTAAAATATGATGAATATAATGCTTAATTATGCCTATTGATTATCATCCAGTACACTTGACAGTTACAGTAAGTTGGTTATAAAACGTAACATTAAAAGACAAAGTTAATCTGCAGCTAGGTAACCAAACTACCTTGCTAACAGTTGCAATGTTAAGGTAGCTAGCTAAGTCAGTTCTCCGAGTTGGATGATTTGTTAAGCCAAAAAGAAATGTCAAGAAAGAAAAAACAAATCTCGTGGTTTATCTAGGACCCTTCCCCTACAATTTTCTAGTAGTTTTCACAAAAACATACTTTCACAAGTCACAGGACACGAACACATGAGGTTGTGAATTCACCACAGCATCCTCACCTTTTTCAGACGCGCATTTGGCGCCGCTCCCCTCCGTCAGAAAGCTGCTGGGTCAACGGCAACACTTCACAAATCAACCGGCTAGAAACGGCTCTCCTGTCAAGAGAAAATATAAACTTCATCGCCGAATTGCAGGAAAAAGTGCAATACTGAAGCTGACTTGAAGAAATGTGTGAAAAGTTTTAGGTAAGTGAAGTTCTTACTGGTTTAAGTGTAAAAATTGACTTTTTTATCGCGGCGACTGGTCTGGAGAGGGAGAGATGATTGTATGTGCGGAGGAGGACAAACGGGCTGGTGCGAGGCGAGGCAAGGAGGGGCTTGTGTGTGTGTGTGTGTGTGTGTGTGTGTGTGTGTGTGTGTGTGTGTGTGTGTGTGTGTGTGAGTGAGTGTGTGTCAAAGAGATTCAAGCATGATAAAGTATTTTTCTATAGAAGTCCATTTCCTCAAGTTAAAGAAAAAAGAAAAGATGAAATAAAGCTTGGTGCAAAAAATATTTCCATAGTATTCATTAATATGAGATAAAACAAAGTCAATATGGGATGAAAAGCAAAACTTTTGACATAAAAAGTCATAATCATGAGATAAAGAGTTAACATTATGAGATAAAAGTGATAATTATGAGATTAAAGAAGTTGATAGGAGACCCTAACCCAAAAAGTCCATTTTGGGGGGTAAAAGGTTAAAATTATGACATAAAAGTCATAATTATAGGATATAAAGTTGAAATTATGAGAAAAAAATGCGAAAAGTTAGGTGAAATTAATATTTACGAGATTAAAATAAAGCGGTATGAAATAAAACGTCAAACTGATTAGAATAACGTGATAATTCTGGGATTAAACGTCAAAATATTGAATTAAAAGTATTAATTATGAGATTAAAAAGTTGATATGAGATAAAAAGTAATTTTTTTAGATAAATAATAAAAATTATGAGATAAAAGTCAAAATTATGAGCTAAAAGAGTCAAAAAGATGTGATATAAATAATAATTATCTTGCTTGTTTTCTTCATGATTTCAACTTTTTATCTCATAATTATAATTTATGGGATTTTTTTTTCTTTTTTTTTCTCTAACTGGCAGGAATCGACTTCCATAGTTTTATTTATCGACTTGCTTTGTTGGCAAAAAATAACCTCTCCATTATGAAAAATGTAAAACCTTCTGTGCATAATTGAATCCAGCTCTTATAAATCATGGGGACATGATGTTTTTCTTTTAAAGATTATACTGTTATAGTCAAATATAGGCAAACTATGATCTCAAGTCAGGGGTTAACCTACATACCTGCATGTTTCTAAATGCATCCCTGACTACATTCATCACCTTCTGTATGACTGCCAGAGAAGTCTTAATCTTGTGGGTAGTACCGGTTCTACTTGATTGTAGTCACATATTTTCCAAGGTCACGATCTATTTCATTCATCCATGTCTATCTGTCATCAAGGACATGTGGAAGGTTAACTCATGACAAATGAGGACTTTGTCTTTGAATTGCAGACTTATTCATCTTAGACAGGTGTGGCTTTATCAACAACACACAGAGATGCTTTACGATTAGGTTAGCGCAGCAGAATACTCCTACACCCTTTTGAATAGAATGCAATGGTTCATTGCAAAGTTTCTGGTTTCCTCCAGTTTCTTGTTCTGGCTGCACAAATGGTAGAAAGAATTGGTCATGAGTCAAGGCTTTATGAGACGGGCAAAGACCAACACATATATTCAACACACTGTTGTCTTTAGAAGGAGTCTGAGACTGAACAGACGCCAACAGTTTGTTTCATCTTCTTCCATCAGGCTTTGGATACAAATCGCGGGGTTTGTTTTCATCGAGACCTTCCACTATCAAGTCCTCGACAAGCTGCCTTAAAGGGGCGCTCCATGAATTTTACACATAAAGGTCAGTTTACTCGTCATGGAGCCTGTAAAAACAGCTGTATAATGTCATCTGTAGTTCTTGTGGGAGCTTGCTATAAAATAACTCTGATGATGTGAACAGCCTGTGTGCTCCACTGGGGGTGTGAAGTGAAAATGATCAGAGAGATTAACATTCACTGACGCTCTAATGAAAGAGCCTGTGTAGTTGTATTGCAGGAATTTGTAGTATCCAGTGTTTTTTGACCAGTACTGTTAACAAAAAAAATGCTCCAAAAACTCCATCATTTTGTCTTTTAACTTCCTGCTTACACCAGACGTGGGAACGTGTTGCACTGTTGACATCTGCTTCCTCTAACCACCTTCCAAATACGTTTGAGCAAATATCTGACCAATGTTATCTTATAAAGTAGTGTCGGCATATCGATACGTATTCAGTCTGAATATTTGAACTGTTTAAATCCTCATTTTCTGCAGTATCGATACACTGGTGCCATCTGTGCTTTCTCACTTTCTCTTCTGTTCCCTGTGGTATCAAAATGGTATTGTATATCGATATTTTTCGAGGTATTGTATCGAAGTTAGGAATTCCAGTATCGTGACAACACTAGTATAAAATATAACATGAAGGAATGACTGGAGCAACATAAGATCATTTCTTCTGCAGGACTCCGACAAACATTAACCGCTGTGTAATGGCACTAATCTGATCAGTTCTCCCGCATGGTCAACTGGTCACGTTTCTGATATGATAATCATGGTGACAGATCAAAATGTGTTGCTAATTGTGTTCATGATAAATAATTTCATTTCATAACATAGGTTGTCCGAGTGTGGACGCTAAAAACTCCAGTATTTCTTCATCTAAAACAAAGAGTCACAGACTCATTTGGCCGGTTTCAATATTCAACATCATCACACAGATAAGTTACCATCAGAGTTTTACATTTCTCCCAATAGAAAGAGCTACTGTTGCAAAAGTAAGTAAGCTAGTCATCGAGCTAGCTGCTCATTAGTTAACGCGAAACGTAACTTTGCACTAAAAATCCTTTTTTATCCGACAGCTGTGGTCGATGTGGTGTCTAACCCTAACCCCAAAGGAAAGTTTCAGGTTGTAATTTAAGTGTTATTGTAACATTAAAGAGGTCAATATTGAACAACACTGTCACACAGTCTGGTTTTTGTTTAACTACATTAGCTCATTATATCAAATTATATTATCACAAAAGCATTAACGACATGATACTGATAAGTTAGCATCAGAGCTCTTAGGCTAGGCTACCGCTGCAACAGACAATAAGCTAGTTGCGCTAGTTGTCAGCTAGTTAACGCTGAACATAACTCCACACCGAAGAACACTTTTTATAATCTGATATGTGTTGTCACTGTGGTGTCGTCAGGCCAAATGACCCACAGAGAAACAATACAAAAAAACATATTAAAAGAGACAAAGGTAGAAGAAGAAGAAGAAGAAGATGATATTTACAAAAGGAAAGTTTCCCGTTGTAATTTAAGCGTTAGCCCAATGTTAGGCGAGGTAACTAATTACATTTACTCAAGCACTGTACTCAAGTACAGTTTTGAGGTACTTGCATTTTGCTTGAGTAATTTTCTGCTACTGGTGGTTGGTAAATCCATGATACACAGTAAATACATACAAGTAAGTATATGTGTTATTAACTTGTATTTTTGATACTTAAGTACATTTAATTTGAGATCCTTTAAGACTGTTACTCAAGTGCTATTTGTAAGAGTGACTTTCACATTTACCAAAGTAACATTTAAATCACAATATCTTTACTTTTACTTAAGTATGACTTTTGAGAATGTTTTACTGCACATTTAGGCACATGCAATGTTTAAATCCCTTTAACTGACCTTATCGACTTAAAATGTTATTCCTACTCCAGCCTTCACCCTGATAGTATCCCAGCCATGTCAAAAATGTAAATCTTTTGTTTTCAAATAACCCACTGATGCTTCAAAAACAGTTTGAAATGTTCAGTGTTTAATTGTCTCCTTGTAGCTTTCAACGTGTATGCTTTCCCCGTCATAATGATGATGTTGTTTATGTAAGTAAGACCTCCTTGTGAATGTGGACGTGTGTTCCCAACTATGGGACGTGTGTGGGAGACCGTGTGAACCCCTCGCGACTGTGACTTTTCACATGTATTCAGAGCTGGAAATAGCAACCAGAAGACATCACAGGAAGTGGAACCAGGTCAAAGATTAAAAGTCGGGATATTTTAACCTCTGTGCGTCTAGTTTCACCATTCTTTGTTAATCTGTAATCTTGTAAATCCCTAACGTAATTTAAGTGTTACACTAAATTGCTAGAGTGCCTCTTAGTAACATCATGAACTACTTTTGCCTAAAACAGACGGACTGTACGTTCTCTGTTCAGCTTTCCTCAGCTGCTACAGCTTCAGTAGATAATTTATGAATACATAAAAGCTTCTCGCATTGCAGCGAGGCTTACTTTGTGGTGTTTAACATCCTCAAGGACATACCAATACAATTCAAACATTGTTTTTTCTGTGGCTGAGGACCTGCGAGCTAAGGAAGCTTAGTTTTTATCTCCACCATTTATCTCAAGGACGTAGACAAACGTCAGCTCGGGCAGCCTACGCTCCTTTCCCATCTCCATTTGTTGCTAACTGACTGTTTCTGCCACTGCTCAAAGCTATTAGCCTGACTTCTGGCTGGCATTGTTTTCTTAA